>NC_136820.1:11740154-12466891 GCF_951394365.1 Tetrao urogallus | reverse complement strand
GGTGCTAAGAAGTGACAGGAAAGTGCAGAGAGCAGAACGGCTGTGAAAGCACAACAGCTTCCTCGCTCCCCTTTGGCAGAGAGCATGTCCTCCTCTGTAGTACTTGCACTCCTGCTGTGGTGTTCCTCAAAAACAAATGCATCTTTTGAACTACTAGGAACAAAGCAACAACATTTTTCATGCGCTACTGTTCTTCCACAAAATCTACATAAGCTGTCCAGTAATGAGCAGAAGTTCCATGTTTCACCCGTATCCCAAAACAACCACTAGGGAATCCTTTGATTAGATATTTGTAATCTGTGTGTTTGTCACTCTTTTCTAGAAACACTGCATACACCCTAGTACCCTTTGCAAGTCCACACAACATGGAAGTTTCTCGCTATATGCCCAGTATAGCAAATACAATGAAATGTTTCCCAGATAGGTTAAGTCAGTGTTGAAATTGTCACCCATGTTTCAGAACAAAGCAGACGGGATACCTTTCCTCAGAGGTAAAATAAAGGCTTATACAGTTAAGCAACTCCTATTTTCTGGCTGATTGGGCAAAGAGGTTACCTTATCTAGTTTTCCATTGAATGCACAACATCTCATGCTATGAGGGTCCTCTGACTATGGGTGGAATTCAAATTATAATTTCCTTCTCTCTAATTCCCTATAAAGAGATCAGAAAAATCACTGTGCTATTAATCTCATAATCACTGTTATTGCACTACAGCCAATTCATTGCTGGGTATTTATTAAACACAACAAAAACAACAGAATGCTAGAAAAACATGTTTCACTGAGAAACCACAGCAGGTACCAGTTGACAGGGCAGAATGGTGAGGAACGACACTAGAAAGATTTATAACTAGAGGAAACTTCAGCCTGTATGCGACTTCTGATATTCAAGGACTTTCATAAAACATTTAATACATTCAGAGAACCTCCTGTTACCACACCCTGCAGAGGAAGAGACTGCACTGATAAAGGCACAGACTGAGTGGCTGAAAGTAGTGGCTTCCACTCCTCAATACAGTTGTGCTGTGGGCAAAAAACAAGAAGAGTCATGATCTAACTATTAAGCAACTGCTGAAAGTATTCTTGCTTAGCCTCATTCTTTGCTCACGCTCTCAGTGAGGTTCATCCTATGCAAAGGACCAGCAAGGGGAATAGGCATCACTTTCATCTCATGTGAATCCTTCAGTGCCGAAATAGCATGTATTAGCAAGGTTAAAGAACCTACATAATGATTGCATACAAACCCAAAAGCTGTGCTGGACAATCATTTCATCAGACAACACCCTAAGGTGTGCACTGCAAGTGTTCACCTAAAAGTCATTGTGTTTCTCATCACCAAAGGACCAATTATGATACTTCAGAGCTTCACGTGTGGAAAAAAAGTAAATTCAGAGCTGATGTGCAGATCAGCTTCATATGCTCAGTGCCCCAGCGGGACCATTCTGCAGGCACCCAAAAGGGAGGAGAGAATTGCAATCACACATCATGGAAACATCTTGAAATGCCAAAGGTCTGAATTACTGTTTTTCTCATGTCTCAGAAAACCAGGAGGAACAAGGGGAAGACAAATGAGTTCATTTTTCCCCAAAATGCCAGGTAAAAATCATCTAAGTCAGCACATTAAAATACATTTACTATTTGATATAGAAATAAAAGATGGAGGAGAGAGGGGACAACTTTTATGCAGGTAAAAGCTGAGCACAGAAAGAAGCTTCCAGTGACCTCAGGACTCTGGTTCTTAAACATTCCTGGGATGCTTCAATTATTGAGTTCCCTGCAATGTATATGGGTTTCATTTTGATCCACAGGCTATTAAACATGATCCATGACACTTTCAGAACAGCTATAGTTGAGAGTTCAGCCTGTAACTCAAACTTTTTTCCTTCCAACATTGGTTATTAATGTACATATGGTACTGAGTGAGCATAATGAAGAAGTGCACAGATACGTAGGAGCACAATGCTGCTTTTTAAGAACACAGCCAAAACTAAATTATGTTGAATGTTTTCAAACTAAGCTTTCTTATTAAAAGCAGTTCTGTTTACAGGCAGGCACCAAAGGCAACTTCAAATATTAGTTAATAGGTTCTAACTCCAAAAGGAAGGAAAGAGTAATTAGTCTTACTAAGTAGAGGAAACACGTGTTGTTTGGACAAACAAGTAGTATAGTCAGGAATGTGGATGCACAAAGATGAACTCTACAGAATACATCAGCAGTATAGCAGCTTGCCATAGCTAAAAGCAAATCTCAGGAAGGAAAATATTTGGGAGTAAACAGGCTAAAAATGCATACATTTTTGTCAATATACCATACATTTTAAAGATCATGGTTTCATGAAAGGTGTATAATTACAGGGGATACAAGGGTGTTAGCTTCTGTGGTGTTTTTTTTTTTGTTGTTGTTAGCTTGTTTCTATAAAGGAAGAAAAAAAATGGCTATGATACCAAAAATGTTGACTATGTTTAATTAACTGAAATTGGAGTGTGCAAACCATAGATCTATTTAACCTCAAAATGGTGGAGAATTTGGTTGACAAGAATCTCATACAGGGGAGCTGAGACTGTTTAGTCTAAAGAGAAGACTGAGGGATCTTACTAAATATGTGAAACATGAAGGAGAATGCAGAGAACAGAACCAGTCTCTGTTCAGCGGTACCCAGTTTAAGGATAGGAGGCAACAAGCACAAACTGGAACACCAGAAGATCAAGGTGAACTTCAGGAAGCACTTCTTTACTGTGGAAGTGACTAAACACTTCCCACAGAGGTCCACAAGCCTTCTCAAAAGCCACCTGGATGTGGTCCTCAGCACCCAGTTCCAGAACGCCCTGCTTGAGCATAGGTTGGACCAGATGGCCTCCAGACGTCCCTTCCTAACTCAGCCATCTTGTGATCGTGTGATTATGTTGATGAGTTTTCCTTAAAATTCACTTAATTCAGTACTATGCCTTATTTTATCCTTCAAGAATTATATTTTAGATGATCCCAGAATGTAAATACACGCAGTCATAAGCATGCATGCAAGAGCACGTACATACATTTACATTCAAAAAGTGCACGTGAACAAAAAAAAAAAGTCTTGCAGTATTGCACTTTGAAATATACAGTTTACACTTTCATTTCTTCTGAGAGAACAGTCCTGTTAGCTAACTACTCCTAGAGACACAGCTTTAAATACAGTACTTAATTCATGCTTAAGTGGCTATGCTGCTCTTAGCATCTCAGCTAGATACACAGACTTACATACTTCAATGAAAAGACATCCTGCACTAACCTCCCTGAAGGATTTGGTTCTTTGCTTTATTAGTTACATGATTTTACCTCCACACCACATTTTTCTCCTCTTTGTCCCTCCACCCCAGCTTCATTTCATGTCACTACATGTACTGCCACACAAAGAAATGATCTGACCCTCCATTTTCCTTAAAAGAACTTCAAGCAACAAACAACTAGCGTGGAATCTGCTTAACCTCTGGAGATCTGAGCAATCTTTCCCTGCAGGTGGGGAAGAAGAAATCCTTGCTCAGCCTGCATGCAACTTATAGAGCTGCAACAGAATCTCTCCCCACAGCTTCAATTGCTTTTGTAGGCTGTGCACTAGGGATCAACAGTCCTCAGTGGGCCTTGAACGTGTACAGCTCAACATTAAGTATCCGACAAAAGTCACCTTGCACTCTCATCTAGTAAACACTACAGCTCCAAAGCCATTTTGGGTTTCTTTTCTTAGTTCTGAGAATTGAGGAGTAGTTTTAGAAGCTATTTAACAGCATTCCTACAGTAGAAATACTTTGCTGCCAGAAATGTTATTACTGCTGAATGGAATGTAAATATCATCAGTTCCAGATATAACCTGATATTACAAGTCTAGGAAGTGACTGAAGAATAAAAAAGACAATCAGCTATCCAAATGACAGAAATTGGATGGATAAAATGAATCGGAAGGAAACTATCAGCTCTTTTACTGATGTTCATTCCTGCCCATATACCTCAGTGAAAACAGTACCACTGATCTAAAAAATGAAAAAACATAATAAAGAAAGATTTCTCCATGAGTAAAGACAACTTACTGGAGCCTACTAATACTATCCACTCCTGAAAAGCCAGTCTGGAAGAGGGGCAGTGCAGAGAGCCAGAAAATAAATCTCTACAACTGCCATACGATGATTTAGTAAAACATCACTTAGGACTACTGTAAAAAGCATGGTTTGGAAACCGTTCACATCTTTGCCTTATTTTATTACCTCCGCTGTAGGTTACAATACGTTCATACAAATATACCTCCTTTCTATTTCCTAAACATACACCTAAAATGCCAGCCATCACTATGAAAAGCAAGTTTGAGAATAGGTTAATAGAGTCACAATCCACTGCATGCAGCCTGAAAGTTAAGCAGGTGTAAAATTCTACCAAGGTGAAATATATACTGGAGTGCTGCTAGCATCCAAGTCTAATGTGAGATGGGCGTTGTGGATGTTAAAAGAGTCAACCCCTAATCCTATTGGTAAGAAAACTTAAGAGTCAATCTTACCCCTTAGTCTAGTCCTACTACTTCAGTACTCACACAAGAATAAATATAACAGAAAGAAAAGCCATAAAGTCCAGTTATGTGTAGATCAGTGGTAAGAAACCAAAGTATCCTATTTCTGATTAACATTTTTCTTTAGAAGCACGTTATTTTTCTGTTCTTGCAACACAAATCTAAGAAGGATACACTTAAAACAAGGTCATGCTAAATCTCTTCTCTAATTAACAGCTTCAAATAGTTTCTACTGCTGAGTTAAATAAAACTGCAGAAATATGTATTAAAAGGGAAGTGTGCAAATCCCCTCATTAACAAGGTAGTAAAACAATGCTATAATTTTTCTCTACTACTCCAGACCACTGTACTGCTCCTACTCATTTATCAGAGCTCAGATCTCTCTGCTTAACAATAACAGTAATTTATATGCAGCTAAACTACAAAGATTTCATTCGTCTACTACTGCATATCATGTACAATTAGCTGTAAAATAGGAGGTGCTGTTGCTTTAAAGTGTGACTAGTTATTTTGTTATTGAATTTCTGAGTACCACTCTCTCCTGAGAAATGGTCATATTACCACATAAGTCCTTCTTATTACTGTATTACTCATTTTGTGGTTTCAGGACTCACTGCACCTCTCTCCCCTGAGCTCCCCGCCGTCTGCCCTGCCTCGTTTGCAGTCCTGCTCTCACCTCTCCTCAGCATAGAGCAGAGAACCCATCCAGTCCCATTGAACTAGGATATTTTGTAATTCCTCCCTCCAGAAGCTGGTGAAACAGAGGCTTAACCCAGCAGAGAGCATGCTCAGGACACATTACTAGATTCTTCTTACTTGTGTTCATGAACTGCGGCATCCACTCTGGGATCCTAGCATCCCTCAATTTTCCCTCTGAACAATGAAGACAAACAAGTCTTTCCAAAGGGTGATTTTTATATTAAGTTGCCTGAGTCATGATCTGGGACTTCCTCTTCTCCACATTACAGACAGGGGGAAGCTGTGCCAACTCCTTCTAGCTTTTCTGCCTCAAATCACAGAGGATGAATCTGGAACTGTTGTTAAGCATTAGGATTTAGCTGACAAACCAAGATTCTTCAGATAATGCATTTGATAGATCCACATCATGTTCTTTGAGAGGATCATCCCATCCCTGTCAGGTGTTTCCTTTTAGACCTGACAAAGTAGTCTCTTCCACTTGTAGAGTTTTGTTTAAATTCACAACTGATTTAGGAAAAAGGACATGGCACCATCCCTTAACAATCCCCATGCTTTTGCAAAAAAAAAAAAAACAAAAACAAAAAACAAAGAACCCTCAACTCATTCTTTTTCTATTCTCCTCCAAACACATTTCTGTATGACAATATTAGTTCAATGCAACAAGAAAACATGTGGGATCAGAAACAATTAGTTCAACATAGAGTATTCACAAATGACTGATGAACAGCTCCAGAGCTGTCATTCACAATGATTTAACCTATTTAACTCCCATTTAAATCTGTGTAAATCTTACCATTATTTCCCTGTCATTTTATATGCCCCTCCTAAAAAAACTCATGTCAAACAGATCTAGAAGCCAGAGACAGTAACACTACTTGCTACCATAAAAATTACCAACGTGACCAGGATTCCCAGCAACAGGTCACTAATATTACTCTTCAAATATTTTAAAATATTACTTAAGTGTACACAAGGCATTTAAGCAGTAATATTTTGTATACAAATATTAAGTGGAAATACACTTGCAGTGATATTTTCGGAACCTTTTTTGTGCCTCAACTTGGGCCCTCTGCATTTAATACTGCAGTTATAACCTGTGCCATTCACCTCTAGATGTTACAAAATAAATAGAGAAAACTTTATTAATACAATTTGTTGAAGCTTTTGTTTTCCCTTTCCATTCAAATCTATTACCACAGTAAATATGTACTTTGAATACATAGAGAATACTGAATCGGGTCCTTGATTAGAGTTTGATTTATACCACAAAGACCACAAGATTCAGAGGTTGCCAAGGCAACACCACTTCAACCCCCTTATATTTCTTTGATATGAAGCTTCTCATTACATAAATGTATCACAACACCAGCCAGCATGACAGGCTATTTTACAAGTGTCTTCAGTTAGCAGACATCTATATTCTTCTGTTAGGTGGGGGGAAAAGTAGGAACAAGGCTCCCTTTACTAAGTGGGAGAAAGCAACAACAACAACATTCCAAGCTATACGGGCTTTATTATGAAAGTGTATCCTCAGCTTTTTAATATTGCCAATAAAGTTTGTATTATTTGTCCAAAAATCCACAAAAGGACAGAAAGCAAAACAAAAAAAAACCCCAACAAATAAAGTCCAAAACTATGGTGCTTGAATTTTGAGTAACTGCAACTAATTACAGTATACAAATCTTTACTGAACCACTGGAATTCAGATATTCCAGCACACGTTGTTTAGAACTACGGCTTAGGCAAAATCTAATAAAGAATAATAGAGGGAACAGAAATATACTGAAGTTTTTTATACCACAGCTTTGAGGACTTTGGTACTTGGCAGTAAGTACCACCATCCCTCTTTACTGTGCAGTATCCATTACGCGGCAGCCTACAGTTCATGTTCCAGAGCCCCTTGGCACAGCCACGTTCCATAGAAGAGGGCTCTTTTAAAGACAGTTACTTCTGTTTCTCCTTCTTAGTCCTCCAGACCACACAGAGACTGAGCAAACTGCCAGCTGATCTAGAACATAAGGGATAACTGGATGGAACGGTTAGCAACAGAATGGCAACAGTTCCAGATGTATCCTCCCAAATGCTTCCTCATGCCCCAGCAAAACCTGCGCTTCCTGGAGGCTTTTCAGAGATAGTATTATCAATAATCAGCTACTTCTGCATCATCTGGAGACATTCCAGTATGAGTTCAATTTTGGAACCTTTGAATTTTTAAACAGAACGTTGCAAGTAAGAATAAGCATAGATATCAATAGTTATGGATAAGATATGAACATTTGAATGGCATAGGCTTAAAACTTTGATTTCTCTCTTCACTTCCACTTCTGGCTTATAATTTCCAATCATGCTTAATATCACTGTGCATAAGTGGCACATTGATTGTGATTAGCAGTAAACAAAGCAAATCTTGCAGTTTCGTGAAAGGGAGAGTTGAAAAAGCACCACTAGGGGGCACATCCAACTTTAGCAAACTGATTCCAAGGCTAACTCCTTATGTCGTTCCAGGTCAGCAGCTGCAGCTCTAAGTTTGCAATGACAAAACAACCACACTTACAAGTATTTCTAGTTGAATTAAGCAGTAACTCCCCAGTTACAAGGATTTCCATTCCTTTGGTTTCTATAAGAAGAAATCCCTTTTAGGAAAAATGACACTGTATGCCACCTCGCATCACAAGATTTATGCTACCTGAATTATACTGAGTACTGCAAAACATTCATGGCATGGACTATCCTGGAGTATGCACCTGCATCCAGTGCCTTGATGTACTGTAAAAAAGAACCAGCTTCCCCATACACCTAATTCCAGCTGCAACTTTAAGAGATGCAAATACTGCAAGACCACAGCTGTACTCAGAATTCCCTATCTCACTGATTAACAGGGTGATATACCATTTGTTCTGGTCTTCACACTATGTTGTTCCTCATTCTCTGAAGTGAAAACTCCTGACCAGTTAGTGGCTATATCGTGTCTTTCAGCATACTCTTTTCCATCACCTTTCATTTTAAATGACAGAGATTCTGAAAACAGGTTATGCACCCACAGCCCACCCAAGATCCCAACACTCAAGGGACAGAAAAAGAAAAAAAAAACCTAAGAAAAAAAGAAACTTCGGATAGACAGTTCATGTAGGACAGCTAGAAGACTGACATCAGAATCAAGTATCATGCTGTGATGCAGTCCACCCTGACAATCCCACATACGGTAGGCTGTGAAAGCTGGAGAAGAGCCAGCACAGCAGAAAACTTTCAGGGTTATTTTGCATAGGAGTATGCAAATTCTTCACGAATCTGAGAACTCGAGATCAGGGTTATTGGCTTATCAACTCTCACCAGTACTAAAACATACATAGCTAACCTTAGGTGACATCTTTCAAAAAAAAATACTGCTGAACAAGGAGTTGAATGAAATCAATCAGTTGCTCAAGGGATTTCTAAGACATGCATTTTCTTAATTATTGTCAGATATGCAGGTCAACAAAAAGAAAGATTAATTTCTGAATGAACAGGATAACTGATGTTTAAACATTACGTGGAAAGACAGATTGTAAACTAAAGCATCCCAATGCTTAGGTTTGTGAAATAATAGGAAAATGCAGGATGCACTTGCAATCAAGGAACTGCATGCATCCTCATCCACCTGCTGATGGCATGGGGCAAAACTATCTCCAGACTACATCTTCCCATCACTTACACCTGGCTAGTAAAGGATGCGTTCCTTCTTCCTCAACCATATACTCATACTGATTAATGCAATACAAAGAATGGAATGTGGTGTTTACACCAGCAACCTTAGGTCACAGAACAAACTGACATTAGCAAAAATAGTCAAGTCAGCTTTATTTTGTGTGAGACTCGGTGCTGTCATCTCACCTGCTCACTGATAAGTATTATGACCCATGTTATGGTTTTGGTTTTCTTAATTCTTCATCAGAGGCACTAAGAATCAAAATGTCACCTTGCCAATGAAAGGCATTGTTGAGATCTGCAGTAGTGCTCAGTTCTTGGGAGAAACTTAATACAAGCTCTATCTCACAAAACACCTGCCAGGAATCTGCATTTCTTGGCTCAATCTATATCATAACTATTCCTCACACTGAACGGGAGCACCATTGTGCACCACAGCAAAGAACCAGGAATTAAAAAAGCCACTCACTCACACAAGATGTATGTGCTCAAAGCCATTCATTGTGCTGTATCCATTCCCTCCTCAGTCCTCTCCCTGGCATATATAAATCAAAGGTGGCAGCATTATTTCTTCTATGCCTTCCTCTCTTGTCAAAACCTTACTTGTGCACAATTACAGAAGCCGATATACAGTTACATATATGTATATGTGTACCTTTCAACCTAACAAGACTGGATGGATGGATCACAGTCTATCCATGCTTTGTGAAAACATGGTAAAAGCACACCCTAGCTATACATGACTTTGTAAAGCAATGGTTAAATATACTCCACAACACAACACGGACATTTAAGGAAGACCTCATGCCAGAAAGACCACAGCATCCAACATATATTGAAAGCAATTCCTGAGAAAGGAAAGCTGCTGAAAGAAAAGCCAACTTTATAGGAAGTATGAATGTTTTGTCTGTTTATACATTACCAGTGCTATAATTTTAAATTTCTAGTTAGAAATTCGAGGGGAAAAAAAAAGCAGAACACTTAATGAACTTAATTCCTCACAGAAGAGATTATTCACTGATACATAATACTAGTGTCTATCAGTTTCCTAATCAGGTCTTAACAACTGATTCCCAGCTATTTACTTCAGAATTTCACTGCTGCTTTTTTCAGAATGTTCACAAATTTATACCCAAGACTTACCGAAAATACCCTCCAGTGAAGTTTTTTACCATTGTATTTCTACTTCCATTTTTGGGTTGTTTAACATCAGAAACTTACTCTTAAGCACTTCCTCACCTACATTTTCTATGGTAAGGCGAGACAAGTTCCAAGGACAACGTTCAGTGAAATAGGTAACAAATACCCTGTCTAGACAGGAGACACAGACAAGACTGTTCATCTTCTTTCAGTTCTGCCATCTGTTTACAACTTTGACAGTAAGCTGAATAATTGCAAATGTCTGCTTTTTTTTTTTTTTTTTTACATTAAAAAAATATAAATTTGCTCTGTCTAAATAAGGAACAAAATTTTAAAAGCTACTAGTATCCGTTTAACAGTTAGTTCACTATTCTACAGTTAGTTAAATGCCAGGAAAAGCCAGGGGCTATTTCACATTCTTACACAGCACATAAATACATCAGTAAGCTATAGATAACACTGTTCATGTGCCACTCACCCGGTGTAGCTTCTGCCAAAATTCAGGTCCATCCTCCATTTTTCTTAAGCTTGGTGGAATGTACCAAAAACAAACATTTGCGTACTCCGGCTAAACAAGAGAACAAGTGATTGCTTATAAAATACAGACAACAGGACAGGAAAACATATTACACTTCATCAAGTTCTGCCTTATTTGAAGATTACACTTTGAGTCCTCCTTCTCCAATTTATCTTTTGTTTCCCCTTTTTGAAAAAAGAACGTTTGTAACATTGTCCACTTCTTTCCCTACTGCCAGAAAATTGAATTCTACTGGAACTCCTTCAATTCTTAAGACATACCTACTTAATTTTACCTTGCTAGAAATTTTCATTGAGATAAAAAGTGTAAGAGAGGCATAAGAAGCTAACACATTGATTTCAAAATTCTGTTTTTCTCTTTAAAGTTACTACCTTCTTTTTTTTAGTGTCGTTTTCAGAATACAGATTTCATATGATGCATTTTATACAAAACACACAAGCTCATTATTTTTGGCACTGCTTAGCATTTGCACACCCAGTCATTTTTCTACTCAACTATGCCAATTCTCTCTTAGATCATGACATGTAGCACACCATTATTGAGTTAATGCTGGTCTTCTCAGATCCCGCTGTTTTTGTGTTTTTTTCTTAATGAATCTCAGGATGCTTTATTTGATACATGCCATATACTGGAAAGATCTTGTCCAATGTCTAAGCAAGTCTTTTGAGCAAAGACTCCACATCTCTGCTTCCCTCCTGCACAATGTTTCATTTAAACTCAGTGGAGAGTAAACTGCAAGCCTCCTGACGAGAAGAATGGATGTTCATCATACATTATAAAAGAAAGCATTTTGTTTTATGAGGTTTCCATTTTGTCTGTAATTGAAAAAAGGTTCCCAGCAGACCATTCCAGAATCTGACTAAATTTCATACTAATTTGGAACAAATTTTATTCTATTTTTTACCTGTACAGATAGCAATAGCATGAGTAGATATGTGTTCCAATCCTATCCAATGCTACCACAGCAACACTCAGTTAATCCTGACCTATATCATTTGCAATGCAGTATTTAACTGGGTTCTAAATCACAACTTGGATTATGAACTAACACTCCCTCTCCCTTCCACACACCATCCTCATTAGTATGGTTGAATAAAAAAAAAAAAAAAGTTAAAAGGAAGCCTGATAGATGGATCACACCACTGCTTCATCCCACTGAATGCGGCTGCTCTTACAACCAAGGCAGACCCTGAATGAGGAGAGCCCACCAGCTGAGATGTGCTCTTTCATGAAAGGGCACTGGGAACTGCTCATACCATTTTCCGCCTCGCTTCAAAGAATGCATTAAATACAATTTAATCATCAAGGAGAATATCGTTGTCAGCAGGAATAGAACTGCAAACCTGCCACCTGCTGTCCCTGAATGAAAAAAAGCTCAGCACTTGAAGTCTCATTTCTTCCCCCAAAATGTCTGTACTAAGTACACACAAACACAGACCCTAAAGAGGCAGTGATTTCCTCATGAACGCAAATATGAGCTGACTGTTGGAGGGTTTATTCTAAAACTGTTTAAAATCAAATGACAGCATGAAGCAGATGGCATATATTACCACATTGCCACTGCCTATACTGCCTCCTTGATTATCTCTGTTTCCTTTCACATATCAGATACTTCATCCCTCTCTGAAAATACTGTTCATCCAAGAAAATCCCAACTACCCCCAGCTATGCTTCACTATTGCTTGTCATCCTGTCACAGTTCTCATCCAAGCAGGTAAGCAGTTGTACCACCAAGGAGTTCAAGATGACACATGCACGTGTGGTATTTCCAGGCTGCAGAGCAGTTCTCATTACAAGACTTTCTCTGCGTGCACCAGAGGATCATCTTCCCAAGATTCTTGTCTGAAGTCCAATTTCCTTTCATAAACGGCTCACTTAACTTGCCCTGACTTTCCTTAAACTCTCACTGCTTGTCCTCTGATGCTCCTCAAAACTTTTTAACCCTTGCTCAACCTCCTTCTCATAGCCCATAACATAGCACCCTCTCCAATCTCATTCTCCATCCTAGTGTCCTATTCCCAAAGGAACTAAACAGCAGTCTCCGCTCTCCCAACACCTTTCACATCTACAGTACATCTAGCCTTATTGCTAATCCCTACAATAATTGGGAAGGGAGATTTTAATGAATGTACCACTTCAACAAACCAATCAAGTGCTGTTTCCCAGCATTCTTGTCTGCATATACAGTTTCCCAGTATGCACTTTCAAGTCAGTTTTCAAAGCAGTTTTCAAAGTTAAAAGAAGTTTAAGTTCTACAAGAAATATAGTCTTAAATATATATTTCATATTAATTCTAGCCTAACCTAGAATGCTCATTGCATCAGCAAATGTAAACCAAATCTGCATCTTAACATTTGTTGCTTTCTGAATGTTCTCTCCCTATTCATGGCATTCACCCAGCAGCCTTTGAGATGCGTACACTTCCAACAAAGCAGATGACAGGTCTTTTCAATGCCCTCTCCCCCTTCTCCATCCCAGATATTAATCTCAGTAAACAAATAGCTGGGGATAGGCTCAGAAATGGAAGTCTTTAACCCTGCTCATTCTCCCCTGAGCAAGACAATTATCAGATATTAAGCTGATGGGTTTAGCAATAATAAACAACTTTATGTTAGTTTTTAGGAAGATTGTTGTAGAAACAGAATTAAGGGGGGAAAAAAAAGAAAAAAAGGACTTAAATGATGAAAAGTCAAAGTATTCTGATTATTCTTCCAGCACACAATCCTATCTGCAAGTCTGGCAAGCACTACGTTTTTACCAGTCAGACTCTTCACTTTCACAGAAAAGCACTCCATTTATACACCCTGAGGTAATACAGGCCCAGAAGCTATGATGATGGGCAGACTGATGGTAGGGAATACAGAACATATGTGTTTGAACACATCTGTGCATCACAGCTTATTGAATTACACACTTCAAACGTAACGTGGCATTTGGCTAAAAAGAACAAAGCCAAACAATAGACAAGAAACCACAATAATACTATTTCAATTCCATTTTCACTTACCTCCAAAAGAAGCTGAAATCCTTCTCTTTTCTTAATTTCTTCCACAAGATATCTGTAATCAAAAACACAGGGGTTTAAACATAGAACAATGCAGTACATACAGGGAAGAAAAAAGGCCTTGAACACTTTTTTTTTTACTCCTTTTCTTTCCCAAATCTCCTTGAAGAAATCACAGAGTTAAACCTCATTTCTACCTGCTGTGAAAATATAGTAACTATCAGCTCCTAGAAACAAATGAAGGCTACAGCAAGCCAACGAGCACTTAGGAGAGGCCAAATTCTGTCCTCAGGCACAGATTTTCAGTGGACCACATGGCACAAATTGATCCAATTTACATCAGGCTGTGAATTTTTCTGATGCAAATTTCCATTTATATTTCCACCAACTCCTCAACCTCTTTTCCTCACGTGCCGATGCTGTGCTGCTGTCTTACTCCCTGCTTACTTTTGCATCCCTTGCACTACAACTATTGTCCCCACTACCCTGCAGTTTTACCCAGAATTTAAGTTCCCATCAGTTTTTCTGCTACTGTCCTTGTTCCACATTTTATATAACAATGTGCACTTCCATTCAATGAGACTTCACAATAATCCCTGGACATCCTTTTCTAACAATGCACTAAAATAGATTTAAAAAAGAAAGAGAATAAGAAAGCATTTAATAGAAAGGCCAATTTAAATTAAACATTTGGATCCAAACAGCATCAATTTTTTAAAAACATGACCTCAACTTTGATGTTGGCAGATATCAGTCCAGAGTTCTGAGGCAAGGAGGACAGTTTGACATAGCAAATGCTTCTCAGAATCACAGGAGTTGGAAGAAACCTCTGGTGAAGGGACCCTAAAGATCATCAAGTTCTAACTCCTCTGCCGTGGGCACAGTTGCACATGACATCAGGCTGCCCTGATCAACCCCCTCCTAAAGCAGGTTGGCTTCTCCCATTACTGTCGTCCCCCCCCCAAAATCTTTTCCAAGGAAAACTCCAAAGAAACTCCCTCAAGTTCAGACAGTATTGCTGTGTCAATATATTTTTATCTTCTATACAAAGGTGCACTCTAACAGCAACAAAATGAAGACTATCAAGCTTCAGATTTTGTATAAGCCTGTTTTTCTGTTGCATTCATTCAGTATTTTCCTGCCTGCAGCTGCCTTGCTGGTCATCACAGAAATAATTCCTTTATTCACTACCAGAGGGAAAAAAATACTGTCAGAATAACCCCCCTGGTCCTATTTACACCCCTGAAATCTGCCTTCACAGGGACACTGCCAGCACAGCTGTGTCTGCGAAGCCTGAGGCGCAGCAGAAACAGATTGGCTAGGGAGAGAGTGAACAATACTCTAGATGGTACATTTTCCAAACTGAGCATGGGGACTTGCCACATTGTTTATCATTAACAAGTACTGTGCATATGACTCATTATTACCTCTTAGCACACATTCCCATAAAATGATTGCTGTGACAAAATGCCAATTCCCAGCAGCACAGCTCTATGACTTGCACTGAACTGTGCATGGCTGAGATGTTTCTCTTCATTGTAAGAAGCCTGGGATCTGGGTGTTCTCTGCCCTGACCATTCAGACCCTGCTGTTTATGTTCACACTACTCCTTAGGTTGGAAGTGAGGCATACTGAAAGGCAAGCATGAGGATAGCTCATGGCTCTAGTGCTGACCCCTGGCGGACATCACTCATCTCTACCCGGACATTGAGCCACTGACCATTATTCTTTGGGTACCATCTTGCAATCGGTTCTTGCCCATTGAACAGTCCACTCATCAAATCCATATCTTTCCATTTTGGAGAGAAAGATGTTGTGTGATCATGTCAAAGGCCAGACAGATCACACTGCTTCCCCAGTTTCCACCTTCCAACCCATTTGGTTGAGGGATGTATAATGAACATTTTCCTGTGACAACTGTGACAAATAAGTTGTTTAGTACTTCTGTCTATCCTTGTCTGTTTTTACCAGCCTGTCTGTATTGCTCACTGAGGGGTGGCATTCCTTCTTGGACTTTCTTTTTCTGGTTGACATACCAGTAGAAGCCTTTCTACTGCGTATTTGTGTAGAGACACTTCAGCTGGGTAACCAGCCTTGTCAATTTCTTGGTAGGTAACTCCTTTGAATTATTTCCCTTGAGTCTAGTCTTGTCTTCTTCTATTGCCTCAGTTACACCTGACTCAATGTCATAAGACTTCAGTCGCACTGCAGTGTTGACAGCACATCTCAGGGCAGCAGGCTGAGAGCCTCCACTAGCACCCTGTCCCTCTAACCTAGTTCTGTCAACCTATATCTTATCGTAGGCAAGCTTGCTATTACTTCCCTCCCCCTTTAAACCTAGTTTAAAGCTCTGCCAATGAGCCCTGCTGGTCTGAGTCTGCACAGAGTCTGTAATTCATCTGATGGCAGTGGAGCAAATTACTCTGCATCTTTCCATGGCTGACAGTGGAATTTTATTATCACATCACATTTGGAGAAAGTCAGAAGGGCTTGAATCTCAGTGAGGACTGGCACGCACAGAGAAGTGCTATTTGCTATGATTAAACCTTATGGAAAGTGAGGGGTGGGAATCTTCATTGAAAGCAGACATACGTCTGTTAGAAGTAGGTGTCATTAAAAGAAGAAAAAGGCAGAAAAACTGCAATATGCTGAAACAAAGTGCAGAGTTGGGTAGAGTTATACCTAATATATTAAAGTTATCTATTATATTGAAAACATGATTCACCTCTAAACCAACAAGAAATTAATGGAATAGCCAATAAGTAAAGTCTGATGCAACAGAAATACATGACTGCAATTACTTTAAAACCTTTGCTGTTCTAGCTATCCACAGAAAACAAATCTTGCTCTCAAGTTGTGCAGCCAACGTATCAATTCCAGAATTAATCCAGGTCTGTGTTCAAAAATACTGAAATTCTATCTTAGGAATAGCGAAGTAAAATCTACTGTAACAAATCAGGATAAAGACTGCACAGCTGTTGGGTAGTTAAGAAACCTGGCATCATGCCCAGTAAACCTGATGTCTCAGCTGCAAAGTGCTCATGTACATGCAAACTCAAGATAGCAATGCAGTTACTACAAAGAATATACTTCATCAGATAATGACTAAAAATTCATTTTCTTCTTAAAGCAACAGAAAAATAAGAAACAAAACAAAATCCCAGTCACTCCTTAGAATTGAACTCAGCTTAGAAGCCGAATCCTAACATTTAAAGAAAATATTGATCCGAGAGAAGTCATTAATCACTCTGCACTCAGTCAGATGACTTTGGCCAGTGACCTTCATAAGGCTGAATTCTACTACTGATAATGGAATGAATTACAGACTCTGTACAGACATAGATCAGTACAATGCTTCAGAACAAATACAAGGTGCAATCTAATCAGAAGACTTTAAGGGCATATAATCAGTAAAATAATTAGTGGCTTTGAAGAAATCAGAGAGAATAAGGCCAGAGCTCAACCAGGCTTTTCTGGTTTTGATTCTCTCTTTGCTCTTTCCTAATCCACTCTGGGTTTAAGCCATGAATGTTTCAACTTCTCCTTTAAGTGACTTTGTTAAAGTGACACTATTCCTCTAATTTTCAGTAAACATTAAGTTCTATTAAACTTGGTGGCTTATATTAAAAATAAAATGTCAATATGATATGGATGACTGCCTTTAAATACCAATGATTTGTATTATAGTAGTGCACTATAGGTATATACATATAGGTAGGCCAGGAGTGAGCAAAGATTTCAATACAGTTCATTCTGTGCACATTCTGAATAATCACAGTATTTTAAGTGAATTGTTTTTAATGGGCCGTTATTTCAATATTATCTCTTCCATTAGAAGACAAAACAACTGGTGTACAGGAGTTTATTCCCAAGACATCACCATTTTAGAAACACCTTCCAGCAAGAATTTCATGAATTTCACTTCTGAAATCCAGTTGTCAGACCAAAAAAGTAGTAAAATTAGAAAGAAAAAAAAATAAACCCTAACTAGCCACCATAAAAGAAAGACATTTCAGCTCCTAACTGAACATACTATAAGCATTAAGAATTTCAGCAAACCTATGAAAGTAAGCATGCATTACCTCAAAAAGAAAATCTGCCTCCGTCTTCATGTAGTTCTACTACTTTCTAACATTAGCAACATCCTTGTATGAATTTCCCCATAAACATCACTGGCATTCTGTGTTTTTTAGTCATGAGGAATTAAGTGAACAGAAGAATGGCAAATTTACTTCTTGCTAGACACGGCTCAGAGCCTGGCACACTGTGCTCCTTTTGCATTAATATTAGAACATACAGTTACGAGTTAGAAGGAGGAGGGAACACTGGTAAGCATTACCCTATACCTAGATCATATATCACAGACATTAAACAACACAGATCGATAGAGGAATCCACTTTTTTTAACCAACATCTATCCCTATTTTTACAAGGAATAATTACTATTAAATATTTTAGCAAATTTAATCACACTAATTATTATTGCCATTGCTACTAATTTGTTCTTCACGTTATGTAGAAACAAAAGGGGGAAAAAAGTAACAGTTTGGTCTGTTCTAAGTTCAGAAGTGTCAGCACTGTTAGCATTTCAGACAGTCAATGAAACAGACTATTCAAAAACATGAGGAGGTACCTAGCCAAAGCCAGTGCTCTGTTCACTCTCTCCTCAAGGCCTGTGGTTCCCAATGCTTTCCACATGAGCCAGAATTTGAATGCATCTGGACGTCTGCTGCACTGAATGGACTTGTCACCAGTGTCATAGCTGACATCATAGAACTTGTCCTGCTGGAACAGGTATGCAGCCTTGGCAGAGTAACACTTCTTCAGGAGGCCCTATTGGAAACACAGCAGAGGTTTAGATAAGAAAGTATTAAAACTTGTTATTCTCACAAGCCAAATCCTTTTTCCCTGTCTGAATCAACCGCTCTGTTAAAAAAAAAGTGCACGTGCAAGACACCATTCACCACTGGTTATGTTTTAGAATGCTGG
This sequence comes from Tetrao urogallus, assembly GCF_951394365.1. Taxonomy (NCBI): domain Eukaryota; kingdom Metazoa; phylum Chordata; class Aves; order Galliformes; family Phasianidae; genus Tetrao; species Tetrao urogallus. The sequence goes on along the minus strand of NC_136820.1, from coordinate 12,448,303 downwards.
ATTAGCCTGAACCCACTAAAGTCAGTGCTGACCACAAGAAAACATTGCAGGTTGAAGAGCAATTCTGCTTCAAATCTCAAGAAATAGCGGATGTGGGTACCATAGAAACAGCTCCCCAAAGACATAAACATATTGGGAAGAGAAACAAAAGCCTGCGTCCACTGCTATAGCCTGTAGGTCAAAAAAAGAAAAAAAACAACAGACTGAGGAGTTTCTTACACTTTCACAAGTGGCTCAATATATTTCTTCTTTCCTTAAAGGTCAAAGAACTTCACACATGGCACAGTTAGTTGTGTGAAGAATGTTTTAGCCCCAAACCAAAAGGCTTAGCTTTTAGCAGTAGATGGTTTCTGCGTATCTAGCGTTCGTTATCTGACTGATTCAGGGGAAATACCAGTGACAGATGAGTGTAATGCCAATTTCTGTCTCCATTCACAGATCAGACAATTTGAAAATAGCAAGTACTTTAGTGTACCTTGATTAAGGATTACTAATGAAATTATTTTTAGTCAGCAGTCTCCAACAGTCCCCCAAATTCTAAAAAGCTGTCTAGGCAGAGATGACCAGCAGAAAACAGACAAAAAAATGAGTACCGTTACATGTTCCAGCAAAGAACAAAGCCAAGAAAGCAAAGAGGCTATTTTAGGTTTAAAGGTGAGGGGGAGGAAAAGAGACAAAGGAGTAGCCATTGACTGAAGAAAGAAAAGTAGAGAGAAGAGCTAGCAGAAGGGAAGTTAAAAGGTCAGAGGTGACAATGGCCCTCCAATAAGCCCAGGAGACAGGCAGGGTCATAGATTTGTCAGGGATATTACATGTGGGTGAACAAGAACATCTCTAAAATAATACTAGAATAGAAATTCAGGTGAGGTTAAAAACATGGCTATAGCATCTGACTGAAATTCAGATGTCTATGTAAGATAACTAGAAATCCTCCATACAACAGAGAACAATAAACAAGGGCACAACATGGCAAAAGATGCCATGCTATTTAGTGAACACCACAATTCATTTTTTAATTGAGCATCACCCCTCAGTTTGAACCAACTGAACCAACTGCAGCCATTTCTCTGTGTTGGCTGCAAGTCTGAATTCCAAATGGTGGTAGCTGACATCACTTTTAAAGAAGGAGGTAGTTCTTAATTTATTTGCAATATACTGCTGGTAACTTCAGTAGCAGTAAATAAAAGAAAAAAAGACTCAAGATAGAGAACTCCAAAAATATTTGAAAATTAGAAATATTCAATTGGCACATACAGAATAGTCTCCTTCTGACCCTGCTTTTTCAATTCCCTCTGTCAATACTTTAAAGAAAACATAAACAAAAGAAACCCTGCATGTCCATCTGAATAGCACAAAGGGAGAAAAACAACATGAAGAATTCTTCTCCACTGCTTCTGCAGGGATTCAACTTTCTGTTAGTGTCCTACTCTCCTGGTGCTTCCAAAACTGACAGGACATGCTGGTGTGATGGTCTTTTTCTATCTGTTTATCTTACTATTAATAAAACACACTCAAGAAATCCTGCTGCTCTCTCCAGAGAGAAGCAGTTACATCCCTGGCACATCACTGGATCAGATAGGAGAAAAAACAAAAATTAATGTCTTGTGGAAGGGAAAGGGAGTACGCCAGACCAATGCAAGAAGCAAGGTGGAAGAGTAAGGGAAAAGCTACAGGATAGGGTACAGGACAGAAGGAAGCAAAAAAAAAAAAATCCAAGACAAATTTCCTGCTCAAGAAAGCAGTTACTCTGTGATCACTGTTGATGCAAAAGTAAAAAAAGCTCAAACATGCTGTGCACATTAAATGTTATCTCTGTTTTCCCAGTCAAATGAAGGAAAAGTATAGAAGAACTGAAAGAAAATGTATGCTTTCTAACTCAACGCTGCCATTTGCAAGATGACCTCTATGACTGTCCACACAGCAACTGAGTTGCTACGTCAGCTCAGAAGAATCTCAAACATTTCATTAGAACTGACTTATTTGCAAGTTTGAGATTCTTCCTTCCTTCAGCATCTTTTATCTGTTTCTACCCTTTGATCAGAACTAATTATAGTGCTCTATCTTATACTGAGGCTGTTAAAAGTTTCAGAAAAAGGAAGTGTACTTTCATAAAAGCCCTACTCCACAATAAGTTGCTAAGAGTTCTTGGTTTTGATCAAGTCTATAGATTGTTGTTATATATTATAATTAACTGCAAGTAAATAAATAGTTATTGATATCAAAACCAATACATACCCAATCCAGTTCCTTACAGTACATAGCTCAAAACATCTTTTTCCTCATTGAACACTTATCTACTGCACATCTTCTGATATCTTTCCATTTCCATTGCCAGTAATAAGTAAATTTGAATTTTATTAATACAACGTGAATAGCTTTTTCTCCCAAGACAAATATCTTCCTGATTTCATTCATCTAAAGCAAGAAGGACCACCTTTTGAGTGGCGTATTTGAAAATTATCAAAAACAGTGCACTACAAAAGGCCACCCCTGTAATTCACTTCAAGAGGTGAGAACAAGCTCTCAGCAGGATCAACCCCAAATAGAAATCGTGGGAAACAGAGTGCTTCCTGCAGCTGCTCCAGAAAAAAAAATAATAATAACAAAAAATCAGTGAATTAGATATCTTTGTGACACTGCTAATTATGTGGAAGAGATTACACTGTAGGTATGTCTAGCAGAATCAATAACATTCTGTGCTAAACTGGGACTTCGTCAGCTACATTCTTTTAGATTTTATTTTTAAGCAATAAGCGAAAATTCTGTTCATTCCCCAGAATGGATGACTAATTATCTAACCTAGATCTGAAGAGTCACAGAACTTTGGTATTTGTGATAAATATTAGTTATCTATATACATGATAATAATCATATTTATATAGATTACAGCAAGGATCCAAAGACCTGAAGGACTTTATTTGGAGTAACTGTGAGGTTTTAAGGGATTATTGCACAACCTCAGGCTGATTCATAGCATTTTAAAAACATACAAGAACAAAGTACACTCACTAAATTTTTCAGAGTATCAGCCCTCTAGCTCCGTGTTTAAACAATCATTGCAATTCATACCAGAGCAATACAAGTCTGTTCTGAGGAAGTATATCTTGTCACAAAAGTGATGAAAGTTATTCAGGTTATGGCAGTGAAGAAGTGATAGCTGTGCATTTCTTGAGTGATTTAAGCACTGAGAAATTATTGTCATTGATCTGATCCCTTTCAGAGTACTAACCAATCTCTCTTTCCCCTTGGTGAAAGGGCTTCTTTCTTCTAATCAAGTCAAACACGTATTTCTTTCTTTTTTTAATCTGTCTTCTTTGGAAACCACTCCAACTTTGCTTCATGAAGGCTGGAAGATTTCCCTACTCAACATTTCCCTGTAGATTGTTTTTAAAAAGTCTGTACAGGAATGTAAATAAAGCATTTCATTCTAAAAACCTAGCTGCAATGTCTTCAGATTATCAGCACTGCTAAAGTACATAGCTTCACTGATGCTATGGGGCAAAAAAGAAAAAACATGATAGTGAAAATAATAATCCAGTATAATAATACAACCAAACCAGTCACTATTGCTGCTGCTAGTAGGAAAACAGGATGTTACTACTCTTATCAGATCATTCTCTCTCAAAATCATGAAGATCATCTGTTGAAACAAAGTAAAATACCAAGCCTGGTCTTTACATTAAAAAAGAAAAAGACCTGAAAGGCTTTATTTTGTCCACTTAAAATCACCCAACTCCAATGCTAATATTATCTTCAGTTTCCAAATGGACCTTTAATCAAATGGACAGTCAAGCCTACAAAACTTCCTTAATGAAGCTTTCAAAAGGGAGCTAAGGCTTGATACAACAGCAGCAGTTAATGTCAGTGCTTAACATTTTTCTGGTCTGACTTCCTGAAGAATTCATCATTTCAGAAACTAACCTCTTGAGGCTACTTGAACATTTACTAACAGAGCAATCTGTGCTAAACTCCTCCAGCTCCCACCTCAGCATCCTACTCATAGAGCGAGGGGATTACGTTCATATTTATATGTTGACTTCACCTGTGACAACAGACATAAGTAATTAAGGAGCAGTAGAAAACGATTCAAAATAAGAACTGGAAACACATCCTTCCCTATTCATACCAGTGTGCGAATAGTATTTTTAATGGTAAAAAAAAAAAGAGACTGGATCCAACTCCCTGCTCTGGATCTGGTATAGAAGGGATCAAAGTGAAGCAAGGCCCTTCTGGTGAAGTGTCTTAAACATGCATTTCATTTTCCTTAGTGACTGGTAAGAAAGCACCCCAAATCAGCACACACTCATGTTTGCATACAAGGTTTACACTGCTTCATATACAAAATGCTTAAATGCCACTTTTCAAGGAGTTAAACACAATGTAAGACCCTCTCTTCCACTTTCCGGACCACACCACATTGTACTACAGAATCTGATTGTATGATCAGTAACACTTTTGTTATTTCACCTCTCAACTGTCTAGGATTGATCTCTACAAGAACTTCTGACACAACACTGCATAGCTGTGATTTAGAAGTTGAATAGGAGTGCTCTAGCAGATATTACACTACGCAAGAATACAAAGGCTATCAAAGTCCTGGAGTTGGAACAGTGTTTATAAAGAGACTCTAAATGCCAAGGCTGATAAAATATTTCATTCCTCTCCATTTCTTTCCTCTCTCTTCCAGAGAAGTTTCCAGTACGCAGCCTAAGTAGTGTAATCATTACCTGAGGCTACATCTATCTATGTATTGGGCCTAATTAGTTAAAAATACAGTGCTGAGTTCTTCCAAAGCCTGCAACTTAGAGACTACATTAACCTTAGTCAATAACTCTATTATGCTGCTTTTTCAGTCTGGAATAAAGATAAAGTGACTGACTAAAGTCCTGGAACCTATCCCCTTTAATTCCACAGACCCCAGCCTAAGGAAATGAGGAATCACGTCTTGTTCTTCTATCATGTCTTGCCCACAACTTGGAATTAACTGCTCCAAGAGAGCACTGATTAGTATCTGTGCCCTTTAGACCTCATCTGTTCTTACTACCAAGAGTTAGTAATCAGTTATACGGACAGATAACTCACAGCTGAATAGAAACCATCAGCTGTTTTGACAGGAACTTTTAAAACTAATTTACAGATCATGACCACAAAACAGCTATGTAAACCTCAGGGACTTCATATCCTCATGATGTTCAGTCATTGATAAAGCCAAGCACAAGCTAAAACTCTCATGGTAACAATGTACATAAGCTTTTGCAGGGCTGAATTTGTAGTGGTACTTTAAATAACTATTTACTGTTTTCTTTATTGAGATAGAAGAATTCCATAAAGACTCATCACGTTGCAGACTCAAGTCATTTTTTGCAACACTTGTCATCAGAGCTTTGTTTGCTTGCTAGATCTTTTAACTAATCATAGTTTTTAGAAAGCCTAAATTACCCTAGTGCTGAAGAGGAAAAACTAGTAGATTTGAGAAAACAAGGCTCAGCATCTTTGATTGAATGTAACTCCCACAACTATCCTTCTACTTTCTCACTCTGGTGAACCCATGTAAGAAGATGCAAAGAGTAGTTCTGTGTAGATGGCACTCTTTAAACAATGACGCAGTACTACTGCAGTCCCAATGGCTATGGCTATTCTAAAGACTTTGACTTGGTGTTTAAGCACTGCAGACCCAGCCAACAAAATACTCAATTCTGAATGTAAATCATATACAGAAGCTAACCAGGAAGGGCACCAGCTGCAAAGTTTGACCAGTGATGTGTACAGTGACTTGTATCTGTTTGGTCCTGCTCTCTTAATTTTTATTAATTTAGTGAAATGGAAAATAGTATCAGTTAACATCATTCAGCCTTTGTACTGCAGTATAGTAAAGTTGGCTAACAATTGTTTTCTTTTTATCTCCACTTCTACATTACAGCAATGACATTCTACTACATTTAAAAAGGAGGAGAAAAAAAAAGATGGAAAGACTTACAGAGTTGTCTTTCACCAGAAGAGCACAGCACTGAATTCCTGCCAACAGCATTTTGTGGGGATTCCAGGCAACAGAATCTGCCCTACAAATTCACAAAGGGAGAAAGGTAAGAAGGCACAGAAATTGCACCTATAATCATTGATACTCGAGTCAAAACTGCTTAAATGCATTCCAAGTAGATAAATCAGATTTTCCTTCTACCCCCCCCCCCCCCCCCATAAGTAATAATAGTACATATTTTGGAAAACACAGCTTTCGTAGAGGCCATTAGGCCACATTTGTCCATCTCAGTCCCTGATAAGAGTGACCATGAACTAAAACTGCCTTACCTTTGAATACCGTGAAGAAGTCTGCGATGCTTTCTTGATATCAAAGCTGAGCCGCCCCAAGAAGCCTGTTGGAAAATTTACAGAGCCAAGGCAATGTTATTTTTATAAAGTATTTAGTGCTCTCTGATAATGCTTCATTTAGTTACTAGTTGCCACGTTTTATCACATTTTAAATTTTTAAATCTCAGGTCATCTAAGAACCAGGAGTGTGGTCTAAGCATCAGTGAGGCATTCTCTGTAATGAGTAGCTCTCCACTGAAACTCTTATATCCTCTTATCTATTCCAGATGCCTATCTTTGAGTGACATCTTTTGCACATGTCTCTCTCCATGCACTCCAGAAGGAGCCTAAACAACAAGCATATATCACACTCAACTTTTGGATACTTCAAGTTAAGGAAGGTGACTCTCCTCTGTGAATCTGAAAGTACCAGATATCACCCACCAGCTGCAGTATATCTCCAGTTCTCAAACAACATTTATCTAGGGAGTCACAGCATGACACATACTGTATTTGAGAAATTATACTAAGCTTGAAAAAAGAATTATCAGCATTTATGAAAAAAGAATCCACATATAGGTTCCTGTGAAGTAAGCAACACTCCTCAGAGATGCAGAGAAGGCATCAGTCCACAAAACATCCAGATTCAGCTTATTGGAAAAAAAAAAAAAAAAACCAACAAAAACACACATATTTTGGGTTAATGAAGAAGAAAAAAATCACCACTGTGAAGATTCTTGATTTAAGTATGGTAAACTCATGCTTGCTTGGCTTTGGGCAGTTTTGGGGGTGCATGTGTTTTTTGTATCTTTGCTTGGGTTTTTCTTTATTGCTTGAGAAAAACAGCTGTGAAAGCTAATCAATGAATCGTTAGCTTCACATGCTATGCATTAGGAGTAAGATCTGCTGTCTTTGGGAAGCAAGCACAATAAAGACCCGCAAGAGAAATGAACAGTTAATAACCTGTCCTAATGCATGCATATCATTAGTTCTCATTAATGCGGTACACAAACACCACATCATATTTTATGTTGCCATGCTCACAATATTCTTGCTGAGAAAAGGGCTGCTGTTCTATCTATATTCCACAGGATAAGAGAGAAAATTGTTTGTCTCAACTCCACATTATGCTTACGGCAGAACCACGATGTAAAATTGGGCTACCCCAGACAAGATGATCTTCCTATTTACTGACAAATTTTGCTCTTCTTGTTCAAAAAAAAAAAAAAAAAAAAAAAAAAAAAAAAAAAAAAAAAAAGCCATGACATTATTCCTCAATTTTCACAATTCATAATCAACAGAATAACATACAATAATTCTTTTAAAAATTTGCAACCAAAGTATTTGAAAAAGTTGGCACTTTCAAGCTGTCCTATAAAACAGAACTAGAAAAGCTCACAAGAGCTCATCCCACTGTGCACTACCTCCAGAGACAGGATCAGCCATCTCACTTCCGCCAAACATTCAACATTTCTGTAGATTAATAAGAAGTGAACACACCCAGCTTGTGAACAGTGGCAAAATGAAAGATAAAGTGCAGAGAGACATTGACAACTGCTTCTTAAGCAACACTGTTGGCACTTCTATCTGCCTTCATTTTAAAAACTGCTTCTAGAGATCTGGATAACAAATGTACAGGTAGAACAGAGGTGTAGTTAGAATGGCATTTTACAGGTTCATAATTAGAAAGATTATCATGGTGGAAAGAGACAATCAAAAATGAAATGCTCACCCACATCCTAGGCTCACAATAGAAAACTCCAAAAGGAGGGATCTCCAGAAAGAAACCCTTCCCCCCCTGGAGTCAGCCTTTAAATGGAGTCCAGAAGTGCAGCCAGGCTCCAGCCCTTCCATCACACAGCTGAATTGCCTTCACCTGTGCTCCATGGCTGACTCAGTGCTCGCCTCAGGTGATCAATCAGTGCTTCAGGCCCTGACTCAACAGTTTCCATACTGGTACAATAGCACTGCAGGGCTGTGCATCTCTATCACCTTTCAATGTGTCCTGGAGTCACAGTACCATTAGGTAAATTTGTGCTTCATGTTTATTTGCCCAGTTCACAGATGAAGTGCTTAGGGATGCAAGGCCAGGAACAAGAAAGCACCTATGAAGACTGAGAATCACTGGCTTTGCCTGTTTCTAAAGAGTAATGGAGCTTGCAAGACTTTGCCACCTGATTTGTGTTTAACCACCAAAAACCTACGGAATGAAATGTCGGTCCTAAACACTGTTACCTCTGCTATCTATAGTGACCATGGGAAACACATGGTCTTCTTTTCCTCCTTGCAGCAGCTCAGCCATGTCCAACCTGCAACCTGAAGGTTGCAAGAGGCCTGGCCCAGCCCACCCTATGGCCATCGCCTACCCCGTGAGATCATGGTGGTGGCTTTGCCCCACTGAGCGGCCCAGCCCAGCCCCAAGCACACACCTACTGCTCACAAGAACCACACAGCAGCGTGTGATTGGTACTGCCTGAAACCAGGACATGGGGAAGGTGCAGTGCAGTGCCCAGTTATGGCAAATAATTGTGTGCATGGGATTGGTTGAAGAATGACTTATTTGTAAAACAACATATGACCAGTAGCTCGTAACAAGTCCTTCTTGAAATGTAGCTTTTGATTTGGACTCAGTGGATATAGCAGGTGGAGCACCAAGCAGAAAGGATTATTTTATGTATTTTTATTCAAAGAAGCTGTCAAGATATTTATCCCTATCCGCAAAAGCTTAAAGCTGCTAATCTGTGATGCACTGCAAACATCGTATCTTTTTCTGGAGATCTGCTATCTAGCCAACATTTCCAAGCTCTATGTGCAGCTGATTATTTCAGCTTAAACCTAGAGCAATAACGTTATTGAACTGTAACCTAGTTTTTCCACTTTCTTCTCCAAGCTGTCAAGATCTCAAATTTCTAATCCTGTCCTCCCACTGCCTCTTGTAGTTTTATGTTATCTTCATTTTTAGCTAGTGGATTCTTTTTCATCTAAGTTATTAATAAAAATACTGGATAACATAACCTAGGATATATATTTCCTGAAGTTCACTCAAAATATCCTTCCACTTCAGCAGTGAATCACTGATGGCTGCTCTCTGAGTATGATTTTCCAGCCAGACTTTCATTCACTACCACAGTTGCAGTTTTGTAGCATTTCTCTGGCATTCTTATGATAATTTCCATGAGTTATTGCTAATATACACTAAAGTTAGCAGCTTCTTCTCCATGCATGAGGCTAGAGAAGAAAGGTACACTGACCAACCTAGATGGGCACATTTTGTTTCTGTAAATCCAGCTGAGAATAATACAGAGTAGTTCAAAACACACGAAGATCAGCTGTGTCCCATGCAATGAGAAAATGATTCTTTCATAGGTAAGAAATCACAGCAAACAATGGAAGTCACTGGGTGTTTGCAATGTGATTAAACTAACTACCTAAGCATGGATAATAGGTTAAAACAGCTTTTCTGCTCTGGTTAGCCATGGGAAAAACTGTAAAGGACCAGCAGGGAGGTAACACCCCTGTGTTTAAAGCTATATATGTACACAATACAGGACATACAAAAGTGCTCAAGCTTGAGTGCATACTGATGACATCAAACAACTAATTAAGAATGACCTCATAGATGTCTGCTAGATTATTGCCATGACCACTGTATGAATGCTGCAATGCATACAGAATACTGTCTCTGCATTGGCTGTTGATTGACTGCTGAGAGTTTGGGCTTATTGGTATTTTCAAAAACTTTTTCTTAACTTCCTTTTCAGGTCTGTATCCATGAAAGAACTCATCTACTATTTTCGACTTTACTAAAATTTATCTTCCTGAAGCCTGCTGATTTTATGTTGATTTTCTCCTTTTGCCCTTTCTTAGGATCATGAACTTTATCATTTCATATTTAATGAGAAGAGTCTCCCTGAGGCAAATATATCAATTTTTTGTATCAGAAGATATTCTGAAATGAGATAAAACAGTGTAAATCTGGAAATAATGCCACTGACATTTCATGGAATAAAACTGCACAGACAGTTCTTGAGATCATTTGTGGTAGATAATCCTGATTCTCATCAGTGATAAGAGTCTTAAATTAAAGCTTTCTTTGTTTTTAAATGATTGTTTTAATGGTACTGTATCTTTTTTTCCTCCAAAGTTATGGCAGTAACTCACTGACAAAGAAGCAGTACTTGCCATAAAAATGAGACCTCACAATGTGTAAAGCATTCAACTGGAAGATAAATCTTCCAGAGGAATGCAGATCTTCAAAGATTCTTTAATAGAATGTTCTTGACTATAAGGCTAGAGGGAGGTTGGCTTGCTTAAAAGTAATGAAAAAAATAAAATCAAACCTTTCATTGTGTTTCTTACATGCTATTTGTGAATGGCAGATGCTTGATCCCTACTTTTTCTATATTATTCCAGTAAATCTATTTCAAATACTGCTGTGAGTGAAGAAAAGGTCACATTACAAATTACAGTTTGATCTTTTTATCATAGTATGTTTGTATATATAGCTATGCCTTACGTCACTTACATACAAAGCTTTCAGTCTCTTCCCTTTATTCCATTTCCATACAGTTACAAACTTTAAACAGAAATAAAGAAACAATGCACTCAGTTCTTGACAGTTCACCTGAGTGTGAATTAAAAGATGGACAAAATACTGACAGAACTCCCAAGAAAGGCTGAGAATTCATTGAAAGGTTAACAACATGAATCACATCCTAAGAGAAAAATGAGTCTTCAAAACCATAAACTACCCAGTTTATGGCTGTACATTTGTTATTCTGTGGTAATCAGTTAACATCTGACAGTCACTTTTAAAATAGAAAATTAACTAAGGTATTCATTGACATTTTCCTTTCAGCTTAACGAGAGGTAAAGTTGAAGGAAAATTTAGTTTTTTACAGAACACCAGCAACTGCCTATGTAGTACAGCTCAGAATATTGCCCCAGTATATACACCTAGCTTTAGTTGTTCAGCTACAGGGAGTAGATTAGGGAAGTGCTCATGGCCGCTGGAGATGCCTCCAGCAGTTTCACCTCCTAGATGAGTATTCCAACAGAGATTTGGAATACACCCATCTCTTCACTGACTGAACAGATACGCAAGAGACTAGCACCTAACACGAATTCTTCACTTCTGATGTAAAACCTGCTGGGTAATCCTCACCAGCACAAAACGAGGAGGAGGCTCTGCAGACACTTGAAATATTAGGACTAAATTCTATATCTATCTTTGCCTCCAAGTCAATAAGAAAACTCTTTTGACTCACACATACCAAGACTTAATTCAAGTCTGAGACAGTTTTATATGAACTGTCTTTTTTTCTTTAACTGCTTAACATAAAACACTTGAAAAATTTAAAGCAGATCTAAAGATCTCTTCTCAAGTTGCTCCAGATTCTCTCATCATTCCTTGGATTTTGGTATAGATATTCTGAGTTCATGGCATTGTCACTACAAAAAGAATGCAGTTTTAGAAAATATGAAGAAGCCTAGTTTTAGAAAAACACACTTGCAGCTAGCTCTTTCAGGTAATGAATAGTCTCAGCGATTATTCCAAAGAGGTTCATGAACTGATTTTATAATGCCAGTAATAAAAAGGGTCAGTGATTATTCCAAAAGGGCTCACAAATCGATTTTAAAATCTAGAACTAAAAATAAAATAAATGAGACAAGAAAAATTTCTGAACAATTTAGGAAACCTTAAGGGGATGTACATGAAACTGAAATCTGAAACTGAAACAGAATAATTTCTGGTTGGTTGAAGCCGAAATACCTTTATTTCAACCTGTATGAATGATGCACCACCTTTCTAATGTGTCCATTCCCCAAAGGAATGTGGTTCTTTTAGTATATAGTCATCCTTGAAGCATTTTGGGTTGCAGCAAGAAGTAAAAAGAAATTGATCTTAAAATCATCTGAAACTAGCATGACGATGACAAGAAAGTCTTAACTGCATGACACAACCAAATCATTTGCTGACTTTCAGCATAGGCAGCAGAGACAAATAAGGATATATATGTCTGTTTTCTCTGGAAAAAAAAAGTTAATTAAGTCCAACTTACTACAACATAGAAACATCAACAGTCAAAGAAAGATATGAATTGTAAAAGAAAAAGCAATGCTAAAGAAAAGCACACAGTGTCCAAACTCACGTCAACATGAAGCCAGAGGTGATGCTTTTCACAGATATCAGCAATTTTATCCAGAGGATCAAATGCTCCCAGTACTGTTGTGCCTGCAGTAGCACAGACAAGAAATGGTGCTGACCCCTGCAATAGGATTCAAAACAAAAAACTGTCATTCACACCATTCATTTCTCTCAGTATATATGGAAAGCTGAAGTATAACAAGGTCATGAAAAGTAGGACAAAGATGCGACAGTCTACATTTTAGTTTCCCAGCACTGAGAGCCTCATAAAGAAGGTCCTGAATATAAAAATGCTGACTCTTAGGAAAAAAAAAAAAAAAAAAGGCATTTCCAGCTAACACCATCACAGGGCAGACTGCTCTGGTTCAGACAGCTTCAGACTGTTTTGACAGATGCCACTTTTATCAAGATGAAAGCACTCCGGATATTTAACATCCCTTTTTATAGACTGATTTTCATTTCTTGATCTTCCATATTTTACCATCCAATTTCCTACCATTATGCCAAACACAAATCAAGCTTTTAGTACAGCCAGCATGCTACCCCTGCTGGGAAATGACTCATGCCTCCAGGGACTCACTTGTGCTCCCCCTGCAATGCCTACATTCTTTGCCAAGGGAAGGCAGCACTGGCATACAGCACAACTTGACTGTTGCTATCTGACCCCAGTGCCCCGTGTACAGCCAAGTCCTACCCTCTTGCTCCTTACTATCTAGAAAACAGGAAGGGATGTTGATGGCAACTGAACCACAGCAGAGAGACCACTGGAAATCTGACAGTTTAAAGATTAGAAGGGATCTGTGACAACTTCATGAAATTGAGGGTACAAATCCCAGCAATGACTGTCCATTCTCATGAGCTGTAAGTTCATGCTGAAGCAACTACTCTGCTCATTCCAGTATCTGGCTCACAACATGACAGTGCAGCTATAGAAGCAGCACCAAGTTGTTACTAAATTGCATAATCTTGGATCCCTGAAGTTCACTTGCAGTGAGTTAAATCCCACAGATGACGTAAATCTGTGTGCTGATGTAACTCAGAGTAGTTTCACTGCAATCAGACATCAGATGGAAATCAAACTCTAAGTGCAAGTCTTTCATGTAGCTCCACTTTAACTGAAATCTGATCTTTGTTTTCCTCATTTTTATTTATTTTTTTTTTAAAGTGTTGCCACTTTTAAACATCTACAACAGCCAAACAGGCTTGATTCACATTTACATTCTGATAGTTTTATAATTCATAGAAAAACAGAATGGCTTGGGTTGGAAGGGACCTCAAAGATCATCTAGTTCTAAACCCCCTGCCAATCACAAGATTAGACTGCCCAGGAACCCATCCAACCTGGCCTTGAACACCTCCAGGGATGGAGCATTCACAACTTCTCTGGGCAGCTGTGCCAGTGCCTTACCAGCCTCTAAGTGTAGAATTTATTCCTAACATCTAATTAAAAACCTTCCCTCTTTCAGTTTAAATCCATTTCTCCTTGCCCTATCACTATCTACCTGTATAAAATGTCAGTCACTCTCCTGCTTGTAAAAGAAGTAAAAGAAGATTGCAACAAGGTCTCCCCAGAGCCTTCTCTTCTCTAAGCAATCTCAACTCCCTCAACCTTTCATCACAGGAGACGTGCTCCAGGCCCCATAATTCTTTAACAGTGTAGAGGACTCTTAGAATAGCACATAAGTATGATGTATTTGTACTTTAAAGTTTCCCTACAATTTGCTAAAGCAATGAAAAGTAGCACTGGAATAAATTAAAATTAATCCCACACACAAAGAATTACCAGCTTGTAATTCACTTCTTGGTCATTCATTCTTACTGCAGCCTACAACAAAAGTCAATCAAACTTACAAAAGAACCTGAAGCTCAAATACAAAACACTTTCAAGTGAGGCTAAGACTTATTTGCTGCACTTAACAGTTTCTCTTAGTACTCTTACCAATTTCCTCAACCACAGCTACATCATAATCACACAGCCTGCCCAGCTGCCAGCAGGCAGCCTGACAAAATATGGGGACAAGTTTAGGACCATTACAAACTCAAAAAACTATAGTTACCATTCCAATTTTCTATGAAGAAGAGAATCACACTTTTATTCTCGCCAATAAAGTTAAATAGATGTTCTTGACTAAATTCTCTAAAAACAGGACTACGACTCTCCCTATTCAGAGCCAGTGAACATTCTGTGTTCTTGCCACTAATGAATACATCCTCTTGTTTAAGAGTCATTAGAACATTTACTGTAATTCATTGAAGTGTCCTTCTGTAAAAAGTTGTAAAACAGTACTTTATCAAGGACAGATAGAGTTATGGAAGCTCAGGTGAAATGGAAAATTTCCAAAATGCCTGTAATTTCCATCAAAAGGCAAGCAAAACAGTGAGTGTTTCTCAAAGGTAGCACACCTATGAGCAGATATTAATATAGAACATTGTTTTCAAATTGCACAGAACTGAATTGAGGCTGACTTCTTTGTTTAACAACATAAATACCAGATGATCTTTCTAAATAACCACCAAATCACACACACACAAAAAAAAAACAACAAGAAAACGTTTTTTCCACAGCACAGAGCTCATTCTCCTGTCTGCCTGCTTTCTCTTGCTCCAAACTTCAGTTCTTCCCTCCGCCCCCCTCACGATTGCTCAAATGAGCAAAGTACAAACTGTCTTCCATGGATAAAGAAAGGAAGAGTTTGCTAGCTAATTAAGGACACCATGTATCACTAGTTATTCTGTCTAGTGTCAAACCCAAAGGGGAGATGGTTATTTGGCAGATGTATCTAAGGAAGGTTTTAATTAATGCAATTGTGGCCACACCAGTGCATGACAGGATAGCAGTGCTGTGCCATTTCTATCAGCCACACCAGGGACAATACACTAGCTTGTTAGTATTCTCAGCTCATGGACTAAGGGCTGAGATCCGAATCCTTCTGCTCTAAAGCAAGAAATGAGGTGGCATAAGCACGCCAGAAGAAGATACTCTGCGCCTTACAAGCCATATTCAGTCCTCCAAGCTCTCTAAAATAAGTTACAATGACTACAGTAAGCTCTACCTTACAGATTCTGGGGATGTGTATTAATGTTGTCCAAACAAAACATCAATACACTTCCAATTGCTGCCCTTTCACTTTCTGGTTGGCAAAGTGTCTGTGGGAAAAGAGGCACAATGGAATCTCTGCACTCTTAGGACAGGACTAAGAAGGACACAAATTAGAATTTGCAGCATGTATGACAGTTTCAGAGACCAAGCCATATCTTACAACTCTTGTTCACTGCAGAAGCTAGCACAATAGCTGCTATCATAATGAAAAACCTTCAATTTTCATTTCCCTTTTAAGATACTGCATCCATTTTATTTAATAAAGATCAAGGGCAAAAGAAATCCTACTCTTAGACGAAACGTGCTAAATACTTCACAGTAATGTTGTACTGAGGGCTTTCATGAATTGTGAAAGCCCTGTAGAATTTCACTCCCCAGAACAATGTAACACCTGAGAGCCTTGGCTTGCTCCACAAGTTTGGGGCAAATGGATTGCACCTGTAAGAAAAACACTGGTACATTAACTGCTCTATTTTTAAGATCTCACTCACTCATAGTTTTCCTTCCTTTCACTCAGACACAAGCACACAGTCTGCAAACGCTCCTCCTCTCTCTTTCACGCTTTCTCTCCCCCTCTCACCTCTTTCCTGGCCCGTTGGACTTGTTTCTCCAGTTCCTCAGGTATCATCTTACCTCTAAGGGACACAGATTTAAAACTTTTTCAGTTACATTCAAATAAGTTGGTTAGTACAGCACTACTGCATTTCAAAAAGCTCAGAGAACACAGCAATGATTTTTGCTTGCTTACCTTTCATCTGTTTTGATGAAGTAAACGTTCTCCGTACCAATACCCAGGAAAGAGGCTGCCTTCTTCATGGAGTAATGACACTGTAATTGAAAGAGTCATAAAAAAAAAAGAATTAAAAAAAAAGAGCACAATTAAAAATTCCTTTGCATAGGAAACACTGATATTGAAATAAATTTAATACCAGCTAGCAGTCATAATAACAGTATATCCTAACACATAAATCAAATTGACAAAGCTGCCAAGTAGAAAGACGTATTGTACTTAATTTATGACAGGGAGCAGGGAAAACAAAATGGATGCGCACCATGTTTAAAATGTTGGCTTAGAAATAAAAAGCTCCATTACATATCAATAGTTTAAGCCAATACTACATTAGAATAAAAATAAGAAAAATTTAAAATAATCATTAGGAAAGAATGATTAACTGTTTCAAAATGTTTAAATAGAAATGAAAGTAGTAAGAATAAAAGGCAATTTCACAAGAAGAAAAGTCTAAAGGCTATTGAACTCAGCAGCCCAGAGACAGTTTATAGGTCTGAATATCCAAAAGAACCACCCCTGGAAACTGGACTCTTAATCAGGATGTATACAAAGATAATCTCTCTCTACCACTTCATAATTCCGTTTTTTTATATGCTTTCTCTAAAAAACAGCTGTTGGACACTGTCAGAGACAGGATACCTACATTAAACCAACTTTTGGTCTGACTCAGCAATTCTATTCTTAAGATCACAGAGTTTAAGTTCCAAGACTTAACAAAATTTTTAGAGTTTGTACAATCAGGACTTTCAAGGCTTTCAAATCCTTGAAAATCTTGGTGGTTAGACCAAGGTTGTCCACATGAATTTGGATCTTGGAAGCCATTATTAAAGCAAGCAGACTTTAGATGGCACCTAGTACATCAGACGTCTTTAAATCAGTATGGATAATGGGAAAAGTTCCAGTTTGAACCAGCCTATATTTTAGTATTTTATAAAAGAATTTTAGCTACGTCTTGTCAAAAAGACGTCTATGAACAAATGCAAATGAACACCAATAGACACAGCGTGCTTCTCATTTTGAACCGAATAAAGGGCATCTGTGTACGAAGCCTGTAAAGTGACTGTAAAAGATGCCCCTTCACATGCTCAAAGGATATCAGAAATGGGCTTTTAGTCAATCAATGAATGATAAAATTACTCAGATGAGAAGGACATTTGAGCTCACAGTCCACTCTGTAGACTGTCCACTCTTTTTTTCTGTTAAATATTTAAGATCTTTTAGCTTCCTGCATTTCCAATGTTCAACTTAATAAAGTGGAAGCAGCTCTACAGGGATATCGTTCTTCAGTGTAACAGCTTTTTGTATCATTCCAAAATAAGAGCACACTCATATCACACAGCTTAACCCATTTTCAAGAGTAGCCCGGGAATTCAAGACATAATAACCTTAATCTGAACTTGTTCTGAGATCTCAAACTCTTAACACACTGCAACATGATAAACGTCTACCCACCCAAACCAATGGAGCAAGTTTTGAGAGCATTCAGGATCTCATAGGACTACACAGTTCTCAGAATCAAGACTACCCAAGTCTGGGATTATTACTTCTAAAAAAATAAAATTGGATTTTTTTACACATTACTACTGAAGAGTTAAAACAAGCCTTATTCCAGCAACTGTGACAATGTCTAGAATTGTTACTTTTCAGATAGGAGGTGAAACCAGGTGGATAATTAATTCCATTTTCTTCCAGAGAGTTCACACAAATGGAGTTACTGCAGAACATAATTATGAAAAATGTACAACATTTTAATGTGTGGGTATGAATATATTAAGGATATTAAAGCCTGTCACGCTTATTTTGATGAGATGGATCATCTCAAAGGGCTCTTTTTCATTTTGACAAAAAGCTTTTCTCCTCACCATTGCACACTTTTTAAAGGCACACAAAAATACTACCTGATAGTATCAGTTAGTTCTAAGAATGCTTACTTTTGTAACGTGACACATTCACAAAGCCTTTAGGACACATTCATTTCAACTCCACAAAAATTACAAGATACATAGGTAGATAATTAGTCTTACATGGCATCAATAATGGTAATAATGATTGTAGAGTGGCTATGTGTTGATCAGTGGAAATTTGGAGATGCTTTAAGCTATTTAGCAAATTGTTGAAAATAAGGTAGTCTCTATCACTGATTTCTGTCCATTAGGGTCAAATGAAAGGTATGAACCACTAGAAATAATACAGTCTCAGATTTGGAAAGCTGTAGAATTACAAAATAACTGTATTAGTAAAGTACTCCTCATTAAATAATTTATTATTAAAAATGGTATACAAGAATGAGAGAAAGATAAGAGACTTGAGCATTTGAGAGATTATACTAAAGAGCAGAAGGAGAGGGAAGAATACAGAGGACACTAAAACTTAACAGGCTTCCAGGTGTATTATTTCTTGCCTTTACAAGAACTTCTGTTCCTCCTTCTGTCCTACTGAAGACCTGATAAAATTTGATAAGTCTACAGTAGGACAGAAAAGTGACTGTATATTACAACACAGCCTTGAAATGTGCTTTCTTTTCTTCAAAGTAACCTTTCAGTTATATTGCTAGAAAACATACATGAACTTCATTTTTTTCACCATCATTACATAAACCTAAATCACACCACATTCTTTTAAGAAGAAAACAGAGAACATTAGCAGCTCTGGTCACAACAATATAAAATAGTTCATTTGTTCATAGTGTCCTTTCAATAAGGAGAAAGCAATACTCAGATAAAACATTATTTGTATCTATACTACATATACGATATCAAGTAATAATTTTTAATACCAAAAGTTGAGATTACTTTTGCCTTGTCTTTTGTAGTTTTGATTGGACATGTTAACTCTGTAATCATTAGGAGTGAGAAATGAATGCCAAAAAGCACAAGATCAAACCAAAACAGTACATTTAAGATGTGATGCTGTACTGTGTTAACTACAGCTAGACAGTTAGTTTTCTTTTTCGAATAAGATTTGCAAAGATAATTTACTTTCCCCATGCGCTCATTAAAAGAGAAGATAAATGTCTTTTCTTGGTTTTGAAGAGTTTCCTACAAACATGATTGCATAAAGCAATTACATTATTATGAGATTGGTTTATTACTCATTTTTGTCTGATGTAATTTCAACAGGGGGCAACACTGTGAGTTAAAGTTGTGTTCTTCCATTTTATTACTTTCATGATCAAGGACGAATTTAATTCCTTTTCATCTAAAAACTACTCATAACCACAGAATCGTAGGGGAGGAAAGGGACCTCCAGAGATCGAGTCCAGCCCCCCTGCTAAAGCAGGTTCCCTACAGCAGGACACACAAGTGGTGTCCAGGTGAGTCTTGAATATTTCCAGAGAAGGAGACTCCACAACTTCCCTGGGCAACCTGTTCCAGTCTCATATCAACACATACATTTAAACAGTTTACACATACACTCTTCTACCCTCAGTTACCTCAAATTTAGCAAATTCCTACCTTTCAGATCAATGCAATACATTCTTGTGTCAGAATAAAGCTCAAATGGAGAAAAATGACAAGCAGGTGGGTTGCTGTCTACAACTATAGCTATATTCAGATTCTACGGAAACACTAATCATGCCTCAGGAAAGTGAGATTTAACAACTTCTAACTACTGAAATGGTCTGAAGAGGAATCACTCTGTAATTGTCCAGCAAGAGAGCTATGGAAGAGTACCATCTTCCATGGAATATCATGACCGTAAAGTAGTTTAGCATTTTACTTGCAGTAAAAAGGAGCATTTTTGTTGCTGAAGGCCAAACACAACATGTGAGGACCTTCAGTAGGCCACACATTAAACACAGAACTTCATATTAACTACAAACATACGAAGAATACATAGTCCCAACGTCACATAAAATTAAGTCGCTGACAACTCCATGCACTCCCTGCTCTTTCAGCCTGCCAACTGCCAGACAGAAACTGTGGGACTTGGCAACTCAAAGCAAAACAAAAATCATTTTATTTCAATAGCATTGAAGCAAAGCCCTACAACTAGAGTGCCTGGAGCTGACAGTGCATTTTGACTCCTTATCAATACTCTCATTTCATTGAAGCCTCATTACTTCTCCATGCCAAACTATTTGCTTTACTCACTTTAAAGCTAAACACAGGTTGCAACTGCGCTATTATCATTTTTTTCAATCATTTGCTTACACAACACAAAACAGGTCTATGCCTTCTGGGTACTCTGCAGAACAAAAACAACAGTAAAATTCTATACAAAAGCAGCATCAAAATAAAAACAAATAATAAAAAATGAAGACTGACACAAGCACTTACATACTTCTTTTTACTGTTGGGCATTTATTAAATACACTCTTAATAACAGGACATATCTGAATTAAACTAGTTGTAAAAGGTAGCAAAATTTGTAAAGATGGATCAAAAATATACATCAGTATGTACCATCCTCCCTTAAAATGAAGAATTAAAACCAGATGTCTTTGACCAGTCACAATATCTACCTGCTAAAAGTGGCAGTCTTACAGCAAGCAATCACTAATTACAACATGGTTTTGTGAATCAAGTGAAGTATTACAGATCAAGAACACTGCCTTAAAAGTAATTCAACTTTTTTTTTTCTGGTTGATTCTGTGTTTCAGTAGAGTTTGTAATAACACTTCTGCACAATGAGAAAATCAGAACTGGAGAAGTGAGAGAAAAGAGCCCCTAAAGAAATAGAAATTAGCTTCAGAATAAATGTATGGACATATCTCCAATTCCCACAGACAGTTTGAACAGATATTACTCAAAAACTTCAGAAATAACCACATATTTTCAATTATTTAAAGAAGAACTGCCTAGAGATCCAGAAGAATTTGCCCAAATATTTTATGGTAGGTTTTGTTCTCTACCACAGCAAATTCAGATACAGGTACCAGTGGGAGCTGCAGAGAGCCATTTCACAGGTCCAGAGGCATTCAGCTCAATACAAACTTTGACATCTTGCAAGAAAAATTTCTGAAACCTACGCATGGATCCTGCTAGACTATAAACTGTAGATCTCCACAACACCCCACATGCTTTGCTTTCAGGTTTACCCCACGCAGTCTTTTCTTCTATCAGCCTCTCCCCAGAACAAGAACATCCAAAGTTACTTGGACAATAAGAAAGCTTCTCTAGGGAAATTTATCATCAGACTTGTCCAGGTAGCTCTGATATTTTGCATCATCCACTGATGGCAAATTCATTGTACCAGGACCCCAGTCAGACATGTGAATGTTATAATTATGCAGCCATTGAAAAATAAAATTAATTGTTAAATGCTTTAAGAAGCTCTTTTTTGTTTTTACCTCTTCCGAAGTGAACAGGACTAGTCTTGGCAAACCTGAGAGCCCTTTTTCCTTTATCTCTGGACAAAACTTGTATCTTGCTAAGTTCATAGCATACATATTAGAAACAGAGCCGCCTGAAATAAGAGACATACAAGTATCATATTAATCACAGTCCTAGCATCTTTTCTATCTCTGAGTGATTAGTCTATTACAAAAAAAAACAAGAAAAAAAAACCACAAAAACCCCCCAAACTACTAGGCTCTAGATGCATTAACTGCAACTTAATTCCTCCCCTAAAAACCTGCAGATATAAAATCAAATATATCATGAATGGAAACAGAGCTGGTTTGAATGCTCTTTGGAGGTTATTTCCCAAAGAAGTAAGAATTATGCTTAAACAGTCCTCCACGATGGAGAACACCCTGCAACAACACCTTCTGACACACACCAAAGCAGCACCAGTTGAACTGTGGCTGTATTGTATGTAGCCTAGGAAATCTCCTGAGCAGCCAGAGCATCGCAAGGAAAAAATAAAAATAAAAATCCATGGTGAGTGCAATCTGCAAGGTGTGATCTAGATTTATTTACTTAAAAAATAATAAAAAGAAGAAGGAATGTCTTATCTAAAACTATCATTAAAAGGCATAATTCATTTATCTATTTCAGTATTTCAGTAAGTTAGAATTAATTCTACAGCAAAGACAAGGGTTCTACTGAAAGTACACATCGTATCTGAAATGAAGAAACCAATGTTACTGATACATTTTTTCACAAGTTTTCCAGAGAGTTTCGTTTTATATCTTTTTTATTTTTCCACGATTCATATGTAGGGTAGAATTCCTAGCCTTGTCTTGGTTTTGAAAGTGGAGGGCTAAATCCATTTCCTCATTTAACATCTTTTTCCACCCCTAACCTAGTCACAAAAGCTTCACATTCAATATAGTAACTTGGAATTTGAACAATCTGTGGAATAATACGACGTTTCATTATTTCTTTACATGGGGCTGGAATGCTGCCTTACAGAACACTTAAAAAACGTGACCTATCAAGAAGCTTAAGAAATCTTTCTTTGATTGGCCTATTTGTAACATTTCAAAAAACTGTCAAAGTTCAGAGCAATGAAGCTCATGTCAAACCCACTATAACAGACTCTGGCTCCCACACATGATAGCCAGAATAAATATATCAGTGCCTCTAGGAGCAACTGGTTGGTGTCTAGCAACTACATCAGCTCTCTATCTGTCATCAAATAACTCAGTGCAATTCAGCTGTTTTGGTGCTGTTGTTAGTAAGGTCAGGAAGGACTTCCATTCCAAACAATTCATTTTCTACAATTATATTTCACACAGAACTTCTTTCGTCAAGCTGCTGATCAGATTCATAGAATTATTAGTAGAATACAAAAAAGGAGCCTGGACACAATAGTTTCCTCTGTGCATCACTAGATTTCACATGCATTTTCAAATATTCTGTACAAATCAAATGTTCATAGAATTACTATATCAGATGTATCATGACTTCTTTTGAAAATCTGAATTGTTATTACCTGGATTAAATATGCCATCACCTTCTTCCCAGCCTATGAATTCAATCATTTTCTTGATGACTGCTTCTTCCACTAACAGAAATACAGGTGACACTTCATATGTATATCTGAACAAAAATAAAAGGAACATGTTTGGTATTAAGATTATGGAACTCATGCCACAGCATCATGTCAAAATTAGATAGAGGTTTTTTGTACCTTTCTCTTACTTATCAGAAGCTGATTGCCATCAAAAGTAAAATTCTAAACTGAAAAGACTATAGATGTGACCCACAGAGCAATTGCTTAGTTCCTGTCAGCATTACAATGACAATTCCACTCTCACAGTAATACCACAGAGTTTGATTTTAACAAAGATCATAATGCTTAAACTTCAGCAATAATAATCCATTGCAAGCAGCTATCACTTTTTGTTTAGACTTTACATTTGCGAGTAAATAGTAGACAGGTAATCATTTGCACTCTACTCTGTGCAGAGCACATCAAAGGAAATAAACAACTAAGTTGGATTCATTCATTTTGATATTTTTATTCTCAAAGTAAGGAGAAAAAAAGTTTGGGTTTAGAAGTGTTTAAAAAAAAAAAAAAAATCTCTTAAGCCTCAAAACACAAACTAGAAAAATCATCAGCTTAGCCAAGATTCTGGTGAGCTATTCAGACAAACTAGACCAAATTCTTTCCCAAATTCCTGCACAATTCCTACCTCCTCTGGAACACTGAAAACAGGGGAAAAAAAATTACAAGGGGGAGAAGAGGGGATAGTGGTCAGGAAGATGTTACCTCAAAAAGCATGCAAGATTCATCAATATGAGTACAAGGAACTGCACTTACACACTTGGGTTCAATGCTTCAGTAATGAAACGAGCCACTAATGAGTAATAATCTATTCCAGCGTACAGCTGATTGTAAAATCTTGGATGATCTGAAAATATAAATGAAAAGCAAGCAGCGACAGAATGTATATGAGAAGAGAATACATCACAGGTTCTCTCAGCTGAATGCTGATCCCTGCTAACCATGATTCACTCCCCCATTCTCTCAATATTTTACGGGTTTACTGTCCTTTTTTAAATTAGACAATCCTTTGAAAGTAAAAGTTATAGGCATTTTTAGGACCCAAAATAAGGCTGACGTAAGTAGCGCACAGAACAAATATGGATTATTCACAAGCTTTAAAGATCAAAAAGAAGTGACTGACAACTGAGTATGTACAGAGGCCTTTAACAGTGGTGTTCAGAGATGCAATGGACATTCAGCCAAGTTTTCCTAAACAGTAAAACATGTAAAATCAGGTAAGCTGTATGACTCCATGCCCATTACACTCAAGGCTTCAATGCATGTTTATACTTAGGTTAAGAACTATTTACACTGCATATTTTTCTTATTTAATATTCTTTCTAAGCATAACAAATGAAAATTTGAAGGCAATTTGCAGAAGATAATCAGAATGCCTTCCACTAACTCAGTAATTATATCTGTGTATTATTAATACACTGCCCCTTTAGATCGGTATTAATGCCTTTCCGTGGTTTTCAAAGATAGGTTCATCCTCAAAATCATTTTATTGCTTTCCTTACATTAGCAATAGAAACAGTAGGAAGGAATGTACCTTGGAAATGCACAGAAATTATATTACATAACCTTCTCACTTTCCAAAATACAGCCCAAGCTATGCCACATCTGAAATCACGAGCTTCTGAAAACAATACTATTTCTTATTCATCCCTTTTTGTTAAGTTTACATTATACTTCACACACTGCAGAAAGGCTACCCATAGAGAACCACTCTTGCAGAGATGTCGTGTACCATCTCTGAAACACTGCAGGTTCTCTTCTCACAGCGTCTGGAATGGGAATTACTGCCTGTTGGCAAATTAACATCCTATAAGACTATTGCTCAATAGAAAGCAACAGTAAACGCAGGATAATTATCTCAAAGAATACATTCTTATTTGTCCAAGGGCAGTGACGGTGATTCCACTCATCACTGCACAAAATTACATACAAAGATCTTTCCAGTTTCTTTGTCTGTTATATCATATATGTCTAGGCAACTTTCACAAGACCTCAAGAGGACAGAATCTACTGTTAACATCAACAGCATTATGATAATTAGGTTTTGATTAGTTTTCTTTGATTACACCTTCTGGGCAATCACAGACACCTACGGTGACCAGCATGCAGTCAAACAACTGAAACACAATCAAATATTTGTATATTTGTGTAGGCAGATAGAAAGCAGGCATTCAAATCCCTAGTTTTCTGGAAGATAATAGAGATATATAAACATTATTCTATCTTCCAAGGTTAGTATACTACAAAACAACTTCATTAGAAATTGCATTCTTACTGGTTTTGACACTGTACTGTATCACATCCTGGCAGAGCTGCAAGAGTTTCTGATGAGATTCTCCAGTGTCTCTCATTTCCAGATCAAGAATCTTCTTCAGTGTTTCAGGGGCCCGCCATTCACAAACCTAATGATGATTAAATAGGATACACCAACAGTGAACAGGTTAGCTAAAAGGAAGGCTGTAAGAGAAGTGCCAGGTAAGTACCACATTCAGAACTGCCCATGGAATGCAGCAGGCCATCAAGACAATATATGTCTGCTAAGTTGGTCCCATGTGGTCTTTGTTTTATTGCACCCCAGACATTCCTTGACCATAAAAATCAGAATATGGAAGGCAGAAAGATGTAAAAGATTGGGAGGAGAAGGTGTGCCAGTTGGAATGCACGGATGTAAAGAGTCAGCCTTGAGTCACCCAATTATCTTGCTCATGGCTCATATGTCCCAGTTAGGAGAAAGAGGCCTACTGGTCATATTTTGCCCTTAGCTAAGGCTTTGTAGTCCCAACACTTTCAAATGCTGCTCTGCCCAGGGGTGGGAGCAATCTGTGCGTGCCCAAAGGCAATAATGTTTTATTTTCTAGTGCCCTTCCAACACAGCCACTCTAGCAGGGTTTCTGTGAAACCCAGGGCAATCTCATTATATTCCCTTCCGCAGTAGTACCACATTCACTGTCCCTCCCTCACTCATACCAGTGCCTCTGAGGAATAAACAATACCCCACAACCAAATCAGGAAATGCACTACACCCATTTGTCAGCTCAGAGACAGTCAGCACTGTGTTCTGAGACAAAACATAAATAAACAAATAAAGCTTTAGTTTCTGGCAAATAGGTATGCTAGCCATGTTACTGGAAGGTTTTTAAAATTTGAACTGCCACAGACTAGAAGCAATTTTGATTCTACTTGAAGTGCAATAAAATACAGCTGAAAAAAATTATTCATTGTTCATTATTTCTGCTGCAACTTTTCAACAACACTCTATGGCTTTACCTTTTCTGTAACATCATCAGCTTTCTGGATTATTTTTTCCATTATGATCTTACAGGCCTCTTCCACAAATTTCTCTCCTGCTTTTGAATCAGTTATTGGACCATTCAGGATGACTCCATCCACCAAGACAGCATTCTTCTTCTTCTGGAGTACATCCTGTTTGCAAGTACTAGCTGGAAGATAAAAAAAAAAACAACAAACCTCTGCATTAGACAAGGCCAGGTCATCCTAAGCTACAAAATATTCTTTCATTGCTGAAGATTCAGTGAACATAAGGAAATAAAATTCACACTGTCTTTTCTCGTGTACAAAAATCCTAGATTTTGTTGGAAACCTCTTTACAGACAAATACAACCACTTTGTGTTATTTTAGATCTAGACTGATATTACATAACAGCCAACTGCATGGTATCCACTGTTTTCTGTAGCATACGAAAGCATGCAGTGCACTTTCCAACCTTAGAAGAAAACACAAGTGTGGTCCTCAGCATGATACAGCTGGATAAACAGAAAGGAAGCGTGAAATAACAGACACTCTTCTCAGCTGAAAATGTTTCTTTCCTATTCTCTCTTTTCCATGATACATTCCCAGCTTCACTCAGTCGTGTTATAGAGTCCTCTGTGTCCTCTGCAAAGTTTCACTGATTCCACCTCCATGAAAATAACACATTAATATCATATACCTGAACTCTCTTTTCCCCCTATCTTAGGTGACTTCAGTCACCTACTTGAGCATTTTTTGCTACGTATATTAACTTTTTTATTCAGTTCTCCATTGGTGACCTCTTTCCTCTCCCTCACCTTTATCCGTGACACACTCTCCTGATGAGTTGCATAAGCACAGCACTACTCCCTTTACATTACTTCCAAAAGCACATCGAAAGTGCCTACTAGAGACAGGACATCAGTGACAATCGCGTATCTATTTCATGTATTGATTTCTTACCGCAAGATTAGAATGCCAGTTTTAATCAACATGAGGGTAAAGATGAAAGTGAGACATTAGGAGATACCAAGGGAACAGACATCTGAAAGAGAACAGCACTGAAGGCAGAAGAGGTAACTACTATATCCAAATTACCTGGATTACACATAGCATCAGTACACAGATCCAGCCCTAGAATAGTTACAGTCTATGAGGTCAGGCTGCATTGCCTTGGAGGGTCTTCTTCAGTTGGTGCTACAGTGAAAATATTGGAAGGGTAAGAACACATGAAGGAGAAAATGTTATGCTTGAAACAACTTTACCATCTGCAGAAGCAAGGTGGCTTTTTAAGAGGTGTACACAAACAGCTGAATTGCCAGAAGACTGCAGGGCAGTCAGGTACATTCATTGTGCCTGTACAGGATTATATAGAACAACAGTGTCTACAAAGGTGGAGGCCTTCAGGGTCCACTGATTGAAAGAAACCCTGTCAATCCCGTAACTCAGAGCAGCTGTTCACTTCACTTTCACTTATTAGGACAGGTATTACAAATGAGATCAAATTCCAGCAAGTGATGGAACCTCAGGTTTCCCATAAACAAGACATCAAGCTTCTGCATTTCTGAAATTACTTCTGTTTTTAATCCAAAACAACATTTTCCTGAGCAGAACATTTTGCACATTGTTACAGGAGAGGCAAATGTTCTCATGGGACAGATACAGAGCTAGCATGTAAACACTACTCCATTTTCAACAAGCAAAGAGGGAAAATCCCTTGCATCAGAAAGCTAAACTCTCATCAAGCTGCCCAGCACACCACAGCAGGAGCACTAGACAGAAATTGCAGCTTTAAAGAAGCTTTACAGGTTTCTCTCTGAAAAAATAAGCTAGTAGGTTAATTTTGCAAGACCTAAAACACCAGGTATTAACAACAAATGGGAAGGCAACAGGCCTTTTAGTGGATAGAACAGGGACTATTTTTGGATTAAGTGTCAGTTCTTTTCTGTATAAGTGAACCCCTTAAGTACTAACCAGAGCTTAGAACAAACATGGAAAAACTCAACCTTGCCATCTCCTCAAGATTACAGAATTACCTACATTAGAAAAGACCATCAGATCAACTGTCAACCTGACGTACCAAGTTTTATCACTAAACATGCCCCTTAATGTCATACACACACGTCTCTTAAATACATCCAGGGTTGGGGACTGCACCAACTTCCCCAAACAGGCTGTTCCACTTCATGCTTGACCACTTCTTTCATGAAGAAATCCTTCCCAGTGTCCAATTTAAATCTTCCTTGGTGCAACTTGAGATAATTTCCTCATGTTCTACCACCTGTCACCTGAGAAAAGAGGTAGACAACCTCTTCAATGCGGCCTTCTTTCAGGTAGCTGTTGTCAGCAACTGTGAGACCCCCCCACAGGTAGCTGTAGATAGTTATGAGGTCTCTGTCTCCTCTTCTCCAGACTAAATAGCCCCAGCTCGCTCCCTCCCTCTCTTCACATCTCTTGTTTTCTAGTCTCTTCACCAGCTTCACTGTACTCTCTACATACACTCAAACAACTCAGTGTTCTTCCTGCAATGAAGGACCCAGAACTGACCACAGTATTATAGGTGCAGTCTCACCAGCACTGCATAAAAAGGGGCAGTCACCTCCTCTACTCTGCTGGCCACATTATTTCTGATGCAGGCCAGGCTCCCACTGGCCTTCTTGGCCACCCAGGCTTACTGCTAGCTCATGTTCAGATGCTAACATCCCCAGGTCTATATCAATGTCGCTTTGTTGCTATGGAAAAGAGGACAAGATCTGAACAAGTATCTGTTGATACTTCTTCTGATTACAGAAATATCCAAAAAATGGTGGAGCAAGAGAATTCTAACTCCTTTTCTTCCTTTGCTGTCTCTGCTAGAACCAAAGCTGTCTAAAAGATTTTGCTGGTAACTCCATCTGCCCTACTTTTGATACTTTCACACAGAGATGCAATACAAGCACTTCTATGACTTTTCACAGAATTTCTTGAAGAGGTCATTGTAAAGAAAGTGCAGAACCTTATGTTACATTTCCTGTCAGGTCTTTAGGGGCTGGGTGATACAACAGCCTTGTATCTGAAGCAAGTCTATTGACCTTTGCAGACAGTTCTAGAGTCTCCAAAGGACACTTTGTGAAGCCTGAAGAGAAAGAAATTTCTGGAAAATGGGTGCTACCCCAGCCCTACTGTCCACACACCTGCATTGGGCCTCAGGCAGTCTATGAAAGAAAGGCAAAGCAGAGGGGTCAGGAAAAAGGGAGGGAAAAGAGCCTTCATTTCAACAGCAATTTACCTGTATAAATCTCTGCTAAAGAGTTCAGGACTTACCCCACATTATACTCCTTAAATAATGCACCTTGGAGTTATTTAACATTTGCAAACTTACCATTATTACTTGTGCCATGGTTTTGTGATTTTTGTTCTCGGTATTCCACGTCATCACTTCATGTAGGGCACTGGTAGTTTAACTGTTAATGCTCAAGTTCTGGGCACTGACAATCATGTCATCAACCAAGATAACCTGCCAATTCAATCTGAACTTGCTGAGCTAAATTCTGCCCTGTAACACAGCTTTATGCAATTAATGCAATTATGCAATTAAAATATGAAAGTAATGTCTCCTATTTTATTCTGTTGTCCCATGACATCAGAGAAGGATGGTGGTGGTACAGCAGTAGAGGTTGAACCTTCCCACCAATATTCCACTCCATGTTGTTGCTGTGTGACAGATGGCAGAAGAGGAACAGTCTGACAAAATGCTGTCTGACATTAAAGTGCATCTGAAGCAAAGGGGTGGAGCTGAATTCCTCCAGGAGGAAAAAATGGCACCCACTGACATTCATCAATGCTAGTAAATGTTGATGTAGACAAAACAGTGGATGTGGGCACAGTGAAGTGATGAGTGGTGCATTTCAGCAATGGTGACAGTGGGTCACCTCCACTGGTGCGGACTTTCACTGGTGTGGCATGCAGTGTGTTGAAAAACAGAATTTCTAGCTGAGAAATTTCTCTATCAAATAGAATTATTGCATTCTCTGTATCTGTTGTAGTTCCAATGTAAATAAATAGGAGGTATTACTTTCATAGCTACTGATGTAATAGAAAAAACTATTTCTCAATTAACATCTAAAATGAACAAAAACATACTCATATTATGAACTAAAGGATTTCAGGTTTGGAAACAGCCACTGGATATAAATACTGTTCCCACCTCTCACGATTTTACTCCTGTGATACTTAATTTTCTACTTACAACTGAACTCTGGAACTTTTATGAGACTCCTAAACTCCACTTAGAAATAAACTTTTCTCCTCTTGGTTGCAGCAAAAGTATTGAGAGGAAAGCCAAGTGGATGATAAAAGGCCAAAATTTTCAAAATAGAAGTTGATGTTAAAATTGCTTTTCGTTTTACGCATTTTTTAAAAAAGAATCTACGACCAGTTTATTGCTTTGGATGTGTGAACCTTGAGAAAAATTCTTGTTTTAGTTTTCACATCACAGTTCTCAAATTAAAAGATGTCTTCCCAGAGCACAGCTTAGAAACACTCCCGCTATCTTTACCAGCAAATAATTTATGCTGCACTTCCATTGAAATAAATACATTTCTAATGCTTAAAATATTTTAGGCCTTTTGCATATCTTTGTCTCAGAAACACCTGACTGCATTAATGTAACCAGTCATCCTTTGTTCCACATGAAGCCCATATGCTCCTCTTTTTTCGGTTTTTTAACAACATGGTATGCAAACAATTTAGAAGCGTAGCAGCAGTAAATATAGCCTTTTTCATTTAAGATTACAGAAACAGACTCCTAAGCAGACTCAGAAGACAGACTCCCAGAAAGCGTATCAAATGCCATTTCTGCCAACTGGCACCAGGCATGAAACAGAACAAAAAATTTAACAAATGAAAATGTCTTAAATCAGAGATTAAGGATTATTGACTGTTCAAGATACTCTCCTGCAAAAGAGAAGACTTGATCCTGCTCCGCTTGAGCGTAATTGGGGATTTATCCCTTGGCTACAGCAGGAGTAGAATCAAACTCATAATTCTGACATTTCATTCTGAATGAAATATTGTATTATAGAAACTTAAGAGTTTCTAACTAACATGTCATTTTTATGATCAATATTATTTTCCCAGCAGAAAACAAATTAATGGCAGCTGAAGTAACACAGAGAAAAAAATAAACATTTCTTCAGATGTTGTTCCATCAGTATGCAGGAACCACTGAGTACTTAAAAAGCTGCATCTGTGTTTCCACAAACATATAGAAACTTTCTCTGTTAAACTCTTGTGCCACAAAAAGAAACTGTAGCCTCATACTTGGCATATTCTGACAACATTCGGGGGAGTAGTGTAAAAGGCCCAGAAGGCTTTATCGTTCACAAGGAAGACAGAAACAGAAGGGGCGGTTGTGAAAGAGAGGCTTGTGCCTGAATGCCAGAGCCAAATCCTATTCAGTTTATACTGTACTAGTACCACTGACTATTCAAGAGAGGGAAAAAAGCTGGCTTTGACCAAATACTGCCTTCTGCTTTGTAACAAATGCAGTAATCGCTGCCAGTATCAATCAGAAACAGACCTTAAATTTCTTTATCCTGCATGATCTAGTCACAGCTAGATCTTTTTTTTCTTTTTTCACCTCTTTTCTTTCTACGCGTCAAGAGAACAAGTGAACTTCAGAACAGAGATTCCACACCACCATGTTTAATGTAGGAAGGCTACCCAGACACAAAGAGTATGCACAGGCATGGTAGGTCTCCTACATTCTGTTTTGCAGGCTCATAGACAAGACCTGTGGACAAGGAACAAGTTGGGCACTTCCCACTGAAGGTTTGCTTCGACTGCATAGATGCAGAATGACCTTTATGGGACAGGATCTGAGGAAGACAAAAGCACTGTGTCTGAATTCAAAGGCTGCTCAACTGAGTCACTGAGCATGCTGCTGGCACTGCATGGCATCACCACAACAAACGGGTCCTATTCTTTTCCCACACTTGGATTTCCCATTCCAAAGGGAAAGGTCAGGAGAATGGAGGCAATCTTTATATAGGCCAACCTCAGGGACAGACATTAATATTAAATAGCAGCATTTTGGTGCCTTGAAGAAATAAATGAAGGAAAGATTAATGCTGCAATATTTCCAATCAGGAAAAGAGGCTGTGGCTAATTCGAATTCACCTCGATATAAAACTAAGGAATAGCAGATGCCAACAACAAAATGGAAATCCTAACTTCCTGACTGCAGCAAGATTCTCTCAGCTCACATTTTCAACTTTAACCTCTGCCAACAGAGCAGATGACACATACATTGTGACACATTCAATTAGATGCTTGTTACTAATAATGAACATTTTATGTCTTCTCCTTTTCCCGT
This sequence comes from Tetrao urogallus, assembly GCF_951394365.1. Taxonomy (NCBI): domain Eukaryota; kingdom Metazoa; phylum Chordata; class Aves; order Galliformes; family Phasianidae; genus Tetrao; species Tetrao urogallus. The sequence goes on along the minus strand of NC_136820.1, from coordinate 12,415,457 downwards.
TGGGAAGTGGACATGTCAGACCAGCCACTATGCATCGATAGCAAGGTTAGAAACTGCAGGGGGCTGAGTTTGAACGCAAGTGACCAATATGTGGGCGACCCACACTGAATGTCAAGAATCCAGCAGATTTCTCTGCTTCCCACTGAAAAAAAAAAAAATTTTTTTTAAATTACAGTGAAAACAAGTTTTTTTTTCAAAACAGAAGTCCTGCAACTTGATTTAAATGAATGCATGACAGTCTGCAAGAAATATATGTTTAGTCATAATATAAAAACAATTTTAATGCTAGTCATTGAAAATTCAACTAAAAAGTAGTAATTAACTACATCAGTTTACTGGGATTCAACAGAATTTAAAATGCAAAAATAGATAAGAGTCTGAATTCACTTTAAGAAGTTTTATCTCTACATTCAATTTGCACTTAAGAACAACTTTTTTCCTCTTGCTTTTTCTTAATATCATAAAAACTTCCACATTTTGTTTTCTGCAAAGTATTTCCAACTACTGTTCACTAATTCACATCTACAACACTGCACTGACATATACCCTTATTTACTAAGATGGAGAAGTCAGTGCACTGCAAATCAGGATGTGACTTTCCAGCACATTAGGCTCCTTAACCAGCTCCTATGTAGGCCTTCATAATTTATTAGTAACTTACGGACAGCAAAGTAGTTCAATGCTATTTCCAAATGGAGAAAGCTGCCTTGTGCAGACTTGATCTTTAAATGGTGCATATATTAGATTGTAATTTCAGTAAATTAGACATTTCAGTTAACTGAAACTGCCCCTGTTCAGATCAGCCCACAGTTCTCCAGATCACAGACACACCAGTTCTGCTCACTGGTTCCTCTATGGCAGTAGAAGTTGAACCTTCCCACCACTATTCCATTAAATGTCGCTGCTGTGTGACAGACAACAGCAGAGGGGCAGTCAGACAGAATGGTGACTGACATGGAAGTACATCTAAAGCAAAGGTGAATTCCTCCATGAGGAAAAAATAGCACCCATTGACATTCATCAATGCTTGTAAATGTTTATGTAGACGGAACAGAGGATGTTGACACAGCGAAGTGATGAGTTTCAGCAGTGCTGACAGTGGGTCACCTCCACTGGTGCAGCTTTTTTCACGTGCGGTACGCAGGTTCATCACTGGCAAAAATGCACAGCTAATGGTGGTAACTATGTTGAAAAATACTGTTCCATAGCTTAGAATTTGCTCTATTTAATAGTGTTATTATGCTCTCTGTGTCTGTCGCAGTTTCCATGGAAATAAATAAGAGGTATTACTTTCAGTGCTACCTACATATGTATGCATGTATGCATATACACTGACAATTCCCTAAAGCCAAATCCAATGCCTACCAGTGGGTTGCTGAGTACAAAAGAAAAAGCATACAGCAGCAGCACGATAGTAGCTTCTGACTTGCTCATGGAGAAGTAAAGGCACAGCAAAACAGTATGAGTTGAGTGGCCAGTCTCTGAAAAGCCACTGGCAGTCTATTAGGAAGTAAGCAGTCCATATGATGTTTGGTAGACGCACAGAGGTGATCACACTATGCATGCTAAGGCTCACCAGTGGAACAGTGCACTCCCTGTATAGGTAAGGCAGAGTCACTACACCCCTAAAGTAGGAAATGGGTAATGAATGTTGGGAGGTTTTTGCCAACATTTTAACCAGACAATTCAGGTCAGCATCATCACTGGTAACCAAACATCTGGTATTTAGAGCATTGCTTGCTTGCTTGCTTTTTTCCACTTCAACAAGTGGGAACAGTTTTTTGTCACATTATACATTGGCATGGGCTCAATGGTTGCCAAACAATGCAGTAGGTGTAGTGATAGTATGACAGGATTTTTCTGGGTAACAACGTACACCAGTCAGGTCAGTTCAGTACAGCAACTTTATTAGAAAAGTCTATTAAGGTATTAATTGTTTAGCAACATGTATTACACAGTAGTTATCTGCAAAGGTGAATTATTATTCCACAGTAATGTTCATTACATCCCTGGCTTACCTTCCAAGTACCAGAGTCACTCGGTGCCAGGGAAGCTTCCTTAGCAGACATTCTGAGCTCAGGGCTCTGAGCTTCCCAGCCCAGAACCCTACGGCAGGAGCGCTTCAAGGGGCTCAGTGTATCAGCCTGCTCTTACCAGTGCCTGCTGTCTTCAGCCAAGTGCTTTACAACATTACACACACAGTTTTACATCTGCTAAAACTGTATCTTGTGCAAAAGTGAAAGCAGTTTTCACCACATACATCACAATACCAACTAAACACTGACTATAGTTACAACACAGTGAAACCTCTGGCAGCTCTGTAGCCACAGGATGTCTTGTCTCTCCACGTTAGGTCTGCTGGAGAAAAAGAAATTTAAGCAGCTCAATGAGACACAAGCTGTCTTACAGTGTAGCTAAGGGAGGGATGCCAAGCAGTTTAAAATCAACCTTTGAGACCCTGACATTTGCCAATGGATACGATCGTATTTAAAAGGCTTTTCAGCTTGCATAAAGTGAAATGTGATGAAGGGCTGAGACACCCAAGCCTTAGAGCCAGAAGTTGTTCTAAATCCTCTAGATTTAACCCATTCCTTTGTAAAGCTCTGGACAGAAGACCATGGTCATGACAAACCACTTCTCCTCATCAGTTGAGGCACTGAAAAAAAAGACTGGCCCTGTGACTTTTGCTTTAATACACCTCTATTTTTCAATACTCAATACATTTTTTTCCATTAAGAAGAACCAAGATTATATATACTCAAGAAGCTGTAATAATGATGGACATAAACACCTGAACCAAGTGAAATCATTACTTATCACCCTTTGATTTATCCTGTCATTTTCAACAATATCATCAACACAAATCTCCACTGTCAATGCACAAAACAACCATTCACCTCTATTAGTCCCTCATAAACCCCATTGATGTTAAAATAAGATAACCTGTGTGCACAGATAGAAGAATAAGGAGGAGGAAAATGGCCACAATTAAGTTATGTGCTGATGGGATTCCTTAACCATCAATGCTTTACAGGTACTCCCAAAGGTCTTTCTCACTAACGAGAAGACAAAGCAAAAAGAAAGGGAAGAAATTGAGATTTTGGTTTTTCCAAAGCCTGAAGAGGAAGTTTCCTGAATCTGACCACGGGCAGAGAAAACAGTAATACAAAAGGTACGTATTTCAATGTGCCCCTTTTTAATGTTTTGTGCATTTAATAAACTCTTAAGGAAATACAAATGGTCTCTATAGAAGCAGGCAGCTTGAAATACTTAAAGCAAGGGAAATTAAAGTATATGAAATCTAAACTGTCCAGTAGGCAGTAAAAGTTTAATCAGTATGCTATAAGATTCCTCCAATGTTTGAAAGTGACATTTTTTGGTTGTATAAACGATACTTAAAAGATGCAAGCATTTACTGAATTTCTCAAGAGTCAAGTTTAGCTTCTCTTGTCTAGATGTTCATTAACTGCCAAGAAAATCTGTACTAATTTTAAAGCACAATGAACACACTCATGCAGAATTGCTTTATTTGATGCAAACTTCATTTCTTGCAGGTCTGCATATTCCTTCATCTCATGAAGCAGCATTCAAAGATCCCAGTATCTTTTCCACCAAAGCAGATCTTAAGATACAGAAGAGATCCTATCCCTCTGCCCTGACCAAAATACCAACCCCAGTGTCATATTACCGGAGCCTTAAAGTCACAATTTCTACCATGCTTCACATTACACCTTCTTTAGATGGCAACATACTACATGAAAAATGTTTGCTGACTCATCTCCCCGCTCTGCTGGCAGATTCAAATCACACAACACAACATACGATACACAGAGCAGAAGCCAGTGATTCTGATGTTAAAAGGCAGCATATGCCATAAATGGTGGCAGCTGCCTTTTCCCTTCCTTATGTGGTTTCCAGCTCTACTTACTGTACTTGATGAGCTAGTAACTCACTTAAGAGTTACTAGCTTAACAGAAGGGAATATCCCATCTTCCCACCCCATCCCCCAATTAAATAAATAAATACAGAATGCTCTACGCTTTCTCCATGACAGAACAGCCTCGGAAAGCTTCACTGATGCCAAATAACTGAAGGATACGTGCAGTTAGAATCTGCTTCTGCAGCTAGAAGTGGGATTCTGCAGATTGGTCCCTGTTGAAAAACAGGGCTTTGCCATCTCTGGTGTTAGAGGAAGCACAGATTCTTACTCATCCCTGCACAGTAAAGCTGCTCTCATGGATAGCAGTTTCAGAGAGAAACCTGACATAGTAAGCAAGACAAACCTCACAAACACACAATTTCAGATACATTAAGGGTGTTAAAAATCACTGTCACTCCCCAGAAGTGCTCCCATTACATCCAAAACTACAGCAGACAAGAATAATTCAGTGCATGAGGAAGCGCACCTATTTCCTCACTGCAACTGTACCTACTTTTCTAGTTGCAGCAGTGGCGCAAAGCAAACCCAATGGTACTGCTGCAACAGCCTCATGCCCTTCATTTCTCCAACAGCTTAGGAAAACAGAAGCAGAGCACCTGAACACTCAAACAAGTCTACAGTCAACACCCTCAGCCACAACACAGCCCCACCTACATGAACTTTATTCACCAGACAGACTGAAGCACAAAAAAACAGCAAAGGTAACCAAAGGTAACAGGAAAACTGAAGAATTCCTGGTGAGAGGAAAAGTATGCAGAAGTTATACATGCTGCTCAGGAGCAAGGTACTGAGACTGAAAAACCTGCAGCAGCAGAGTGCAAGGGGATTGCATTATTACTTATCTCTCGTAACAGCACATGCCAATTGTTTTGGAAGGAAATCAGGTTTCTGGTAGCCTGCTTTGGGCAACATTTGAATAAGAACACTGTTACTGACCTGGAGGGAACTACTGGGATCCCTGTCTCAGTGACCACCAGAAGCCTATCTTTGGTGTTGTCTTGGCAGAGGACATTAATATGAATGACATTTGAAGGGAGGCACTTTGAGTTACTGCCATTCATGCAGCATTACTGCTACGTGCACAGGATCATATTCTGAGCACAACCGCACGTATCTTACCACTAAGAGAATCATCATATTACTTCACAACACTCATTCATTTAAGAAAAGCAAATTATATTTCTTAAATTTATATAATTTTTCCCCCCAGGAGTTTTCTTTCAAATATATTGCTTTATTTGGAGATCTTTCCACTGATAGATTGCCATTGACTTACTTCATCCATGAATGCAGGACACTGAACGTCTGGTAGATAAGTGAGAAGACTTTCTCAATGTGGGGTTAAAATTCTTCTGTTTTAAAGACTCATTCACATTCAGTGTGAAATTGAAACACATGAAACCCCAAGTCATTCTGACCATTTTCCCAAGAGATTCTCAACTTGTGATAAGCGGAGAAGCTCACGGAAATGCTGGTCTTATGGGAGAGCACAGAACTGCAAGCACTTCTTTTCTGACTTAGCAACCAGTTTTTACTCACAAGTCCAAGGTATTCCTCATTTCTTAACCTTGCAAATAATGGCATATCTGGAGCTTAAGCATGCCACAACTCAGTCAATTACTTTCCTAGCTCCCCCAGATGTCTCACCACAGTATTAGCCATAAGTCTCTCATCTTCCCAATTTCCATAAATATACAGACAACTTCTGTCTTCCATTACATAATGATCTTCCTGCTGATGCAGGTACACAGACTGCCGATACACTTATGAAGTGGGATTAACTACTCCCTTCCCAGGACCACGGGGATCAGCAGTCTTGTCACAGCGCATCACTGTACTGCCCTGCCTACCTTATTCCAGTGCCTGGAAAGAAAAAGAAGCGCCAGTCTTCAAAGATAATTTATTTCAACAAACATCCTGTAACGCAATGCTTTTACAGTAATTGTTGCAAGCACTACACCTTATTCAAACATTCAGATACATCTCAGCCGCACTCAGAGGAAGGAGAGAGATGCAAGAGGCACTCCCTACCCATCCGCACGAAGCTGCTGCCCCGCCGGAGTTCAAACCCCACTGCCCGCCGGGCTGCAGCCGGCCGAGCGGCCCACCCTGCCCCAGGACCCCCTTTAACCCCGGGGAAAGGGGTTAAAACCCCGACGGGGGCACGGAGCGAGCGAGGCGCTGCTCGGCTTTCCCCGGCAGGCGCCGCGCCCGAGCCCGCAGCCCCACTGGAGCGGGGGAGAAAGAGGAGAGAGAGGGCGGCTCTGGCACCGCAGCGTTTACCCTCCATCTCGCCTTCGTGGTGGAGCCGCCGCCTCTGCTCGCGCGGACCGGAGATGAGGGAAGGCACTACCGACTAGTCGAGCTGTCCTGTGCCGCGCTGCGATCGAGACCGAGCCTTCGCCCCGCACGCCCTCAGACGCCCAGCCCTGCCCGTCAGACCTCGCCGCTCCCCCCGAGCCGCCTATTAATACCCTTGGCGCCGCAGGCCCGCCGCCAGCGGCCGCCTCCTCCGGGTGGGGGAAAATGGCGGTGGGGCAGCAGCGCTCAGCAGTGGCTTTGGCGCCAGGCACCTGTTGCCCACTAGGGAGCTGAGCGGTGGCAGAGGCTGTGCTGGTGCTCACGGGGAGCTTTGCTATGTTCATTTATTCTTTTTTTTATTTTTTAAATCAAATGTAGAGCTAGACCATAGAATCACTGAGGTTGGAAAAGACCACCGAGATCACCAGGTCCAACCATCAACCCACCTGCTAACCATGTCCCTTAGTGTCACATCCACACGGTTCTCGAACACCTCCAGGGACAGTGACTTCACCACTCTTTTGGAGAAGAAACACTTCTTAATATCCAACCCGAACCTCCCCTGGCACAAATTCCATACTAGAATCAGCATGAGAAGCATTTCAATTCCATTTTAGGAATCACAATGCAATTAAAACATTGCGATCAGGCTTAGGCCTTGGTGAGGTGGCAGCTCACGTTAGAGAGGCTGCAGCAGGTTAAGGAAGGAGTCTAACATCCTTTTTTCCTGAAGGAAGGTGACTGCTGCTGCTTGTGTCTGGCCTCAAAAGCAGCAGCCTTCAGGCAGGTGAACAGTGGTGCTAACAGTCAGGACCTGCCAGGCTCCTGGCTTTTCTGCCAAATCTACACAATTGTGCTTATGTGCCTCGGCTTACAGAGCCCCGGTGCGGCATCACCAGCTGTCAAAGGCTACTTCCAGGCCTCTGAGTGAACTGTGGCTGACCTCATTCTCCCAGTTTATTCCAGGACACCAGTGCCATTCAGTGCTACACACGTGTTCTTAATTCTAGTCTGTTTATTTTTTCATAACTGCTGCCTTAAGAAAAAAATAAAATTCTTTTTTACCATGTGTTAGTGCTGTTCCTACAGCAAAGTCTGAAAGTGCCCCAAAATTAACTACTGGAGGCCCCCCACAGCTCATTTTCCATTACAATTCAGGCCTGATTAAAGTTTGGCAAAGATTTTTGGAAGCTACTGAAATATTCAGGTGTGAATTAAACATTTATTTACATATAGTATCCTCATTTTCCTTGTTTGTGAGGATACAAATTGTCTAGCTTCAACTGCAGCATGCACCAAGTCATTAATAACTACAACAAGGTAATTTTGTAGTCCTATAGATATCCTTCACTGCAAGAGATAAGTATCCTGACTTCACTGTGATAGATAAAAATGGTAGATATCACTAAATTAAAAATTAGTAGTTGCCTGGGAACAAGTGTTCATGGCCTGATTGTACTCACTGTGGGGAAATGAAGAACAGCCCCAATCAAAACCATGCATTTCTTCTGCTTCAGAAGAGCTAATTTCCTCAAGCTAAGGAAAATAGTGAGGGAAAGAAAACAGACAGGAGGAAAAAAGAAAAAAAACAAAAAAACAAAAAAACAGAACATTGAAAGAGGGCTTTCTTAAAAGCCTTTAATAAATGGCCAAAAGACTGTGATTCTTCAATCACAAAAAGTAGTACCTTTCTCTTAAAAACTCAAAGGTGGCATTCAGGAATAAAATGGAAAACAAAGAGAAATTATATAAATAACACTTAATACGAATTACAAGCTACTATATCAAAAATTGATAAGGGGAGTTATCAGGCAAGGTGAATCTATAGTTGAAACAGCTAAGGACATTTTAAGTGTGTTAGAAATAACACAGAGCCCAATAGAAATAACAGAGCCCAACGTGATATTGGCCCATCAGTAAGTATAGCTTCAGAATGGTTTGTGCTGATGCAGGAATTGTAAATATGTTTAGTAAATACTTCACTACTACAACAGAAACAAGTAGTCAGTCTCATAGGGACTATGAAGAACTGCTCTAGCCTGCTAGTAATTTAGAAAGATAGAAACCATGACCATTCCCTTACCACCAGCCTTAGATAGCTTTTGGTCCCCCTTTCAGGACAGGTACTTGGGCTTTCATCTGCTGATGTTGTAATAGACATTAGAATACTTTCGAAATTGCAAATAGGTGCTAGTGTCAGAAAATGACAAAGATGTTGACAGCAAAAGGTAGATCAGCATTAATAGTTGATGTGAATAACAGATTTAATTCAAAAAGATCTCCAAGAAAGGAATAGAAATAATTCCAGTCTTTTTTATGAAGACTGGGTCTCATTGAACTTCTCTAAATTTATTTGGTGAAACTGCTCATTTGGCTAAGTGCATATTGATGTTTTTAGACTTTAATGATAGTCTGAAAGACATAGTACCCCACGATATCATTAAAGCACATGCTAAATTGACTAAGATTTGTCTAAATGACTGATAACAAAATGTAGCTGACAGCGTACAACCTTCAAACAGCTCTGTTTCTGAGAAAAGGCGATCACATCAGAAAATGGCACTAAGATGACAGAAACTGCAAGGGTAATAAATGGCGAACTGGGTCTTATCCAACAAAATACATCTGGGGTAAGCAAATCCCTGTAATGAGTATGAAGGATTGTAGGCACTGTGTAGTGAAGGGAGACTACACTTACTGAAAATTATTTAGGAGTTGTAGTCACCAACTCATTGTAAATCCTCACTGACAGCGTTTCAAGAAGGATTAAACTGCATCAGGGGAGCGGGAAGCAGGGAGGTAGTTTTATCTCTGGATATATCACTGAAGAGACCAATCTTGTATACTGTGTTCTTGTCCACGTCTTGAAAAATTACTTAAAAATTGGTGAGGGGGCAGATTAAGAGCTGAAAATGTGATCTAAGAATTGAAGAAAAATGCTGCTAAGTGAGACTTAAACAGCTCAATCTGTTTATCCTATCAAAAAGATTGACTTGATTACAGCATATAAGCACCTCTATGGAGAAAAAAATATGAATTCTGAAGAGCTCTTTAATCTAGCAGAGAATAACATAACAAGAAGCTGTGATAGAAGCTGAAGTCAGACAAATTCAAATGAAGCACTCTGTTTCTCTTCTTAAATTGACAGTATGTCACTGGAACAAGCTCATGAGGGCAATAAGAAATTTTTAATGTTTTTGTATCTTCCAACCTGGAAAATTACTTTTCTGAAAGACAGGTTTTTGCCAAGTGTAGGTTACCAACCTCAGAGCTTTTACATGTATGAGATTTAACGACATAGGAGAAAGAGGAGATCAGACCATACGACTAGAAGGTTCTTTGCAGTCTTACTTCATTATTTCTTCCTCTACTAAGCAAATATAAAAAAGGGTAGCTGTTGGTGAGCATTTGCTCAAGATTATATTCTTTCAACAACTGACTGCAATCAGTCTGTGAAAAAGATGACTTTACTGAGCGTGTAGGATTTTAAATGATCACAGAACATGAGGCATTCTTGGCAAGCAGAGTATGAAGTATCAAAAGACAATTGACATTAGTCACCTATTTTCATTTGTCAGTGCACTAAGCTGACTATATTTCAATTCATGTAGGTCACAAAGGGGCTCAGAAGAGTTTAAGGAGAAGCTGAACAGAAATACAGAAGCATAAATCTACTAAAAACACAGGCCATCAGATTTAAATGATGTGCAATTAAACAGCAAGCTTTGAAACTCTGGCAAACCAGATAACTAATTCTATATGCAATATTACACTAGTAAATATACATCAGTTTTAAAAATTTATGTTTCTTGCCCACCTTGTGCATAAATGAATCAAGTTACCTCACCTGAAGCATAATGAGCTGTGGAATGCAATGAAGACTAAAAGGTTTGACACCAACAAGTAATACCTAGCTCTCTGAAAGCAGCCAGGACCACACAACTGAATTGTGTTGCACATAAACTATTGAGAACTACATTTAAACATTAATGAATTAAATTGTTGTATTTGCTAGGAACTTGCATCTTCTATTTTCTACTCACAAAGTTGATATGGCAACATTAACCTTAAAGCCCTTTCTATTCTTGACCCCCTTCTTGAAGTTTGTTACATGAAGACAGCTTTTTCATCAAGTGTACAATGTCCAGTAAGCTACACAGAAAACCAATGGCCTCAAACAAGTTTTTCAAACAAGAAAACAATATTAACCAAAAAGGACTCAAATGTATTTGCCTAATTTGGTAGGCAAACCTTAACACCTATTGATAGTTCTGAATTTAGTTAGAAAAATCCCAGGCCCTTTAGAAGGTGTTATAGATAGAAGCTTCCAAAATCACTAGATACTTTTGCAAAGCTAACCTGGAAGCCCCATGAAGCTTCATCTTTGCTCTTTGTTTTTTCCCCAGAACAGACCGTGGACAACATTTTTAGAAGTACATAGTATTCCCAACTCTAAATGCGGGTAAACAAAACCCACAGAATTACTGCTGTCCCAAAAATCAGATCCTAGGGCATTAAAAATTGAAGTGTCATGGTTACCTCTGTTGGTATCAGTATCACCTATGGAATTCAAACATTAGTAGTCTGGTACAGGTAACTGAGACAGGGAGGAAAAAGCATTAAGAGGTTGAAGGGCATTCATTACCTTTTTGATGCCCAGAGGCATAATGTTGCTCTTCTACTGGAGGCCAACCAAAGGTGAAGGATTATCATTCTATACAGTGAAGTGAAAAACCAGTTAGACTCTCAAGTTTCCACATGTGATGCCTTCAAAGGAACAACATTACATTAGCTGGCTGGCAAAACACATTGTTCGAAACATCAAGGCTTGAAAAAACACCACATCAATAGGTGAATCTCTGACCCTAAAGGCATCAGCAAGGACAACAAAGTCAGCAATAGGAATATTGAATTCAAGCAGCAAAATATGGCTACAGGACACTTTCCAGAGATATTGGGAGATATTATTCAGTGTATCGGAGGTGAACAGATGTAATTCTCTTGAGACACGCACGTCTTCTGGATGTAGCATCTTCAGAGATCATATATGCTATGAAGAGTCCAGGTGGAAGAAAGCGCAGGGAACTTGAAAGGATGTCCCACCATCCCACCACAGGCCTGAGTTGGACTGCAGCAATTTCATGTCACCAGCTTTATCCTCACTGGCTGCTCAAATGGAAGCTCTCTCAAATTTCTGGCAAGTCTGTTGTGGTTTGATAGACCCAGTTTATATACCCATGTTATGTATTTAAATTCAGAAAATCATACCTGTATTTTCCTGTTAAAAAATATAGGGGAATTTAAATAAGGCTGTTTATAATCCTTTCCCAAGTGACCTTTCAAAACTGACTTTCGCTGATTCAAGACAATAATGATAATTACAGATCCGACTGTTATTATCATGTTTAATAAAAAGCCTCAGAATTTACATTAAAGAATAGACTACCTAAGGTGCCTGATTTTAAAACTGTAGCACTATTTTTGAAGGACAGGTACATTTTGTACATCCTGCTTTTATTAGCATTGGCCAACCAGGTCATCCCATATCTCTAACACTGACTTTGGTGGAAGGCAAAAGAACACACAACCTCATAAGAGGAGGAACCTTGAAGGATTGGGAATCAGCAAGCTGCTTCACCCATTATGTTTTAATTAGATATTTTCTTGGAGTGGATATGTTCTCTAGGAAAGATCCTCATGATAAGTAATGTTTAACAAATCTCATTACTCAAGTTTATGAAGTCATTTGCCCCTTCTGTAATTCAGAGGAATTAAATCACTCCCACAAATTAAAAATAGGACTATCAACCGATTAGTGCTGTTTGAATGAAGCAGACAGAAGAGTACGCAGAAGCAATAAGGAAATTTTGAAGTATTGCAATGAATAAATGAGGTTATTTCAAGTTCCAGACTCTAATTTCATCTCAAGAGTTTGTTGACAACAACAAAAAAAAAAAAAACAAGATTGTGCAACCTTCATTCTTACAGCTTACCCAGTCACCAAAATCTTTGAATCTTCAATAGCAATACAATTCATACATTCATTATGTTTTAGACAGAAAAGCCTTGGGGAAAAACAACTGATAAAAAAAAAAAAAGGGCACTTTCATTTGCACAGGCTGTTTTTCATATACAAAGCTGCTTTTTTTTTTTTTTAAATTAAACACACAGATCTGTTAATATGCCTCTTTAAGCATGGGTAGAGAAACAGATCACAATGAAGGGACAGAATTAAATTAGAGAAAGCTCCAGACAGTGTTCTGCTGTGGTCACTGCAGCTAGTGTGGGCATGTATGCACTATCTTTAAGCTAGAAAGCCTGGATACTGCTAAAGAAGCACAATGTGCAATGCAAGCTGCACACTCTTCCTCAAGGCTGAGTATTTGGCATGTGGCCTAAATGGAGCTACACACTGCTGTAGCCAGAGCACTGCTGTGTGCAAGGCTATCTATCATAGATGATTGTATGTGCTGGCAGAACAAATTATTGGTTTATATTTGAAGTCAACAGATAAAAAGCCATGAATTAAGATGAAATGAAAGTTGAAGATGCAATTAGTAAAACCACAAGATTTCACTCAGAGTAAGCTGCATTAGTTAGACTCTCCCATGATGGCTCTTCTCAAGAATATTTCGTAGAATCAAGCCTCGTTCACTAGGTATTTTTGAGAGAATTAAATCTGCAGAGCACAGCAGCAGCAGAGATGAGGTAGAGAAGAGGCAAACTCTCCACCCTTACATTTCAAAGTATCAAAAGTCTTAAAAAAAAAAAAGTATACTCTTGATTTTCCACATGAAGTAGCTTTCCTGTTTGGTACTTTGAAAAAAATACATATGTATATATACACACACACAGTGCTTTCCAGAAAAGGAACAACTTGGAATTTTTGAGCAGGCTAAGTATATGCCATCCTGAAATACTTGTATGGCAAAAGCTATAATTTTCACATTAGCAAGCCATAAAATGAGAGGCATGAATGTTGTTTCTAAAACCAAGACCTATGTCCTTGGTAGCATGCAGTCACCAAACGATAGCATAAGCACAAGAAATGCACTCAAGCAGGTCTAATGTACCATCCAGTGCAAGGCACTGTTAGAAGTACATGCAGAAACTGCAAGTAGAATGTGACTGCACTGCCCTTCAGGACGTGTAACCACCTCCAATAAGAAGGGTTAACGCATGACATTCCTGTCTGTAAACTTCAGGAAAAGGATGAAGGTTATATCAATTCAAGACAGATTTTATGCAAATTCTTTTCGGTTGCAAAACCAGAGTCATGGACCACATAACTCTCAGAAGGATGCAAAGCAGCAGGCAATTTCAGAACATGCTGAGCAGTGTTATTTAGCAAAAAAAAGGAGCCTGTGGGTTCTGCAAATGAAATGACTCCAACAGTCACTTGTGCATGGCAAGTATAGAATTCTTTGAACAAGCAGCGTACATCAAGTATCACAAAACTGCATTCAGGAGAAAAAAAATGCTTTTTTTGAACTCTCTTAAGATCTGATACTACCTGGCACAATTTCTTCTAAGCGTACTAAGATCTGTTAAGGCCAAAGAAGTCTGAGGTGAAAGGAAATCTGCTGTACGCAGGCATAACAATAATTGATGCAAATACTGGGATATAAAGACTAGGCAGAGGGATGAAGTAACAGATGTCATCAGCCCACACCCCAAACATTTTTTTTTTTTAAAACAATGATATGTTTTAAATAAAGCAAATACCACATGTAGATTAGAGAGAATTTCAGACAGGTGGTTTAGTACTTCTGTCTTTCAGGAGAAATAATGCAGCAATAAGGAGAGGACCATTTTAATCAGGACAATATTAGCTAGACGAAGGCAGCAGGTGCTCCTGGCCTATGTCATAGAATCACCAAGGTTGGAAAAGACCTCCACAATCATCCAGTCCAACTACCTGCTTATCACCAGTATTTCCCCACTAAACCACATTCCCTCAGTATAACATCTACATGCTTCCCAGATTTCTCATAGCAGTAGAGGCAGAAGTGAAGGAGTTCAGTGGCTCTTTTGTCTCTGTACACTGTTGGTTAAAATGCACAGCTATGCCAAAGAGTGTTAAAATAACTGAAAGGAGTTTTAATATGAGTGCTCCATGCAGAACATGAAGTGACCTATTACTACCAATGGGCACACATTAAAATGCAATGAGAATCTGTCCTGATGCACCTCATTTTCACGTAGCATTCAGAGTTCTGAACTACACATCAAGCTGACCTTGCAAATTCAAGCTAAAGACCAAGAAACAGACATCTGGAAGTTGGGCACAATATACAGTGCATATCTGGAATGTCTGTTTTATTTCTTCTCAGTTATTTCCCCAGTAACTCTTTTCTTGTGAGGATAAAAAGGTTAATTTGTGACAAAGCATCTTTTCTGAGATCAAAGGAGATAAATGAGAAATATAAGCACCTCTCAGGACAAGAATTATACTAAGCAGCTCACTCCTCTTAGTATATTCAGCTCTTAAATAACTTTTCATAAGTCCCTATTGTTAGATTAAAGAAAACAGCTTGCATCCAAGACAATACAGAAAGATCAGCATACTTCCAACAGCTTTCTGAAAGTAAGTTAGCTAGTGCACTCCTGAGAGAGCTTGCATCTGAATTCCCATATCCTGCGCCTGGAGTATACTTAATGTTTTGAGGCTGGGAAATGAGCCAGTGATTTAGAATTGCTACACAGAAGGGAAAGAAAAAAACAAGGTAAGAAAAACAAGTCCTACATCCAGGTGAATAGAAGAAAAGCTTCAGGACTCATTAAAAGCACAAGTTGTTTCTGCTGATAGGTGCAAAGCTAGGACAGGTCTTCTTGAGAACATATGCAACATAAGATGTGGTATTTAATGAGTACAGCACCACCTTTTTGTGGAGTTGGTGTGAGATGTGTACTTACAGAACTTTGCAATATGATTAATACACTTAAGAAAAAAGAAACCAGTTTCCAGTGTAGAAATGGTAATGTGCAAACAAGTGACCAAATGGGAGAACTTTGAACCAATAGTGGCTTTTAACAGTTTTCAGCTGCATGTTCACTTTGGCAAAGATATTCATAACTGAATAGCTGAACTGGAGCCTGTGTGTTGCTCTTACTTCCACCATCAAACACTGGAAAAAAATGAGGATACTAGGATTTTGTGAAATGTCCTCTTGCAAACAGCAATTCGCAGTGTATTTTTAAGACTCCTTGTTGAGAGAAAATTTAAGAGAAATGTATAGTCATTCGCAAAACAAAAGTTGCAGCTTGAAGAAGTGTTTCCAAGTCGTGGATCTGGCTGTTATGTTGACCCTTTTTCATACAGTGCATTGGTCTCAGGATACCCAAGTAGGAAGAAGGATTATCTCCAATAACTATTTCTACTTCATCATTCAGAACTGACTTCGGAGAGAGTCACACTCCAATTTTTTAAGGAATTCTTTTCTAAGAGATCTCTTCTCTTGAGATCTCTTTGGATTTTGCAGGTAGAGAAATGCAAACTGTAATTGCTCACTCAACAAGTTGTACTCAAAATAGTAGAGATGACAACACCGTGTAGCGTTCTGTGCTTGACAACACAGAAGGATACAGATTAAAAGAATTACTCCACAGCCATACCAGAAAGAACGGAGCCAGATGAGTCACTAAGTACAAAGCCCACCAGCAATGCAATTGAAAGACATCAAGATGACCTTCTGCCTTTGTTTTAGGAAAGATGCCAGTACCATTTTGAAATAAACGATCAGCAGAGGATATCTGACAAGTATATAATCTTAGAATGCATGAACATATGTACATACTGGTCAAAATTAAACAAAGAGCAAACGCATCATTTTAACACATTCTTTTTGTGTCTTCTTATGTAAAGCAATACAGGGTGGTACAGAGCACACTTAGTCATAAAGATGCCATAAAATTATATACTCCAAAACTGTTCCATTGAAATCAGTTACATTCCCTGCTGAACCATAAATTACTTCAAACATTTAATGTCAAAAACAACATGTGATCAAAATATGCAATTTTAATGTTGCATCTTCCACGTATGTAATCTATTTGTAAGGGTTTTAGTGCCAGTGTAGAAGTTGAGACATACAGAAAAACTAAGAAAATCACTGAAACATACTCCATTACCACTGCTATTTAGAAGTGCAAAATCAGTAGCTCAAAACAACATTCTTAATTGACTTCTAAGATAGAGTTACTTATATTGATATAGATAATTCTTCTTAATCATGTAGCTATTAGATTCCTCTTCAAAGGTGAAGCCCTACAGTCCAGAACTTTTCAATTAATAGTTTCAGCCCACTAATACAAATTTACCCACTGCAGAAATACTAGATATCTCAGATTATTTCCCATTGTACAAGATGACCCACTACAGCTTTTATTACAGTATTTGAACAATGGACACAACTGCCATTATTTTTTTTACCCTTCTCTGTATATCTATTAACATGTTTTTTAATCCCAGTCCCTTGTTACTTGGTTCATTTACAGTGACAAAGTGGCAGTGAGGGCTTTTGTTCCACCCTGGATACTTCAATTTCATTTCAGGCGTCAATGAATCAATGGCACTAACTGCACCATTTGTTTTCAAACAGAAGTCTCTATTAATAGCAAACAGGAATTTCTGCCTAACAAGTCTAGCCTTGGGTCTCTTTTACAGTTTACTGCTCCCAATTTCTCAGGGGCTAGTAGGAACTGGTGCAAAAAGCAAACCCTCTTTTTGTTTTCCAAAGAAAAATCAAATTTGTTGGAAGAAATACATTAGTGCCTGACCAACACAGAATCATCAAAAAATCTCACCTTTTTAATTTTGCTACTCTGAGGCTTTTTTCAGTATCCTAATTCTCACAACAATAAAAGTTAGGCACTAATTAGTTTTATTGTAAGATAGGCTATCAAAAGAGAGAGCTAATCAGCATTTCCTCCCTTTCCAATCCAAAAACCTCAATTCAGTAAGAAGGTTGCAGCAAAATGGTAAAAACAGGACTGCATTCAGAGGTCCTCCAGAAACTATTCAGCACTAAAATGAATATGGAAGTTTCATTACATTGAAGTATTTTATACCTAGTATTTAGCACCCATTATGAACAAGTGGTCCATTTACACATGAGAATTCTAAGGTCTGCATCTCAGATTTCAGCTTCCCCGGTGTGCTGAAGTGCCTCACTTTCTGCCCCAGTACAACATAACCACTGCAGAACTGATTGCTCTTTGCTGTGCCCCACTCCGGGATGCCATATACAATCTCTCAGCATAAAGAACGGACTGAATCTTTCACTTGAATTCTTTCATAGCACTGCATAATCAATGAATATAAAGATGCTATAGTTATGAAATAAACAAGACAGTTTGGCAAAGCAGATTATAATAACAAAAAGAGAACAGATAGAATGCTTACTTGCATCCTGGGCTCACTACAAAACTCCAGCCAGAGGATCTCCAGAAGAGATCCTTCCCCACTGGCAGTCAGCTCTTAAATGGGTCTAGGAGAGGTGCAGCCAGGCTCCAGCCCTTCCTGCAACACAGGAGAATCGCCTTCACCTGTGCTCCACGGCTGACTCAGTGCTCGCCTCAGGTGATCAATCAGAGGTTCAGGCCGTGATTCAACAGTTCCCATACAAGCACTTCTCCATCTGCTTGCTTCTACTTTATTTAAAGGCCAGAAGTATATGGTCTTCAGTGGTCTTAAAACCCATGGGAGGTAATTTAGCATTGTTGTTTATGATATAGCTAGCCTAGTTTGATAGCAGTCCCACCTCAAGGGCTTGAATTTGAGGAGATCAGATTTTCTATCTGATCCTCACTACAATGAAAAAGAAGCTGGACACATATGGTGGCAACAGAGGACAGCCAACAGACTGGACTCCTGACTCCTCTCTAATGAGCCCTTTCTCCCTCCCCTTGCATCAAGGGCTAACTGCAAAATAAACATAAAAAGGAAGTTAGCTTATTTATTTTTAGAATCTTGTTTATTGCTGTTGTTTTTCCAATTTGACAGTATTTAAAAGACTGGAAAGCAAAGGGTCAACATAAGAGTTTGTGTCTAGTCAGCTCCTTGTTTGTCTCAATATCTCTGTGTCCATAATAGATACTACCAGAGAACTTCATTAGCTGTTTGAGAAGACAGAGGCCAATGAGAAAACTGAACAGGCATGGAGGATAAGTCCAAATGACGATGCATCTTGCTCAGGCATCAAGTTAAGCTCATCTCTAGATTTGGAGCCAAATACTTCTTTCAGGGTGGACTGGAAGAGCAGGCTTGGAAGGTTTTGATAGCATGAGGGATTGTTTACCCTGCAGGACATTCCAAATTTCTTTAGGAGTCAAATTCCCCCAGTGGTTTAGAGTCTGAACACAGATGCCCCAGAGTTCTTCTGGTCTCTTCCTGTGGCATGGTATGCTTTTATTGCTCTAGCTTTTGTATTACGGACTTTTGTTACTACGTGTTTGAGAGTAGTGTTCTATGGCTCCTGGGATATACGCAGAGTAGCATTTCAGTTGGCTTGACTGTACTAAACATTTATCACAAGGCTGCTTGCTACTGCAAAGGAGTACATTTGATGGCCCAGTTGCTTCCTTCCAGATCCCTGTTCCCTCTAGACAGCCTTTCCAGTGTATGCACAAGCCAACTTCAAGGACAGCTCCCAGGAAGCATGCTCCAAATCTGTCCTGCCTGGACACTGAAAAGAAAACTAGAAAGTCTCCAGAGCCATCAACACAACATAAGCACAATGCTGTTAAACTATAAAAGCAGAGATTTCTCAGGCTGACTGCAGCTACTGCTGCTTTCACCATCTCCTTCCTCACCCTAGGGAATCAAGCTTCACACTGCAGGTGTTTTCACAACACATCCTCCCACCCAGCTGACTGAGATATTAATGCCAAGCTCGAAACAACACAGTTTTTCCATCTACCTCTTCCTCTAGGTGATTTTAGTCCTTAATCAGCAGATGTTAGTCCTTTCCCTATTGAAATTTGCCTTCTTATTTCAGACATGTTTAACTTCAAACAATCTACTGTCCTTGCTACGTGTGCAATTCCAAACAATAATAAGGAGTGGTATTGATGGCAAATGGCCCAATCTAGATGTGCTACATAGATCCTGACCTGAACTACTATAGGAATTACAGAGGAGTCAAATTTTCTGCTGTGGTAACTAAAGCTCTGAGTAAAGCACTTTATACTGAAAGCTCCCTCTACGACTACAGTCAGAGGACCTGAATCAATTATTGAAGTATTTGGGGGAAAATATGAAGACATCAATAGATCCGCATTTATACTCACGCACACTCTCTGTCACCCATTCTCCTCCATCAATATACCTGACCCACTTTCTAAATCCCTGTTGTTGGAGATGTTACTGATCCAAAACCTGTTTCACTTTATTGGGAACGTACATTCATCAGAAAAATAATGCAGTGCAGCAGTGTCTTCTTCTGTCAGGAGCAGCTGGAATTATTGCTTACTTGGTCACCCTAAGGCATTCATAATTGGTAGGCAGGAGATGTGTGCGCCAAGATAGGCTGTAAAAGACACATTTTATGCCAAAAGCAGGTTGGGAATGCCTTTGTAAGTACAGCAAATGGTTTTATTTACACCTTAATGAAGGCAGTTTTGTTGGATTTCATTTTCGTGGTTTGCATAGAAGCATTTGATCTGGTGCAATAAAGATTCAAACAACATACATTTATGATGGCGCAGTACCAACAATTGTTACTTCCATCTGAAGCAAAATCATAATTCCACAGTAAAGAAAAGAAATCTCAACAGCTCACATTTCTAAGTATTCAGATATGAATCTGAGGATTTAACTTCACAATGAAGTAGCATTAATTTAACCAAAAGTGATTTAAAATCCATTCAAAGACACAGAAAATTAAAAGTAATTTAAACCTAATTCTTATACAAAGTGCTAGTACTTTAAGCCCTGCTCGCCAAGGTTAAAACAAAATCACATTATCTCCCAGTGGGTCTGACTGTTGCAATACCAAAGAATACAGGAATCTGTGAAGATGCCAGAATGTGTGAATGGGAATGGCTGAGGCACGGGTACACATTTCTTTCTGCCAGGTCTCCTACTGGACTAGTAACTGCTGGCAGATGGAGGGTAGCAAACATCAAAGGGACTGTAAGATTTTAAACCAGTGCAGCTGTTTTCTTAGCAACTGCTTAGCCTGAACAGCAAATACACAGTTCTGGCAGCCTTACCAAGTTGGTAAGTTATCACCTGCCACATTCCCTTGCTTGGCCATAGTCTCAGTAGAGCTACCAGTGATGAAAGAAAATTAGCTGCCAAACTCCAGGTGAAGAAGGCTCATGGACAAGGTTGCCTCTCTTTACTCCTTCAGTGATGCTGCTCACTGCATCCAGCTCATGTTTGCCACTATTCTCTGAAGCTTCCCAGTGGAGCTTCCTCCTGTCCTCTCACACTCTTCAACGGCTGACTGAACAGATGCTTCAGTTCCTGAACAAGAGTGTCAGGAACTTTCCTCTTGTCAGAACAAATACTGTTCAATATTAGTTACTACCACTTACTAAACAGTACAGATTCTGTATATGGATGGAGAGTAGAGGAGGAGTATTTGTCTGCTGGCTGAGCAGACCCAGGTCAAAGCCAAATTCAGAACTGGACTGCAAGATTCTCCTCTCATCTTTGACAGCACTGTGCCCATTCTTGTCAACAACTGGCTGGGGAATCAAAAGCATTGAAGGCTTACATATTACAGACTGCTGACTCCCAACATTTTTAGTCTATGCTTCAATGAACTAAGAACTCTTTTATCATTCAGAACAGAACAGAACAGAACAGAAGCAGAATCACTTAGAATCACAGAATTGCGAGGATTGGAAGGGACCTCTGGAGATGATTTAGTTCAACCCCCTGCTAAAGCCATTCCCCATAGAATAAGTTGCATAGAAAAGCGTGAGCAAACAACCTGCTGTGAAATGAGAACTTGGTGTAAAAAAACAAACCCGATGTGGAAATTGCTACCAATTTTTATTGCATCCAAATGAGAACAGGCAAAAAATTGTCTCTCTAAGTTTTGAAATGTGTAGACAGTTCATGGAAGATGGGTTCTTGTGGAGATAACACACGTAATTTTTATTTTCCCAGATGTATCACCATTACAAAAGAAAATCACTGAACGATGGAGAGTGATGGAGACCCAGACTGGTGGCCAAATTCAGGCAGCCACACACTGTGAGGTCAACAGCCAAGTGGCTGTAATGTCAGCAAAGAGATAACTGTGATCTCACTGACTCTTGTGAACAAATTTGGGTGCTGGCAGAGACCAGTGTGGACTGGTGCCTGGACTCCAGTCGAGCACAGCTGTGAGACTTGGAGCACTCAACAAGGACTTGGTTTTGTTGTGCTGTGGGGTTTCTGGCAGCAGTTCTTGGTGCCCATCCCACAGCATTGCCTGTGTGTCCCTGGCCCTGCCTGGTTCAGGTAGCTGGGGCTCTGTGGGGTGTGCTTGCAGCAGTGGAGGTGAGTGGTGCGGGGACATGAACCCAGGGCGGCCAGTGAGGAGTAGGGGGGGGTTGCTGCTGAGGGACGGGGACATAGCTGCTGCCTGCCCCTGGGACAGCAAGTGACCACAGCCTCTCTCTCTTCTGCAGTTTGTGACACCTTCTGCCTGCTGCAGCACCAATGAGGGGAGCAGCTTTCTGAACTCAGCTCTCCCTAGCCCACTACACAGCTGGGGGCCATGGAGGTGCCGTCAGACTGGACCTGCCCCATCTGTGGGCACAGTCAAGATGATGTTGCCTACATGACCCCCTGCCTCCACCAACTTTGCTATGGCCATGCGCTCTGCTAGGTGAGGAAAATGCCAAGATGTGCCACATTTGGACACAAGATCAGGACCATCCTATACTCGGTGAGGTCAGAGGACGATTACATTGAGTGCCCTGTCCCACAGCCCACAGCACACCCAGGTTATGGCCCGCAGGGCGAGCAGGAGCCTGCAGAGCCGATCCTCCTGCCTCCTGAGCACAGCTTCCCACCTGAGGTCTGAGCTGCTTATTTCCAAGAACACCCACAAGACCTCAGACCCCTGCTCCAGTGGCTCCAACAAGAAATCAGGAGGATGTCCGTCAATGGGTGGTGGGAAGCGCAAGCAAGGCAGAGCATCGTTCTGGGCTTTCTATGCAAATATAGACTTAACAAGGCAGCCTTGCAGCGGGAGCTACAGCTGAGTCTCAGAGGCCTCACGGCGCACTTTGTGAGAGGCTCATCATCATTGCCACAGCCCTGTATGGCCCAAAGATCCGCTACTGGCAGCAGAACCCTCAGGACACCCATGCCAATGAAGGGCATGATAGCCCCACGGCCACCCCCAGCCCTGTCACCTCCCATCAGGAGCCTCCTCCCTCTGGCCCAGGCCACTCTATCAACCCTGCAGGCCCTGAGGAGCACCCAGGCATCATTAATGGGGGTCCTGGGCACCCCAGCACCGCCACTGTGTCCTCAGAGCCGCACAAGTAGCTGGGGCAGGTGGAAGCAGCAGGCCCCTCTGCCCAGGGCAGGAACCGCTTGCCTCGGGGGCCCCAGTGCCCCCAGAAGAGGAAGGCCCGCAGCAGCCCCCAGAACTCATCCCCACCCTGCAAGAGGCCGCCCCAGCAGTAGCACCAGAATGGCACCCATGGCTGGGCAGTGTGGCTCAGGCGGGCTGGGAGGCTGACATCAATCTCTCAGTCTGCTTCTGAGAGAAAATAAAAATAAAAGGTAACAAAAAAACCCATTTTGTTGTCTCTGAACAGCTTCCTTTAGAAGGTGTTTCTCAATATGTAGCCATTTGAATGTTTCTGGTTTTCTTTTGGAGAGACTTTTTATTCTCTTTAATGGCTTTCATTTTATATCCTATTAAAAATCCAAGTGTAATATTAAATACATAGAAATCCAATCCAATTTGTGATATTCTATACATATTAAAAAGCCATTTAGACCAGTCAAAGGTACCTTGGAAAGGATCAGATTATTTTTCAGGGGAATCATCAACATTCTACATTACGTTTCCATTCGTAAAGGAAGACTCATTACAGTGGCCAAACTCTTCCAGCTAAGTGAAGCTGTGTCCCGAGTAGTTTGAAGCAATTGGCAATAAGCAGTTAGGTGACAAAAGGGTCCAAAAAGGTTGGGAAAAGACTAAGGAATGCAATGAGACTTATAGGACCAAAATCGCCTTAAGCAAAGCCTTTCTTCAAGGTATCATTGTAGACTCAGAGTTTCCTGGCTCCCCTCCACTGTACTTTTTGCAAAGCTCTTGGGGATGTGGTCAAACAAGCCATGCTGAATCATGGGACAGTTTTCCCAGTACATAATGCATCTGTGCAAACAGACAAATGGTCTGCAGCTGCTCTAGGGAGAAAGAGCCACTCTGCTGGACTGCAACAATCTTTTCCTTTTTTTTTTTTTTTTTTTTTTTTTTAGTATTTTTTCCTACTGAGTACAGAGGGAAATATAAAAACAATAATTTAGGCTGGGAGTGATCTCTGTGCCCCAGGGAAGCCCCTCTCTTTGATGCCAGTGAGATTTGGAAGATGGAATCTGCCAGCACAGGGAAGAAGGACCAGTGGGTCCTGTTTGCTGCTGGAAGGTGCCAGCAATGCCTAGTGGAGAAATGTTTTCCCCCAGAGTAGTTCTGGAAAATGTTGACATAACATAATAATCTGTGGCTCTTAGGCAGCATTGCTTGACAGAGGGTTCTGCAGAGCGCTGGGCTAATATCTTCACATCTGCATGTGTGAGTGCAGGCCAACAGTGTCACAGAGGTCATGAAGTCATCACTATGTGATCAGTTTCACCACATAGTGCAGAAATGTCCTCCATATCTTAAATGCTTCCATACAGCACTCAGACAAGTGTCTCTGCAAAGATCAAGGTGCAGGAAACAAAACCAAAAAAAAGCCTACCTCAAAACGATCAAATAATACCACTTTAATATATATTAACTTCTCTGATTATCAGAAAATATATTAATTGGAATTTTCTAGGAAAAAAAAATTACCTGGAATTCTCAGATCCCTTTGTATTTTAACCAAAGTGAGAGGGTTAAAAGCAGAAAAATAAATTAAGATAATAGTCATGACACAGAGGAAGAGAGCACTGATCCATTTTGACACTCATGACTTTCAGATCAGAGACCTATGAAACAGTACTGTCCTGTCAAGCTGTAAAAACGAACTGGAGGAAAATCACCTCAGGAATGCTAATTGTGACTTTGTTTCTCTGTCCATCTCTGACCTGTCACATGTTGAACTTGTGATTCTTTTCTCTGCAACAGAAATTGAAGGAGCGAAAATTCTGACATGTTGCTGGATTGCAGTGACCATTAAATGGATGAAGTTACAGGAGATATATATATGCTAGGTCATCTTACAACTAAGCTGAGAAACATGCATTTTTTAGGAACAAAAAGGAAGGCTTGTACAAAAGCACAGGATTATGGCTACATGACCAGTATTGTTGAAGACAGATACCTCAAGGCAAAAGCCTGAAAATACTTGTCTCAGAGCAGCAGCATGCAAGTGCTAAGTTTCCAGTTTCCATAGGAATAAACTACTTTGGTCCAAAAAGAAATTAGTTAGTATTCAAATTGAGCTAACACTTCTAAGGCAAAGGTCATCCCTTTTTTTTTCCCCTTGAGGTAGTGAAGCTTTCTTTTCCCACTTACACATTCATAGTCATAGAATATGAAATCCATCTAAAGTGGATGGAGTGATTAGAGAGGGAGAGTGTTCACACCTTTTCCAAGTTTGTTTACTCTCGATGAAAACAGTTAGCTATACATAGCAAATCTTCTTTGCCTTGCTGGTCAGCATTGTTGATAACCATTATCACATCACAATCCTGCTGTCACAGGGATCATCATTATAATGAGCAACAATAGAACTTAAAATACTGAAGAACTTCGATCTTAATAATTATATACTGTACTCTAAGCAGGGCTAGGGTACTGACCTGATTTCTGGACCATAATTATTTATGATATGTAGATGTTAGCATGTTAACAGTAATGGCTTGTTCTTACCAAGTAATTTGGGCTCTGCTATTGTATTCTCAGAGGGAAAGAGTATTTCATAGAAGCACAGAATGGTCTGGGTCGGAAGGGACCTTAAAGCCCACCCAGTTCCAACCCCTGCCATCCACTGGACCAGGCTGCCCAGGGCCCTATCCAACCTGGCCTTGAATGCTTCCAGGGATGGGGCATCCACAGCTTCTCTGGGCAGCCAGTGCCCATGCCTCACCACCCTCTGACTAAATAATCTCCCCCTAATATCTAACTTAAATCTCATGGAGTTTAAATCGATTTCCTCTTGTCCTACCATTATCTGCCCGTAAAAGGTTGCTCTCCATCTTTTTTATAAGCTCCCTTTAAGTACTGAAATATCAAGTTAACATGATCTAAGCTATACTATTTGGCTTGAGAGAAAAGAATGTTCACTGGCCCATTTTATCTAGTATTAGAGACATAGTCACTGCCCCTACAACACCGTATTCATTTTTTTTTCAAGAGGAAGGGAAATGAAAATCAACTGTTGTATTTTGAGGTCATTAATGATCTCGGGACAAATTTTTCCACAATGTTTATTCTAACAGGGACATTTTCAGCTCTGCTATATTTAGGGTTTTTATTTTAAATGATAGATTTATTTTAAAGGATAGAATATAACTTTTTTCTTATTAATTTTCAGAAATGTTCCCTATATTGATAGTTCTATAATGTTAAAACTAAGTCGGGAATCCACAAAACATTTTTAATTGGTTTAACATCATCAGGTAGATGAAATGCTGTGAAGCAGAATATGAAGATGC
This sequence comes from Tetrao urogallus, assembly GCF_951394365.1. Lineage (NCBI taxonomy): Eukaryota > Metazoa > Chordata > Aves > Galliformes > Phasianidae > Tetrao > Tetrao urogallus. The sequence continues at coordinate 12,389,391 of NC_136820.1, read as the reverse complement.
TAAATAGAGGTAGTGAAAGGCAGAGGTGCTAAGACACATACTTGGAAAGGAAACAGCAAAAAAGAGAACTTCAGGAGCAAGATTTTTCAGAAATCCAATTCCCTGTAATATCAATTCAGATTCAAATTAGATCAGTCTCTGCAAAACCAGAGGGCAAAGGATGGGAAAAGTCAGAGTTCTCCAAGGCAGTTGAGATGAAGAGAGGTCTCAGAAAAGAAGAACATACCACTGCAAAGGCTAAAGGCCAAAGGAAGCAGGCAGAGGACCAAGATCAGGACTCTCTGCCAAGTGAATCCAAAAGAGCAAATTCCAAGTCCCAGAAATATCATTCAAGAATCCCTAAACAGAGATAGCAATTGAGAGCATATAAGGACATAGTGCCCACTGGGTATGCGCACACAGAAGGAGAGGCCAAGACTGTGAAGTTCAGAATCAAATTCCAGAATTCCATGTGTAAGGTATCAGTGCTGAGGCATAATGGAAAGAAGACATGGTCATGAATCAAAGAGCCTGGATTTAAGTTCTGACAGCTAATTGGAGGAACTTGGGGTGTCAGCAAATGTAGAGCTTCTGGACCTGAAAAAAAATACATCAATTTTTTTTTTTAAAGTTCATATGTCAGACAAGCATATGCAAGATTAATTTGCAAGGGGGAAATAACTATATTCTCTACACCACAGCTAATAGCAGGAATCTGCACAGGGGATGTTGGTTATTTTCTCAAATTCTGTGGTCTGTGCAGCTGAAGTACCTATTGCCTGTTATGGTTTGTATTCCTCAGAATAGCAAAAATTTTGTTTTGGAGTCACTTACGTCTCTTAAAGAAGTTATTTGCATTGCCTTCACTGAATGAGATCATTTTGTTTTGTTTTGTTCCATTTTTCCTTTTGATAATGTTTTCTTTGCAAGCTGCCTCTTCCCCAGTATTCAAGTCCTAAAGCCTTCAGTGTGTGTTAGAGAAGTAGATCTGGCTCCTGCTGGAAATCTCTTTCAAGTACTGGATCTCACAAGATGCCCTGTCTGTGCTTCATGGCAGCACTGCAGCCTTGACTCTCCACCACTCACACACCAGATATAACAACAAATTTATAGACCACACTGGTCACACACATCCTCCATGACCAGGTTCCAAGAAGTGTAGGGTAGGCTACTGCACAGTAGAAGGGTAAAACAAAGAACAGGTCGGCAAGGAGAAGGGGATGAGGCTCCATGGCAGGAACCTCTTGAGAAATCATAAGATTTGACAGGTCTGTGAATTCCTTCATATAAAATAAAAGAAACATGTTATTCTTTCAGGACTGAAAGAGCTTGCGGCCCTTAATCCTATGGACAATCATCCTATTAACATCCTAAAAACAAGCCTAATAATGTTTATGACTTTACTTAATGATATACAACCACTGTAAGTGCTGCCCTGCGGGCCCTCTTCAGCAAGTCTAACGAACTGAAAGGAGGGAACTGGTGACAGTGATCACAGAGCCAGATGGTGCAGGCACCAACATAAACAGTCAGCCTGAGCTGCCTAAACCTCATTGCACCCTTCATGCATTTGCAGCCATGAATACTGAGGGGGCTAGCTCTCAATTTCACAGACCACTTGCCAAGCAGGAGATACTCACGCAGAGAGGAAAAGAGGACAAGGATGGAAAACGTCTGATCACATTTCTCCAGTATCAAAAGCGTCACACAAACAGATCTTTCCGTATTCACCTGTTAATAATTTACAATAAAATTAGCATATGCTTAAAATCTCCTACATGCACATTGACTAGAAAACTTCCACAAGCTTTACACAATCAAGAGGGCAAGTGGATGCTATATGCACTGAACCAGGGATCAAAAGCAGGAGCTGCAGCCAGTTCTGACAGAAGGGCCTAATAACCAGCTCACGCTGACACTGACAGGAGCTTCAGCTAGCAGCAGAGAGCAGCATGAAGCCACCATTGAGCAGATCTTCCTTTCTGATATTCTGCTAAGAAAGGCGGACAGCTGACAGGACTGAAATGGGCTCTGTCACAGTTAAGAGACCAACTTTATTCTCTCACTGGTCCTATAAATATTCCCTTAGTTTAACTGGTTTCCAGCAGTAAGTGCTCAGACACATCAGAAGAGAGATGTGGTTTTTTACAAGGATTTCAAAACTGCCATCTCAATGACTCCTATTTAGGGGGGCATGTGCATGCCAATCCAGATGAAAAATTGTGATTTTAAATAGCCTCTTTCAAAGCCCCACACTTGTAGGTAAGTATATCTTGACAAGTAGAAGAGAATTATGGTATTTACCAATGTGCAAAAATGCAGTTACCTACAATAGGGAACAATAACATTTTTACTTTATAGTGTATTGATAGGAAATGAAAAATACTACCTAAGTGCTCAGTTAGCCTTCTGTGCTGTGAAACACTCTGGGCTCTGTTCTGCTTTCTTTTGCATCGTATGCTAACAGCTCCCCAGGCAAAGCACAGAGATGTTCTGCACCTCACGTGACATTCTCACCTACCTTGTACATTTAAACATATATTGTACAGAGCCTGCTGCAGCTATCTAAGATTACCGTAAAGGTTCATGTAGATTTCTATAGTGACAAATCCAAAATTAAAACTGTTGCAAGGACTACATGCAGAAAAGAAGTCAAAATGGAACTTCCTGTCCAAAAACTCAGTTCGGATATTAAAAGCAGTGTGCATCACCTGGAGCTGTCTGAACAAATACTGCTGGAACATCCCAGAAAAAGCATGCCTCGATGCCTCAATGCAATCCAACACGCTTTCAAGCACTGTGCCGTTACAATCTGGAGTCCTACTAATTAAGCCTTGCAGGTGGGAAAAAAAAATCTCCTGCAGGAATCATTCAGATTTTCTAACTTTTCCCAAATAGTTTTCTTTGTGTAACTTGTGCAGCTGGCACCAAACATGCATTGCTGTGGCTTTCTTGGCACAAGGTTGCTATGGCTGAAGTCCATGTTGTTCAAGTGATAAAGCTACTAAGTACCAGATGCACAAAAAGGCAAGGGCATCTGCATTTCACTTGTCTTTGTATTTACCACCCAACCCTGAAGCTCAGATACATAACACTTCTGCTTTCTTCTTCCTTCCTTCCCCAGTTGGCACATAAATCTCCAAATCCCTCAAGGGACTCAGGTGTAAACATGAGTGTTCCTCAAGTGCCTGAAGTACGTGTGGCCCTGCACGTAGATGCTTAAATCTTAACATCACTTGGCAGTGCAGCGCCGATGCCTGCTGGGTCCCACCAGTTGGTGTTCCAGCTGGTGGGTGATTCAGGTGCTGGTCTATCAGCATGCTTAATGGAAGAGTGGTGCTTCTGCCTTTTCAAGCACAACTAACAGATGAACTACTGTTCCCCTCTATGTACAACAATCTAGTGGTAAACTCAGCAAATGAAGCAATACAAAACGCATTTCCAAAGCCATGTTCTGCCTCGTGGCATGCAAATTCACCTCTTCAGAAAACTGCTCTTACCATAAGTATCTGGCTATTTTATGAGGCAGATGTCTTCACCACCCTCTCCGGCTGAGCCTGCTTCACTTTGTATAAAAAATTAAAAGTACACAGGGAGAAGGAAAGAAACCTGACTCTTGTGGTCAGGACTCTCCCCAGGGAGTTCTCAGTGCCAGGTATACAGAAATGACTACACATTCTGCAATGAGGACTTACAGTAAACAATGGGAGTAATGTCAGGGGAAGTTCCACGGGGGAATTGTTGATTACAAGGGATATTCTCACCTCCAAATTTGTAACAATTTTAAGAACCCCAGAATGAGAATGAGAGGATGTAGAAGTACTGTCTCTCAACCTCATATCAGGGCAGCTTCATCAGGAAAGATGGGTTAAATCCCATCAGGAAGAGCAGAACACTGTGCCTTGGTGTCTGCATACTGGCCCTAGCCTCTGAGCTGCTATGATTCTGCATCATTCTTTAGACAAAAGGACCAACATAAATTTAGGCTTAAGAAAAATGCAAGCTGAAGGATGACTGATAGATAACAAAACTCACACTTACAATGTACTGACTTGTATTCTAGCTCTTGTACCCAGGAACACTAGGAGCCTCAGAGTTTGGCCAACTTGCCTCCCAGCGACCATTTTACAGGTGAAAAGGACTCCTGGAGAGTCACTGTGCCGTGCTGTTTAGACAAGCAGCTTCTGCTTGTTTTCTTTTAGAGAGAAATCTCTGAGTCATCAGCATCATTACTGCCTCCTTTTTGCTTACCTAGCCTCATTAAAAGAATTAGACCGATCAGCGAGGGGCAGCAATTTAACTGGTGCACACTTTATAAACAAAGGTTCACCAATTTCCTTCCATTTCCTCTGATATTTTTTGCCTCTGCTGCTACATGAAGAAATACTGTGGCCTGATCTCTCCCAAGCAGGACTTCAGTTCTTAAAGAGATAGAATTTATTATTCGCTATTTCAAATACAAAACATGTACACATTTTAATCCCTCCCATCAGCCTGACATCTCTACCTAGAGTAGGTCTAAGATGCTTATCATTCTCTCAGCTAAGTGACTGCCTCTTACATGGCAGAGAATAATAAATGCTCCTTAAATCTCATTACAGTCAGAGGAAGATGAGTCACTGAATGCCAACTAAAATAAGCATGGCATTGAACTTGTTTTCAGTCACTACTGCACAAAGCCTATGGATAAAGACAGGATGAATGACACCAACCAATTGTCTATTGGCAAAATCTGTCTCTTTCAAAATAGGATAGTAACAGCAGCTGAGATTAATGATCTAAAGATCACAAAGCGTATATACACTTAAACAGAAACCAGCTGCAAGCATTTCTGAAATGCAATGAGAACTGCTTTCAAAAGCTGTCATATGGTACAGAGCAATGTTAGGGGACAAAGAAGTCAATTTTTCTCATCCATCTGAATGACAGATTTGGCCAGGGGACATGAGGAGCAGGCCTGTTCTACCTCAACAAAGAAACTAATAAACATAGGGCATGTAATGGCTCTGGGCAATAACAGCCACTGCCTTTAGTAGGGAATTATCCTAATTCTCTTTCCTATCCCAGTAGGGCACTATTTGGTGCTGACCCAGAAGGGACAGTACTACCTATTGCCCTGAAAAGCACTTCTTCATTTAAGGATAACATCTTCAGGCCAGTTTGCCATGTGAGCAGGCACCCTTCCTGTTCTGGCAATATATCAGTAAGCAGCTCATAAGAACAATGTGATATCAGTGATTTATTGTAGAGGATAGCAACAGGGAATTCTTTATCTGTGGGATTGACTACAGCCGGATATTTGCATCTCACAAGTGAATGCTGAAGTCCTTGCCCCTCTCATCTCAGTAAGATCTCTGCCAGAGAGGTATCTAGGCATAAGGTGCAGTTTGCAGGATTTCTTCCCTTCTAAAGAGCATCTTAAAATTCTATAGTTATTGTTAAAGAAAAGCTAATGAATAAGTTTTCGCATGAGGTAACAGTGCAGGCTTTAGATCTTCTGTTCATTGCGTTTCATTTACTGAATTTCCTTGCATGGGACTTAAGATGCAGCTTTCTACAGCAGCAGCAAATGTTTCGATTCCTAATATAAAAATCATGTTGATTATGCAGGTCAATGGATCCACAGCAACCGTGACATTACTTGTGACAAGTGATGGGAACATTGGATATTTTTCGCTAAAGATAGTAAATAGGGAGACAGTTGAAAACTGGAGCCAATGCTGGAAGAGATTAATGAGAAACTAAATGATTTACAAGTACCATGTCCTCATTTGACTGGAAATTAGATAAATTAACCTAAAAAAAACCAATGCACTAATGAAGCAGAAAAACAACTCCACAAACACATAACAAATGGACTTGATGGGGAGAGGAGGAAAAATTGAAGGAGAAAAAAAGTGAAGAAAGAAATGACAGCCTACATTTAAAATGTGCTTGGCAACCCAAACAATTAAATGGTAACAATTCAAGCAGAAGCTCTTGAAGTCGTTTCCTGAAGTTGACAGGGAAGGAAGGGGAAGCTGATGTATAGTAGCCTATCTAAGATGGCGGGTATTACTCTTAAAAAGAGAACGCATTGTATGGGAGAGTCTTACAGGACAATTGCTACCCAGCATGATAACAGAAGTGCAATTTTAATTATAATGGGCTTGTCAGACAGAGGAGAGTTGTAAATTCTAGGGGTAGAGGTTGGGTAAGGGGCAATTAGCCTGTGGTAAGGAACACATTTTAGGGAATCCTCCAGGATACTCTCCCATACAAAAAGAAATACAAAAAAAAAAAGTGCAATTTTTCCTACTTCAGCAAATTTGCATAGACACAATATGAAAAGTATTGATTCTGCAGCAAAGTGTATATCAAAGGGAATACTTATTGGGAACCTGAGCACCACCACATAATAGGAGTGGAACAAAAGAAACAGCACAGCTGGATCTCAATAATCTTCATCACCAGGCCCATTTTGCAGGCACTAAATTCTGTCTTTTTGTTGCCCCAGCCACTAAAGCGGCCACAGCTGCAGCAGAGGATGAGCAGCCATTTAGATATTAGCAGTTCTCCCTCTGGCCTGTTGTTTTAATGACAGAACTTTCACTGAACCTGAGGGCTTGTCACTACTTGTCTTAACCTTAATTATTTTAACAGGCCCACTTCTATGCTGAGGTTCTGGAAAACTGGAAGTGATTTGCAGAAGAATTTTACTGGCCAGTTCCATTATCCCTGCAGTACCTCAAAGGTGATCCAGCTACATCTTGTTAATTAAAAGTCTGTTGGATATTACATCAGTTTTGACTTTGGTTAACTCTGCAGCTGAAATAGCTGTATCTGCATAATATGCTCTTTTTTAAACTACTATTTAACCTGCTCAAAGCTTCCTGGTCTAGAACTTAATAGTCAATGCCATAATTAATATGCATATTGCTAAAAGCATGTTCTTCTGAAGTTCTTGGTCTAGAGTCACGAATAAAAAAAATATATATTCATTTTTTTCTGGTTCAGCCACCAAACCAAGAAATAGAAATAAAAACACTGGGACACAACAGATAGCTATTTTAATTTCACTTTGAAAATTATTTTTAATATGGAACATATCCCAATAATTGTTTGACAAGAGGAGGACAGTGAGAATCACTGTGGGTAGATTCAGGTCTCTCTTAAAGGCTGCTATCTGGTCCGTCCTCACTGCTGCAATGTATGTTTCTGTATTACTGTGCAGTAAAAATGTTTTAACAGGAGGAAGTCAGCAGCATCCTAGAGATAATCAACAAAAGTTTCTCCAAGGTGTGAGAACAACCATTGTGATTTAGGTTTGGATTGGATTTGAAGCTTCCACATCTAAATCCCAAGCAAAAACCACTGTAATATGGGCTATTAATGGAAGAAACACATCACCCCTTTTTTTGTTGTTCCAAGTGGTATCTAAGTTCCTTTCTTAATCAAAGCTCTAATGTTGAAATCCTCATGTTTGGAAAATATCAGAACTATTCTTGTCAGCATTTTTTTTTTTTTCATTTTGGTTTGTTTGCTTGCTTCAGCCAACATCATTTGATGAATTCAGTTGCATTCAGGAATTCTTCTGACCAACCAAATATGATCTATTCATATAGGAGGAGGAAAGAAACAAGAAAAATGCAATTCCGTTCCAGTTAAAGGCATTTTACAGGTATTGTTCATGTGGAACAGGTTAAGGAACATCACAGGGATCACGAGATGAGCTGTCCCTTCCGTGTGACATACAGCCAATTTTAACAGCATACTCAGAGCTACCGGTGAATCAAATTCATCTCCATGTAGAAAATTGCACTTAAACCTTCAAAACAAGGCTCTCTAAGTGAGACGTAAATGATTGTCTATACTTCTTTCCTGACTCTTGAATGGAGCTGAATTTCCTCCCAGGAGGTTAGGATAAATATCAGTACTCTTCTGAAAAAACTGCAGAGATGCTACAGGTAAACAGAATAACATTTGTTTTAATAAAAATATTGAACCAGAGGGGTGTTGCATATTTCTGTTAAGATTGCCCATGTGCAGAAAAGCCCTTAGCACACAGGATTCTTTATGGTAAACGTATTTAGGTATAGCCTCAGCCATTAAAGCAACGTGTTTTGTTCATATTTGCTGCAGAGGACTTTCTTCTCAATTCTATTTGTCTGTTTAGGTGGAACAGAGAAGAAACACAATATCTAGCAAGAATCCTATGCACATATTTACCTCTGCTACAAAAAACAGCTGTGAACAGAGACTCCTAGGTTGTTTTAATTTGAAAGGGTAAGCAAGATGTTTTACAATTATCTTTGCCTTCAGTTTAAAAGATTCATAGATCTGGAAGGCATGATCCATTTTTTTTTATCCCATCAACCCACTGGACAAAATACTTATTCAAGGATTTGAATATGAAAACAGTGTTGTTATGGAACAATACAAAGTAATGTTTACCCAACAATCCATTAATACACTCATTAAAATCCAGTCTTTAGCTAGGTGCTAACGAATCTGGTGAGAGCTGAAGTTCCCTCCATGCTTTGCAAAGGCTCTCAGTCTATTGCAGCAGGATCAAATAGAAGACAAAACAGTAGGAACATATGAGAAAAAGAAGAAATACGTTTCCCTTCTGTTCTGCTTTAAAGATATTTGTTATCAGTGTTTGTAATGCTGCAATGAAATTAAATCTATTCTACAATATTGAATTCTCAAAACAAACACATACTGATTTATTTTCTTCATATAAAAAATGTATGCCTATCTAGTGGAGACAGTGTCATAAAAGGAGTAATTTCTGATGCACAGGGAACTTGTTATGTTCTTCCTAGATCTCTCTGAGTGTACACAGTAATCCAAACTGTCAGTCTCAGTAGGCAGGCAATGAAGGAGCACTAAAGCCACTGCCCCACTGGCAAGGAAATGACTGATCTCCACGTGCAAGGCAAGCAGTGCTGCTTCACCTCTCTCTGAAGGAGGACACCCCACCTGCCAGGATAGGCTGGGCACTGAGCAAGCTGCACCAGCACAAAGAACACACCGGGCACTTAGCAAGAGAGTGCAGAGAACAGAAAGCATTTTGGGGACTGATAAAAAACAACAAACAAACAAACAAACAAAAAGCTTGCAAGAAAACACGAGGGTTTTTAAAAAGGGGGCAGGAGAAGGAAGAGAGGAAAGGATAAGACAATCTGTGGGGTCATGGGCAGAAGAGATGTTTGTGGCTTCACTTGGAGTATTTTTGAGATTCTTCCCATCAAATACACCAGGACTAAAATATTTCATGGGCATTTTGAAGATAATATGGAACAAATTGGAAGCCAGGAGGCCAACCTCAACATGAAATCACTCAATTAGACCAGTAAACTAGAAGGAAGAAAATCAGGTTCTGAATGAATGAAAAGCTCTGTGTGCCCTGTCATAAATAAACAAAATATGCTCCTTACTCCTTACTGGCTTTGGGACAAGTGGCAGAAGCGCTGGCAGATTCTAAGGTGCTCCAGACACATGTAATTTACAACTTGGACTCATCCTGTAGAAAACTCAGTGCTCATATCCGAACTACCAGGTCACACTTCCAGAACTCCACAAAACACTGAACCATAGGAAAGCAATTTTATAGAACAGAAACAGAGATCAAGAGAAGGAAACCTCAAGGACACATTATTAGAAGTGTCTTAGCACCCCACTGTATTCATTTCATTATGAAGATCACAAACAATATTTGATGGAGTGACCAAAGGTTCCAAAATGTAAGAGATTCACTGCACTATTAAATTTCAAAACTTTAATTATAAAAATGTCTGACCAACTCTAGCTGCTACCTGTACCATTATGATAATGAGAACAAGAAGCAAGGGGACTTAGAGACTGAACTACTCTTTCATTCCTTCAGATCAGCCCTTTGGATAAAGGCAATGGCATAAATCTTGTAATTAGGAGAGAGTTTGAACTGCTAGTGTTTGAGCTACATGAACCAAATTTGTCTTGTGCATAAGCAGGGGCTTATAACCTTGATTTGATAGGGTGCATACTTATTAATGCCTCTCTAGATCTATCGTTCGGATATTTCTTTACACATCTATGCCTTTCATTTTTCAGTCACAGGCTTTGAAAACTTGAAGATTTTTTCTTCTTCTTCTCCCTTTTATTTTTTCTTTTTCTTTTTTTTCTTTTTCTTTTTTTTTCTTTTTTTTTTTTTTTCTCTGCTTGCCTTCTGCCTTTTCTTCCATTCAGAAAGTCAGCTCAAATTCTGTCAAACCAATGCCAACTTCATGTAGAGGGTTGGCACACTGTCTATGGATTATCTGAAGCAGAATGGAAACTCAGTTGATACACAGTCCTTGTACTAATCCTCCAAACGCACTCATCTATTCCTTGTGACTACACCTGAGTAAATACTAAGGCACAATCAATGCAGGTGGAATTCAGGAATGTGACAACAGTCACAGCAGCTGTGACCAGAAGTCCTTTCTTCCCGAATCCTCTCTCTGACAAGGGTCAGGATTGGAAGTTTAAATAAGAACAGAATTAACATGTAGAGATTTTGTCTCAAAGTACCATGTCAGCCATCAGCAATCTGCAGTTTCCTGAACCATTGACAATGTACATTTATTGTACAATGTACAAGTCTGTTAATTAATACTATCACTTCTGGGACCTGGATAAAGTTGTCAGATACAGAACTACACTTCCTTCTGCCAAGCTTAATTTTACCTAACTTCTGCTGTCTACATCTTTAATGTCTAGTTTAAGTCATTTTTCTTTGTTTACTTCACCAACTGAAAGTAGTTTCTTCAGAGGGAAATTCAACTCATCCAGTTGAGCTTCATAGATGTGTAGGATAAAAGCTTCACTGTAGAGAAGCCTGACTGTTCCTCACTAACTTTGTAAAGAGCCCAACAAATGCCTGTTTCTAGCAGCTATTAGTAAGGTGACAAAGAGATTCATTCCCAAAGACATGCCCTGGAACAGAACGTAACTCTGCCATAAATGATTGATTCAGGAAATCTAGAAAAAAAGGGCTGCAAGGGACAAGATGAGTCTCAGACTATACAGAGACTCTCCATCCTCTGATCTGAGTGAACCTATTGCCCTTTAGGTTGGAGCTGGTTACTGAAATGACCTACTCACAGTATGTAATTTCTCGATAAAGTTCAGTGCTGTTACACAGGAAACTAGTACCTTATTTGATAACACACTTGATATATCCAAGAAAATGCACTATCAAATAATAACATCACTAACAATAAAATGCATTCCAAAAAGCAGAAAGTGAATGTGTAGTGAACTGTTAAACTAGACTGATCGTAACTTGTTAAGTGGGGAGATCGTTAGGCAAAAGTTCAAGAAATAGTCTTGCACAAATGTCACATGTCACAATTATCCATTTACTTGTTAAAAGGAGTACTCTGTTGATTTTGTTTTGTTTTTTTTCCTCAATGCTTTATTCTTTAGCGAATAGAACATCAGAATCAATACTGAGGCATTAAATTTGATAGAAAGGGGGATATGGTGCCTGTGGTAGAAAGCCTCTGACAAGTACTGCGGCACTTTGGAGGCTCTGCAATATCCACCACCTTTCACAGGTTTCAGTTCTGCTGCTGGCACTGAAGAGGTAGGCAGAGACCACAACCTTGTTTTGAACAGACTCTCTTTTGAGAAATTCACTTGTTCCCATCTCACTGACCAGTTATTCAGTGCATGCAGTCCTTGCTGACCACAGAAACTAGCCACAGTGCAGAGAAAGATGAAGGAAGTATTTATTAAACTCTGCTTTTCTCTAGAACCAGTCACAATCTGGCTTTAAGCAAACATGCAGAAGTCATTAGGGTGCTCCAATCTGATTTACCATGGCATTTTTATCCCAGTGTAACTTTATCATGTGTCAGCAGAAACCCAGAGTGACATGGGAGCTATTCCAGCCCAGCTATTTAGAGCTCCTCTGAAACAAGCCGTGTGTGTTACAGTAGGTCTGCTTATGTAAGAGGGGAACCTCGTGATCTGCAGCTCATGCCAGTACCCAGAAAGGCCAGCTGCTTTCCATCCGTATTACACTAGTGCTGGCCTGAATGCAAAAGTGCCCCATCAGTTTTGGAAATCCCTCTGTTTCTACGTGGAGCTATTTCCACATCTTGCTAATCATGTGCTTACTTCCAACAACAGCTCCTGCCTCCACCACCAAATCCAGTAAGAGCTGACCCCAATCTCCTCACCCGCTTACTCAATGCCATCATTGAACTATGCCCTGCATGATATGGAAGGGTTCTGCCATGCTGCACAGTCTGCTAGCTTCTTGGCTCAGTGGACAAGAGGCAAATTTAAATGTCTTCTTGCAATGTCCTTAGAATGGGAAAGAAGAGAGTGTGGAATGGAGATAATGCAGCAATAGTTGCAATGCTAATAGCTGTGGGGATACCTGCAGAGAGAAGGCAAGTATGAAGAGAGAGAGAAAGTAGGACCTCTTTCAGTTACATCTTCCTTTGGTAGATATAGACGTACAGAAACAGGAGCTGAAGGATGGTTAGCCTGACATGCTGGTATTATAAACCATCCAGCGAAGGAAAGTGAATACAATTACCTTTATTCTTGTTCTACACATTCTGTCCCTTGACCATTTCGGCCAGAATTTTCAGAAATAGAAGCTAGCGTTAGAGCTACATTTAGACATGAGCACAGAAGGGTTAGTGAAGCCTGCTGCATGCTCAGGAGCTTTGTAGCCAGCTTGTGCTTTAACAGAGACTTGGCTGCTCAGGTCTGTGCTTCTATTTCTGAAACCCTTGTATAGTGAACTCAATTCCATCTTGCACTAAACCCCAGCCCATCCTTCTCATTAATTTGTGATTCAGTAGCCCACCAAGTAGCCATATGGTTAGATGAATGGCACAAGACTTTTATGGCCTGTTCTCACCTAGTAGTGTGTTTTCAGCAGCTGGGCAGATTAGCATTCAGAGAGCACAAACAACCACATTTTGCTTCATTACTTTTAAGTAATAAACCCAACGCATTCTCAAAGTTCTCCCAACCTGTTCCTTGCTCTTTATTGTTTTGATACAGTAAACCACAGTGTCACAACGAAGGCATATTTCTCCTTTATTCAGCTTACTTCACCATGAAATGACTCAATTCAGCAAGTGGGTTTGAAATATACACTGAAGGCAGTGTAAAACAGCACCCTTAACAAGTGTGGAAAAAGAAGTGTCGCTCATAAATGGAATATAAACTGTATAGAAAACAAGATCTTACAATATCTAATGAACTACAGAGACAGCAGGGCTTGAACCAGGCAACATACCTCTCACCTCCACATTAGCTTTCAAAAACTCACAGTGTCCGTGAGTCATATACTTCCCTAAGTCTCTGAAGAAATGCTAAACCAATAAAATACCTAAAGGTTGCAGAAGAACCAGTGTTCTGTAGAAGTCCAAATATTACTGCTGAGGGGCAACTTAAGAGACGAAGAAATATATGCAGGTAAAAGGTCATCCATCCCACTGGAGTCTGTTCATATAGAATCCTAGAGTCACAGAATCACCAAGGTTGGAAAAAGGCCTCCAAGATCATCCAGTCCAATCATACACCTACAACCAAAATTTCTCCACCACACCATATCCCTCAGTACAACATCTAAACATTTCTTGAACACCTCCAGGGACAGTGACTCAACCACCTCCTTGGGCAGCCCTTTCCAGTGCCTCATCATTCTGGTAGCCACGCACACATCAATGGACACCAGCAAGATGGGATCGTACTGGCCCACTCGTCTGCCAGCTTTCCTCATTGGTGTAGGATATCTCACGCACTGTCACTTTGATTTCCAGAGTGCTTCTCTGAGTCTGGTTTTTAACAACATAATGAAAACTCAAGGTTGCATTGGTGACACATTCACCAATTAATGTTGCAGCATAACGGCACTCATTTTTTTCACACTGGATTTCTATATTCAGCCTTAGAAAGGCCACAAAATTATCCATACCTTGACTGTGAAATCAGATCTAGGCACTTGTTAAAGACCCACTGTAGACCTTTGTTTTAGTTGTTTATATATGTACCGCAGGGTTGCAATCTTCTTGCTGAGGAAGATATACAGGGAAAAATAAAATACGCTGTGAAAGCATGCTTTGATGTTCTGCTGTGAATCCAGAAACATAGCTTACCGGTGTCATAAAATACATTTACTTTGTGTTTCCTTCACATGCTGACATTCCTCTTACCAGACACGTTAAAGTGAGTGGAGTCCTTAGAAAAGTCATACTATCACGCTCTTCTACCTCAGATTTTAGAGCAGAAGAAATAAATATAGGTGCCTACTTTCTGAAGTCCTCCAAAAAAATGGTGATCTTTTCAGACTGCCAATTGAAAAGAGGGCAAAGAGTCTAAAAACTGTTCTGGTGCTGACAGGGAGGCTAGGCCTTGCTGGAATTAGAATGATTTTAACTCCTCGCAGAGGCTGAAGCTACAATCTGTATCTCCTGATATTAAGACACAAAGCTCTCTCTTTTCAGTCACAGCAGCATATAACGCTGCAGTAGTTTCAGAAAATAATAATTATTTCCAGAAGAAGTGTATATTACATATATTATGTCTAGGCAACAGAGTTTTCCATCCTTTTTTCCTGTTGCTAAAAATACAGATTGTTCACAACTATGCTTTCAATATCCATTTAATTGTTTTGCAAACAGGGTATCTTTGACAAACGGTGTTTTTGGCTAGGCTTCAGTGAGCACTGTGTTCAGCTCCATTACCCACAGCATCACAGCCCTCCAAAGATACATCCTCCCACTATTACCACCAATACAGATACAGAAAAGAGGTCTTACTGTCCTCACAGTCATTCTCCTGCAAGGCTTGAAAAAGCCAATCTCACCTACATTTCATTACTCACCTCAAAGAATTTGCCTCCTCAGGAGTGTCAGACAACCTGTGGGCTGTATGCTAGTCTTAAAAATGTAGTTCCTCCCCACATCTTCACTTCTCTTCCCCTAAAAACTTTCATGCTGGAATGATTTCTAATAAGAGCTAATTTAGAAATACAGGCACCTAGTAGTACCAAAGACCTTGCATTCAAGCAGATGACTTTGTGGGTGGCCAAATGCTCACCAGACAGACATACATCAAAACTGTTTCCATTAATTTACAGGAATGACAGCCCGAAAGACTTATGGATTCCAGAAAGCCTACTGTCGTGTCTATTTCAACATGGTGCTTGCTGGCAAATGCTTATTAAAAGCTTACTTTCACTTACGTGCTCTGAGGAACACCTACTTGCAATGCATCACTTTTTTTTCTCTCCTCTGATAAACCTATTTGATTCTCAAAACTACAGATTACAGATTTGATTTCTTTGTATCTTTCCTAAGTTAGACTTTGAGATTCAAAGCAATGAAGAGCAATGTCAGAAAGCATACTGCTAATGTGTTTCTTAGTAAGTACACCAGACATTTCCATTTAGCGTTGAAGTGATTTTTATCCCATTCCAATTATCTTTTTGATTCCAATCGCATTCTATCATTTTCCTAAGTAGCGTATTTATTTTATAATCATTTTTAAACAGATAACACAGTCATTCTTTCAACTGTAATATTAAAAGAAAATTATCTGTGACTCTGTATTTTTTGTCATTGCACTGTAACCCTTTTGACCAACACCCATTTCTTATTCATATTCAGACCTGACAGAAGAGGCAAAGGAGGGATGATGAACCAAATGCATTCATGGATTTCTTCAGGAGATTAAGCCATTAATTCATTAGGTCTAAATAAGTAAGTCTCTATTGAGAAAATGCCAAAGCAGAGCATATCAAATTCTGTGTTGCTTAGGAGTGAATATTCACGAAAGATCAATAAACACAGAGAGCCATTCTCCTTTTTACAAAATCTGATTTCCAGATGAACATTAATAGCAGCAGCTGAGTTTAACAAAAGCAGGCCTTCTTCTCTGATCCCCATCAAATGCAATGTTTATATCCTTCACCCATCAGTCTTTGGCGTTAATTCAATATCAGTCTCAAAAAATAATGGCAGATTATGTTACTTTGCTCTGTATTTTACAAGTTCTAAACTGAGAGCTGATCATAACTGGAAAGGACTCTTTTCCCACAGGTTTCTGCAGAGTGCATCTTGTGTTTTTTGTTGTGGCTAAAGGAGAAAATTATGGGTAACACCTTGACAACTGCCTTTTAAATCACAGGGTAGGTTGGGTTGGATGACCTTTAAGATCATCTAGTTCCAACCCCCCTGCTATAGGCAGGGACACCTTCCTCTAGACCAGATTGCTCAAAGCCCCATCCAGACGAACAATGCCTGTATGCACAGGCTTCTAGCATCAGGTGAATCTTGATGCTGATTTCCAAAGCAGTCAAACCCTGAACAGGCTCACATCCCTTTCTCGGGAGTCCTGGGGGTGCTGGGCACAGCATAACTCCTGCTCAAGTGTTAAACTGAGGCTGGGAAAAGCAGCTGGCTTTTTGTTGCTGGGCTGCTGAGGGTACTACAGGGAAAAGACAGTTAAGGATCTAACTAAATCAACATCCCTGCAGGAAAAAAAATGAGACTGTGGTAAAATGTATGCTGCTTTTATAGTGTTCTTTGTGTTTTCTCAGGCTTGGGAAATAGTATTGTAATGATATCACCTCTCTGCCTGAAGCGCGTCGTATCCAAACTGTATGCACTTTGGATTTACACTGGGTATAGATAAGTCTTTTTGTTTTAAAAGAATATGATCGTTTAAAAAAGGCATACAAATAGTGAAATTTAAACAGCTGACTCCTATATCTACAAAACAAATCAGATGAAATATTATGAGGTGTATTTCTATTCTCCTCTCCACATGCTATTCAAAATTTTAAAATTGTCTCGGTTTGATTAAGATCTGAATCTGAGCTAAAAGCATAGATGCTGATCAGCCACAGCTCCTTAATGCTTAATCCTTAATTAAGCATGAACTGATGCAAGTCTAATTTATTTTTTTTAGTCTGAGGTTTACTGTTTCTAGAATGTTGCTCAGTGGTGACATGGAGAGCTGCTGTGGTTTTAGGATCAAGAAAATAAGACTAGGCAAAGCTCACCCTTGTCAGCTTCCAAGGACAGTCAAATTTTGGACCATAGTCCAAGAACAGATTGCCTGAGCTCACAGTATGTGACTGGACAGGCTACTGCTGGATTCTCACATCAGGTCCTTCAGATCAGAGCGCAAAGAATTAAGTGCTCCAGCACATTCAGTCAAGCAAGGTCAGAAAGAGAAAAAATAATGGCACGTTGCACTTGGTCTTTTTTGCTGAGTGTGATTCACTGCGTCATTCAGGGTCAGTTTCAAACGAAGTTGTATCGGTAGGGTTCAGGTCATTGAACTCTTCCAACCGCTCTTCTTATCTGATTAACGTTGTTTATTTAGCAGCTTTCAGGCATGGTGGAGTCTGCTGAAAACCGCTGGCCACTGTAGCATAGAACAATGCATTGTAATTTTGCCATATCATCTTAAATCTCAGCAGAAAACAGCTGTTCCTCAATCCTGTAACATGCCATGACTGTCTCCTTCCGCTGTTTTTTATCTCAGTAGCTGTATTGTTTAACTTTCTGAAGCATATTGGAATACAGTTTATGTGAAGAACACTATTAAGTGCAGAATGAAGTGGCACTCTTAAATCAGATTTCACTGATTGCTTTGAAAATCTTCTAAAAATTCTCACCTGATGCTTCCCTTACAGTTATTCTTTACACATCTATTCCATAACACAACATGGAAGGAATTATGGGCTTCAACCTTTCTATTTTCTGACTCTGGCAGCTCCTGGAAATCTTTCAGATCAAAAAATACACAACAGTTTGTCATCTTCGTAATTATGCATTTTTAGAAGGTATAGCTAGTGCTAGAAGTTACATGTACTTTTTCTGCGTCAGTGCATCGTTCCAATTAAGTCAGATTCCCTGTTGCTGCAGGCTTCACTGGTCAGATAATGGACTGCAGTGAGATGTGTCCCGAGCTGAAGGCTACAACATGGGCAAAATTAATGCTGGGAAAGAATTGACATGAAAAGCAAAATTAAGTGGAATGACTGTAATGCAACAATGTAATGACCTTCTAAGTTGTGAGAAAAATGAGAAAAGCATTAATCTTCTAATAGTTAATGGGCCAAATTAATTCCTAGTTTATTTAGTCTTTTACGAGCTCATAGAAAAGCAGGGGGAAAGTTTTATAAAGGCCATTTTAGCAAGCTGCAAAATTTGGCTGAAAATTTTATCTTTAAACCAGAAAGCTACAGGATTTTATTTTACTAGGGAATAAAGAAGGATACATTTTACAAAGGTAATCAGTTACTGCAAGGCTTTCACACCTTTAAATTCAATCCAGTCTGCTTCTCCTTGATGAAGACAGGATCTGACTGTCAGGTAACATACAACCAATTCTATTGCTCTTTTGCAATTGTTTCCCTTCCTATTTTTCACAGAATCATAGATGTTGGAGGGGACCTCTGGAGATCACCCAGTCCAGCTCTCTTGTTGAAGCAGGTTCCCTACAGGAGGTCACACAGGAAAGTGCCCAGGTGCATCTTGAATGTATCCAGAGAAGGAGACTCCACAGTCTCTCCGGAAAGCCTGTTCCAGTGCTGTAAAGCTCACAGTGCAGACACCTACTATTTAAATTGAAAGCTTCCTGAGCCCAGGATTGTTACATATTGCATGTATTTACAGCAAACACTACACTGGTGTGGTGTGCCCATTGTGACTCAATCCTTATTAAATTGTCAGGAAGAAAAATAAAATAGAGGAGGAAGTACAGAAAATGATATTGGTTTTGATTGCCTTTTACTTCAGTTATGTGTATGCATGATAAATAAACAGACTGTAGGCCTTGGGCAAAGAGATGCTTTTCACCTGAAGTTTTAACAGTTGAGCCAGAACAATTTCAGCATCCCAACCTTGGCCTTCCCCAGCAAAGAGCAACCACTGCCAAATAAAATGGTCCAGTGACCTGGGCTCACAGCAACAACGAAGAACTGCATTGCTCTTGCGATCTCAAAGACATCCATTTCCTATCACAAGCCTTTCAAATAATCAAATCCATAGGCTGGTTACCAACCATGATACAAAAAGGCAGACTGGCCAAAAGCTCTGGTTAGTTTTTGAGTTGAAGGAGTTCAAATTGCAATCAACATTATCAGACTAAAGCACCTTCAAATAGGCCATTGTGATCAGTAGCTTCTGTGATAGGTAGCTGCACGCCAATTTGAAGATCTTAAAAGGAACAAAGGGTCTTACTTAAACATTCTTTGTGGAGAGGAAAAATGCAAATACATGAGTCATGGCTTCAATTAACATCAAGTGCACTCTAAGGGCCAGCTTCATTCTTTCTGATTCATCATTTAAAGCTACATCTACTACTCTGGAATAATAACAAGGGATTCACTAGTACCCTGATTCAACTTGCAGTCTTCTTATGTTGCTTTAGTACATGAAAGCACTCTCAGCCCGTGGCTGTCCTGACACTCAAAGATTTAGGGTTTATAGATACATGAGGCAGCACACTGCTTCCCCAGACAGACTTATCCAAAAAAATTTGGCCATGCTGGGTACTTGATACAACCAGTCCTGCTTAGAGCAACTACGAGTCTTTGGAAGATGCATAAAACAATAGCAAAAATCCATAAATAGAAAGAGTATATGATCTACACAGAGAATTTTTCTCAGCTCAGAAAAATATTATACAATATAGCTCCGATGTAATAATTCCTTTGACGTTTCCCAGCAACGTTTTGGCATGGAGAGGTGAGGACTGTGCACTGACACTGTTATTAAACTATTTCCTCTTAGCAATGGACTAATGAAGTCAGACTAATGGTTAATGAACTTCAAAATATTGCAAGCCATAACATTTCTTTTTATCAGTTCCTGCTCCAAGTCCAATGATTTTGTGCAACTGAACCAGAACAAATATTTCAGAAGAAAATATCAAATCATTATTTCCAAAAAAACAGCATTTGTCAAGAACCCACCACCGTTGTACCTAACTGTTTCCAATGATTAACTATCTTCTTTGTTAGAAAAGTGTTGTATGTCTGGTATGATTTTCTGCATTTTCTGAATCCCAGCATCCACCAATAAGGATAACTGATAAAAAAAGTATCCTTTTGTTTTCTTTTTGTGTTCTTCTGAGCGTAAACAGAGATCTACAGCAGGAAAAGCAACCAAGGAACGGGACAAAAAAGTTACTGGCACAGCCTGGACCATTTTATTTATGTCTAGACAACAAACTGGACAGTAAAGGTTTACATCTCATTAAAGATGTGAATGTGAAATCATTTGCTATAATCTTTTTCACTCAGAAAAGAAGAAGAAAGATATTTTTCTGTCCTAAATATCAATGGAGAATTGCTGGAAAAACTCATTTTTGGTTTTATTTTTAACCAACAATTATCCACTAGAATGGAACAAAGCTGAACATAGCATTTGGGTACCAAGGAAGTGATACTAAGTAAAAAGTCAGAGACCCCCAAAAAGAGAGGGCAGAATCAGCAACAGGGGCAGATTTGAATAATTTTGAGGCTGCTGGCATCTTATGAGCTAAAACATATACTAAGAAATAATGTACTTAAGTATTTTGTATCACTTCAATGTAGTTCACAGAATTATTTGGTCATATTATCTGTTTATTTTAATTTACAGCATAGACTATGATGAAGATATGCAAGTTTCCACCACTGAAAACTTTATCTTCTAGAACCAAATGTAACTGAAACTGTTTCCAGGCACACTATTAACACTAAAAAATGATCACCTTTCCTTTTACCAATCTCAAAATTTGCGATTTAAACTCTGAAAAGCCAAAGACTTTTTTTAGAAGGACATTCACAAAGAAAGATCACATTTGAGAAGAAGGATCAAGGGAGAGACAAAAACTAGCCCATTCATTCTGGGCTGATGTTGCAGTGACAGGAAAGAGTGAATGCCTTGGAAACTTTCCTTTTTCTGAATGTCTTCTTGCTCAATGACTGCCTAATGGATTCCATCATACCTTCATTAGCACTGCTGACAAAAAGGCTCAGCTTTGGGCCAGGGAATAGAGTTGTACGTGGCTGGTTGTGCTAATTTAGATCAGGGTGCCAAGTCAGGTTAATTATAAAAGTCATTGATTTTATCTCAGTCAGGCAAACTCTTTTTAACAGACTCCAACAATCATATTTACTCTTGCAGACTCCTCACAGATTTCTCGAGTATTCACAGGATAGGAAGACTGCAAGAAGTCACAATGAAATTTACTTTTAAAAGTACTTACTTTTACTTTAAAAGTACTTTTTACTTTTAAACCTAACAGTTTCTTCCCCTTGACTCCTTTCCACCTTTCACCATTATTTATCCTGCTCAAACAGCCAGAATTTACAGCAGTCTGTTTAAACAAACAGATCAATTCCTTTCCCTCACCTTAGAAAAAGATGAGGTGGTGTGTGCAATCCAAATTCTCTTCATTTTACGAGAGCAATAAGGCCAATCTACCTAGACTTACATTACCGTTAGGAGGTCCAGAGGGGCTGTACTTTTTGCCATCTTTTGCATGGAAATTCCTTTGCATCCTAAATTTTATTAGCAGATGAGACCTGGACAGCAAGAAATTGTTTGTGGATAAATTCTGCTAAGATCTCTGCTGCTAGGCAACCTGCCTTAAGCACAGTACGAATAAGGTGAGCTGCTCAAGTTCGTAGTTCATTGGGATATATTTTCTGTGAGCAAAATATGGTAACAGACTTGATCTCGCTTGACTCCGAGTTTCCCCTTACTCTGCATATCTTCCTCTCTGTACTTGCTCAGCTTTTTATCATCTCTGAAATACTGCAAGGATAAAGCACTTCCTGACACAGGCTGATGCCCTGACCAACATGGATCTCATGGGAGAAGTTGATTACTGCATGCACGTAAGCCTGACAACCTGCTGAATGGTCTGCCCTTCTGCACTGAAAACATACACTGCAAACTCATGGTAGGATGGGATAGGGAAGGCCAAATGGTTGGACTTAATGATTTTAGTAGTCCTTCCCAACCTTAATTATTCTATGATTGTATGAAATACATTAAGTGCAAATTTACTACTAGCAAAGCACTCACAGGCCAAGGAACAAGTCATTTCATAGTAACGTCATAGTATAGGGCTGGATTCACCCTCAGGTGCTCAACTGAGGTATCTGATACCCTTCTCCCTCTCTCTGGAGGGAGACTGCCACTAGCATGCATGCTTCAGCTGAGTGTCTCTGATGCAGGTGAGTGTGGGGCCCTTAATTCATAGCTAACGGGCTGACAGCACTGAAGGCATTGTGCTGCAGTTCCCTGCAGCCTGATTCAGCTGTGACATGATGTCCTCTAACTCCTGTTAGCAGCAGTTGTTGAAGTGTCTCTTTGAATTGCTAGAATAACTAAGAACCTTGGATTCCACTGTATTAGGAAAAAAGCTGTTTAAAGGAGAGTTTTCAGTACAAGTGCCTAATTTTACAAAATACAGTTGTCCTGCAGCCATGGATAATTAGCAAAAAAATTGACTACCTATCAAAACTACCAAATCTCATCTTGCTTTGATGTTGGATCTCGATATATATTGAATAACGAATGCACAACATGCTAACATATGTGGCCAAAATCAAATCCAAAAATCCAAGTCCAAAATCATTCTACTGTGTGGCAAAATTGATGAAGAAGGCTTTTGATCTAACTTAAAAATAATGCAAGCAGTGTGAACTGCATCTATGCATTATAAGTAGGCTGAATGCATAATAACATAATTTTTTCTCGTTATTTCTTATAAGCACTGCAAGTAAGTTGAGCACATTCAGAATACTACTTTTTTTTTTTTCTTTTTTTTTTCTTGATATCGGGGTCGGTACTGGGGCCGACCTTGTTTAATATCTTTATTGATGACCTGGATGAGGGGATTGAGTGTACCCTCAGCAAGTTTGCAGATGATACCAAGCTGGGAGGTGGAGTTGATCTGCCTGAGGGTAGGGAGGCCCTTCAGAGGGATTTAGACAGGCTGAACCGCTGGGCTGAGGTGAATGGGATGAGGTTCAACAAGGCCAAGTGTCGGGTCCTCCATTTTGGCCATAACAACCCCATGCAGCGTTACAGGCTTGGGGATGAGTGGCTGGATGAGTGTGGAGAAGGACCTGGGGGTGTTGGTTGATGCTCGGCTGAACATGAGCCGACAGTGTGCTCAGGTGGCCAAGAGGGCCAACGGCATACTGGCCTGCATCAGAAATAGTGTGGCCAGCGGAAGCAGGGAGGTGATCATCCCCCTGTACTCAGCACTGGTGAGGCTGCATCTCAAGTATTGTGTTCAGTTTTGGGCCCTTCACTACAGGAAAGATGTTGAGATCCTGGAGCGTGTTCAGAGAAGGGCAACGAAACTGGTGAGGGGTCTGGAGCACAAACCTTATGAGGAGCAGCTGAGGGAGCTGGGATTGTTTAGTCTGGAGAAGAGGAGGCTCAGGGGAGACCTCATTGCACTATACAACCTCCTGAAGGGAGGTTGTGGTGAAGAGGGATTTGGCCTCTTCTCCCAGGCAATGAGCAGGACACGGGGCAATGGCCGCAAGTTATATCAGAGGAGGTTCAGGTTGGACATAAGGAAAACTTCTTCTCTCAGAGAGTAGTCAGGCACTGGAATGGCTGCCCAGGGAGGTGGTGGAGTCACCGTCCCTGGCAGTGTTCAAGACGCGTCTGGATGACGTCCTGCGCGATATGGTTTAGTACTAGTGGTGGCAATGGTGATGAGGAGACGGTTGGACTGGATGATCTTATAGGTCGTTTCCAACCTTGTGATTCTTGTGATTCTTGTGATCACAGAACACTTTCATATCACATTATGCCACTATTATGTTTGAAGCTTTACTTTAGACTTCTGGGGGTTTTCTTCCACTTCCAAAATAATTTAGCCAAAAAATATTCAGATACAAGACCACCAGTCACCACCACTTGAAAGCTGTACCTGGTAGAATTCTGTGTGAGGACTGCTTCCTGAAGAACCATGCACAGAATGCAGATAACAATGACCATAGTTTGCAAGACAAGAAGAATTGCAAGAAGTAACATACATAACAGCTCTCTAACTTTCATGTCAAGAACAGTTACTGCTGCTTTTTGGGTTCTGGAAACTTTTATGAAGTCAAACAAAATACTTCTGGCCAATGACTGTATGATAGTCTATAACACTACAGGGTAGAGGGTTGGGGTTTTTTTGCTACCAGATGGCTGTTGGTCCAGTTACACGAGCCTGGATACATGCTGACATCTAGTGGCTTTTTAAAGAATAAATACTGTCCAAACGTTTATTAATTAACAAGAATAACATCCGATTTTTTAAAAAAAGAACAAGTATTCCCTCCTTCTCCTCCATTTTCCCCTCAGTGCACTTCACAGTGGTTTCAGATAACCAAATTTCAATGATTATTGTCCTTTTCAGTATTGTTCAAGCTGTTCTAAAGCACTCTTCCCACGGACATCATGCTGAGCCCATTGGGAAAATCAACCTGAAGGCATTTCTTGACTGGCAATTATCATAATATTTAAGCTGAGACAGTAAGATTAAAAAAGAGATGGATAGGAGTATAATTCTGAATGTATGAAGCCACACCATGATCCACATTACATCAGATTTCATCACAGACCCTAAAGGTATTCCCACTAAACACAGATCAAAATCTGGCCTTAAACCATTACTCACTTATTAATATAAGAAAATTGCAGCAATAGACATAAAAGCATTAAAATAACTCCTTGATTTATACTTACTTTGTTTACTATTAGATTTAAGATATCCAGCTGTATTTTAGACCATCAAAGAACATTTACGAGATGACAGTCAAAAATTTTATTAGAAACCCACTTTCCAGAGCATTTACTCCATTTCCATTTGGCATATATTTCTGTTCCTTTGCAAAGCCATGCATGCAATACATCCCTACTAAGAATAACTAACCTAGGAAGAAAACACCAGAGCTTTAGTCACTGGTCCAGAAAGATTCAGACAGAAAGAGGAAACAAAAACCAGATATCAACTACCTTTAGGGAAAAAACTGGTTAAGGAGACCAAAAATCATAATCTCTTACTTAGGTTTCAGCTGATTTTAGATCCCTCATCACTGAAAAAGCTTTTATTACTTGAAAAAATAATGTAACTGGAGGTCCTACAGAGATGTGCCTGATGGTCAGTGAATCCAAGTCTCCAATACAGCATATTCAAACCCAGAAAGGTCTGTACCACTTCCAAGAGGTTTCTGAGGCCAACTTTTGCCTTCTTTTGATTCTCAGGAGATAGGGAACAGTTATTTAGTCTAAAAAAATGTGCTACTGCAGAATATCCTGCTATATTTAACACTGGTGCAGCCTCAGCTTCAACACTGCATGCAGTTCTGGGCTCCGAAATACAAAAAGGATATTAAGGCTTTTGAGAGTGTTCAGAGGAGGGCAACAGGCCGGTAAAAGCACTGGAAGGCACATCCTAGGAGGTGAGACTGAGAACACTTGGGATGCCCATTTTGGAGAAGAGAAGGCTGACAGATGCCCTCGGTGCTCTGCAGCTCCCCGAGGAGGGGAAGCAGAGGGAGGTGCTAGCTCTGCTCCTGGTACTGATGGCTGGGTGGGAATGCACAAAGCTGCACCAGGGGAGGCTCCAACTGGGCATTAAGGAAAATTATGGTGAAGAATAATTCATACTTATCACCTTTGCATAATGTTTGAGGGGCATTGCTACTCAAGGGGCTGCTCAACTGCTACCCTGTATGCCTTATAATGTGTCTTTACACAAAGAGGTTTTTGGTTGTTTTTTTTTTCATTTTTTGCCTTGATGCAAGGCTCGTTCATGAGTTATTCGTTGTTGCAAAGCACAAAGCCATAATTTTATTTTATTGAACCCACTCTTGGTAGCCAACACTGCAGAAATACAGATGGTCATCTTACTCTTATTCCTTGTGACAGGATGAATGCCACAACTCTGCAGACAAAGACAGTAAAGCAGACATTTATAACAGTGGGAGTATTGCTCAATTTAGTATCTATGTTAACTGCACCTATTTAGGCATTTTGGACACAGCTTTCATCCTTTGCTGCTGGTACTTCAGGACTTCACAATGTTAATGCAGATTTGCATTGCATGTAAACTGGCATCCATGCATAATTTCTGTGCTTATAGCAAATGAAATAGAACAATACTGTGCAGAAGAGGTTGTCCCTGAATTCTGATCACAGCCAGTTTTTGTTGTGCATATTTGAGATATTGCAGTTTAATAATTCGTCTATCTTTTCCCTTAGTTCGCACTTCAATTTTCAGGGCCATCCACATTGCAATTAAATTCTGGATCAGAATCCATGAGCTTGAGTGAATAACTATTTCTTTAACTAGTTTGTTGCCAATGGAATAGAGGAAATGGCTCAGAAAATCTGTCTTCAGAGAAATGCTAAGGCAGCACGACGCATGAGTACTTCCTTTGTTCTGGGGTAAGAGTAGCAGTGAATAATTCACAACATCAAGTGGAGCACCCAGAGACATGCCCTGTGATGACCAGTGAATTCATGGAGAAAGAAAACGTGGTGCTGAGAATTAAACAGAAAGATCGGGTCTTATTTTATAAGCACCCTGTCTGATTCTGCCAAGGGACCCCTTTACAGACTAACTGCTGAATCCAGAATGTGCTTCATTTCCTCAGAGAACTGAGTATCACTACAGCAACAGCACTTGAAGAATAATTCAAAGAAACAAAAAACACAGATGCAAGTTAAATCCCAGGGATTACAGTATGTAAGTGTTTAGAATAAAGGGAGATTTACCTACCATATTCAGTGAATGGATTCAGAGCAGAGCTACATCCAGCATGTGCTAATGCCAAATTTTGGTATTGCCTCTTCAATCAGAGTAAATCATATAGCTTAAGTGTTTATATCATCAATTAATCTCTCTTGAATCATATCTGCATATTAGTTGCTTGAAATAGGCTTAATATAGTCATAAATGTACAATACATGAATATCACTTTTCATAACAATTTGGAAGTTGTGTTGCCTTTTCTCTCAATATGTCTAAATGTTCGTAGGCTAGAATTTAGCAGTTACATTTTATCCATACAACACCTCTCAGTCACACCACTGGTCTGTTTGTGGCAACTTCTGCTAAAGGCACCAAACCTGTGTCAAGAACAGCTACTGAATAGAGAAGTTACTGATTTTCTTAGAGCTACATTTGGAATGGCTGAAACTCAGCAAGAAGCCTATACAATATTCCCCACTTTGGAAAAGGCTCAGTGAGAAGAACCAGGCACACTGACTATCAGACCATGCAGAATGGAGGGCTGGCCAGGAGTTTGCTGTGGGAGGGCCATGGAGTTTTGAAAGGGAACTGCATTGTGCTGAAATTACCCAAGCATTATATTATGCTTCTGCAGCACAGTTTGATCGCCTCATTTGCTATTAAGTAAGACCCCAAAAGTGACAAGGAGATCATTACCATGACCTCTGCTTGTGGAAGCTGATAGAAAGACAGTTGATAGCAGCACCATGAACTGTCCTCATGTTTCATTTGCTGATGTGCTGTAAACCTTTGACTTGCTGCCAGATTTTGAGGTTGCCTTATGAGATAATGCCAGCTAAATTCAGTTCATGTGCATCTTCCTGCCCTTGTGTTGGAGACAGGGGCACAATGCAGTTAGCTAAGAACAGAAACACAACAACTCTATGGCTATGAATAATGAACCTGAATCAGTTCCTGGATTTGCAAATGATGATAATACTATTTATCCTCACATTTAATTTATAAAATACTTCTCCCCTGCTGGAAACTAAATCCCTGATTAGACCACCAACAATTCCCTCATATATTTCCCACTGGCTTTAATTGCCTATTCCCATCTTTTCATGGATATTTTCCTTATGAAAAAAAAAAAAAAGAAAGAAAAAAAAAAAAAGAAGCAGAAGCAGAAATTCTGCATTTAAAAACAAAGCAGTTACAGCTGCCCTCAGGAAGGGTATGAGAGTTGACTTGCAATAATAACTTTAAAGATATTGTAAGTGCTTTATTAATCCACGCTGTTGACAGTTTTGAATGTCAAATTATCAACATTGCACTGAGCCATGAAACTATCCCACGAGGTACCAAGTCCACCTTGAGACAGCAGTGAAGGCAAAGCTTTGATCCTCAAGGCTGACTTGAGTAAATTGTTATTTTTGAACTCTTTAATCCCTCATGCATTTGTAACGCATAATTTTAGTAATGCATTTGACTTAAATTTCCCATTACTTTATAATTCAGTCCAACTTCTACTGCAAATAAAGTCAGAGCTCCCAGGGGCTCCAGAAAGCAGAGCCAGTGCTGCTCTTCTGCAATTATCCACTGAACTGATGAGAAGACAGAAATACTGTGTCATCAGGAATCTGAATTTTTCCTTCTTTTGGATATTTTTCCACACTTCTACTGTATTACAGCTTAGCATTTTCTGGAGACGAGGACCACAAATACTGGGACCCAAAAGGTTTCAGTTCTCACTCCCACACCAGTTCAGAGATTTCAATTTGACTCTTGAAGACCAGTTTCAGAAGCTGCAGTGAGCACAGCATGCTCCCATTGACATGCCCACCTCAGTTTAACTGCTGGAAGGTGACTGCAGATGATACACCCTAACAGACTGCACAGTGTCTTATACTAGCTCAATCAGTAATACAAGGGCTGCTCTGAAAGTAATGCCTTCTGTTTTATTACAATGACCCATGGTGTCAGAGGCTGATATTGGTAGTATGGCAGTAGAGGTCGAACCAACTTTTGTATCTGTTGTAGTTTCCATGGAAATAAATAGGAAGCATTACTTTTGGAGTGACCTATGTACTGATGAGGATTTAGACATGATTTACATTACTGTTCAAGCCCATCAGGGTTGTTGTCCAGCCTCTATACATAATATTTGGCCCAGGCTTCCCCTTTGCTCCCATGTTCTTTCTCTGTGGCATGAATGACACTAAATATTATTTCTTAGATCTAAACTAAGCATAAAAGCCATCACATTATTCAAAATACATAAGTCACAACTCATTATAGTAACATTTTATCAACATGAAATTGAGGCTGTAGGTGGCATAGTCTTTGGTGTGGCAGAAATCTTGAAGATGCAAAGCATCCCTGGATATGGTTGAGGGGTGGGGAAAACAAACTTGGTCCTGACAACCTAAAACTGTGCCAGGCTGTGGAACAAGTATGAGGGACAATCAGCAGCTCTGCAAGCTCATTCCCTCAGCCTACACTCTTCTGCGCTGCAGACATACTAATGAAGCCCTACATGCTCCAGCTGCCCCGGTCTGAACCAGCAGGTCCTCTGCCTCTACAGGATGTACAGAGCTGCTTCTGGCTGCCCCTATTTCCACAGACATACTTTTCATGCAACTAAATGCAAATTCAGCTCCTGCCTGTAATGCAGTGATAATAACATTTACCCAATTACTTCCTATGAAGGTCACCTTGTCAATGCCAACACACCACTCTTTGTATTAATTTTTGTGCGTGTGTGTGCCCATAAATATACATCCTGAATAAAAAGAAGAGTCAGTTTTATACCACTTCAATTGCCAGCTGTACCTGTGAGTCAGGCAGTCACTTGCCAAGTGCTGTAAAACACACCCAGTCCTGCAACTGCTCCATCTATTAATTGTTAGTTCAAAAATCCAAGGCCAGCTGAGCCCTTCCTGGAAAAAATAATCAGCTCTTGAGTACTGCTGAAACCTCCTGCTCTCTGCAGTTCCTGGAACGACAGGTATGAAAGCAAGCCAGGGAAGCTCAGCTACAGGGTATCCCCCCCCTAGATTCTGCCCACAGAAAGCACCACCAGCAAAGCTGAAAGGAGCTGCACATGATTCATCAGAAAACCTACATACTTCTTGCTCAGCTGATCTAAATTGCTGCTGATTTTCATGGTGCTACCGTAACTCAAACATCATTCCAGCTGAAGGAAGCTTATTTTATACAATATGCAGTGTCCTGGAAGAAAGCCTGTCACTACTGTCTGGAGCTTACATTGCTACCAGGAGTCAATGAATCTGTGAACTTGACAGTGTCTTTTGAAAACAAATTTCTTACTGCTCAGGAAAATGTCGCATGCCTAGTATGAAAGGGATTGATAAAACAATCCATTGCTTTGTCTCTTCTGCTCTTTTCAACTCAAATTTTTCAAAAATCTGCTTGCTGGGGAAAATTAACTGAAGTGGGGATGATGCATTTCTATTTGCCAGAGGTATATTCTGAACATATGTTCTAGCAAACCTGGTTTTTAAACAGCATTAAAGAATATGTATCACAATCAGCTACATGCTTCAAGTATTGTTCTAGCTATAAGGGAAGATCAGTGAAAATATAAAGATAGGCAGAAGGAAAAACATCAAATTCGTCAGCATGAAGCATCATCATTCATCAGCAAATCCTCTCTCCACTCAGTACTGTACACATGGCTAAGGCAACAAGTGCACTCAGCCCAGGCAAAGGAAAGCAGGGAAAGCATTCTTCCACCCACCCTGGAAAAACAGATGAATGGTGGCTTTCTGGATTATGTCTAGCAAAGTCTATCATTACCTTACAACAAACTTGTTTGCATAAGCTGCAAAACATGACAGCTTTCCCCACCACCAACACCAGTGAAAAAATAATGTACAATAGATAGTTCTAAGCCACAACCCATGGTTCAGCTTTGACTGCTGAATTTTGCATGATTCAGGAAGATGGAAATAGCAGACATCCTCCCATGCACAAAGCTCTTGCTGAGCAGTTCACTGTGCTCACTTTTATCTGCTTATAATGATATTCATCTCTTGGTCTACATGGAAGAACGTGATTTCTACCCACAGAATCCAGAAAGAGATGCACAGGTGTAATAAGACATGCCATATTCCATGGGCTGTGTATCAATTATCAATTGTATATTGACAATTGTATCAAAATTGTCGTATGTTCCAGACCTTCATGCTTACACATCTGTAGCATAGCAGCTCCATGCAGAATTGCTTCGCAAAAGGAGATTAACAGTATGATTTTGCTTGGCTAACAGAGTAGGGAGTAAGAAAGAGACGAGAATCAGAGCTCTATGGAAGTCTGATACGATGAATTTCCATACTGCTATTACTGGGGGGGGGAAAAAAAGAAGGAAAAAAAATAACAGAAAGGAGAAGAAAATGCAGTGAAAGTGTCCTTTCATAGTTAAAATGAGCCATAAAATAATTGCTAATGAAGTTCACATGCTATGAATATAGAACTAGCAACTATAATTCCTATAAGAGAATCAATTATGATCAGCATAATGGTAGCAATATATAAGTTGATAGGACAAAATAAATTATCTTTAACAGTTCATTAACATTCAAACTAATATGTCATAAATGTAACTTCAGAAAATACTCTTGAAGCATTTGTAGGTATATTTTTTCATCATAGCTGGGTATTTTAAGTCCTTATCATTGTAGAACATGAACACCTCACAACTTCCAAAGGAAGCTCATTGGTTTTGTTTGCTTTTTTTTTTTTTTTTCCCTACAACAAAATATGAAGATAATGAAAAATTGTCTCTTTTTTTTTGCTCTGCTTATTTACAGTAGTGTTAGACACCACTGAGGCCTTCCTGGTGTAATAATGTCAATAATGTCAATCAAAAGACTGACTATTTTGCAAGAAAAAATAAGAAGCTACAGATATGCAGCCAACACCTTTGGAAGCCAAAAGAGAGAAACAAACGTGGCTCTAAATTCTACTTTCTTTTATAGATTCTCCCACAAACAGAGCAAGGAGCAAGCTCCATGGGACTCAGATTGGTTCATGCCATTTGTAAAAGGATGCAGTAAAAGTTTCATCCCACTACTTTGTATGCAGAAAGAGATACTGCAACTTGTCATCCAAAGTAATCTCTAGAAACTGTAGGCAGCTGTAGGATTTGGGGAAAACAGATTACTATGAAAGGTGAAGAAGGGCGCTATGCAACTACTGTAACCATCAGGCAAGCTGCAGATACACAGCCATATCAAGTCCAACTGTAGGCATGTGCTGCATAAAGAGAATTGAAGACAGGGACAGTGTTTCTTCTGTTTTTGGGTAAATATGAATGCCATCAATGACAACTGAAGAAAACTGAAGCAACAGGAGAGGTAGACTGTGTCTCGGGAAGACTGCACTGAAGAGAAGTGACAACATTTCAAAATAAAAAGGCGAGAGAATGGGCAGCAGTTGAAGAAACTGCATTAGTCAGAAGTTCCTTCCTCTCTCTCTCCTATTTTGCCTATTCTAGATACTCTCCCAGCCTTTCTCCTTCACCATTCCTACCCCTAGCAATCCCTTAAATCCTTTGAAGTCTGCAGAATCCAATCTGAGCAAAGAAATTAAGTGCAAGCACTTTGGAGAACAAAGGGCAAACGGGAAGCCAATGACAAAGAACAGTTTGACTAAGGGAAAGCAGGTGAGCCTATCCTTCTGAAAATCCATGTGTTTCCCAGTATCCTCTTCAGTTTAGACTGCCTCTAACATCTGCTCTTTCCAGCCAATAAATTATAGTCTCAACCTACAAAGTGTTACCATTATCATGCCTATGAATCTGCTAAATGTACAGTAGCTTCTGCAGTCTTTGTAGTACTGTGCTTAGAAAACAAATGTAGTACATCATGTCACTTTGGAGATCAGAAAGACTGGGTGAATAGGGATGTTCTCTACATTAATATTTGGTCAGCTGAGGCTAAAAAAAAATACATGCAGAAATATAATAATAATAAAATCCTAAAACACTGATTTTTGAATTTTAAACCATTAGAGAAAGGAGTATGGAATTACACATTTTCTCCACTAACTTAGTAAGTAGATACATAAATGGCACTATTCTTCCAGAATCATCCCATAAATAAAATCAGACTCAGACATCTTAATGTGCCTTATTCAGAATCAATAAGTAATTTAGTAACAATGCTTTCTGAGGTGTGTGAACTCTAGAGTAGGTAACAAGATGACATCATTTTAAGCAGTCTGAGCATTTAATTATATTAATTCTGTTCTATATTTGGAAGGCTCACAAGATAAGTTGCATATAAAAATGAACTAGCCTCTACCTGTTCTGTATGTTTAATAATAAATTTCTGAGCTATTTGGTTAAATACTGTAACCATGCATGTAGTCAAAAATCAAAGTTAGGTTAGGGTCAGGGTTTGGATTATATCTAACCCCAAAACTAAAACCCTGAATCTAACCATAACCCTTACCCAAAAGCTAACCCTAACTCTAAACCTTACCCTTAACTTAAATGAAACTGTATCCATAACCCCAACCCTAAATTTAACCGTAAATCTAACCCTAACACTAACTCTAATTGATTCTAGCCCTATCACAAACCTTAACTGTAATTGTTGTATCCCTAATCCTAACACTAGCTCTTACACTTAGCTTTACCCTAACTGAATCCATATGCGTAATCCAAACCCTAACTCTAACCTAACTGATTTTTGACTACATGCGTGGTTCTAGTAAGATATTTAACCAAATAACACACTGTTTGCGTGAGTCCCTCTTATTAGGCTTAAGTATAAAGAGAAATATATCATGTTAATTCAGCAGAATATTGATAATATGACTGATAGTAGATAATAATTTATATTAATTATATAAGTATCCATGCAGTAGGTACCATCTTGCATATACTGGATTTCAATATTTCCTTAGAGTTGTTCCTGTTTTCTTGAAGGGTGTGTTCTTAAGGCTACTCTAAATTACAGTCTCAAGTTCTCAGGCCTTTCATCTCAACTCCTCTCTCCACTTTTCAACCAGACTGCAATTTTCTACAATCTAAGAGGAGCTATCACTTGTATATAAAAGCAGTGTTGGAATAAATTGGGCTTTCTGTTTAATTATAGCTTAGTACAGAATCATTTCGCATACTATGCAAGTACAACCAAGAACAAGCACAGTGGCTTTGACTGCAAAGCAAGGGTGTAATGGAGGATAGCCAAGTCTAGTTCACTGCAGATGGGCAGAAACAAAGCATGGCATCTTTTGACACACGAGGTACACATATTGTGGGCACTCTGAAGGCATTGTGGGCTCTCTGAGACATTCTGAATTCTATACTAGAAAGATGCCTGATCTAATGTGAGCACATATGAAATTTCTGGTCCACAGATTGTTTTTAGGCAAACATATATATAAGCAAAGTAAAGCTGGTTTTTAATAGCTTTGTGCCATCTTGGAATCTTGTTCTGTGATTTATGTATTTGAACTTGAAACATCTAATACAGTATTAGAGTACTTCTTGTTTCAAAGCAAGACACGACCTGCAAATTATAACTTTCAGAAGACACTTATACACCCACTTGCAAGATGCACAGAAAAATTTACATAGCTAGAATACAATGCTTAAGATTCTAATGCCTACATATCGCAAAAGTGGGTGCTGTAGAAAAGAGACATATGGGGAAGATAATTTATTTCAAATGCCATAAATTCACACACTGGTATGAAAATATTGCATGTACATTGATACTATTTTATACATACAAAATTATTTAATCACTTCTGTTAATTTAGAAGATTCCTACCTTTTCAAATTCCCCAGTTATTCAAGTCGATAACTTACAGAAGATTGATGGGACTAAGAACTGTCCTCTTCATTAAGCATCAGCATTGATTACTTGGACCCAAGAGACCCAAAGATGACAATCACTGGGGCTAGATCAGAGTTAGGAAACCTATTCACATGACAGGACATCTCTGTGCTGTCTCCTGGCACTGAGTTCCAGACAAGCATACCAGGAAGGACACACATACTGTGCCCTCTCTTTTACTATGGAGACAGAAGCAGCAGTTCAGATTCTAGCCCTGGGCTGGTACAGATGGCTGACAAGCAGAGTGAAACACACTGCCCAAACAGCTGTTCCCCACCTCTTCCAAGGAAGAAGTGGGCCATCAGATCCAGCAGCTGAATAACGCTGTACTGGAGCACATGGGTAATTTTAAGCATGTGAACAGAACAAGACCTAGTCACAGCATCACAGCACTCTAAGTAAGATGCTACAAAGGGATACAGAGCATATAAAAAATTTCCAAACCATCTCATCTACATTACATGATTTTGACGCAGACTGGAACAACTATTCCAGCTCCAACTGTAGTTGTCTTTCAGCTGTTTTGCTTGCAGTTTAGACAAAGCTGGTACTGTTACTAGTATGTTTTCTTCACTAACAAACACTGACACCGTACCATTCACTAGATCAACTATCAACAAGTAATAAGCTCAATTTCTGCAGGCACTTGTAATTCAGTGTCAGTGTCTCAGGTTATAATATGCAATAGCATGTACACAAAGCAAATCTTCATTAGATTCCAGCTGCGCACCAAAGCAGCTGCATAGAGGATCGCAGACAAAATGCACCCACTTCAGAAATAGAAGATACATTGCCATGGGAGGAAATACAAAAGACAACACTGAGAGGAGGAGAAAAAGAAGTCAGTACGGTAAAAGTTCAGTCCAAATGCCTAGCAGTGTCGAATGCAGTAGACGAATGCAGTCGTCTGTCTAACAAAGAGCATGATTTCCAATACTGTCAGTCATTTACCATAGAAAACTACAAAGTTGATTTTTAAACTGGTGATAGTCCAGGAGACTTCACATGAAATGAACAGCAGAATGAAGAAATGCCAAGGAGGCAGCGAACTGTTTAAAGATCTTTCTGTAATAAAATAAATAAATAAATGAATAGAAGTGAGAGTGAGAGATCTGTTAAGCTTAGAAGAGAAGAGAAGAGAAGAGAAGAGAAGAGAAGAGAAGAGAAGAGAAGAGAAGAGAAGAGAAGAGAAGAGAAGAGAAGAGAAGAGAAGAGAAGAGAAGAGAAGAGAAGAATATAGTTTTAAAGAATATCTCATGTGTAAACATTCCAATTGGCACTAAGCACAAGATAATTTCTTTAGTACTGTCAAATAAAGCTCAGACAGTGAAAGCATTTTCCCAAGTTTTATTGCAATTCCTTAACATTTATGGAGGCAGTTAAAAGTGATGTGAAGCAAGGAAGGTATTCTCTTAGTCTTTTATGACAGGTATCAAGATGTTTTATTCTAAGGAAATAGCTATACCTATTTCCTACTATATACAATAATGATGCCTAGAAAATGGTTACTTCAGTCAAATCGATTGTAAACCAGGATTCTTTTTATTTTATATCTGAAATGATCTCCAAAGGTATTGCCAGAATTAAATCCTTGACAATTTTGGACAAGCAGAAAATTAGGGATGGGTAGGCATACTATGCTGCTGTACCCCTAAGAATTATTACAAGAGACTTTGTAGGACTGGAAGGAAATGGATTGTAGAAAAGAGCTATTTAATCCAGAAACATATTCAGTGGGAGAGCTTGGGTTTTGTGGGGAGTGATTTAAGATTTAGTCTTTCCTCTATATTTAGCTCGTCATTAGAGAGAAAGGAGTATCTTTTCTGAACATAAAATCAAAGTGAAGGTGAATGCCAAACCCAAATAAAGGAAGAAAGTGTTTGTAATTCAGATCTGTATCTCTGTGAGGAAGAGATATTCATTAATCCAGGATGCACACATCAGATGAATCTTAAATCTTTATCTTGTTAAGATAACTGGTTAAGTTCCTTTACAGGCGTCCCAAGTGATATGACTCTCATTTGCTAACAGAGCACCACACACAGGCAGGCAGTCAGGCAAGAATTTCCAGAAGGTCAAACAAAGAGATGCCAAATTCTCCTGAACTTCAGGAAGAATTGGATTCCTAACTCATCCAAGTGCCTTGGAATATCCATTATGGGGACACAGGCAACACTAAATGCAGACATTTCAGCTGTGTGAGGGCTGCTCCAAAAGTAATGCCTCCTGTTTTATGATGTTAGCCCATACTATCAGATACAGGTGTTGGTGGTACAGCAGTAGAGGCTGAACCTTCCCACCAGTATTCCATTACATGCTGTTGCCTTGTGACAGATGGCAGCAGAGGGGCAGTCTGACAGAATGCTGTCTGACATGGAAGTGTGTATAAAGCAGAGGTGTGGAACCGTATTCTTCCATGCAGAAAAATTGCACCCACTGACATTTGTTGATGCTTGCTAAATGTTTATGGAGATCAAACAGTTGACGTGAGCACAGTGAGGTGGTGGGTGGTGTGTTTCAGCAGTGGCAGCAGCAACAGTGGGTCACCTCTGCTGGTGCAGATTGTAAACAGCACAGCATGCAGGCTCTTGTTCATGGCAAAATACATAGCTAATGGTGGTGACTATTGAAAAATACTGTTTTGTAGCTGAGAATTTTCTCTATCAAATAGCATTATTGTTCTCTTTGTATCTGTTGTAGTTTCAGTGGAAATAAAAAGAAGCATTACTTTCAGAGCAACTTACATTTATCCTGTACTTAATGAACATGAATTCTCTGATGTTTGTTTAAACACATTTTAATTTTAGCACTCTACACTGTCCAAAATACTCAGAACTTTCTGTAGAAACCAAAGTAGAAAAGTTCATGAAACTTTTGCAAATCACTGACATTATTATACCACACAATACAGTATACTGTTCTAAAATAATTGCTGTTTTTCTTCTTAAGGCACGTCCCTATTTTCTCTTTTACTTTTGACTGATGTTTCAGAATGTTCCAAAGCCCTGCATGTTTGTGGTGATCACAAGAGAATGTCTATAATAGGCAACTTTCTAAGTACTCCAAATACAGGTGACAGGATTATATACTACTTGACCATCTCTCTATTCAGAAGTTTGAAAGAGATGTGGCCATCCATAGAGCAAAAAAATGTAAAGGCTTAGGAATCATACTTAAAATAACAGGCACATGTTAGAATCCAGTCTTACTTTTTTCAGTCTTATCTAAGACACTTTATCTGATTTATTTCATTTTCTATATATGGGAGACTGATATGTCAGTATCTTGAATTCTACTAGGAGACAAAGACTACATCTTGATACTGGTATTACCTCAGGGCATCTTTTATGTGCATTTTTACCCTGCCTCTCGTGGCAATCGTGTAGCTACCCTGTAGTCCTGGAAGTCTGCCATCAAACAACAGGGAGTTGTTAGAGGAAATATGTAGGATTAATCTTGTTAAACCAACTCAAGACCACAGCTCTTTTCCAACAGGAGTTTTACATGCAGGAGTGAAGAGTCTGTGCCTTAAATATCTTCCTTTCTAAATAAGCACAAGCAAAGAAAAATTAATTGTTATTGTCCTCATTGACAAGAACTGAATAAAAGATAGACAAGCTTTAGGTCCTGCAGGAAGCTGATGGCAATGCTGCTGATTGAACATAAGCATCCCCAGTTTCAGTGCAGTGCTTTATCCACAAATAAGCCCTTATTTGTTAGACATCTGAGTGAGAACATCCTACAATATAGCTTGACATTCCTTTCCCTAGAAGACATTCTCTGAGTGCTAATCTGCACCTTAACTTTTTTTTTCGGTCCCATAAAGCTTTGAACTTATATTAAATTCTTGGAAGAAAGACTGAGAAGTACTTAAAGGTGGTATATGCAATATATACAAAATACTCTTGGGAGTCAGTTCAGTTTTATTGCATTTAGCCTGCTCAGCCAAGTAATATACATCCAGTTCCAGGTACTTGCTTCTTGTCTCAGTTTGTATAGCGTTGGGAGGAAATTGGCACCATACATTTTCCTTACAAGAAGGAATGATGTACGTCCCTACATAAAACAATTTTGAACAACTCACAGGAGCTGAGAAAATGCTAGTTAATTTTCTCTTTGATTTTCTGCAGTTCTCAAGATATTTGTTGGCTGACCTTGCAACCTGGAATACCATGGTCTGGTGTTATTTCTTGCAGACCCGTTGACAGCCTAAGTTTGGATGTGTTATAAATGTGCACCATATGTAACTGTATGTTAGTGTAGCTGTCTTGTCTTTTTCCTCCAGCTTAAAGCTTAAGGATCCTTGATTATTTGCTGAGGGCTTGATAATGAAAGGAAGATGTTAAAGAGGAGAAAACAATTCTCTTGTCCATGCTTCAGTGTGAAGAGACCTGTCAACACACAACAGACGCTTGGATGTGAGGAAGGGATCCAGTCTGCTTCGGTGCATAACCTAACTTACACATCTTTTGCTTCTGAAATGGAATATCCCACTCAACCCAATAACGCTTCCACAATATTCAGAGAGCAAAATGTAGTTTTCTGCCGCCAGACTTGGCAGAGGAGATATAGGAACCTTTTTCAGGTTGTCAAGAGGAATTTCCACCTTAAGATGGAGCATAACCGTCCCTGCTGTTAGCTTGCTGTAAAGCACAAACTGTCACAGTCACATAACATTTGTTTTTGTTATGCAAATATCTGAAAGAACTGAACAGACAACTTTACATGCGTTTTGCCATGTGTGTGATGCTGGGCTTTAATCCAAGAGCAATTTATTGGTGTAAGCAGGATCAGTTTGAGCAACTCCTTTTTCTTCAAAAAGAAGTGCAGTTGTTCACGTCAGAGCCAGAGTGTCCTGCTCTGTCAGTCATGGAGCTGTTGAAGTGGGTCCAGAGGAGGGCCACGAAGATGATTGGAGGGCTGCAGCACCTCTCCATCGATAAAAGGTTGAGGGAGTTGAACTCATTCAGTCTGGGGAAGAGAACTGTTCATGGAGACCTCATTACACCCATCCAGATTTGAAGTGACCTTATAAGCAGGAGGGAGACCAAATTTTACACAATCTAATAGTGATAGGACAAGGGGGAATGGCTTTTAACTAAAAGAGGGGAAATTTGGTTAGGTGCTAGGGATAAATTCTTTACTTAGATAGTAAAGGCAGCACAGGCTGCCCAGGGAGGTTGTGGATGCCTCAACCTTGGAGGCACCCAAGGCCAGGTTGCATGGGGCCCTGGACAGCCTGATCTGGTGGTGGCAATGCTGTCCATGGCAGGGGTGGAACTGGGTGATCTTTTAGGCCCCTTCCAATCCCATTCATTCTGAGATTCTAATGTAGTATAATCTTTGCTACGTGTTGGGTTGTAGTGATATTTAGGTCCTCTGGGTTATGTGAAAATTTCCCTTAGGACACCAGGGATATTTTATCAAAGTATACTAACAGACACTAAAATACAAGTCCTGAAATATAAGTCCCTAATTCTGAGGAAACATTATTATACCACTGTACAAATCCACCAAAATCCAGGTTTGGTTCTTGCATATTTTACAAGTTTCTATTTTTTTCTTCTTAAATAAAATATAACTTAACAAAGATAATCACAATTATAGAACAGCTTCCATAATATGAAGAAGAGTATGCTACCACTGTTTAGCCTGAAGAAAACTTGATTATGGAACAACGTGCTTAATTCCATACAGCCTGACAAAGAGAGTGGATAGAGAAGCTGTTCGTTGTTCTTTTTAGTGTAAAACATGGGAGACCTCAAACAAAACTCAGTGTTTCACAGCAAAAAGAGGCAGTCTTGTGTCTAATGTGTAGTTCAGTCACAAAACTTATCGCCACAAGACACTGAAAATTTTTGAGTTCATGAAGTTAGTTGACAGATTTATGGAAGAAAACCTCAGGGCTGCTCAACAGAAAGCTCTTGCAGGTTACCAGCTTCCTGTGGGTTACTGAGGCAGAACTGTGAGTGAATCACTTTGTCTGTTCTTATGTTCTGCTCTAGGCAGAATGGTATTGGCCAGTGGCAGAGCTGATGTAGGGTAAAGATCCAGCATGGTGCAGCTGTTATTTCTATTCTTGCATTCCAGAAGTGCATTGTTGCTGTGGCTGGAAAATGTATTCTGTGTTTTTTCTGGTTTTCCTTTTTTTTTTTTTTTTTTTTTTTTCCCTGAGTTGAAAAGCTGTTTCTGGATACAAATTTCACTTTCTAAAGAAAATATCCTCAAGAAGATTGATGCTTTTTAAAATAACTTGCTATAATTTAGATAGCTGTGTTATGATAGTAAAAGAAAAAATGGCAAAACTTTGAAAGGCTAATGCTGAATTGTACAGACAACTTTTCAAGCATGCCTTGATGGTTTACTGTCATATATGTAGGTTGCTCTGAAAGTAATCCCACTCATTTATTTCCATGGAAACAGTTACAAAGACCACAACAACACTATTTGGTAGAGCAAATTCTGAGCTACAAAAACTGTTTGTCAACATAGTCACCCCCCAGTAGCTATCCTTTTTCACCAGGGATGAACAACAGCCCGCATGCTGCACTTGTAAAAATCATAGCTGTTGTGAAAACACTGTTGCTAGGAAAATGTTGTCCGCACAGTCCAACTTTCACTGTGCTCACATCCACTGTTTGGTCTCCAAAAATATTCAGCAAGCATCAATATATGTCAACAGGTGCCATTTTTTCTGCATGAAGGAAATCAGTGACACCTTTTCTTCATACACACTTCCAAGTCAGACTCTATTCTGTCAGACTGCCCCTCTGCTGCCATCTGTCACACAGCAACAGCATGTAATGGAATACTGGTGGGAAGGTTCAACCTCTGCTGCCATACCACCACCATCCACCCTTGACATCACGGGCCAACAAAACAACACAGGAGGCATTACTTTAGGAGCGGCCCTTGTATTACTGATGACCTTTATATTTTCAATAATTTTGAGTTCTGATGATTCATTTCAGAAATCTAGCATAAATTGTACTTGTAGAAAATTGATTGCTTGTGAATTATCTTTAGCCGATAACAAAATCTGGAATCTGAGAGTTTTGTCCTGTTCCTTCAACTTCTGTGACTGATTCTTTCATAACAATATATATAAGCTACAAATTCGATCTAAAAAGCATAAAATCACACCATATTTTCTGAAACTATTCCTTAAATAACCCTTCACTTGGATTTTCTGTGTGATATGAGTTTATGACGCTGTTTTAGATTCTTAGTTGCAAAGTGATCTTCAGTGCTCAAACGTCACTTCTATATCCTATAAAGGGCAACATTTGGAATATGAACAAAATCATGGTCTGTCACTGCAAAATGACATTGTGCTACCAAGTAATATCTGGCAAGATGAAGCAGTTGGATTTGGTTCTAAACACTTTTGATATTCATCCAAAGTGAAGAAAATTCTATCTGCTCTGACTCGGTGTAAATTGTTTTGAGCAATTTATCAGACTAGTGATGCCAAAGTTAGTGCTGTGAAGTACAGATCAAAACAGTAATTTTGGTCTGGAAGACAAACTTTAATTCCAGTATTAAGAAAACATAATATTAGCATACATTGTTGTAATTCAGACAGCTGTCAAATTAGTTGTGCCATGAAATGAGCTTTGAGAGATATTAAAGAGCTAAGATGTTTTGTTAATTACTTCACTACTAGATGATGCACAAAGTATGCCTAGCAATGAAAGCATCCATTCTGGATAGCTGTTACTTGGTGTGAACTAGCACTTTCTTTCATCTGAATAGCCCTCTCACTGAAAATAGCTGACATATGCAATCCAAACTTACTATCAGAAAACTTGTTTCAGCTGTGACTGATACAGCTGATCACAGACTTAATTATTTTGAAGATAAAACCAAGGTATTTTATACATTTATATGACAAAATAGCACAATAACCTCTGGGCAAATAAGGTGACACAACATAACAGAGACTTGATGATCAATTGAACAAAAGAATTGCCTGACACGAAAGGAGTAACAGTATTAAATAGAAAATACACCAATTTTCCTCTAGATAGATCACATCTATATATAAACAGAATTGTATTTATAACAGAGTATTTACTATTACATGCTCAGTATGAGAAACAAACTTGAGTTCATGTAATCATGACTATCATAGACCACATCCTCCACATAGTAATGTTTCCTGCCCTCTGCTTTGGCCTTTAGCAAGCTTTTTTCTGCTCCTGGTGCAATTAAAGCGAGTTCTCTGCTTTGCTCTCAAGATGTGCTCAACATACCTTCACCATTATCGAACACAGTCCCATCCCACAACTGGTGAAGATTCCATCACTTTATTTCCAGTCTTCAGGTTGCTTTGCCTGCCTATCGTGTACTTCATGTTACACCACTCTTTAAAGTTTCTTTCAATTTAACGCACTTACATGTAGCGTCAGGATTTTTTTTTCCACTTTAGCTGTTCTCTATGAACCCTCAACCCTTCAGCTTTTTCCAAATGGTTTTCCTTACACCTTTTCAAGCCTGGAGTGTTATAGCACTTTCAACACTCTGAACAGCCCCATTTTGTTCTTCATAATTATACTGCAAATCTATATTCTCTTGCTGTCACTTGGCCATTTAATCTGCCCTTTTTTCTCCTCATTACTTATAACATCACTCATGCATGCAAGACATATTAATACCTTGAAATTATCACAATGTGTTCATTTACCTGCACCAATTATTCTGTTTATAGTCTGTTCAGTTGGTCCCACCCCCAGAGTTGGTTATTTCTGTACTGTCACACAAAGTAGCAAACATGCAAAGATTTACTTACCCAACTGGCATTCCTTTCTGTCACCATCAGTAGCTCACTGCCAGTATTCTAATTCATATAGCTAGACTTAAAAATCATCTAAATATCTTTTGGAGGCCTTTGGTCTCACCTCTTCTCTCCTTCACTCGAATTCTCTACCCTCTGAAATGTCCTGCAGCCCATCTTTCAGATGTGGCTCATTAGCAAAGATGCTCTTTCAATTCCAGTGTTTTTCTAGTTCCTAAAGAAGCATCTCAGAAATGAATAGATATTGATATAATTATAAAGACATACACAATTTTTTTCTCCAAACCAGTTCTTCACAGTGCCTTTTAACTTCTAAGATGAAACAGTATTACATAAACTTTTTTCAACCTGAAGGTCAATTGAATTCTATCAAATCTGCTGAGCAAATTAGATCTATAACTTACTTGTTTTAATCTCAATTTCTAATCTACAAAATACTGCCTTCACAAATTCTTATGAGTGCTAATCATGAGTTGTTCTTTTTCATTTTTAAAAGGGATTTATTTTCAGCATCCTCTTAAGAGCAGCTTTCACCTGCACTGCAAGGACACTGAATAC
The DNA here is from genome assembly GCF_951394365.1 of Tetrao urogallus. Classification (NCBI taxonomy): domain Eukaryota; kingdom Metazoa; phylum Chordata; class Aves; order Galliformes; family Phasianidae; genus Tetrao; species Tetrao urogallus. Next base: position 12,345,453 of record NC_136820.1, on the reverse strand, counting down.
CCTGAAATCCCCTTTGCTTTTTTGCTTTTTGTTTTTTTTTTCTAGGCCAGTCCTGTAGTGATGTTTCCTAGAAAAGTTGAAGAGAGCTTTAAAAGAGACAAAGTTTTTTCCTCTGTTGTTCAGGCTTTGATTTTTGTCTGCTCAGTAGATTCACTCAGCTTATATGCCTTGTTTCATGAATGTTCCGAGGAGCTGAACATCAGAGTTCAGAGTCCAAGCACAGAAGATTAACACGGACTATTTCTATTGAACTTTTTCTGTGTCTGGTGTCTACAGAAGCACAGCAGGATATTTTATTCTGTTTTCACAGTCTGTTTAGAGACATATTTTATATATATTTATATATATAATGTATTTCAAAATATCTAATATTTTCAAGTGTTTCATTAACCCTACATTTCACAGGGAACTACGTTTCCCTCCTCTCCAAAAAGAAAATAGCACTGCTATGAATATTCAAATATTTACTGCAAGAGGACAACAGGGTCTTGCTTGAGAGTTTGTTTGAAGTGAACCTTCAGTACCTAGGCATTCTAGCTAACACATGTAATACAGGGTACACAGGGGAATGCTAAGGGAAAACTGATGAACCACTGGCAGATCTAGTGGATCTAGTAATGCATGTATTCCTCTATTCATCCTTTTGCAGAGCGTGTACGACAGCACTTATTGGAGATCTACAGAGCAGCTCCAAAGACTAGAGCAGGAAATTTAATTTTTCTTTTTCAGTCCACTATTAATCTTGACACTGGACTTGACCCAGAACAAAAATAGACAACTATTTTTAGCAACCAATAATGCTCAGATCACCATGTTCAGAGTAGATTATAGACCAGCAATTGGAGATGAGAAGAAAGAAAACAAAATTACTTGCTACTCCACGTTATTTTCCAATTTAAATCTGCAGTTGAATACAATGCATTGTATTAGAGCACAGAGGGTTGTGACAGATGGCAAAATGCCATCAACTATAGACTGTAGACAGATTCGTAACTAGGAATTCTTTGTACGAGTAGGACTGAGAAGCAGCAGAAAAATCAATCACTGGGGACTGGATTTCTCTGTTACAGCAGAGACCCTGAAGTGGCACAAGCAAAACAAAGAAGAGATTACAGACCTTGCACTTTGCATAGCAAAGTTCCATCCTTTCCCTAAGGCAACCATGCCAGTCAGAGCTCATTCAGCAGTCAAATGTGTGACTATTTCTCATACTGGGATAATACGGGTAAAAAATGAAAAACTACAAATGTATATACCACAGGATATCTCCCTGATCAAAAACAGCAGAGGAAACTGTAGATGTATTACAAAAGGAAGTGATTCTTCTCAGTGCATCCTGATTCTTCACCAGCGCATCCTGGTGATAGGCCAAGCCCTTTGTCTGAATACAATGAAGAACAACAGAAAAAGCTTTATCTTAGTGCTTAAGATAATTTGTCTATGGAAATATCCACTGATAGGAGGAATTAGTTCTCTCCCAGTTCCTCAGGCTGAACCAACTTGCTCCCTCTGAAACAAATTGAGAACAGACAACTTCAGGAGCCACTCTACGTACGTAATGCTGACAGGTTCATTTGGATTTGGCCTCCTCCACTATCTCATGTCATACTAAGGATGTGCAACATACATTCTTTGTTTCATATTATAAACTGAGAACTCCAACAGGCTATAACACAGCCCTCATGGAAGCAAAAGGGAAGGATCAGACATCAAGGCTGAGTGTCCATGAGTTAACCATGAGGGAAGTACACTCAAGGTACTCTGCATGATGTTGTAGTCTTCTTCTAATGCTAAATGAGCACAGAGCAAATCATCCTACATGTTTTGGAAAAGACTCATCATATGTGTATCCAAAAGATCAGGGTAGACTGTGCTCTCTGGGCCACGGCCTGTTCCTGCCAATGCTTGTCATAGCACTCATATCATTCATAACATTTCAGTATTCCAGATGGCATCTGGTTGTAATACATAAACAGGATTTTAAAAGCAGAAAGACTACCTGGATGTTCCCTGTTGTCATTATACATCTCTACAAGGTCAGGCAAGCACAGTACAACCTAGAGACATTAGCTTCATGCCAGCTGTTCCCTTATTCCAGGAAAATAATCTTGCTTTAATCTTATTTGCAAGAGTCTGATAAAAGAGAATCATTTATCATCCACTTTAAATGAATAAATCTCATTTTAAAATCATTGTGATGCAGCTTATATGTGATCTATATTGTTAACTTATCACTGCAAAAGCTGACAGGCCTAAAATTAGATCATCCAGCTGCATATGGATATGTGGAGATGAGACTGAAAACCACACTGTCCCTCTGTTTTGTTTTGCACTAAGTTGGTGGAGAGGAGTGAAGTCGGAGCAAGTGCAGCAAGAGCAAGTGAGCAGAACCTTCATGCATTCCTATACTTTGAAATGTGTATCTGGTCCCACCTCAAACAAGGAAAAATGATGCAAATTACCACTGAAAGAGCCAATAGGGTATGTTTGTGTATGTGTGTTGGTGATGGCAAGATGTCTGAGAAGCTAAATTACTACCTGCCTAATAGCCTCGTTCCACATGTGCACACAGCTCAACCACTTTAGGAGCAATGGGATAAATGCTCTTTTTAAAAAATGTATCACTGAAGTTTTCAGACAATTCATATTTTACACATGTCAGTCTTGGAAATATCCCTATGAAGTGGCATGTGAAAGGAACTATGTGGCAGGACCTCAAGAGTACTAAATTTATGGTTTGTTGAACATGAGGGTATTTTCAGACAGAGGAATGTGAATTCACTGATAACCAGGCATTTCATTGACTTCCCACATATCATTGCCAGTCCTGGGAAAAAACAAGATAATAAAATAAGATCTGTGACCACCAGAGACCTTTCTGAGAAAATAATGGTAGGAATTAAAGTTGCTTTTGCTCTTAGTGACTTGTGTTCTATGCCATCTGACTCAATTTTTCAAGTCTTGAACACTCACACACACACACAGGACAGAGTGGTTGGAACTGGCAGGTGTGCACAGGTACCTTACATCATTAGCTGTGTGTACAAGCAGTATTTATGTGAAGCAAATAGGACAAGGGGTAAGCTGGAACTTCTAAGTGTCCATACTAGTATGATTAACTGCTCTTCTAAGCACTGCACAAGGCTGAAAATAATCCACTGTTCAGAAACATCCAGGAAAGATAATACAATAAAAAGAAAAAAAGAAAAAAAAAAAAAAAAAAAAAAAGTCATCTAAAAATCCAAAAAGAACATTCTGTAGTGTTTTGAAAAGAATAAAAAGACAATCATTGCCTGGTGAAAGCTCTCTGTGTCTTCGTGCATCTCTCTACTGACAAAGCAAATGGAGAATGTTTAATGCAGTACTTAAACTGCTGTAAGGTGGGAATTCAGAACAGTGGAAGGTTACCAAAGAAACCAAGCCATAAATCAGGGAAGTATGTAGCATCAGAAGCCTCAGGGAGATGAACAGGAGGCTTTGAGATAGAGGAGGAACATTCTTTTTTAGCAGAGGTGCTGGTCTAGCTCCAGAAACAACTGAGATTAAAGATGAGCTAAGCTGGAAAGATTCAGTGGCTCAGGAGACCAGCCACAAGCTACAAGAAAGCAATTCCAGACCATACCACAGGGACTGATCTGAGAGCCCAGAGGATATTTCAGAGTAGTAAGAAAAATTAGGCATATAAGCACATCCAGAATTCATTGGTTTGTTTGGATCTTTGGTTTGTTTTTTTTGTTTTTTTGTTTTTGTATAGCTAAGAGTACTGACTCTTAGAAAGTCAGTGAAGGCATGTGCATGTGCCTGTATGCATTGCACTTCTACCCCAGGTGTTCTGATGAATTGCACTGTAGACCAAAGAATGCACACAGTCGATATTGTGAGGAAGGGTGTTAAAAGCGCACAATTTCAGATATGTTAGAGTAAGCTTTAGAAATAAGCCAGCAATGCATCAAAAACAGCACCAAAGTCCATGAGCATGAGAAAATTTAGAGCATGTGATCTCAATGGATTAGAATCCAACACAGTCTGCTGAGTATCAGTACTCTAAAGGAACAATTAGAACTGTGCCTAATGATTTGTCACATCTCTTTGAAATAAGCAAGTTCTGTATCATAGCGTTAAGTGCATTTAACCCAGGCACCAGAAAGAATATTAACTTTCAAATCACATGCAGTATGCTCGAGTCATTTGCTAATCACTCCTGTTCCTTTTTAACACTTGTGTGTGCTATGAAAATTATGCAAACAGCTCTGTGCCTTTCTTTCAGGTGTTTGCTATTTCCACCATACACCTGATGTGCAGTTTTATATTTGGGCACACATCACTGATTCTGCTGTCTGCTCTCCCGAGATCATTTTGCTGTTCAGCAAATGTCTGCACTGGCCTGTAAGTGCACTATGTAATACTGCACTTTACAGAACTAGCGAGGGTATAGGGTGTGTGTATATATATATATATATATATATATATATATATATATATATATATATATATATATATATATATATAATGTGTGTGTGTGTGTGTGTGTATGTATGTATGTATGTATAAAATATATAGGGTTTTATATATATATATATATACACACACATATACACACACATGCAGTATTGTCTTAGTTTCAGCTGGAGTAGAATTGTTTTCTTCTGAGTGTCTGGTACAATGCCATGTTTTAGCTCTAGGAGAAAAACGATGCTGATAACACACTGATGCTTATAGTTGCTGCAAGGCCATTCTTAGTGAAGGGCCCAAGGAGCTACAAGGTAACAGAATTAGGACAGCTGACTTAAACTGGCCAAAGGGACATTCCATACCATATGGCAGCATGTGGAAGGAGTTCTGAAAGGAGAGGGAGTTCCTCTGGCTCTCTGCTGCTGCTCAGGGTCTAGCTGGGCATTAGTTGAGAAGTGGTGAGCAATTGCTTGTGTGTCACAATTTTATGTCAACCTCTGAGTTCTATTTTGTTGTTTGTTTCCAATTCTCTCCCCAACCCCACTGGGAAGGGAGTAAGCAAACAACTGTGTGACGCTGAGCCACCTGCTGCGTTAAACTACAGCAACTATACGATAGAGATACACCCTCACCTCCATTTTCTTCAGTGCTTAGTCTTGCTCTGGTGCCAGAGTCAACTTCGTTCCTGACTGAATTCACACCAAATAAAAATGCTTGACAATAAAAAGCAAGGCTTTTTAAGCACATGGAGTACAAGGGGTACAAATGCTCAGCACTGCAGCCACTCAATTTTAAATCTCCCTTGCAAGCACTCTGCACAAGGCAAGATGGACGCTTCTCCATCTTGCTTGCACTCATATTAGATGTGCTGTTAGCACATACTTGAAGGGCCTCAGAGACAGCAAGGCAAATCTGTTGCACTTTATGGTCATAGACTTTGTACTAATGTTTCATGTAGAAAAGCTGACATTATGTATGGACTAGAAATAAGAAATAACAAGACAACAGATCACAGATCTTTTCTTGTACAGACTGTAAATAGAGAGATCCCGTGCAACTCCTATGAATCTAATTATGCTAAGTTAAATTGTTGTTAGCAGATCTCTGGAAAGGAACTGATCAAGAGCTTCCAATGCTTGCAGGCTGGGGACAGTACTTGCTGATACCTCACACATATACACAATAAAAACGTCTCTGGATTCAAGGAATGAGACAATTTCAAGGGAAAGAAAGAGACGAGTAAGCCTTCCTCTGACTTTGATATGGGAAGAACATTATTTAATTTATTAGCTTCACCCTTTGAAGATCAAAAATAGCATTTCTGGGACTAGGTCATGATCATCCTCCATCTTGTTAAGGAAATAACATGTGGGGTTGCAAGTTGAGATTTTAAAGAGTGAGAGGGAGTAGAGAGTGGAAAGAAGGAGAAACTTCATGAGGTTCCAAAATCTTTGGCATGTGTAAATGAGAAGAGCATAAACTATTTTACACTGCATAAAAGGAAGTTCAGAATGATCAAGATCTGACATCATGAATGAAAGGAAAAAAAAGCAACAAAAAAAGAACAAAGATCAGACAGAGTCTACTGTGCAAGGTATAAAGACATAGTAGCAGATATTTTTCCATTATTAAAAGTACAGACATTTAGTGGCTTTTTACTGTTACTACCAAAGAAAAATTGTTACACACAGGTTTCAATTCTGAAAGACTTGGAAACATGAAGGGAAAAAAAGATCCCATCAAGAAAAATCTTTAAGCAATATTTTAATGATACTTTACATTTCCACATCCTGCTGAAACCTAGTAACTAGGCGATTTAAGGAGTGAATGGATAAAAACAGAATTGTCATGATGCCAAGCAACACTGACACTGAACATACAAATATCAGAATGAGAGGCTTTTCAGCACTGTTACTCTCGTTAGTATTCCAGCCAGTCTATTGCACATAGGCACACAGGTTAATTTTACATGATGATGTATAAAATGAAAAGAATACTTTTAAGTGAAAAAACAAAATACAAGTACTTGACTGAAAGACAACCAAGTTTCTCTAATCAAGATTACTGAAATGCGTTCCAAACTTTTCTATAGATATAAATTTTCTATAGATATAAATTTTTCTGCTCTCAAATTATTTACTTAAGTCGACATATTATGAGAAAGCAAGTGTCCAGGTGAAAAAATATATATCCTGAAGCCATGAACTAGAGCTCCTAAAACAGGGACTGGTTTTAGTTGAATGATGCTCAGGTTGCTGTGCACTAGGGCTACGCAACACTACTTGGGATGTTGTGAAAATCAGATACTAGGGGCATACAACAGTCTGCTGATTTTGCCTTCTTTTTTAAGAAGCAAAGCTTCCTCTGAATGGGAAGCCTTTTCATACATGGAGATTATCAAATTCAGATGCTAGATAGCTATCCAAGAGTTTAAATAGTTAAACCAATAGTTAAAGCAGCTATCCAAGAAGACTGCCAGCCACTAGACTAAACAATATCCCTACTGATATAAACAGAAATAAAATACATAACATCCAGGTGCCAGTTAGCCCTAAGGGTAACATCTTCAGAAAAGATCTGCTTAAAAAGATGTTGGAGAAACAAGCAGCTTGAAAATGCCACAGAAAAATCAGATGGAGAGAAAAAAGCTGCATGTATTCAAAGAATAATTGATAGGACTGGAATAACTTGGGGTCCTCATCTGCACACTATTCTCTGTGCTCAACTCTGTAAGTGATCACATCCCTTGAAAATAAATGGCACTCCAAAGGCAGGCATCTTCTCATGTGAATAAGATTGAAGAGAGATAGGATAAAGTGCACGTGATCCAAAATTGTTTGCCTTCACTGTGTCATAAATCTCTTTTGAGGGGAAGGAGGACCTGTTTGTTTTCTTGCCAACTCACATGGCCTAAAGAATGATTGCTGACTAAGGAACCTGATGTAATTAGGGAGCTGAATAACATAATAGCAAATGCATCATAAATGGAGTTGAATGCAGAATAATGGAAGGAACAAGGTGAACTGCTTGTATACTCTGATGGCCCATACTCAATAACAATTTAGATAAAAAGGGAATCAGACATTTTTCTGAGAAGGACAGTGCCCACTGGCGTTATAAAAAACACTGAATAGCTTTTTAGCCTTCATTAAAGAACAAGCAATCCAGAAAATATCATAGTGCCACTACATTTAAAAAAAAAAAAAAAAATGTGGTGCTATCATATAACATTTCTGCTCATCCAATTTTACAAAAAAAAAAAAAAAAACTATAAATAGAAAGGGGCAGCAAAGGGCAATAAAAATGATTGAAGGCACAGAAATGTTTCCATACTGGGAGAGATTAAAAACAGAAAGCTTATTACTTTTGTTTGGAAAGAAAAAAAATTGGGAATGACAGATCCATAAAACAATGCATAGAAAACCGAGTGATGAGTGTCCTAGGCAAGAAAGAAACACATAAGAACAGAAGGAATTTTTAAAACTGATCAAAGATATAACAGAGCAAACTGTATTTCTACAGGATATTCAGTAGGTTTAAAGAGAAGGCCAAGTACAATTTTTCTACTACTTTTCTACTACTTCTCTCTAGTCAACATGTGACCCCTAGCACAAAAAGGACACTGTTGGAGCAGGCCCAGAGAAAGGCCACGAAGATGATCAGAGGATTGGGGTACCTCTCCTATGAAGAATGGCTGAGGGAGTTGGGTTTGTTCAGTCTGTAGAACAGAAGGTTCTGGGGAGATCTTTTTGTGGTCTTCCAGTACGTGAAAAGAGCTTATAACTAGGAAGGAGAGTGACTTTTTACATCAACTGATAGATAGAGGATAAGGGGGAATGGATTAGAATTTAAAAAAAAAAAGGTAGATTTAGTTTAGATGTTTGGAAGACACTCTTTGCTCAGAGGGAAATAAGACATTGGTACAGGCTGCCTAAGAAGCTGTGGATGCCCTGGCATTCAAAGCCAGGTTGGATGGGACCCTGGACAGACTGATCTGGTGAGTGGCAACTCTGTCCATGGCAAACAGTTGGAACTGGATGATATTTAAGGTCCCATCCAACCCAAATCATTCTATTATTCTATTATACTATTGCAAAATTTTCTATGAAAGATCAAATTTCACTCTCTAAAACTCACGGTAGTGACTAATGCTGGTCGCTGGAAATGCAAGTCTGGATGGATGTTGGATACAGTCAATTACGCTAACTCCTGCGTTACTTATAAAATCAAACCATCAACAGTGTTTTCAGTAATGTGTTAGTAAGTAAGCAATTAACAAGTTGACTATTTACTTCCAGGAGGAAAAAGAAGAAAAAAGGAAGAAAAAAAGCAAACAATATCCCAGGGAATTATTCGTTTAAGAGAACATAGTGGGAACATAATACTTCTCAATTAAATTCTTGTTGCTTTGAATTGCTGAGCACAAATAACTTCTGCCAATCAGTGCAAGAGTTGCAAATGCTGAAAATTCTGACCAATACAACACTGTAATATCTTCCAGAATTCTAGAGCTTCGGATAAATCTTACATACATACATTACATAAATATCTCATGCTTCCTCGGCCACAGTTAGCAGTTATCTCACCCACAACAGAGCGACTACTTTATGAATTGAAGTATACTTTGAAGATGTTCAACTTCTTATAAAGCATCAGAACAAGGTTTAACAACTCTAGGTTCCCCTCATCTCCTTGGCTCATTGCACTAAGTTTATAGAGTATAATTGAAGTAAATGTGTTACTAAAGCCTAAAATTCGAGGTCCATAACTAAAATCTAATCACTGTTTACTTCTACTTCCTGCTAGAGCATCATCTTTTAAGTCTCAAAGGCAACAATTCTATCTGACTCATTTCTGTCTGCCCTTTATTTACAAGTTACTAGCAGTATTGAAGTATGACTGCTTTGATTATTCTACAGACACCGCCTAATAGAGAAGTTTGAGCTTTCTATGCTCATTTGACAGGGGTTCACGGATCAGACTCAAAACAAGGTCCCTGAGAAAATGCACTTATTTATCCACTGAAGGCATCTACTGGAAAATCAATATCTCAGATGTAATGAGTTGTAAGACAAGTAAATTAGAGTACAGATTACTCTGTCAATTGGGACACATAACCTTCCTCTGTAATTAAGTCTTTCATAGGTGCTACATTGCATTTGGCACTGGTTGCTCTGTCTAATTACTGTACTTTTTATTTTAAATGAACAGGAAACTTCCTAAAATACCTTAGCATCCACTTTCGTCCTTTCTCACACCAGCCCTGCTACTGATGTGAAAAGTTACTTTAGAATAGCTCTAACGGCACTGTTCCTGTGAGCAAAATAAATTCATAAATCAAAGGAAGACTTCTATTTGAAAATGCAGCTTAGAAGAATGCACAATTCTTTTTCTCAAAATACACATACGTTAATCTGAAAGCCTTGCTCAGGTTTGCAGATGATCGAGGCACCTGAAGTCTCTTACACCTGTACTGGCATACAGACATGCTGTGAGCTCAGGACACATACGGGCAACAACAACTACAGAAGAGTAAGACTTTGGAGTAAGTGTGGAATCCTCAAAAACCTCAGAATATTCTCAGTGGCTTAGAAGCATATATGATACAACAAAGCATCCACACTCCTGAATATAATGGAATAGTTTGTCCACGTCATCACAATAGCTCAAAAGAACAGAATCATAGAATGGCCTGGGTTGAAAATGATCACAGTGATCATCTAGTTTCAACTCCTTTGTCATGTGCAGGGTTGCCAACTAACAGCAAAAATCTGATACAGAGCTCTCATAATGTGCAAATCTTTGCTCTCAAGAAGGAGATACCAGAAAGCATAAAGCATTTGCACTTCACAAGCTTGCCTGTCTACCTCTTTGTCTTACCTCTTTGAATCAAGAGGCATGTGAAAAATTAAATCTTGTCAGAACTGAACTAAATGCAAAGCCAATAAACACTAAGTTTGAGTTTGAATAGATCTGGGAAAAAATCTCTTTCTGAAACAGGAAAAAAAAACAAGGACTAGGTGGCTGCATACACATAGCTGTGGAGCAGAAGTATCTACTGGAAGTCACATACCATCATGTAACATTGATTGTTTTTAAGACATCTCACATTATTCTGTAATTTGCAGGTGTTGCATATAGAAAGGTTTTGCTCACCCTAAGAAGAGAAAATGGACTGTTGTCTGTAGTTCTAAAGAATATCTCTGTGGGCAGAAATCAAAAGTTTCTTGTGCTTTCCCTTCTATTTTTTTCCTCTCAGCTCTTTCCTTTGCACTGCTGCATCTGATCCTCCACCCAGAGAAATCAAAGGAAGATTTTTTCTGATCAGTGCTCCTGTGCTGGTGTCAGTGACAATCAAAGATTGTGAGCTTATTATATGATAAAGTGTTGGGCTTTAGCGACAGATCAGATCAGTTAGGGGAAATGGCCACAGATCAACGTTTAAATTGCATTGCTATCTTCTTGGAAAAAGCATAACCTGTTGTCAAGGAAGAAAGCCTTTTATGTTTTGATACTGACTTCCTCCTTTCAAAAAGAGTAGCATTGAAAAAAACATAGATCAAAGAAAAAATAGTTGTTTAGATTGCCTGTTAGTTGGGAATTATGAAATTGTATTTGTTTAACATACACTGCATAGAAAACATTTCTTTCTTAAGCCTGCCTGTACCACCAGTAATACAGAATAGTATTTATGTAGCTGAACATCTAGTAGGTAGCTCAGGTACATCTTTCAAGCCTATCTACAACTTGCAGCAGAGTAATGGATAGACTCTAGGCAGTAAACCTCAGTGGCACAACACAGAGCTGTGTTCTTATGAGCTTGGGTCAAGAATCTGTATCTAATTTTCACATTAGTTTTGGTACCTAATTGGGAAAGTATGCCCATATTTCTTCTGAGCCTGACAGGCTCAAATACCCCAACGTAATCTTTTCTCTCAAAAATTTTCATGAGGAAGGTATTCTTACCCTTTCAAGCCCCCTTGCAATCAAATTTCAGGTAATGGAGACATAAGTCAATACATCAAGGACAGTTTTAAGATGCCTTTGTGAATCATAGCTTAACAGATCTAAAAAAAAACAGCAGTATAGCTGTGCATTTTAATTCATCTAACAGGAATCATGACTTCTTCACATGACAAGTCCCATCAAACTCAAAATGATCAAAGGGACCTTGTAGGCACTGATATTGTAAGTGACAGCACGCAGACAAACTGCTAAGACTACATACCGTCCAACAAAAAGTTAGCAGCGATTCTGACTTTGATGCTACCAGTTGCTGAAATTGAGCTCCATTTTCAGAAACTTACCCATCTATGTCTGTTTTTAGACACTGTCTTTGATATTTTTCAGACCTGGGCACTGGCCAGTAAACAGTACCACACAATTGTTTTCCCACAGTAAATACTGCTTTAGATGCACTATATGCTACTTCAGCAAAACATAAACAGTTTTAACTTTCCTGCCTAACATATGCAACTCCTGTTTAAAGTGAAGAAACCAGCTTCAGATGACAGACCTGAGGGAAAAAAAAAAAAACACTATGGAGGAAAGAGCACTGTAATTTTTTAAACCATTGGCATAGCCAGACAACGCCCCACCTGGTTCCTAGTACACTGTCTCAAACAGCATCAGATCAAAAAAGTGAAAAATCCACACTCTAGAGGGAAACTACAGGAGACAAAGGTTCTGCCAATAAGTCATGAAGCCAGATACAGTCTGAGCCATCCACATGGGCAGCCAGCAGCTCAAAGAATAGACACTAAGCAGAGGTTCAGAAGTTTCCCAGTAATTCAGCACTCAGTAGGGCTTAAGGTACAACTCACCTGACACCCTCAAAGAGCAGAAATTCATGCTATAAAGCAGAATATAACCCAAGAGATCTTGAACAACAGCAACATACCTTATATAGCAATGCCTGCCTTTATGCTTTTATCACTCTGTTTGTAGGCATCTAAAGTGTAAACACTGAAAATGTAGCAGATGCATAAACCTGGACTGCTTCGGTTTAGCACATAGAAGTACATAAAGATCCATTCACTTCAATCCTAAACAGGCATGCAGACACTTTTTTCCTGAGTACCATGCAAATGCCATTTCCTGAGTACTACTCATAGTCTCCAATCTTGCGTCACATTCAACTAGGCCTTAAAGCAAGTAAAGTTGAAATCATTTGTTTTAATCCAAAGGAACTAGGAAAATATTCAGGAAAACTGATCCAAATTCACTTTTTAAGAAGATTACTTAAAGTGCATTAGGCTGGCAAGTGGATGCTTTTACTCAGAATCAAAGCAGCCTTAACTTGGTTCAGTTTAATTCGCTTTGGAAAGAGATCTGGAATTAATCCTATTTAACAAATCCACTTTAATTACATTAATTACTTCAAATTCTTGAGTTTTCCAGTGCACACAAACCTACTTTCATCTTAATTGTCTGAGCGTGCAGATCTAGATGGAACAGTTTAAGGAGCATATTTCAGATACAGGCCTGCATCTCCATGGCTAAACCTCATTAAATAATTATGTGATCTTATCCAATAAAGTTCCATTGCAAAAAAAAATTTAATCACCTTCAGTGGTCTAAGGAATAGGCCATGTGCTCGCTAAATACAATACACTAAATCAAGCAGGCTTGACAGATATTTTGTTGCTGAAGAGGCTTTTAGCTGATGGCTGGGTGGAGGTTTTACAGCTCAGATAATTTTAGCTGCTGAACTGGCATATTGAAAATACCAAAAAATTACAAGAGGATTATAAAAGGAAGAAAACATAGAACTTTCTGCTCTGTCACTCGTATTATCATTTGGTTTCCTACCTGGGTGGTTCCTCCTAGAGTAGCAGAGAGAAACACAGGACAGATATTCTGAGGAAGAAGTTTTCAGGTGGCTTTATAGCCCTGAAGCATGAGCTGGAGATGATTCTGGTATAAGCTTGGTCAGTATTTTCAAAGATCTTCCAGTTATCACCTAAAGGAAGATCAAAAATATTGGTTATTTTGCATGACTTCTTCAGATTACTATTATTAGAATTTTTATTAGATTATTAGATTTTTATTATTATTAGAAATTATTATTAGATTAGGCAAAATCTGAATAAGCGACAGAAATGCAAGTGGTAAAATATTCTAGAAAAGGAAGGGAGAGAAAAATGTTAGGCCTTCTGCAGTTGTTATTTTTTTGGTCTGTGACATGTATCAGTCATGTAATAAAACCTTGCTTCAGGAAACAAGTGAAGAACAGCCATCCTGTTTCCATCCCAGCCCAAATATCACCTACAGTTTTCAACTGCAAGTATTGTTTTGGAAAGAGAAAGCCGCTTGTGGTTCAAAGAGACTTCACATCTCCACACCTCTCACTGTTCCAGCTCTCTCAGGAGAGGGCTGCCACTCTCCCCACCTTGCGTCTCCACCGACACCAGCAAGCAGAACTGAGCACAGCTAGAACCCAGACACTTTATACTGGAACGATCTAACTGGGGGAGAGAACAGCAGCTTGAGACAGGATAACCAAATCCATTCCAATGGCCTGCCTGACCTCCAAAAGGAAAGATGGAGATTCTAAAGCAAAACTCAGGAAAACTGGAAATGGCACTGAGGCCATTTTGTCCCAGGAGGAGAAATATCTCTGTGGGTCTTTGCGCATAATTGCCATCTCACTAAAGCACTTCACAGGGAAAAAAAAAAAAAATAGCAGGACAAGGCAGGTTTTAACCATCACCTGAACAAGCATGATTCAAGCTTATACTCTGCTACACAGTGCCTCAATTCATTTGAGCTCCTCCTACACAAATTATACTTAGTCCTAGCCTAGTTAGCTCAAAACCATTCATCACAGTAGTTTCTTGTTTCATGTTGGTCCTAGCCTGCATTCCTTTGTCTATCATATCATGAAGCCAATGAGCTGATGCTCAAAGCACAACTAATGATATGGTTCACAGCTTCAGAGCAAGTATATGACCCACTCAGCCACTGACTGGGGAGAAGCTATGCTACCTAAACATCACCATATACTCTCCAACCAGTTTAAAAAAAAATAAAAATCAGCCAGTAGTAGAATGCCTCTAAGCACATATAATCACAAGGCTTTGGTGGTCCCTAATCACTAGGTAGCTAAAACTATACAGTGATTCTTTTCACATTACAGTCTGCCTAGGCACTTGAAAAGAACTGACACAACTGATCCACATTTTGACTAACCCCTTTTAGATTAAATCCAGTTGCCACAGTAATAAAGCCATAATGACGCAATCCCAATGAATGAGAGTGACCTCTATGGCAAGTTTGAATAGATTCACCTAGGTGCTTAACACTAGAACGTTGGAATAAGGCTGGAAGAGAAGCAGATGCATGGTTAGATTTCTCTAAGACTGTTAAACTTTTAGAACAGCAAAGCAGGTGAAAAACAAGAACTAAGTTTAGAACTGGAAAGACTTCCTTTCTATTTTAAGGTACAGTTATGACAATAAAAACCACTATCTTCCACACACACGCAGAAGATGATGGCAGAGGTTTTCTATTCATTCAGAAATAGTTGCCTTTTCTGATAGCCAGATATTACTGCAACAAAATAAAAGCCTCGCACACTCCATAAGCAAAATACACTGATCATAAAAGCCAAACTCCATGATGAATACAGAAATAAAATCTTATATCTTAATCATGATACAACCCAAGAGACAGATACAACTAACAAACAAACAAAAAAATGTGGTCAGCAGCAGAGCACAATAAAATACTGCTGTATTTAGTGCATTATCTATCACTTGCATTCATCTCCATAATTATCAAGTTCCTTCCTACTCTCCACCTTACCTTCTTTGCTTATGGATGGAGAGAAAAAAGAAAAAAATCATGATTAATGACAATTTCTAAACATTCTGTTTTAGATATATTTAGCTTCTCCACAGGAAGAAAAAAGAACAAGGATAAAGGGGAGAACCTCTTTGAAGTGCTATTACAGACACATAATTCACAAAGCAGTTTCTCCCCCATAATGGTTATTTGAGCATATTTTCAAACAATATACATATTTCCAGACATCATAAAACAGCCTGGAAATTCACATGAAATCTGGTAAGATCTAGTTAAGAGAGAAAAGAGACAGATAGGAAATGGCAACATTAAGCAGCTCAGAAGCTATATGGTTGGGTTTTCTTCTCTTCAGGTTTTAATATAATATAGACTCAAAACACAAAGGAAAGAGAATTTCCTTGCTGCTTAACTTATCAGAACTGAAAGACCACAGAACCTTTATTTACAGAGGGACTGGGCTTGGCAATGTAAAGAAAGATCTTCAATCAAGTTGTTCATGCACTGTTTGAAGGGAAGGGGAAAAAAAAAAACAAACCTACTGCCTTAAAAGCTGTAATGGCATGGCTATGAGCTCATAGGGAGATAAACAAACAAAAATCAAATCTCAATTTGAGTCCTCAATGACACAGAAGGTGCTTTGTAAGAAGGTCTTTCTTCATCACCTTCTTCTGTCTTAAGAATTTCTCTCATCTTCCTCGTTTAGTCTGCTCTATGGCCTTTACTGTACTATGATGACCTTCTACTGTAAGATAAGGACTACAGAACACACCTCTGAAGTAGCCCACCAGCCTGCTTCCTGCCTGTGACTTCAGGTAACTCAGCAGAGCTTCTGAGCCTCTTCCTGCACTACATTTCTAGTCCTCAAATATGCAAAACTATCAACAATGTTTCTGACCTTTCAGCATCTCTTACCTCCATGTTTCCTTTAACTTCCTGTTCCATGTTTCTTTAATGACGCTAACCACCTCCTGCCCCTCCTTTTTCTTTCGCAGTTCTGACAAAGAAATTTCATTCAGTTCTGTTCACAGGCTGTTCAGCATGCCCTTTTCTCACCTCTTCCACAGGCTGTATGCTTCTGTTCTGTACTCAGTCTACCCTCCATTCTTTCATTTGATTTTGAAGTTACATTCAACAAAATCCAAACAGAAAGCAAGAAAGCCCTATATCTGATCTGATGGTAGCTCTGTATATCCTCTAGCAAAGCCTATCTCCAATAACCTTGCTAACAGATTAAGAAGGGCCAATCAATCTCACTCAGGTAACACACCTATAGCAGGAAATGATTGTGATCAGCTGTCATGACTCTATCTCATGTAATTAGAACGAAGTCAGGCATTGCTTTCAGTGTATAACATAAACACTCCACAAGCAACCAAAACCTAAGACAGGACAAAACTATTTACTTCACATTAGTAAAGCATCCTTGAAAATAAATTCCCAGATGATTACTGCTCTTCCAGTTGCGTAG
Organism: Tetrao urogallus; assembly: GCF_951394365.1. Taxonomy (NCBI): domain Eukaryota; kingdom Metazoa; phylum Chordata; class Aves; order Galliformes; family Phasianidae; genus Tetrao; species Tetrao urogallus. The sequence continues at coordinate 12,328,727 of NC_136820.1, read as the reverse complement.
CCCACAGCCTTCTGCCTTTCAGCAATCCAGCTGAGACAGACAATAACCACTCTGAAAGACACTGTTGCCCGTGGTGAATTATTGCTTAATTAGATAGAGCCAGGATGTTCTATCACATGCGCAATGCTTTATGAATAAAATCAAGTGCATCCTGCTTTCTAAGCATTCATCTCACAACAGCACAAAACCTAGGGAGTGACAGCTTGCTACCAGGAGGAATGGTACCCTAAAGAGATATATGTTGTGTTTCAAAAAAGGTATGCAAGTGTGAACAGTTTAAGCAAATCAATAGTCTGCAGTGCTGTTAGTCATAAATGCTTATTCGATGCAAAAGCACAGAAAAGCTCCAGTCAGTATAAGGACTCCACTGTGTCAACATGCATCCATGTGAGAAAATGGCCTGGTGAGTTTCTCCACACTCCATGGTCACTCTCCTTTATACATATTTTAATTCCTCACTAAGGAAGCCTAGCGATGGCCTACACTAATCTGGCTTCTGGGCTGGTCTGAGGCAATTTCACAAAGACCCTCTGCTGGGATTAAGAGTAGCCACATAAAGAGTTTGTGTGGAAATTGCTGGCGTGCTTCAAATTCCCAACCTACATTGTTTTGAAAGAACAAGCATACACCTTAAAGCGAACATAATATCAGCCTTCAAGATTTTATTATCCAAAAATCTAATTTACAATTTCCAAGTTAATTGGAGGTGCTCCTTCTCATGTCAAACCCAAGCTTCTTCAAGTAGTATTTAAATGTCTAGCATGCAAAAGAAAATTCTTAAACCAGCATATACCTGAGTGAATATTGCACTTCTCAAGAGGCTAAAATCACTTACAAATCCCACAGTCCAAATATTTAGTTAGATCCAGTGCTACATACACAAATATTAAGACTTTATTAAGCAATTAGGCAATTACTGGGGTTTTCTATACAAAATCAGCATAAAATGAATTCCCTGATTAATTTAACTCCTAAAATTGTAGTGCTAAGAGTGAACAGAAGGACAAAGGAAGGTATTATGCTGTGCTATGAGGTTTTGCAATTTGTATAGCAAGGGAAAAGTCCCTATAAGGGCTAGAAGTTCAGGGGAAATGCAATAGTATCTTAATTAATTAATACAGGTGCTGGTATTGAAATGTGTTTCAAATCCTCTTTCACTACTGGCTTGAACACAGAAACCAGCAGGTCTCAGAAATGGGTAATGCTGTCTACATAAGGGTGTAACTTAACTGCAAACAAAGGTGGTACACTCAGTTCCACTGAGCTGCTCTACTGATGGGGCACTGCAGAAGACCCTGGCTAGAGGAAGGTGCTATTCTCTGAAGGAAGAAAACAGGACCTTTCCTGGAGGAAATGTAAACAGAAGCTCTAATGAATGTGTGGAAGATGGATTGCACGACGCAGGCCACAAACATGAGTGGCAATTGTGGGTCATGCATGTAGGTACCTTTCCATAGTATCTGTGATCATTAAAGTGTGACGTGCAATATGTTTTGAAAGCTGGTAATATACTACAGACCACAAGCTAAAGATTAGATGTGTAATTCATTTCTTCCAAACGTTGAATACATGACATTAATAGCTCCAGCAAGATTTTAAGATTTAAATTCTCAAGAGCACTCTGGACAGGGGTAACAAGCCATCAGGATGGCCCCTCAAAGCTTGCACTCAGTAAAAGTCATTAAGCCTTCCAGTTTTTATTCCAAACACCAGTTCTCAGAGACAAAGACCACAGGTGATCAAAGACGCTGAAGCTTTCAGAATGGAAAGAGAAGGAGGTTATATTCCTAAAGAGAAGAGGGAGAGCACTACTGACTCACAGTTGAAGATGAAATAGTGAAAAGAAATGGGAAATGACACTGATGGGAGTCTGCCCAGAGCACACACATTTCAGATCTGGATTTTTGTTTTGTTTTGTTTTATTTGAAACATTTTCTTCCATCTCAGCAGGCAACACTGTGGCTTAAACCTTGCCTAAGGACACTCCTCCTTGTTTGTCCAGTTAAGTATGTGTGAAGTTGGCCACAAGATTTGTTTGGGGAAAGCTGCTGAACTGAGGAGATAGTAAAAATTCCACTGTAACAACGATCCTTGTGGACCTGCGGGCATGTTTAGGAAATCCAATGTTGAAGGGCATTTCTTGCTACACTGCTGATGACCTTTATTTGCAGTTTTTATCACTGGTGCCAAGCCTTGAAAAATAGCTCCCCAGGGCAAACACAAAGCAGCGTTTCTTTTTGTTTTTCAGTTATTTCTCTTCTCCTTGTTTCCATAATACCAGGAGAGCTTAGGGAAGAAACGAGGCAAATACTGTTGTAATCTAAGAAGCACTTCTGAAGTCATATGGTTACACTGCTTTATTGGTTACAGTACAGACTGGTCCTTTTCTGTTAATCAAAGAAGAGCTCCTGTTTCACTTCACTGGAGATAAACGCCTGTGGGTCGCAGCATCCCAGTCACAGTGAATACTCAAGAGTATTAGAGATAAATCAGACAGCGTAGGGAGGAGAAAGAGGGACAACAGCTGTTATTTTAGAGGCTGGTGTATTTAGCGTGCTACTCTCTTTCCTGTGTAATTCTGCAACATTCATAGAGTGGGAGACCCCCTGAACCAGCTGGCTGTGAAAGTAATTCGAGTTTGTGTCTCAGAGGCTGCAGCTGCCCAGCTTGGATAGGGAGAGACCATTCTCCAAGTAAGCCTTACCTTAAAATGAGCTTTTGTTATTCATCAGACATCATTCCACATCAGCTACAGTCTTGGTTTCATTGGATTATGACAGTTTTGCCAGGAATGTGCTTTTCATGTGAGCTTAGTGCCAGTAGCCCCACAGAAACTGCCTGCATTAAAAATTCATTTGTGCTGAATCACTGCAGTATCTATTTTATCAAAGCAAGTGCTTCTGAAACAAAGCCACAGATGGGAGGTTTAGGCAATCAGATGCAAGATTAGGAAAAAATCCGAATTTATAGCCTGCGCATACATTTCTGAAGTGAAAAAAAAAAAAATAGTAGCAAAGAAACACTAGGCAGAAGGTCACTGCAGTCCATTAAATATTTTATCTACTTCAGTAATGAAATGTAGATATTTATTTGTGATAAAAACACATCGCTGTACAGCCTGCTTTGATTAACTCATCACATAAATCCTCTGTTGTAGAAATTTTCAGAAGTTATTGAAAGCACTATTAGAAACGTCAAGGCCAGAACTGTCAGGAGCTACAATGTGGAGGAGCCTCATGAGAACAAAGCAGCGTGTAACAGGAAGAAAGCTTTCTGAATTAAAAACACTTGATTAATTTAAATTTATTATATGAAATAGAGAAGTTTGTTTTCTAATCTTTCCCTTGTTGGTCAGAAAAGCATCTCCACTTTAGAATCTTATTTTGATTTTGTTTCCTGCTGTGATTACTCTAAGCATTCTTGCCAATTACATGTCTTAAGTGAACTTTAACGAATTAATATACTGCTAAGTTTTAGATTGTGTCTAATTTTAATATTGCTTCCTGCATATATCCAAATACAAATATACTTTTTCAAAGAAGTGGTATCAGACAAAGATGTTTCAGATTGATTTCACGTCATTAGAGGAGCAGTGGACGTTGGCAGGACATCCCACCGACAAGAATGAACAATGCTTTGGAGTTCCTCAGAAACCAACAAAACCTGTGGAGCTTTTGCTAGGAAAAGGATTTCACATATTGTTCCTACTAACACTTCCAACTTCTAAATACAGTTTTTGTGATGCTGATCTATTTTTTAGAAGCTACACTGCATTTTTACAAAACATTTTCCCATGTTAGAAAAGATTTACTTAATGGGCAAAATAAAACAATGATCACAAAGCTGGAAAGGTCTCTATTTTTCATTTATGTATGAAAAACCAAAAGTATTTTATTTGGATGTTTTATTACAAAGACTCACAGAAATCATAGACTGGTTGCTAAATGCTCCCATTCTTTCCTGCACTTTAGCTGGATTTCATCTTCCATCACTAAAGATCTTCTTTCTTATGGGATGAGGCTGTCATAGCCCCATTGTAAAGGAAGGAAATTATGAGCCAATATGCAGACATTTTTGGTTTCAAAATACAACTGACTTGAATTAAATATCCTATTTTCAAGTATTTTGCCAAAAATGTAATTTTTTAAGACAACAAAAACAAACTGAAGTGTCCATACAGCATTATTTTAGAGTTTTGTCTGCAATGGGAACCATCAGGCACCACAGTGAATGTTCATAACAGTGACGTGCTGAAGTGTAGGAAAGCCAAGAAGTCCCCCAGATTAAGGCACAATAAACCCAGAGTAATTTCAGTGATTACAGAAATACTACTGAAATTATGCATTTTATAATTTAAATCATAAAAGGTCAAATTTAATTTATTTATGCATTGTTTTCTCTTCCCATGGGATCCTCTGTGACAGGGCCTACTATAGACAAGTATCCCATGCTTTAGCCTGATTTCTTTTTCCAAACCAAATGTGCCTACCTACACTAGGTAATTTTCAGCATAATAAATCCAGAGGGCTACTATGGCCAGGAAATGTTAAATTCTTTGCCCTTCCCAGAAGGAAAGCAAACAGGATCTGTGAAAAAATTGAAAAGAAACGCCTGCGATTCTCCAGTACAAAGCAAGCACATCCTTTATGTCTGCCCTACGTGATAAGCCACTAACTGCTTTCTTCATCACAGTATTAAAACTGGAAAAAGGTATGATAGTGCAAAGAGGATGGAGGACGGTAAAGTAAAAGGAGCAGAGTTATTATAAGTGTTAATGCTACAACCACATATGTTCTTGAAAGTATACATTTTTAATCTGTCGTATTTTTCAATATATACATCGCTTGTTTCCCTCTTCCCACACACCTTGACAGATAGTTCCTTTCTTTTATTTTCTTTCTCTATCATCTGTTGGTTTTCAGGAATAAGAACTGCGTTTTTGTTAAATCATAATGAATTTAAAGGCACCTCAAATCACTAAAAATAATAATAGGTACAAGGGTTGCTCTGGAAATAAAGCCTCACATTTTATGGTGTTGGCCCACAACATCACAGGTGAATGGTGGCTGTATGGCTATAGAGGTTGCACCTTCCCCTCCCACTAGTATTATATTACACGTTGTTGTGGTGTGACAGATGGCAGCAGAGGGGCAGTCTGACAGAATGGTGTCTGACATGGAAGTGTGTATGAAGTAAAGGTGTGGAACTGAATTCCTCCATGCAGAAAACAAGGCATCCACTGACATTCATCAACACTTGCTGAACATGGACACCAAGCAGTGGAGGTGAGCACAGTGAGGCAGTGGATGGTGCATTTCAGCAATGGTTACTGTAATGTGAATGACAAGCCATATTACAGAGAGTCTTGCAGATTTTTACAGTCATGGCATGCAGGTTCTTGTCCATCGCAGGCAGAAAGGCATAGCTGATAGCAATGACTACGCTGAAAAATAGCGTGCTGTAGCTGAGAATATGATTTATCAAATAGCGTTATTGTGCTCTTTGTAACTGTTGTAGTTACACAGAACTAAACTGGAGGCATTCGTTTCCAAGCTATCTACATATATATACTGTCCTGGACTGCAGAGGTCTAAGTGCAAGGAGTATGATTCAGGATTACATTCCAGTGGCATTTTGACTCTCGGTACAGACTAAGCAGAGATGGAATGCTTGCTCAGATCTTCATAAACCAAAGTTCAGCTTCTGTATAGACTCTGAATCCCTATTTGTAAATGCAAATGTATTACTGTTTATGCAAATTGAACATATATTCACATAGCAAGTATAAAATGTGTAAAAAAGCCTGCACACAATTAGTGCAAGCAACTGTGCTATCCACATACACAAAAACAACCCTAATTACAAGAAGTAGCTACAGAATAACTCCCAGTTCTATGCTACATTTCTGTGTTTCAGCACTGTGCAATTATCAACTTTACTTTAGCAGATATTTTCAGAAATTGCCAATAATCTAATAACAGAAAGAAATTGATTTTCAGAATAACAGAGGAGAGATGACATCATTTGGAGACAAGAGGAAAAGTATAGATCATTTAAGTCAGTACTCCAGAAAATTGTTCCAAAACCACTTGCACTCCCAGAGACCTGAGCTGCTGTCACTTTACCACCACAGACAATTCACATCTGCATATGTATACGATTGTAAACAGACAAACGAGCCAATGAAGAACATACTAAAATTGCTGCAAAGTTATTCATCTTTCTGCTTCAGTTACTCATCCAAAAAATGATTAATTGAACACATTATGCAGGCCAGGCTTAGCAGGGATGCTTTGATAAGTGGGTTAAACTATGAAGAAAATCTTTTCTAAGAGAATAAAGGTTATCTCACATTGACTTTGAAAATCTTTCTCATATCATCTTGCAATGAGATGCATTTCTGTATTCTCAATTTATTTCTCTGTGGGAGATCCAGTCTTGAAGAATAAGCAAAATTTTAGCCCCATCAAGAGAAAAGAAGGAAGGAGGTAGAAAAATTGTTTTATTCGTGGAGCAGAGATACCTAAATAATGACCAGAGTATCTGTGAATGAACACTAAAAGCACACTTTTGATCTATGCTATTTACTCTTATTTAAGGAAGATTGATACAGCTATCAAAGTTATCACGCATAATTGCTTCTACTTTCATTGAAATAAAGGGAATGTTCATCAAGTCATTTGACTCTGCTAGACCCTCTTCACACACAGTGAAATTGAGTAAGAACCGGGTTTTTAGCTGAATAGCTCACTCAAAACTGTTCTTGAGCACCCCTACAGGTCTATACACACTTCAGTCTTCACACTTTAGCAATAACACAGCTGTTCCTCAAACACATTCAACAACTGTTTGAATGCCATAAGTTTCATAGTGTAGATGGGTCCTAAAATAGCTGGAACATTATGTCCTTTACCATCATACCTTCCTGCTTGGCTGCCAGATTGTTCTCTTTTCCTTTTTTTGATGGATTAAGTAGAACCACAGCAATTTGTTGATTTGAAAACTAAGCAATCTCTTTAAACTGTCTGTACACTCATTCACTGCTGTCACTGGCTCTACCTGAATTCATTTTCGAACCTACAGTACAAAAGCTTTACTCAGGAGGAATTTGCATCTGCAAGCAGTGGTGATGAATCCAATAAAATAGACTCATTTCTTACACTTAAAATTTTACTTTTTTTTCTCAATAGCTGGTACTTTCTCCCTTCGTTTCCCTCCTTGCCTGTCTTTCAGGGCATAGGTTGACTCTGCCTACATTCTACTTACAATGAATGTCATTTCATAGATGCCCCCATCACCAGATTCTGCAGAAATGCAAGCAATTACAGCACTCTTCCAAGTTTTGTCAGCAGCGTGAGGCTCGATTCAAACATCAGTGAAATTTTTCTTGAAACAAGCAAAGAAAATAGGCCTTACTTTTTTTTTTTTTTTTTTTACCAGAAGCATGGAAGAAATAAATTGACAAGAGACTTGACATTAGAAGTATATTCTTCTTCATGACTTCTTCACCACTGAGAGGTATGCAGGATCACTGGCCAACTGTTAAGGTTTGGATATGACATCTCTTCACTCAGAGAAGAAAAGTTCTGTCCTGTTACTCTCAGTCCTACAGCAAGAAGAAAAAAAATGTTCCGAAACCTCACAGTGGAACAAAAGCTTGCTCCATTTAACTGTAGAGAACACTGGTAAGGTCAGCTCCTTCTGTCTTTTCTACCATTTCACCAATAGATGGTGGCAAAGACCCCATCCAAAGCTGCCACTGGACCCACAGTTAATATTTTTTAAATCCCTCTAGGAACATACAAAATGGAGAAGGCAGATAAAGACATTTCTTTTCCACTCATCACCTGTAAACAAGTTAATTGATTCTATTTCTAACTTATCTATACATAATTATTCTGTTAATGCTAGCTCTTTTCTTAACAAAAAGTGTTTCTTTTCTCAACAATAGTGTTTCTCTTTAATTTCATGCTACAGAGCATAAAGAGGAACATCAAAGGAAGCTCTTATAAAATAGATTAAGAAATGATACTTGTTCCTAAGAGCTTGGCACACCTCTGTCTGAAAGAGAAGAGGGGGCACAGCACAAGACTCAACAGAAGTGATTTTAAGATCTTGTTCCAGTACATAACATTTTCAAGTGCAGGCTGCTCTCCTCATAATTGCCAGCCATGAGAACAACTCTATGCTATTTCAAGAGACTCCAGGTAGCTGCAGGACTCCCTTGGGCAGCTGTGCTAGGCTTGGGGAAGTTCTGATAACTCAAGGGAGCCAAATATCAGAGCTGTGCCATGCAGGATTTGGTGATAAAAACAGCAATATTTTGTTTCAAAGGCTTTTTCCATCCTTGTGCCTCAGAAAGCCACGAGGAAAACCTGTTTCTGCCTGGGAATAAAGCAGTACAGGCAGAGCTAAGGGTGGCTGGAAAGTCACTAGCACAGGTGATACTTGAAACAGAAGCCCTGAGTATTTGCCAAGAACCCACCACAGAACTGGCTGAAATAAGCCAGACCTGCTGGCCAAACTGCATAGCTTATAATAACATCCTGCCTGTCTTAATATGATACTGTTTTCAGACCATGATGATATTCTCTGTCTCATTTCATGATTCTGTGTAATGTTGCCAGCAACAACCGTGCCATTCCATGCTAACTTCTGAGAGATGGCCAGGATTTATTCATCTTTTATTTGAGAACAAAGAGTTCTGGGGTCCTTAGTGCAAACTGATTAAAAAAAAAAATGTTACTTTGGTCTGTTTACCATTGAGTTCACCTCCGAACACAACTGTGCTAGTTTCTTTTACCACGAGCCTTTGCAGAACAGTTCACGAGGATTTTCTGTATTTACAGATTTTGCTTATACGCTTTTCAGTTCTTTGCTTATTTGCAGTAACTGATCTCCAAGCTGGGGAACTATGGTCAGCTTATTTGCTTAATCTGTCAGTATAAATAACTCATTGTGCATCAAGCTTTCCAACATGGAAAAAAAGAAGAAAAAAAGAAAGATGATCCTAACTGTCTTTCCCCTAGCAAGCATAAGGATAATTTCTGCCACTATATTTTGCACAGAGAATAATCTTTTAAGTTTTTATATGGGGAGACTCTAAACTATTTTTTTCTAAATCATACACCTTATTTTTCCTTCTGGATTTCAACTGTGAGGTATTCAGAGAGTCCAAATAGACATTCCTAGTGATCCATTGGACTCTATTTCCTACAGAGAGAAAGAAAAGGCAGCTCTGGACCAGATGTCTCTGCTTTTGGACCAAGTGAGCTGCAGATATCCCTTATAACCTATATCATACTATGAATCTGTGATCTGTTCATTCTGCTACTAGTTTGCTTCACCAAATCATTGTCATGAGGTTTTATTTTTAAGGAAGAGGTAAGTTTAAAACAAGGAAGATGGATAAGTAGAGCTGAACGGCTATGAATAAACTCTGATAAAATACTCATGCTCTCAAAAGGCAATCAGTGGGCAGCAACACCTGAGGGAGGGATCATATCACAGAGAAAAACTAAACCTCATAACAGTCAAAGTCCAGGCAGCTCCTTTATGCACTCTTACTAAGTTACATTTTCTTCAGTGTCAGATGGTTCTGTCCAAGTGAAGTGGTATCTCTACTAAATTACAAAGCAGATGTTAAGCTATGAGTCCTGTGCCTTAATTCATGTCTTCTAGAACCAGCTTACACTTTTTAATTTCATCTGCGCATTTAGATAAGAGGCAACAATTGGCACTAGGGCTTCTCTATTATTATTGTCCTTGTTGCTGATGCTGTTGTTACAGCAGAATGGGGGCAATCCAGGTATGTTCCCAGCCACCATCGTGTTTATTATCCACCAGCTTTTAAGATTTCTGGATTGGTCTCTCTCATGATAAAGCATACTCCTGAGAGTTTCAGTACAGTATAGTTTTCACAAAACATGCTAGATGACAGTAGCAAAGAAAATCATGGTAGCCCTACTACAAAAAAACAAAATCAAGCCACGAACAGTTTAGGAAGAAAACCTCAGTGAGGGTGCACTGCACTGGACTGAATAGCGGTCACTCTCCTTGCCAAAATACTCATCATAAAAGAGATTCCTTGGGAAGCGTGGATTACCATGTTCCTTCTGCCAAATAACATAGTGGCCTGAGCGAAAGGAGAGAGAAAACATACCTTCAGAAGTCAAAAGATCTCCTAACCCATCAGCTGTGTTCTAGACATCGAGGAAAGAATATTTGCAACAAAGACATTTTAAATGTGGTTTTCCCATCCACCTGCATTTGCTCGGTCTGGATTGCTTGTCTGGTCTAAAAAGCTTCAGCCTCTGCAAGTTGAACTGGGAGGAACAGCACTACCACTTGCGTTTGTGTGGGCAGAAAAGGGGGATTGTTTGTTGCAAGCCAGGGCACATAATGGAGGGAGCAGCATTCAGTCTGAAGAGAATTTTGCCATACTCAGTATAATTATTCCTAAAAGCTGGGCACTTGATCCAATCCCTGTTTAAGTCAATGGGCGTTTTTCATTGACTTTTGGGTGATAGATAAAATGGGCCATTAGTGCTCTTTCTAAAAGCTCTGCTGAACAAACACATCACTAGGTGGTACAGGTCTTTTTTGTAATGCCTTTCCTTCTCTCTCAAATACTGCATTTATCTCTACTCTCGTCTATTTTATGGCAGCTTGTATTGTAACACTTCCACCTTCACCTGTGAGGAGAAAAATACTCTGCCTTTCTTCTTAGCCAGTAACAGAAAATCTGCTCCACTAGTGCCTAAAACCACTGTAGATTAAGAAACTTGATTAAAGTATAAAAATGAAGGTTTGGGCACTTAATTCTGTATGTCTAAGCTTTAAAATATATATATATATATTTAAGTTCTAATTAAACTGTTTTCTTAGAGAATTTCAAATATACCACTTTGAAGTATAGCAGAGTGGGCAAAAATCATGGTTTCATCAAATGAAAACCACTTTGGTTTTATTTACTTATGCTGGACATTTCCCAGGAGAATAAAGCAATAAAAAGAAAACAACTTTAGGAGATTCATCTGCATTACACCAAATTGCCATTCCATTCTGTCTTCTAAAAAGGTCCTGTTAAGTGATGTCAGTGTAATTTAATACCTAAGATTAGGTAAAAGTAGGTACCGTGGAGAAAACACACTGCACACATAATACAGCAGCAAGCTCCCATTTACTACCCACGTAGTCTAAACTTGTGGGTAACTCCGTATGTGCTAAGCACCCTGTCTTCAATTCACAGCCATAGAGCCAGAAATCCAGCAGTTCTAGCTGTCTGGACCAGTAACAGCTCTCACCTGCAGTGGCACTTAGTTGCTTGCTTTTTTTTTTTAATATTCTGTTTAATTGAAATGTCGCATACCCAGTCCTGACATCACTGATATCAGGGAACAAAGCATGGGACAGTGGTTGCAGATCAGCTTTCCTACCCCAGCAGCTGGAGGAGCTGGCGTGAGCTGCCTGCATTAGCCAGCAGCTCTTCTTCCTTTGCCGAGAGAAGAGGTGAGACAAGATGAGATGAGATGTTGCCCTTTTGCACACTATAGTACAGGCTAAGGGATGAAACACGTTGACAAGTCCCAGTTCCACCCTCAGTCTTCTTCCCCAAGACAACTGATTCCTAACCTGAAATCAATTATGCTGCAAAACTTTGTGGCAGAATCTTTATAGATTCGGTAGGTATTGTCTCTCATTAAGCAACCCGTGAACCTCCTATACCAGGAAAAAAAAGAACAAAAAATGGAGAATGCAAGAGTCAGTATCAGACAGAGTTGGAGAGGCACCACAAAATACCTTATTGTTATTCATGAAACAGAGCACTATTTCATTTTAAATTAACTTTTGAGGCTTTCTATTTGTCTGAATCACAGCTTCTAACTGATGCCCTCTCTGCTCACCGTGTCTAGAGTTTCTGATTTTCCGCCTGGGTATTTAACAAACATCATAATTTACCTCATAAATCTTTGTTAAGCTGGTTATTTCCCCACATACAGACATGCAAATATGTTCCCGTTTCTACCACGTCTCTCACAGCAGTAGAATCAAGAATAACAAAACAAAACCAAACCCAGCTGTACTACAGTCCTGCAAAAATTCTTGTTACCAAAGCTGATGCAGATCCAGGCTTCCCTTGAACTTTGTGGCTTCTCAGAGTAAGCCCAATTTTACCTCCCTTGGCAATGTGCAAGGACAGTATGTTATTGTGAACTTGCCAAAAACCTTTGCTTGATGTAAGGGGAGGAGGGAAGAAAGGGACAGAAAATGTCAAGAAGAAATCAAGGTAATTCTCACTGTTACAAACTATTGCAAATTGTTCCTCAACCGCACATGATGTGTGCTCTCCTCTTTCAATCTCACCCCCCAACTTTCACGCCACCAATTTGAAATGAATCACAACACAACAAGTTAAAACTGTCCTTCTTGCCTTTCCCCACCGAGGACAAGCAGCAGCAGCTTTTTAGACAAAACTGTCAGCATACACTTATTACTGTAAATAAACAAACACAGGATTACAAGCTCCTAATGAGGTCTGTGAGGCTTTATAGATGAGGTGTGTCAAATTGCAGTTCTCTGAAGAAAGGAACCTTGTTAATCATAGGATTTGTGCTTTACGATTTTGAGAAGTTTGCAGCGCTGTTCAAATGATGTGATCTGCCCCTCGATCTGTCCCTTGAAGAGTTCAACAGAACTACTCATCCCTAGGCCTTGCCTCAGGAAAGGAACTGGTTCCAAACTTAAGACTGCTCTCATTCTGAAATTCACATAGACATGAACTTAAAAGCATTGCACATAAATCCCGACAGAACCAATGGACCAAAGCTTCAAGAATGGATTCAACAACTGAAAAGCCATTTTGTAGGAAACAGAAAACTATGCCTGCTGGACAAACATATGAGTTGATGCTCTTTCAAAGCATGTTTTGTTCTTTACTTCTTTTCAAGTTCCTTTCCCATGTTCAGGTATGTTGAGGTGGCAGGTTTCTAAGATGCTGGCTAGAGAGGTACAGGCTTCTCTATTTTTACTGTGCTTTAGCCTCATCTGAATTCATTTACTTATTGTGCTGCTTTTCAAATTTGTCCTGTCAAATTGGCTTGACATATGCCTAACTCTCTCCCAGCCTCTCTTATGAGGGTTTTCTCCTTCCTGTTTACTCCAGTTCATCTAATTCTCAACAACAGTTTGATTCTTATGCAGAAAACAACAGTTCTTTCCTTAGTCTTTCTCTTTAGTCCAGCTGTTCTCCAAAAAAGTGGGCACTTCTACTTTGCCTTCAGAAGGCTCTTTTTACACCAACAAACACCACAAAGAGTGAATTGAACACAAAGGGTGTTTGACTGAGAATTCAGAAAGTTAAACTGCTGAAATAAGTAGTTTGTAATTAAAGTACTGAGAAAACCTTAACCAAAGAATCACTAGAGCAACACTATAATTATGCTGTCCTTCATATCCTGCCATTAGCATTTCTATAAGTGACATAATAATAATGTGGCTTTTTTTCTCTTTAGAAACTGTCAGCTCTCTTTACAGAATTCAAGTAAGTTTATAAAGAATATCAAGTTCTTAAATGGAAAATGCAAATGATGATTTCTGTGTAAGGGACTTGACAGTCACATTAGTAAGCTCATGAAATTCATGGCCGTATATGTTTCAAGCCAGTATGAAGTCAGTATGAGCAAAATACCTTTTTCTTTTTCTCTCTATCCAGGGTTCAAGAAGGAAAAAAAAAAAAAAAAAAAAAAAAAAAGACAAAAGATCTAACAGTATCTCTTTTGAGCTCTCCTCTTAACAACTCAAGAAATGCAGTATTTTTATAGGAGCACACTGATAGCCCATTCTCAATCTACTAGAAGGAAGCTTCACATGCGAGATATGGCAAAGACTTTGAGCAAACAGCCACCAAAGCTGTAATAAGCCACATTTGTGGGATGTCCCGAAGACACATCTTAAGTTGTTGCTGTCAGCAGACAATATTTCTTCCGCCCCAATATCAAGGGGAAGGCTGCAGACCAGCCATTGCTGTGGAATGCCCGGGAATGCATACCCTGACCCTGACCAGTGCATCTGTCAGAAGCTGTAATTTGACTTTCCTTCTGACATGCCCTAACATATTCAGAAAGATAGAACAAAGCACGTGTCCCCATGTTACTGCCTTCTGAAAGGTAGCGATGCTAACTGTTGACTCTGAAGGAGGTTAAATACACTTTCAAAGCACAAAGAATTGAAGCTCACAATAGGCTGTGAGGCTTTGGCATCCAGCTCTATTCTGTTGATTTGGAGTCAATCATAAGCGTTGATAAGAGAAAAACGCATTCTCTGTCAAACAAGCAATAGAAGTTTAATGGAGTCAAAATGAGGTACTTGAATGTCTTAAATCTTTTATGGAGTGTGAAAGCAAAATGAGTACCAAAGAAAATCTGTGTTCTCTAATAGATTATAATTATTGACTGCTTGGAAATAAAATATTATATTCAAAAAAATATGTGATGTTGATTAAATTGCATGAAATTCTAAGACTAGGATATCTCATAGTTACTGTGGTATAATTTACTGAACTTTTAAGACCTTAAAATGTTTGTTTGAGTGCTAATATTTCTCATTTTAATATTTTGGGGGCAGACAAGTGTCTCACGTCTGATACAGGCAGATAGCACCTACCTGTTATATATATGTATGTATAAATACTGACAGGAATTAGATTGAGGTTCTGGGAAGATATGAATTAGATCTGAACTAAATCTGCATTTATCAAGTTACTGCACTACCAAGCCAATCTCATAAACTTAACAAGCGGGTTGTACACTTGTTTGAATACAGCATAACTTAAATGTACGTACACTACTTTCAAAGATCCAGTCCCACCAACTCAGAGAGGCGATACAAATAACTCACAGATGTCAAAAGACACTAGGAAAATTGTTGCTGATAAAACCTTGAACTTTCATTCTTTTTAGAAGCCTTGTCCCAAAGCTGTGTAATGCAAGGTGGCCAGGTGTCCTCACACCCTGCCAATCAAAGCTCCTTCTTCAATAATGATCGATAAAGGTCAGGGGGAATGGCTTTAAATTAAAAGAGGGGAGATTTAGGTAGGATATTAGGCAGAAATTCTTTACTCAAAGGACAGTGAGGCCCTGGCACAGCTGCCCAGAGAAGCTGTGGTGCCCCATCCCTGGAGGTGCTCAAGGCCAGGTGGGATGGGGCCCTGGGCAGTCGGTGGGCGGCAGCCCTGCCCATGGCAGGAGGTTGGGGCTGGGTGGGCTTTAAAGTCCCAAACAATTCTGTGATTCTATGATTCATTGATAACTGGGATTACACTGTAGTCCCTGTGCATAAGAGATGCATTTCTGTGCAAGTCTTTGTCAGATGGCACTGAATGTAAGAGAGGATTTGTCTTTACAATAAAATTAAGTAAAGCTGTGGCTCAAAAATCTCCCTTTTCTTTATACAGCCTAACCTTAACCTTACAGCCTAACCTTACCTAGCCTTAACCTTTTACCTTCTGTATGACAAAGGCTTACCACTTGATCCAATTGGCCCACAGGATGAGGAAACCAGATCAAATCAATACAACTCAGTTTTACCTCCAATCATTCTGTGTAGCATATTTTGGAGTGGCTAAGGGCTGGCCTGCATCAGATGGGAGAGGAAACAGTGAAGATCCAGGATGTTCTGGTATTTTGTTTTCACATTAAAATCCATGCATCTTCATAACGGAGTTCTCCCAGTGAACTATCAAACCTCTGCCAACTACAGAGACTCTTCCACAGTCACATTACATTCATTTCATGATGAGTTAAGGCAGGGGAAGGAATTGTTCACATGGCCATATACATCCTTTTTCAGACTTGGCAGTCTTCCTGCTGCTGTCCTACACTTTGCTGTGTCACACCATGCCCAGCCTGACAGAACACCAGGCTGGCCTGTAGTGTACCGGGGTCAAGCTGACCAGCTGCTAGCTCACTGCTTTGAAAGTCAGCATGCAGCTCAGAGTGCTCCTAAAACTGGTGATCACTCCTAAAAGTTATCCTACTCCTACTCAGTGTCATATCAATCATGCACTGTGTAACTGCCAAGCACTCAGCAGCGATCCCAAATTTTCCCTGACGTCTGATAGAAGAAATGATTCTCCTTTTAAACCTGCTGCTGTAGCGCTATGAACAAAAGTAAAGAACAGTGTGATATGGTTTTTTGCCTCAGACGTATCTTAGAGAATGTCAAAAAGAGGTGCAGCTTTTTAAACAGCATGAGAGGGAAAGAGAACAGGCTAAATATTAATCAGTTGTTAGCTAGGATCTTTTCTGAGCTTATTTGGCTTCTATCCATGTATTCTTGCAAGAGTGCTGGGAAATTCACATCAGCAGCAATTATTTTCTTTCTATTTTCAGATCCCGCCATCCTCAGCTACTTCAGCACTTTCCCTTCAGCTGTCCCCTTTCATCTGTATGGCATTCAGGGCATATTCCTTCTGTGCAAGGCCTCATACAGCAGAGCAACAAGGAATAACTTGGAAAACAGCATCAATGATGGATTAAGCATCTTCGTCAGAACTTTGTACCTTCTGTTTCAAGTGCAAGGCAGATTCCTTTGATCTTTCCTTATCTACAGTATTTACACACAAGCATGTAAATTGAAAGAGCAGACAAATAAATAAAGTCCCTCATGTCCACCAGAATTAGAGACCTTAATAAACAAGCTTTTCCTCCTAGAAGGAGAATCTCAGAAGTCTCTTACATGCCACAGAGTTGAGTTTAGTCTAGAGTCTAGGTAAAATGGAATTATGCTTAGTAGCATGACTGTGCATGCTATCTTTTGACATGTATTATGCATATGTACGCATATGCCTACATATGAATATAAATGCTTGTTCCTTCCTATTTAATCATTTTAAGCGTGATTTTTCAAAATTGTCTGAGTGACTTTCCCACCTTAATTTAATTGAATTGCATGATTACTGGAGATGACAGCATGGGGTCAAATTCTACCTTTGAAATAATTGGCTTCTCTGAGAATTGTTTGCACCCAGAAGACCACAGATTTTGCAGAGTTCACATAACTGTGCAACCTGGTATGATCCCTTGCAGTTAGCCATTAGAATCACCCTTGACTAGGGACTGTTGACAAAGTCTGACATATGCACCATGTGGAAAAAAAAATCACATAAAAGGTCTGTTCTTCCCGGGTTATCTGTGATGGAGATTTTCTAGCACTTCTCCGTAGCCTGGAGTGAAAGCCATGATCAATTTTAGGGCAGGAGTCTCCCTGCAAACTGGTCAAACCTCTCAATCACTCTATCTTTCCTGTAGCAGCGCCATTTCCAAATCACTGTCACCTGCACAGGAGAAACACTGCCACATGCTATGGATGTGAGAGTTGTAACCAAGTTCACAGAACATTTCCTTCTGGCCACCCATCCAGGTGGCTTTAAAAGATATTGGTTCAGAAGGCTTTTGCACAGAAAAAGGTGGATGATCTGTGATAGCTCTGCCTGGATGAACTCACCCTGGAAGTTCATCTCTGGGATGTGAAGCAACGTCTCTAGGTGGGAAACATAAGCTTTTTTAGGAAGGGGTGAAAATGTGATCATGGCAACAGAATGAGATAGAAAAAAAGAAACAGATTGTGTCTTGTATGTGCAGGGTACGTATCTAGCAATTCATGTGCTACTTAACCTGTTGTAGCCAAAGCAACCACCTGAACATGAACAGTTTACATTGCAAATGCAGAGTAACTGGATTCACTTTGTTAGAAAAAGGTCAGGCATTGCTGACAGCTCTGGATGAGTGATTGCCTCTCATACCACAAAGGGTGGGGATAAGCAGCTACTTACTGGTGGGATCTGCCTGCTACTGCAACAGAACACTTCTCTTCATAGGCTTAAGACCTAACCTATTTAGAATTGGGAAATGAGTGGTAATGCTGTGGGATTTTTAATATGTGAAATGTCAGAGAACAAAACTGGTACCTTCACTACTGTGTGCCTGCGGTATAGGAATGAAGTACAAACACACTCTCGTATACTTTAATTATTACACATTCTTGTATACCACTAAAGTAGGGGAAAAGAGATTCCAGCTTCTGAAGCATCTGATAACAGCATTTGTGGAGTTTAAATGGGGAACAAAATCCCAACCTCCTTTACTCCTTTGAATAGTTTTGTGCTAAGCTATTCTCAAAATAATCATCAATTCCCATTCAGTGCTTTCTCCCATAAACTAGTTCCTATGATGTATAACAGTCACTGAAAGAAGAATTGAACAGGGGAAATTAACTTGCTTTTCAATAACAGAAATTTATCAAGGCCGCAGTTTTTACTGGGACAAAAACAATTCATTTAAGCCTTGTCAAGTTTCCTAATTAAAAATCCTCTTCTCCCAATTGCAACTTGCAAATACTGTGCTTAATTTGAAAGTTAATAATGTTTCCACACATCTCTGCTCCGCTCTCTTATAGTAGCCACGACTTTAGTCTGATAACAAGAAAACTGAATCCAAGCCAGCAGTGAATGACTTCCCTCATTTCTGTGTAAAAAAAATGAAACTTATTCTGCAGAAGAAGGATGGGGAAGTTTGAATCTGTATTTATGTCCTCAACTCCACTGTATAAATAAGAAAGATCTCTCTTTTTCAGGTTTAGGTTAATGCATTAGATATTGCAGGTCTGAAAACTTTTGGCTTTTTATTGTGAATCAGTCAGCTCCCACCAGGCCACCTGTTGCCTGGAAGGGGTAACGTGGTGTGTGAACAGCTTGGATCATGGATCACACCAACAGAAGGTCAAGCTGCCAGCCATGAGTAGAGCTCAACTCTACTTTTCATTAGTTGTGAGCTGGAAGAGGATTTTTCCTTCTACCAAACCTTCAGCATGTTCAAGGACCAATTTTTTCTTCCAGAAGATTATAATTAAGATTATTCAGTTCTCTGCTAGAAGATTATGACTTTATAGGAAGTCATTCATGTCTATAATATCTTGCTTAGATCTTCTATGCAAACTAAAATGTGAACTTGAAAGAAAAACAACTCTCAATCTTCATCAGCACAAAACAGTTCATCTTCCTCTACTTATAGAGAAAAATTACAATAAAGTATTCAGTGTGGGATAAATCTGCGCCGAGTCAAAACTCAACATCTGTTACGTTTCCAAAATGTTTTACTCTGAAGCAACACATATTCTGCCATCACTGTACATCAGTAGAACTATTTGCCTATAATGTTTCATCTGTCTTTGTTTAACACTTGTCTTCTTGCTTACAATCTGCGAGACAAGAACACATACAGCAAATCACAAGTAAAGTAAGGGTCCCAATCCTCTATTTTTCTGTCCCCTAGCAATCTCATTACCTCAGTAACCAGTATGTTGCAAAAATTCTTGAGGATATCACCTAAAAATAGATGGCTTTAAGGAGAGATTTGAGAAACAGGAGACAGCTTTCCTGATATTTATCAGGAAAGATTTTCTAATCATAACAGACTGAAGGACAAAACTAGAGGTTGTGAGTTTAAAAAATCAAACTAGATGTAATGGCAGATGTGTTTCCTGACAGACCATAAATTGACCTAAATCATATCTTTTAACAAAACAGCTGGAAAGCAGGCTTTACTTTCCTAATGTTTGCAAGCACTCAAAGAAGAAAAAAAAAAAGAAAAAAAAAAAAAAGAAAGAAAGAAAAAGAAAAAAGAAAATAAGAGGAAAGAGTAAGAGGGAGGGGAAGAAATTGTTATTGTTTTCTTTATGTCTGTTGAAGTTTCTGCGGTAATAAATAGGAATCTTTACCTTTGGGGTGATCAACATATATTTTTCTGCTCTGTAAAGACTAAAGTACAGGTATTTTAGCCTATAGAGCTGATATCACTTGATCAGGTTGATATTGGAAGCCCACAGTTTGACTTTCTGTATGTTGCCATGTAACTGTTAGGCATGTATCTCTTGTTAGACAAAGCAGAGTTGGGCAGTTGTTATGAAATAATGATAACTAACAGAAATAGCAGAACTAAACATATGCAAAAGTGTTTACCCAGTGATGTGCTTCAACACTGAAAGTTCAAAAGCTTACAACAGTCCTCTAGCCAAGCTCATTCACCTCCACCAAAAAAGGCTGCAGCATGACTCTGTCTTTGGGGCTACTTCAAATAGAACAGAATATTTATCCACAGAGGTTCCCCAGGAACGTCTCAGTCCAAGATGACACATCTCAAACCAGTACACGTAACACCCTATTCCTGTAAACCACTGATAGCCGCCGCCCAGGTAAGTAGCAAAAATGGAAGTAGAGACAATCTCTTTTCCATAACTTCATATTGTTCTCTGTGATAAAAATCAGTCTCTCACAGAGACAATAAAGATCCAAACTTCATCACATAGATCCAATTACTGTGCAGAAATTAATGTCTGCACACAGCCCAGCCTGGCCTAAACCACAATCATAGGAAATGCACTTTGAAACATAATAGTCTCACTGAAATTACATTAATTCCATTCACCATAAACATACACTTGACAAAAAGTTCTGACAGTCTGGATGATTCATCATTTGTTACAGCAATTATAAAACATTAAATGAATAGATGGAAACACTTTTCCTACGTATGAGATCTCATTAAAAAGAGCTCCAAAAGTCATCATGTCCTCTTCTAGTAAAGCCATGGATCTGTGATCACCAGTTTGGCGTCTCTAGACATACAGGTTTATCACCTTGCCACAGCTGAAAGCCTGACTGAATCTGAAGCAGTTTAAATATATGTATAGTTGAACAATATTCACAAAATTGCATTTATAAAATCAGCAAAAATACTTAGAGATGCCATAAATTTTGTGAAACAATACTACACTTTCTGTTTTCAGACCTAACCCTATACCTAATGGTTGCTCAGGGGGGCACCTAATATAAAGAACGCATTGGCCTCATTTCTGCATGAAGCAGGTGGTTTTTTCCAGCTTCCCTCTGAAACATCTGGTGCTGGCTATGTTCAGAGACAAGTCTGTAGAGTAGATTGATATGAAGTCTAATTCAGTATGGCAAATCCTATGGAACAAATTCCATCATGGTGTGCAGATGTACCACGACTCCAAAGTCAACAGTTTTCCATAATTTATATCATGATAGATTTGTCCCAGGTTGGTTGGGTATGGGAGTAGACTTATTGCTGGTGAAGTTTGCTTTCCTGTTTAAGAAGCACTTTGTGTATTTTAATAAATAAATATTTACAGAATGGTGCCCATTTAGCATACCAACTCCAACATATCAAGATAGATTTTCTTTAAGGCAGTTTAATCCAAACAAGGAAAAAAAGACACTGTTTCATGAGGTGGTCACATCAGTCATGTCAAGAAGTGCTATATTCAGCACTACGGTGGGTGCTCTCCAGCTGTATTACCCAACATAAGCAGCACTTCATCAATGAGAAAGCTATTGGCCACCTGCAGCCTGCCCTGACAGTCAGTTATTTTACTTCTTTCATAAACGCACACACAACTGAATGTAAATTAGAAGCAATGATTTTTACCTGGAAACGATCTGAGAATCTGTTACCTATGCAGATAGGGAACCAGCAGAGAGAAACAAAAGGAATGAATAGCCTTGTCCTCATCTTCCTGTTCTCCGCCTCTTGGGAAGACAGAGAACTTGTAGATCATTTAATTTCTCTCCCATTGAGAAGTGATTTATTTTCACTCCCTTGCTAGTCAAGGTTGTGTTCTTGTTAGAAACAGCAAACGCTTTTTTCCTCCATGAGAACTATAATCCAAATACTCACATTTAATTAAATAAACTCTTTCAGAATTTAACAAAACACACACAGCCATTCCTTCTGCAAAGCTTTGATTATATTTACATCAGGCATTGATAACACCACATAAAGGCTCTCATAGAAAGGGAAACCAGAAAAATTATGAGGTTGCATAGTCAAGCTGTTGACATACTACTCATACCTGATAGTAAGTCTCAATGAATGCATTTGCAAGCCATAGGTACAAACCATCTTCATTCTACTTTTATGTTAGGACCTAAAATGGATTAATTCATGCATCCTGACTAAAGAAAATACCAAGTATTCATTACAATCAACACACTGCATTACACTGACCTCTCAGCTGTAGCAAGACCTTTCACCCAGCAGAAATCATTCCACATGGAAGGCCCTTGAGCAAGAACTAAATGAAAGTAAACTGCAATAGGGGGAAATTTTAGCCATAACTGACATGGAAATGAAGTCAGGTCTTTCTCTGTGTGATCACAGCAATCAGTACTTATGCATTCTGCTGCCAGAATTGATACAGGTGCCAAAACTCCTTCCTGCTAACAGTTTTATTAAAATGCCTTTATCCATAAAGGATGCATCATCAGAGTTTGGCAAAAACAAACACAGAAGCAAGCTGTGAAGATACAATAGGAGCCCAGAAACTAATTTGACCTACAACTGACTCTATAATACAGACAACATCTAATGATAGATATGACACTTCAAATGTGAGGAAGAATACATATATTTCCTGTCAAAGTGATGTCTATGGGACTGTACAAAACACAGTAAAAGGTCTCTTGCTCCAAGAACATTGCCAGAATCAGTCTGAAAAGCCCAAACTACATATTTTTTTATAAAACTGAATGCTTGCTTTTTCCTTCCAACTGTTTATTCAGTGCAGATTTTAGAGTATATCTTTTTATTTTTTTTTTCCTCTAGAAAACTTACAAAAGCAAGGGATTGCTCCTACAAAGTAATCAATTATCAGAATCCAAGCTAGCTTGACAATTGCCAAAAAGCTAAGAACACATAATGGAATCTGCTTGCCAACAGTCACCAATTAAAAAGACAAAATATTACTACTTATGACCGTATTTAACAGAGAACTCACTAGCTGGTGTAATGTACTACAGGCATTAAAGGATCACAGAAAGGTCAGAGACACTGTTCCTCTGAGCAAAAACACCATCTTCAGGGCTTTAAGTCCTTAAACAAAAGATTGGAGTTAGCAGAGGTTTGGAGATTTCTAGGAGAAGCCCATTGCCAAGTTTTAGAATAAATCAGCCTTTCACAAAGGTAGAAATCTCTGAGTTTCCTAAAGAAATGAATGCAAAATCCAAAACTCTCTATTAGGACCCGAAGACCTTAAATGAAAAAGTGACAGGCACTGAACTTTACTTCAAACGTCACCATGGAATAAGAAAAGAAAAAAAAATAGGAAATCCTTGTCATAATCCATGTAATGGTACTTCCCCTTTAAATACACACCTTACAAATGTATCCATGACGTGAATCCCCCTTGTGACTAACTTCTAATACATATTAAAAATTAATTTACGATGTTGACTTGTCAAAGAGAGAAATGCAAATAAAACCAAAACATGCTGTCTTATTTGAACTGGTAGCAGAAAACATACTCATCTCCATCAATTACAAACTGCATGCTCTGGGGATCAGGACAGATGGATGGCAGGCAAACAGTGAAAAGTCTGAACTGATCACCTCTAACATCACTTTAGGATTTCTTTCTCTTTCCATTCTGAAATCATTAAAAGCTGAGACATAAGAAAAGATATCCAAGGAAGGAAAACATCTCTTTTCTTCATGAAAAAAAAAAAGCACAAACCTACTATATATATATATATTTTTTTTTAATGGCCTCAGCTCTTTATTGAGGCAGCAAATATTTTTGTATCAAATATCTTTTTTTTTTTTTTTAAGATTTTGGAAAAAGGTAATGGAAATTCAAATTACTACTTGTCATAGTCCTGTCTGAGTCCCTCTCACAGACAATCATCAATCTGCTGTAATTGGACTCAACAGTTGCATCCCAGAGGTTTCCAAGCCAGCTGGATCTGGCAAGATTCCAAGCATCATTTTACTCTGGGTCAGTAACACATTTGTGCATACAGCAATCCTGCCTGAAACCTTCTGCAGTGGGTCCTGTAGCCCACCTGTCTGGTGCCTAGGACAAGAAGTAAAACCCTATTTAGCTTTGCTGTTAGGTTTATTTTCCCAGGATTTCATGCAGCTGTTTCAATTCGTGGTATTGCATTAATAAAAAAAGACAAAGGTATTCTATATAAACATGTACTTTAATTTCAGCTCTGGCTAGAGCATTGCAGATCTTTGTAAAAAACATAGATAACTGAAAGACATTTCTTTTGGATCATTTGTATTGAGTCTGTGTCCTTGAGGAACAATAGTTCATTTGTGCCCCAGCTCCTTCAGGTGCTTTCTTTTTCCAGAATTAGGTTGGACGTACTGCCTTTTCTTGTGTGGATATATTTTCTCTACAGTGTCAGAATGCCATTCTTCTTTCTCTACTTGAAATTTTTTCCATATCTGCTTGCTGCCTCCCCTTCTTTATCAGTAGCCAGGCAGGGAACCCTCTAAAATCTGCCGTTTTGCTGGTAGCAATTATTTTATTCTACTAAAGTGGATACGTTTGCTAGGACCTTGACTGGCCTCCTTTTGCTTTCCAGATGCTTTTTAGTGCTACTGTAATACAGATATTCTTTTCTAAGATTACAATCATAAAGACAAAAAATTCTTGTCCTGATAGGCACATATGTGCTGCACCATCATCCTATTGCTCATATAGTTATGTACTAGAAAATCCGCAGACTGTTGAAGGAGTGCCACCATGGCAGGGTATAAATACAGTCTGCCAGCAGAGACCTATCCATGTGTTATAGAAACATGGCTAGGCTGCTTCCCATCCCAACTATCCCAGGTACATTTGTTGGATGTTGCCCTGGTGGTTTCTTGCCATCAAACCACTTCTTCTCTCTCCTTTTTATAACTGACATTTATAGGAGCAGAATGTGCTTCAGATGCAACTAAAAAAGCATCTCTACCTATGGACTCACAATTGAAAACAATCATTTTGTGCTAATGGTTCTTTACAAAGGGCATTGTTGCATATAATCATCAGTACAAAAATATAAACATGAAATCAAGGCATAAGGAGCCTCTCTAATTTAATGATCCATAAAACAGATAACTTCACAAGATTTTATGAAGGGTTTTAGGCTAGAGAACACAGACAAGCCTTCTTAAAACAAGAATTCAATACTTATCCCTACGCTCTTCATTTGTCAATTTACTACACAAACAGGTTTCTTGATCCCTGTGTAGCTATAATGCAAGTCCAGTCTAATTTTGAAAACATCTTGAGTCAAACACATCTCAATCTGAGTTCTCCAAATCAGGTAGTGAGATCATCTCATCGAACATGCAAGCCTCCAGCTATACAATCAATCATAAAGTCAAGATTTCAGGCTGTGTGTATTGTAAGGTGTATTTTAAATAAAGCAGTACTGGAACTCCTAACCTGTTGGTCATAATAAAAAATAGATTTACGCAGCCAAACGCTGCAACTACAAAGAGATCCATTTAAATTAACATCACCCTTTCTTCCTCTTCTCATCATTTAGCACCTAACGGATCAACTTACAAACCAAAGAGCAAGTCAAGAAAATAAATAAGGCTTCGTTCATCCCACATCAGAGGATATCACAAGATATGAGAATAAAAATCTGAAAGTTTGAGCACATCATAAATCAAGAGACCTGGAATCTTAACATCATACTTATTTCTCCCCTTACTAACAAGTTAGTTTCCAATGTTAAGATTGTATCCTTTTTGATTTACATTTGAAATTTCTGCACCCTCCATATCTTATCTTTTGAGTGATGCCTTGTCATTAGCTTCAGTAGTAGATTAACCTTGGCTGGCTAACAGGTGTCCCCAAACCACTCTCTCACTCCCCCTCTACAGCAACACAGGGGAGAAAATAAGAAGAAGCAGCTCATGGGTCAAGATGAACACGAGGAGACTGCTCACCATCATGGTCAAAACGGTGTCAAGATTAAGAAGCTTAATTTATTGCCAATTAAAAACAGAGTAGACCAGTGAAAAATAAACAACCAAAAAAATAAACTAAAAACATCTTCCTCTCATCTCTTTTTTTCCCAGGCTTAACCTCAGTCCTGACTCTACTATCTCTTCTCACCTCAAAATGACTCAGAGGAATGGGGAATGGGGGTTGAGACAATTCAAAACATTTTCTCTCAGCTGCTCCTTCCTTCTCATGCTTTTCCCCTCTTCAGCATGGGTCCTTTCCATGGGGTACAGTCCTTCAGGAATGGACTGCTCCAGCATAAGTCCCTTATGGGTCATAATTCCTAACAGAAAACCTGCCCCTGCATGGGCTCCCTGGAGGCTGCAGCTTCCTTTAGGTAATATTCACCTGTTGGAGTGTGGGTCCTCCACAGGCTGCAGCATGGAGATTTGCTCTGGCATATCCTCTACAGACTGCATGAGGACAACTTGCTTCATCATTGTCTTCTCCACTGGCTGCAGGGAATTCTCTGCTCTGGCACCTGGAGCACCTCCTTCCCCTCCACCTTCCTGAGCTTTGGTATCTGCCAGACTGTTTCACATGATTCTACTCCTTCCTCCTAGCTGCTGCTGTGCAATGTTTTTATCCTTTCTTAAACATGCTGTCACAGAGGTGCCACCAGCATTGCTGATGGGCTGTTTTGTGCATTTCTGCGTCCGTTTTGGAGCCATCTGGAACTGGCTTTGTCCAATAAGGGGATGAGTAGCCCTTGGTCTCTTCTCGGATAAGCCATCCCTGCAGCCCTTTAGCTATGATAACTTGGGATGTAAACTCAATACAGATTCTTTCAGATTGCTCAGTATTGGCACTGATCCTCTCCATCCTGTGTTGCTGACTCTCATGATACTTGTCATTCATTTGTTGCCTAAAGAAATCATTCTGGAAACCTTCCGAAATCACCCTCTTGCTCAGTGCATAAAATTAGGCACTTCTACAATAAAAGATGTAGTTTCATTGAACAGCCAGCTTCTAAACAGAATGACTCAAGTCTTGATTTGATGCCTTTAGGCACTAGGCTGTCATGTAAAGGAATCATTAATAAAGCAAGTATAATTTGCACACCTAGAACAATTCACTACTCACTTGAAATAATTAAAAAAAAAAAACATATCAAGTCATTTGAGCTAAATTCCCAAGAATCCCTGGGCAAAGGACCAAGTAACAAAAAAGCCATTTCAGCAGAAGACCAAAGAAAGTGAAGTAGAACAGGCTTTGATGTTATCCTCTAGACAACAGTTGACCTACAGCTAAACAAATTATAACCACTTCTAACTAATCAGATTGCTGCTTTTTTTCAGTTTATTCTTTCTTTATCTATGCATATAAAATAAGGTGACGGTATACCAGATTCCTGACTATTGTCCCTTAACCTCCAAAGTCAGAAAGAATAAGAGAGCATTATTTTCATACACAATCAACAAAGCAATGATGTCCAGGAATAAATGTTTAGCTTAGCACAGAAAAAATCTCAGCCTACTTTTTCCACACTACAATCAGTGAAATACGTCAGTCAAGAACCTTTGTTAAACGACTGTTAGAGGGCAGTTTGCAATTTGATAAAATGGAATACCAAGTTATTAAGCAGTTTTCTTATATTATCTGAAGTGTTAGCAGACTACCATATAAGCGCACTGTACATTAATATGTTGTGCTTCAGTTGAAAGGTTGGGTAGAAGAGGTGTCAGAAAGAAATAGAGAAATTACATATAGTTAAGTATTAATACATTTTCATCTCAGGAAGCTGTTGACAAGATCCCACTAATATGTCAACATTTTGACTTGGAACGAGTTTCAGTCTCATCTCCCTCCCAAAGCACTAGGTTGTTTCTGGGGAATAGGAATATCAGGTCTATAAAATTCTCTCTATGCTGAACAGCATAAACAGCAGCTGCAGGATATATGAGTGGCTTTTTGGCAGAAAGGCATCCTGTCATGCATTAGATCCACATTCATTAGTTTTAGTGAGCATTGCTGCAGCCAGAACTTACAGTTATGCACAAGACTCAAGGTTAATTTAACCCCAAACAACGAGAAGGCATATGTATTTTAACATTAAAAACAATGGTGGCATCAGCTCTGCTACACTCTTATATCTTTAGAACGGGTTGCAAAATTACCCCAGTGCAGAATGCCCTCTTATTAGTCTACCTGAAGGCTTCCAAAATCAAACAAAACAAAACAAAACGGTCTTATAATGGGACGAGAGGAAAGGAGCTGGTGGAGGCAAGTCTGTGCTTGAAGCAGGAAATGAAAACTCTCCTTGCCTGCTCCATCTTCCAGGTGCCTCTCTACAACAGTTATGAGGCCCTGGATGTGGAAAGACTGGCTTTGGGTGAGAACAGGTTGCTCAGACTAGACAAACTAAAACCCAAACCAGGAAAAGCCTTCCCCCAAAATCAAGACTGCAAGATTGAAGAAGAAGAGACAGGTATTACTGTAAGTGATTCTTTCCTACAGGGAACTGAATATGCAATATACCAAGCAGACCCTATTCTCAGGGAAGTCTGCTGTGTTCCTGGGATTGGGTGAGGGATGTGACCAGGAAACCACCTAGCCTGGTATGGCCAACAGGCCACTACCTCTTACTGCTTTTCCAAGAAGGGAGAGATGAAGTCCAAGTGAGGAGAGATGAAGCAGCTACATGTGGGTCATGGGCTATCAAAAGGGACTTCAGGGCCTTTGGAAGGCAGCTGAAGGAACTGAATACACAGATCATCTTTTCTTCTCTGCCTCTTGTATTGGGTAAGGACATGGAAACAAATCAAAGGATCTTATGTTTAAATATCTGGCTTCATGGGTGATGCTGTAGCCACAACTTCATTTTTTTTACAACCAAATGGCCTATATGGCTAGTAGGGGCCTTGAAGGACCTGCTGCCTTGACAGTTGCTGGCAACACATATGAAATCCTATGATGATGAGGCAGTGACTGCTGTGGCAATAGGAGAAGGCAATGGGGAAAATCAAGGGAAATACTTAAAAGGAATTATGAAGTTATCCTTTATGGAAGTGACAAGACTAGCTGACCAGCTGAAGTGCCTCTAGACCAATGAACATACAGAAACAAACAGAAGGAATTGGAAGCTACTGTGCTATCAGTATATAATATAGTATATACTATCTATAGTATATATGTAGTATATATATATATAGTATATAGTATATAGTATATAGTATATAGTATATAGTATATAGTATATAGTATATAGTATATAGTATATAGTATATAGTATATAGTATATAGTATATAGTATATAGTATATAGTATATAATATATAATATAGTTGCCATCACTGAAACCTGGTGGAATGATTCCCATGCCTGGAGTGTGGCTATCAATGGCTACAAGCTGTTCAGAAGGGATAGGCAAGGAAAGAAGGGGGGGGGGGGAGGGATATTGCTATCTACGATAGGAAAGAAATAGAATGTGAAGAGTTGTCTCTAAAGAATAGTCATGAGCAAGTTCAAAGCCTATGGGTGACAGAGACCGAGGCAGCACAGGGAGCCTTGTGATAGGTATCAGTTACAGGCTACCTGTTCAAGCGGACCCTGATAATGAGCCCTTCAACCTCCAGCTACAGAAAGCATCATGATCACAAACGTTCATCCTGGTGGGGGACATCAAACACTCAGACATCTGCTGAAAAAGTAGCATGTGACCTGTAGACAATCCAGGAAGCTCATGAAATGCATTGAGGATAACTTCCTGAGTGAAGTCAAGTCAAGACTGCCCCACCAGAGGTGATGCAATACTGGACCTGTTGCCCACCAGTGCAAATGAACCGATCGGTAACACGAGGATTAGAGGCTGCACAGGCTGTAGTGACCATGCTATGGTTGAATGCTCCAAAGGGACATGAAACAAGCAAAGAGTAAAATTAAGAATTTTAGGAAAAAATTCCAGCTCTTCAAGGAGTTAGTCAACAAAACACACTGGGAAACTATCTTCATAGGCCAAGGTGCAGAGCAGAGTTCACAGATCTTTAAGGAAGCTTTCCTCAGGGCACAAGAGCTCTCTACCTCCAGGTAATACATCAGGAAAAGAAGGCAAGAGGCCAGCATAACTGAAATGGGACCTGCTGGCAAATTGAAGAACAAGAAGAAAAGAAAATGCACAGGCAGTAGAAACAGAGACAGCTACTGTGGGAAGAGTATAAGGAAGCTGCTAGGCTGTGTAGGGATAGGGTCAGGAAAGCCAATGCCCAGCTTGAACTGAATTTAGCTAGGGATGCCAAAAAGAACAAGAAAGGCTTCTACATGTACCTCAACCAGAAAACCAAAGTCTAGGAGGGCATACTCTCCCTAGAGAGTGACACAGGCAAGCTGGTAATGACAGACAAGGAGAAGGATGAGGAACATAATGATTTTTTTGCGTCAGTCTTCTCTGATAACTATTTGCCACACAGCCCTCAAATATTTAGAGTACTGTGTTCAGAAATGGAGTCCAGTTCAGGAGAGACATAAACCTGTTGGAGCATGTCCAGAGGAGGGTCATAAAAATGATCCAAGGGATGGAACAGCTCTCCTACAAGAACAGGATGAAAGAGCTGGGGCTGTTCAGTCTGAGAAGAGAAGGCTACAGGGTGACCTGAGAGTGTCCTTTCAATATCTAAAGGGAAGCTACAGGAAAGAAGGGGACAGGCTCTTTAGTGGAGTTTGTGCTGACAAAACAAGGGGAAATGGTTTCAAGCTTAAAGAGGGTTTATTTAGGCTGGATATAAGCCTTTTACAGTGAGGATAGTGAGGCACTGGCACAGGTTGCCCAGAGACGTGGATGCACCATCCCTGGAGACTTTCAAGGTGAGCCTGGATAAGGCCCTGGGCAACCTGATGTAGCTGTAGGTATCCCTGTTCAATTCAGGGAAATTGGACTAAACGACTTTTAAAGTCATCTTCCAACTCCAGCAATATGATTCTATGATTCTAAAATAAATAAAAACTTCAAGTGAAAACATGTGCCTTAATTTGGACGCACTTCTCCATGGTACAGAGCACATTGAACAGCAGGTGAAGATACTAAGAATTAAGACTCTCATTATCATTCTGGTAGCA
Organism: Tetrao urogallus; assembly: GCF_951394365.1. NCBI lineage: Eukaryota > Metazoa > Chordata > Aves > Galliformes > Phasianidae > Tetrao > Tetrao urogallus. The sequence goes on along the minus strand of NC_136820.1, from coordinate 12,297,807 downwards.
TCTAACAGAATTGGGCCTTTCACAGGGTGATAGTATAACCAACCCTACAGAAAGGGTGATAGCAGCATTTCTCATCAGTACATCTCAAAACACAGGATGAAAGAGTCCAGTATAGTAATGCCCATTTTACAGATGAGGAAAATTGAGGCAACAAGCTGTGAAGTACCTTCATTAAGACTTAGAAAGCTAGTATTAGAACTGAAAATAGAACCCAGTTCTCTTAAATCCTTATTCTAGTCTATACATGACAGTTGTTTTTGGACAATGATAAAGAAACTGTCCTGCAGTGCAGCTAGCAAAGGAGACAAACACTCAAAATCTACAGTAAAAAAAACTCCGCATATTTTTACCCTTCTTATAGCCAACACAATCACCAGATCAATAAACAGCCTGGAGTGTTAAGACTACATTTCTTGGCTAGGTTTCAGATGGCATCCCAGACAAACAAATCCAACTGTCTTCACAGGATCACCCTGAACTGAGTGGGATTTCCTTCAGGCAGAAAATTTTCACACACAGAACAAGTTATAGGATCAAGATAAAATAGTATGCCAAATTATTAATTTTAAAATGTTTTAAATTGCAACATCTCTTTACACATAAACAGTTTCCTACACATAGTCTTGCTAGTATTTTTACTAAATGCTAGTAGATAGTTTAGTAATAAGCAGAAGCTTAAAAATGAATCATATTTGTATACCTTAGGATGTCATGACTTACAAAGTCTTGCAACTTTGGAGTGCAGAGAAAGTTTTCATTTTCCTTGATGGCTTGGCCCAGAGAATGGTGGTGAATGGGTTCAAATTCTGCTGGTGACCAGTCACAAGTGGTATTCCTCAGAGGTTAGTATTAGGGTCTATCCCGTCTATCCTGTTTTATATCTTTTTTTGATGATCTGGATGATGGCATTGAATGCACCCTCGTTTTGCTTGCAGATGACACCAAGTTGGAAGGAAGTGATGTGTCTGAGGGTAGGGAGGCCTTACAAAGGGATCCGGACAGCCAATATCAATGGGATGAAGCCAATTGTATGAGTTTTAACGAGACCAAGCGTCAGGTCCTGCACTTTGGCCACAACAACCCCATGCAATGCTACAGGCCTGGGGCAGAGTATCTGGAAAAGGACTTGGGGGTGCTGGTTAATGCTTAGCTGAACATGAGCCAGCAGTGTGCCCAGGAGTGTGGCCAAGAAGGTCAATGGCATCCTGGCTTGTATCAGAAATAGCGCAGTCAAGGAGATGATCATCCCTCTGTACTCTATCTACACTGGTGAGGCTGCACCTCAAGTACTGTTTTGGGCTCCTCACTACAAGAAACAATATTAAGGCCATGGAGCATGTCCATTGAAGAGCAATGGAGCTGCGAAGGGTCTGAGGCACAAGTCTTATGGGGAGCAGCTGAGGGAACTGGGATTGTTCAGTTTGGAGAAGAGGATGCTCAGAGAAGACCTTGCTGCTCTCTACAACTGCCTGAAAGAAGACTGTAGCAAGGTGGGGGTTGGCCTCTTTTTCCAGATGATTAGTGACAAGGTGAGAGGTAGTGGCCTCAAGTTGTACCAAGGGAGATTCAGGCTGGATATTAGGAAGAATTTCTTCTCAGAGAGAGCGGTGAGGCAGTGGCACAGGCTGCCCAGGGAGGTGGAGCAGTCATTGTCCCTGGAGGTGTTCAAGAAATGCGTAGATGCGGCACTGAGGGACATGGTCAGTGGGCATGGTAGGGAAGGGTTGGTGGTTTGACTAGGAGATCTTACAGATCTTTTCTAACCTTAATGATTCTATGATTCTGTGATGATTCATGATGCACTGACATCTCTTTTTTGGCACTGAACAATACTTCATAGTATCCTACGTTATGATTCAGTCTCTTTTGAAACAAAATTTGATGTTGCTCTAAAAATTTGCAGTGGTGATTGTACAATTGGCTTTTACAAGGACAGAAGAGAGTCTCATCAGATGCACCATACTTTTATACATGTAGAGCAATCACTCCCTTGTGTGCAATAACAATGACAAACGTGAGGTATTTTTTCTTCTGAGCTAAAAGTAATGTAACACTCCTCTCATCAGAAATGTAAATATTTGGCCTGAAGAGAGCTGTAACCAAGCAATGTTTCAAGAAAGTCACAATTATCACGACCTACTTGTCTAATCCTTCTCTTGGTGTGCACATCATAATCTCTTTCCAACAAAACTGCTGGTAATGCTGAGATAACAGTTAATTAAATATTTTGTTCAAATATACCATACACTTTCAAACAGAATTGCATTCAAAATCACTGTTATTGGCTACTATAATAATAGACATTTTATTAATACAGACTGCAGGCCTATCAATGCAAATAAACTTGAATTTCAGAAGACTCCTACCCTGAAATTCTGTTTGGGATAGAGGCAGGTGACTCAAACATTAAAAATCGAGTGCTGTGTCAGATATTTTCCTTTGCAACAAAACCTTGGAGCCATCCTATGGGCTACAAATCAATTCTGATATATATAAAAAAAACAAACAAAGAAGTCAGCAGCTGTTTATCACTGCTATTCATACATCTCCAAGCTCATCACAGCCACTTCCTAGAGAAACCATGTGCTGTCTGCATATTTCTGGCATTCAAGAAGGAAATAATAGTATGGCAAAATACAAGGTCTTAAATTAGTTTTATATTTGGAAATACCAAGAGAAAGAAAGCAAGATGATATCCATGCCATTTACTTAGGTACAAAAAGGCATGTCTAGAGATACATCTTTAGCAATAAGATATTAACATCGTCTGTGTACAAAAGCAGACAAGCATACCAAGTAAGCTGTGCACTTTAGTGCCAAGGTTGGTTTTAATCTAACAACTATTAAATATCTCATTTAATTATTAGTAGTAGCTTTGCATAAAAGATACAGTGTAACTATATACCAGAAGATATAATTTCCTCTTTCTTTATATGTACAGGATCTAATATTGTCTACTATCAGAGACACAACTGCTATTTTTACTAGTTACTACAGTACCAGGCTCAAAGTACTTATTATTTATATTATTTGCATGCCTAGATCTTTAAAATTGGCAAAATGCAAATCCATTATTAACAAGTAAATCAGTTATTGGTGCAAAGTCATGGGTGCGAAGTTATAGAGGTAAGGGCATAAACACAAATTACTGTGATGTAAAATCAAGGTACATATTTAGAGACACAATAGACTAATAGAAGGATTAAAACAGTGTTGCTTAATTTGGGTATGCGCATGTCAACAGAAGGAAACCGTTTTTATTTTTAATTTGATCTAACCTTTAACTGGGATTTATTCAGGTACACAGAATAAGTTGTTTGGGAAATCTCAGAAGTTGCCACACAAATTACAATAAGGTAACAGGCTACTGTGTATCAGCTAATCCAGTGAGATAACCAAAGCCAGCTTAGCCATCTTTCCATGAAACCAAAACTAATCCATATAATTCTCATCTGCCTTGGACAGATGTACAGTCATTATAGATCAGCTAAAATGAAATGTCTTCTAAAGCCCCTGTGTTGGATGAAAAATGTGAGAACAGGGTACAATCGGTCCAACTTCTACACTAGAGGAAAAAAACTAAATGACCAAACTAAAATGGAATAAACGGCATTTTGTTCCAGTTGCTGCATTTTTCAGGAGTGTTTTGGTCTAAACTAGATGGGTACAGGTGCCAATTTTCTTTATGTAGATGGAAACTAAGTATGCATTTGAAATGACTGACTAACTCATTTCAAACCTTTGTATTTACAGTAGGCTTATTTTAGTTCGGCTTAGGTTGATTAGAAATCATTCCAATTAAACTAATGTATTCTTAAAACAGAATTCCAAATGAGTATATCACAGCTATGCTGTCCTGTTCACCTGAAAAAATATATTGCCATAAATGTTTTCTAGCCTTCTCATTAGACAAGTCAAAATTAATCCTGGTAGAAGAGAGTAGAAGGTCCAATTAAGACTTCAATTTCTTGCTAAGAAGCTTTTAATTGCTGCAGTCCTTGTTTCTGAAAAAGGTGGAAATATTTGCATAGGCAAAGTAATTATAAATATCTGATTTACTGGTGATGGAAACTGAACCATCATACCTGAGGATATTCTGTCATGTAACCCAGAAAGAGTTAACTATCATGTTTGTTAGAAATGAAATATTTCTACAGCTTTAGCAATTCAAATTAAAAATATAAAACCTTTTGCTCCCTGGACTCGAGGACTACAGATAATTAGACTGAACCATAATATTCCCTTAAAACCAATACGTGTTAAAAGAAGCATATCTAAAAGACAAGGAAAAAGAAAAAACAACATAAAGAAGAAGCAGTGAAATAAGGAAATCCTTCACGATTCTGCAAGTCATTATCAAAGGGTTTACTGCCATCACCTTTTAATGTCAAACTGTATAAAAGAGAATTTTTCTACATGTTTCAAAGCACGAACATCTCAAAAGAGATTTAGTGAGTATATTTCTCTGGTTGGAAGTGCCAAAATTTTCAGAAAAAAATATTACTTTCCAAGACATCCAATCTGCTTTCTAAATAAAAGAAGTAGTAGCTTAAATTTCACCCATTACAGGAATCCCAGTGGCTTGGAAGTCACTCATACAGAAACAGAGTAAAACATCTCAGCCCACATAGGAACAAACAAGGCCTTGATCCAGGAAACTGTTCCCTGCTGAGGCTGCTTGAGATCAATTAGACTGAGGACTGACATGAGACATGGCTCATTCAGAGCAGCTTGAAGGACTAAGGCCAAAATATCAAAGACAACATTAAGAGAAATTCCTCTCACTGCACCAAAAAATCTTTCGGTATTTTTTTCTATAATCTTCCATTTTAGTTGTTCTTTCTATTAAATTTTAATGCTATATCTTACTGCAGGACATTAGTACTGACAAGCTTTTTTCATTCGTGGCGTTTTTTTGTCTGTAAGAAGGGCTATTAACAAGTATAAAATATATATTGAAAATATATAATTTCATATGTACTACTAACACCCAGCAACGACCTCATAGGTGGCCAAAATATTTTCTAGAGGGCTATGTATTTTTTTCCTCAAAGGTAAATATCCAGATTTCTCTTATTTTCATTAAGAAGTTTCTCAGTTCATCCTTATGGGTATTGATGGTGCATGTTGGTGGTTACGGAGACAGGCCGTTCTGAGCTCTGCTGGCACACGTTCTATAATAAAGAAACACTGATAGTGCTATATTAAAGGCCATTAAGTGCTGTTATTGCTGATGTACAGTGTTAGTTATTCTCAGCAACACACACTAAAGTTGGAAAATTTGCTCTAGAAAAAATGTTAAAACTTTGCATTGCATTTAAATATACACAACATTTATATAGTTTGAATATATTAGCATAATAAAAACCTATTTATTCAAAAATACATAAATAAATACACCCTGATTCATCTCAGAGCCTGTATGCTCTTCCTATTTTCACTGTTTTAAGTGAAATGCAAAACGTAGACACTTCTTCCAGCAGGAAACAGCATTGAGATACTTCAAGGTTTTATAGAATTTAAAATCAAAGGAGACCACTAGATCATTCAATTCACCTCAGGTGCATCATAATCCATTATGTTTCATCTAGTCATCACTTTACTGAGTTTCTGCTATTTCGTGTTTGCTGAATGCCTGTCCACCAAATGGAAAATCAGCTACTCCCCAGGGGTTTTTGTTTCAGCCATTACCAGTTAACTGGTGATCTCTCTGGCCTCTGCTGCAGCTTGTGAAGGCAAGACTGATGTTTGGACACTCAACTCCTTCACAGTGCATGGCCCTCGAGGACTCTGCCAGCAGGAGTGGCAGGTATTTTGAAACCAGGACATTTATGAAGTGATTCTGATCTGTGCTACAGCTCTAGCACAACTGGGACTAGCACTTGGTTTCAGGCAGACGTAGGCCATTCCTCACTGTCTCCTCTTCCTCTGTCACTTGGCCATTAACTTCAAAATGCACTTCCTTCAATTTGAGCTTTCCTGCATCACTGACACAAGTAAGGAGCCTGGATTAGAGTGTATATTAATGTACTTGAATTCCTTTGAAGACAGCTGCTCTGCTTTCTCAATCTGTTAAGCAAGTGATGTAATCATGACCAACAAGACAACACAGGCAGACCCATGCAGAGAAGTATGTTCACCAACAGCAGACCCAAATAGATCAGTACAATCACAGCTGCCAAAACCAAAGCCATTTGAAAGATTTCTGAAGAAGCCAAATTTAATGAAGAGATGCAGATGATCCATCTTTATGTTCTTGAATAAAAGGAGATACAATAGGGTCACACTTGTCAAACCTGAAAGAAGTGAATGTCGCACAGGACCCAAGGAGTGCAGGAGCCCTAATACTGAATGAGACAGAGAAAAGCACAGTAGTGTGGATCAAGAAGCCTATGCGATGCCTTCAGCCAAGTGCAGTGGAGATGCAGGGGATGAAAGTACCTTGACTACTGTAATAAAATCTTTCAGCAGTGACACAAAAGATAAAATAAAAAACAACAGACTGTTTCTTTATAGTTTCACTTCCTAGTTCTCATCTGCAATATTTCAACTGTGCTGTCAGGAAACTCAGCAAGGGGATGTCTTTTCCTTTTTTTCCTCTTTTTTCCTGTTGTCATTCCTGCCTTTTCCCTCAGGTGCCACTGAATGCTAAAACTAGAGGAAGAGCTCAGTCTGTTAGTGAGAAGGAGTGTAGAGGAAAGAAGCAGGTGAATGTCAAACTAAACAAGCAAAGGAATCTATAGGACCAATATCAAAGCAGAAAAAGTCAGAGTGGCTCAGAACCTGAGGCTAATGTGATTTACTTTCATGCCTTAGGATGCTCAGTTCCACATAATCCACTGTCAAAGTCAATTATAAATATTACAGTATCTGCTACTGGAACTGATCCAATCCATTCAGAAGAAAATATCAAATGCTGCCTGTAAGGTACACGAGCACTTAATGACAAGGATTTATACCAAGATGCAATCAAAATGAACAAGCAGTACAAAAGAGCAAATCAAAGCTAGGTTGCTCTATTTTTAATACATGCACCCAATTTCTCAAGGGATTATTTTAAACTAACTTTCTTCCAACATAACAGCACTAGAAAGCAAATGATAAAAGCTTTCTTTGTCAACCCAGGCCCATAAAGTGAGTTTCCTAAGTGTACATTAATATACCAATACAAGCATGATTATTAGATTTTCAAAACACTCAGATTCTGGAAGCTTCTGCTGAAATCAACAATACCATCTATCTCTCACTACATGACTTTTCCACTACTGAGAGGATGATCCATTCTTGACTGTGATGAAGTACTGCTAGTTGCAGAAGTAAACTGTTCTGGTGCACACAGAGAACTACTTTGATGAGTGTGCATTCAGAGTACAGTTTCTTTTTGTCAAAGATATACCGGCATAACTGTTCAACTAGAGCTGGAACCGCTCCCTGGATTTTACCCCAGCTCTGAAGCAGATGGGTGAGTAATGTTTTTCACTGTATCGAGTTGGCTAAGAAACACGAGCCTGTTCTGACAGAAGAGGACCTCAGCCACATTTTATGTCTTTACCCTTTTTGACTCACATACAATTGCAATGTACTTCAACACACAGTCTCTAACGCTTCGGAAATTCCAACTGGCACAGAGCAGAGTAACACATGCCCTCATAAACACATCTTGTTGTGAACATATTAAATCTACTCCCACAATCAAAGTAGCTTCTTATAAAGCAAAATGTGAAGTACTAGTTCTACCACATGACAAAATGTTTGAAAGATCAGCAAAACTTCCAAAATTAATGCTATGGCCAGCATAATCCTGTGGTTCAAGCATGCTCAATGGAAGCAGTTCACACCACACAAGTTCAAACTGTGTGTCTTTCCCCTTCTCTTCTTCCAGAATTATCACATAACAATAGGAATAGCATACATTTTAGCCTTAAATTCCATTTCTTATATTCTTCCACTTAAGCAAACATGGAGTGGGCCTCACAGTCAGGCAATCCATAACCAGGATAACCAGAATCCATAACCAGTGTAACCAGGGAGAATAAAGGCCATACAAAAGGTTGAAACAGGTAGGAAAAGACTAGTGAATCACCTACCATGCTCTCACCTAATTTATATATTCAACAGAGGCAAGCAAAATTGCTAGGGTGTGCTTACAACTACTATAGTTGCACCTGAAAAGGTGGTTGGCCTTACCAAGTAGAGCTTCTGAAGAAGAAGGGTGACCAATAGGAGAAAAGGCTTCTCTTGTCAAAAAGAAAAATCAGAAGAACCCAACTGTTCCCAGTAAACCAGTTTATCTCAGCTGTGAGATCTGGAGACCAGCCTCTTGAGAAGGCATCAAAAATTCCTGTAACCTTGGCACAACAAATGATGTCTTTTCATGCCCTGCTTGTAGTCTGGGCCTTCTGATTTTGGCATAATCCTCACATAATTTTTTTTCAAATATATATGCATTCATTATAGAAAAGAATCACTGAATCTCAATGTAAAATGAAAAAACAGGAGAATGGATCAGATTATTATTTTTAATTGCCAACAGCTCATCAAGCTAGGACAACCATAGTTCACTGATTCAAGAGTACCTCATGAGAAGCAAAGCAGTTTACAAGATACACTTCACTAGCAGACATACCACTACAGCACAGCCATCCTCAGGGAAAACAGAGCTTACAAGAGCAGAAAGAATCCAGCAAAGTGATATTCCAAGTGTTGTGGATATCCCTCATGGAGAAAAAATGTGCTTCTGCTATTCCTTTTAAAAATAGATTTGTTTCCAGGTCTGTCCATTTGACTTCTCTTGAGTATGTTAACAACTTACTCATATATTTCTCTCTTCTTTTTATAGGAAGGATTCCAGAGAAAACGGTGGTTAGCATAGGAGACTAGTTTTAGTCCACATTTTTAGCACAGTAAAAGCCTTCTACAATATATAATTTCATTTGCTACGATGAATCATTATAAAGTCAGCTGAAGTGCAAGATAACGTATCCTAAGAACCTTCAAAGAAAAAAATATAGCAGTATCTACCTAATTACACATCAAAGAATACTTTAGGAATAAATTCTGTAATCTACAATGTTAGAAATTTTCAGTGCTCTACTTTAGCAGTAGTGTAAGAACAGTGCTACTTGAATTAACCACAGATTTCTATATAACCCTGCTCAGATAGATATCAGAGGTGTCCAAATGTCCTTTTATATGTCCAGTTATTCCTGTCATTAGAGATTTTCATTCCATATTTCCTATAAAAATGTTCAATTCTTAATGTAGAAGTGCTTCAGCTCTGGCCCCTTTTAATAACTTTAGTCTTGTCACAGTTCAGCATAATATTTTATAAAGCTTCTTTTTGAGCTAAAGGGCATGAAGTTCCAATGATACCAGTAATGTATATTGCATTTGTATTTCAGCTTTCAATTATTTTCATATTTATATTATCATTTTCTCCACACACACACTCAAAAAAACAGTTTACATGGGGGCAGTATCATTTTATATACAAGAATACATCTAATTTTGACATCCATCTGCTATGCTGTCTGGAAACCTTTTTTATTATACTTATTTGTCATAGAATATTTAGAGGTAAACTTACTTTTGGCATTTGAAGATATAACAGCATTTTCTCATGCATACTAATGAAAATTTTAAAAGTCAACTACACTATGTTGAAAATTTGCCCTACATCACAGACAATGATTTTTTAAGGTACTTTGAACTTCTGTGTTATTTTGCAGCAAGAACACATAATCACAGAATTGGAAATGGTTGAGGTTGGAAGGGACATATGGAAGCTGCCTTGTCCATCCCCCTACCCATGCTTCAAGCAGGGCTGCCCACAGTTGGTTGCCAAGGATTACTTCCAGACAGCTTTTGAATATCTCCAAGGATGGAGACTCCAAAATCTTTCTGAACAATACATTCCACAGTCACCTTCACAGTAAAAAAAAGTGTCTCCTTTTCAGAGGGTGCCACCTGTGTTTTAATTTGTGCCTGCTGCCCCTTGTCCTGTCACTAGGGACCACTGAAGAGAACCTGTCTCTATCCTTTCTGCACCTTCCCTTCACATATGGAAGAGATCCTCCCTGAGCCTTCTCTTTCAGCATCTCCTCATATAGGAGATGCTCCAATCCCTTAATCATCTTAGTTATCCTCTACTGAACCCTCTTCAGTAGATTCATGTCTCTCTTTTACTGGGAAGCACAGAACTGGATGCAGTATTCCAGATGTGGCCTCACCAGTGCTAGACAAAAAAGAAGGATCACCTTCCTTGACCTGCTAACAGCACTCCTAACGCAGTGCAAGATACTGATAATTGTTTTTTTGTAGCAAGGGCACATTGCTGGCTCATGTCCCATCACAAGTTTCCAAGTACCAGACACAGAGGTCTTTTTCTGCAAAAGTTGCTTTCCAGATGATCAGCCTCAAACATATACTGGTGTATGGGGTTGTTGTTCTTCAAGTGGATAACTCCACACTTCCTTTTGTTGAACTCCACGAGGTCCCTATCAGCCCATTCCTCCAGCCTACTAAGATCTCTGGATGGCAGCACAAGCCTCTGGCCTATCAGCCAATCCTCTCCGTTTTGTATCATTATCAGACTTGTATTGGAAGTATTCTGCCCTATCATCCAGATCACTAATAAAGATGTTGAATAGTATTGGACCTAGCACTGACCTCTGGGGTTAATACTGTCTGTTATAGGCTTCCAAGAAGACTTCACACCAAATGATCCCAACTCTTTGAGCACAGCAGTTCACACAGTTTTCAATCCACCTCACTGCATGTTCACCTACCTGTATTTCATCAGCTTCTCTAAAAGAATATTTTGGGAGTCAGTGTCAAAAGCCTTACTGAAGTCAAAGCATATAATATCACTGCTTTTAAGCTTGCTAGAACCATGATTTTCTCTCATACTTTTTTACTGTTTACTACTACATCAAAATCCCTAATGTGCTAAAGGTAACAAGGTTACCTTTAAATTTAAAGGATACACCTTTACTTTAACAAGGTAAGCTAAAGGTAACAGCTAAAAGAGAATAAGGCAGACATTCATCTTTTATCAACTGATTAAATACTCCCAAAATCTGTGGTACATTGTTGCTTCCCAGTAGATCCAGATTCAGCTTATAATACTGAAAAAATAGTGCAGAAAAACAGATGAATAATAGACTTCATGTATATATTTTAATTTTTTATCCTTTTTTTTTCTTTTTAAATTCTTTTTTGGTGGGACATCCTTGAGGATGTCTTTGTAAGACATCCGAGGGAACAACGATAGCCTGATCACTGGGATGGAAGAATGTCTTATGCCAGTACTGTTTAATGAAAACAAGAAACAAAAGAGCGGGGCATGTAAAGCTGGAATCATGAACAGAACAAAGGGAGAAGAATATATAAGACTGTTCAGAAACAAGAGACTCACTTGCTCCTCAGCTTTGATTAAACCCACAGCAGGCTTATCTTGTGCACAGAAGGAAGCAAGGAGCCCTTCAGAAAAGAATGGAAAAACCCACATGGCATGGGACTGATTAAAATCTAATGTGAAATATATACCAGATGAGAACAAACAAAAACTGTAGATTCCTTACACATTTTACCTCATTGCTATTTTTATCTTTCAGACAAATATCATATTCAAATTGGATTTCCAAATTATCCACCTTTTTACCTGCAACTTCCAAAACCTTCTTTTTAAATCTTCCTTAAAAGTAAGGGTAGAATTCCTCCTTATTTTAATATTTCAGAGATGCTGATTCTCAGAGCAGAGATGTCATAGGAGTCTGTTATGAAATCTCAAAGTAAAATCGATTTTTCAAAGAGTGATAAGTAATACATTTACATAATTAAAAATGTAGAGTAATAAAATAGTAATAACACTAGTGGCTTCTTTCTTTCGAATGGTCATGGAAAGCTTTACAAATATTGATGAAAATTAAACTATTGTAACCTATCTGAAAATATTTTCAGTTTCATTTCAGAGATGAACAAACAAAGGTACACAAAGGTTGACTAACCAGCTAAGGGTCACTCAGGAATATATGCTCACAGAAACCAAAAGGGAGATGCAGAACAGCTGGCTGTGCTTGGTCACTGTTTTAAAAATATAACTGAGAACTCTTCCAAGTCACATGTCTGCTTCCTAGATTGCATTGCACTAGGAAGCACTATCTATCCAAAACATAATTCATCTTGTCCCTTACGCTGGCAAAAAAACAAGAAGTTATAAATCTGCCAGTACGCTACCTCTGTAATAGAATACATATAACATGTAGTATGAAACAAATGAAAAGGCAAATTTCTGAAGATATTTTGTCATTTTCTCACCTGCTTTTATTGTTTTATTGTTATTTTTTATAACAGATGAGAATAGAGTTGTGTGGAAAGGCTAAGTAATTACAACAAATGCAAAACCAAATCAATTGGAAAAAAATTAAAAGCCGGTACAAAAATGTCGTGGATGATGAAGTGGAAGAAAGAAGGCACATGCCTGTGTGCACTCATTTTTTTCAGTGCAGGATTGAAACTATTTTACAGCACTACGTACCAAGGTGAGAAATAATCAGATTCTATCTCACATCTATTTCCCCCCAAAATGTGGTAATGTATACACGGGACAATATTGCTATGCATTCAACAAAGAATGCAAGACTAAGACTGACTTCTCTGAAGAGTGTTATACACTGGAATTATATTGATATTGCAATAGAGACATAAGAGAAATGAAATACTGATCAAAGGTAAAACATTTCCTTGATACGCATTAGTCACTGTCTGTATCTTTAAAACAGGTGAGAAAGGATGAGGCATACCTACAATGGTGTTTGATACCTGTTTGTTAGCATTATTCTGAATTTAACAGTATATTTAACAATCTGGGGATTTTTTATCTCATTTGAATGTGACCCCTAAATCTGAGATGTCCTTTGCATGAGTCCATTCTCTTTCTGAAGAAGCACTGTTTGTTCAGATACCATTTGTGTAGAAGCAGCTTCACATTTACTATTTACTACTCTGTTATTTCCAAAATTGCATGTATTTCTAAGTAACAGGAAGAATATCAGCTCCATGTAGTTGTACCACTTTCCCCACTTATAAGCCAAAAACACAGCAGGAAATACAAGAGATGTTGGGACAAGTTAAACCTTGAAAATTCCAAGTTAAATCAGGTTCTGTAATATGAATGTGTTATACCCATCGTCAACAATTAATACATGGCTCCTTCCAGCCCAGTATACCAAGCATCCTGGTTGCTTTTTCATCACAGCACATCACAGTAGGGCCAGTAATATTAGAATAGTTAAATGGAATTTTTTATTTTTTTTAATGGCAATCTAATGTTTTGAGTACACTCACGCAGCAGAGCCAAAAGGGTCCATATTTTCAGAACTTTCTCAGATTTCTATTTGCAGCAGTATGGTAACCTTTATGTCCTTTTTTCAACCACGTAACAAATTTTGAAGATTATGGACAGAAATTGTTTTAAGTAGTACTGATTCAGATAAAGTATCTTGTTTGGTCCTATAACCTGAGCCAAATAGATCAATTGTTGGGGCTTCTACAGAGTACAACACACCACATACAATGCTTTCCTATCATTTTAGCCATTTATCTAACCAAAAAGACAGATTCTGAAGTGCACTGATCCAATTGCACAGATCTCTGCAAACTCAGAAGGAACATTCTGACAGACAAGTAATAGTGAATCAGGGAACAGAGCTATAAAGACTATCAGTGTAAAAATTTGCAAGTGGAGAGGTTTCATTAAGGCTTTTTCTTTTTTTTTTAATTTGCTCATTTAAGAGTAGGAAAAAGGTTGTCCTAAAATTATGAACATCTATTCAAGGTGCGTTTTTTAAAGTACATGAAAGGGTTTTCTTAGCATGCCCTACTCTGTACAAGTTCTCCTCCATACTGCATTTTCTTAGTCCTCCTCTTTATTCCTCAGTGGGCCTGTCAAGGCCTATCATATCATGGCACCTCTACAAAAGAAAATAAAGATGATTGCATACATTTAAGAGATGGGCATTGGTAGTTTTTTCACCGTCTGCACTGGTAATTGCAATTTATTTAAAAAAGAAAAAGCAACAGATTTTCATCATGGGAGCTTTTCTCATCTTTTGAGTAAATCCTTAAAAATTTATCCAACTGTGTTCCTTTTTATTAGAAATTAGCAGGAATACTATCATTTAATTTAATGATTAATTTAATAATTAATTGCAAATGATGAAAAATATTTTGCATTATTTGGGACTCAAAATCACAGAATATGAGAAAATGCAAATCAGGAAGCAACTTCTGTATCAGACAAGGAGCTAAAGTGAGTGATCTTTAGAAACATGAACAAGCCAGGTTTTTTATCTAAGATCTCAAAGAATTGGATTTACTTTGTTACTCTACAGAACAAATATGGAGCAAGTTACCAGAACATTAATTTATTCATGCAGGATTCAAAAGCTGGAATTCAGAGAGAAACAAGCATCCCCCCAAAGAGCCAACTTCCAGTTAGTGAAGGTAACACACCATTTACTATTGCTTACAGTTCTATCATTTTGATAAATAAACTAATGTATACTTGTGACTTATCTGAGTGCAATAAACTACATCACAACTGAAGGACTGAGTCTCTGTACCTGCAAAACTTTCACCTAATAAACTCTTAATGAAAATGAGCGCATTTCTGCAGAAAGTTAAAGCTTTTGAAAGTGTACTTTTTTTTTTTTTTTTAATGTAAGAATGTTTCATCAGAAAATTTATGATCTGAATTCTTCAGCATCCTCATGGCAATGAATATACCTTTCTGATACGATTTTTCATTAGTTTCCTTGCACATACAGATTGCAATAGGTTATTAATAAAATCATCCAAGACAGAAAGACAGACAAAGTACTTGAAGAAATATTAAAACTGCCTATCACAGTGCACAAGGAGGACTTAAGAGCCTACTAAGGAATCTATTCAGAAGCAATCATTTATCCACATATATTTTTCATAATCTGTAAGACTGGTCTGTACACAGAGAGTTAGGAGCAGTGCTACTCAACTCAGTTATCCATGCTACACAAACACAGTTACCAGTTTTCTGAATAGACTGCACAGAGAAACAGGTTTGGTAGTTTTGGACAGCACACACTGGTTCTGCTGTAACTTCATCATTGTTAGAGGTCCACAATACTCCTCCAAATCCTTTTTTTTTGGCAACTCATTGGAATGGCTACATGTATAATGTAACTAAAAGAGCACAGAGATTGTTTGCTGGCTTTGAGGTTAGCTGGCAGATGCGCACCATACAGCATTTGACCCTGCATACCTCTGGGCCCCTGAAGTGTCCCTCTGACAACAAGACATAATTATTTTTTACCATGTGTTCTTTTCAAATCAAACTGCCCAAAATAATATGAGAGTTGCTCATACAGCTCCTACAGCTTTGGTTTTTCTCTGTTGGCAAAATTTTTATTCCAAAAATAGGACTTAAGCATTCCTCGCATAATGATATGTCACACTGAAATGTGTGACAGGCAAAAAATGAGTATGCATTACTGCATACTTCTGCTTTGGCTGGTCGTTGTACTGTAATTAAAGATTGTTAATGGTTCTATTTAAAGTGTCTAATTCATAGGTTTTATCATTTAGCCTTAAAAGATAATGTCTTCATTTTACTTCATTTATTTGACTGAGTAATCCTTACTTGTGAAAGGAGTCCCGTTAATGAGTCAGATCAAAAAAGATGCCAGGCCTCAAGTTGAAAAATTAAGCCTAAGCTTAAAAACACATTTCTTTCTTTTTCCCCCTCACCTGTAAACCAAAAAGATCTACTTCTTCTGAACCAAAATGGAAACATGCAGACTAGCTCCCAGTTAACAATGAATTTCTTCTTAGAATGAAATCAGAAATGTAGTAAATGAGTAATGTTCATGAGTGTGACTGCTTTTTTGGCAAAGATCCTTGAGATGTGGTTCAGGTGTTTTTCTTTGCTCATGATCAGTGGTCTGCAATAAAAACCAAAGGACTATACTGCAAACCTTATATGAGATGATGAGTATAAACTAGCCAGAATATGTATGCTTTCATGGTGAAATCCTGAACTGACTTCAAAGCCAGTAACAGTTTATTAGATCGAAAAAAAGTGTTTGTTTCTGGATAATGACTATGTAGATATTATGATTTTTAGTCAAATATGAGGATTTTACAACTGTTATGAACGCCTTTTTGATCACGTAAGGCTTGCTCTTTTTCATAGCTATTGGTCCATCACAGTACTGATGAAATTCACAGTCCGTGCAGTTCTTATGTCATGGGATTTCCCAGGCCCATAAAGTACCCCTTGCACTTAATACTCCATGCTCTGTAACACTATATTTTTTTTCTGCAATATTGTTCTTTTAGACATACACACACAGCTGATCATACTGCCATGTCAAATGCTGTGCCAATGCATCAACAGAAATCACTTGCATCACTTCAACGTGGAAAACCACAGTAAAGAATGATGTTTCTTTGAGGCACATGAATTCCAGGCTACTGAGGCCAGTAAAACAATCCAGTTTGTTCTGTAGAGATGAACAAGCAAAGTGAATGTGTATCACAGAAGCTAGGAAGAAGTACATGCATTGAAACTGACGACACAAGTGCATATCATTCAAGTACTAACAGTGATGGAGAGCTAATTCAAATGAATGCTGAAGCAAAGGAGACCAAAACAATGATTAGTCTGGTGACTTGCCTTACTCTGAGTTACAAAATTTTATGGGATTATTGAATTCATAGTACTAAATCAGGAATCACAGAAACATATATGCCGTTACAGAATGTATTGGTAAGCAGTGACAATGGTAGTCATGCATTTGAAAAAAATAAGACACAAACAGAATAGGTGGAGAGAGGCTACTAGGAAAAGGCAAAGAATTATGGCTGATGTAATAGATGAAGTTAGGGATCTTGGCAAATCTCTTTTTCTTGGGTTGAAATTTGTCATCTTTGTTGGCCTTTTCTGGAGACCAAGTTCACATACTGCCTATGTGATATACAGAGATAGGAGATATATTTAAAAAAAAAAAAAAGCTGTTTGCATAGTTTTGTCATTCATGCTATTGTAGAACTCATAAACAAATGTCTAGGATAGACAAATTTCTAGGATGGAGTTAATTTTCTTCACAGTATCTTCATTGCAACTCCCATCCATAACATAGAAGAGGAGTTATGATTGAAAGGCTGTCCAGTGCTTAGCTGCATGCTGGGTTAAACCACAACAAAGAATCAGGAACTCAACTGTAGAGGGATATATTTATCTGTTCTGCAAGAAGAGCAGTTATCTGCCACCCCAACATAAAACAGTTCCATAAAGATTCTCTCCACCTGAGCCAATACATAGAAACATAGTGCCTTCCAAGACCTCTACAGCCCTATGTTCTAACATTTCCATTATTAATCAAAGATAAAAATAAAAGGTAAATACATATTTTTAAATACTCTTGGTCAACAAACAGAAGGATCCAACAGTTAAGTCTGTGTTTTCATTCATTTCTCCAAATAAGTAACTGTTCACTGTTGCATTCTTACTGGTTTATATCTTACTTAGAAATTTTTGCATCAGATCAATATAATACTCTATTCTGTCTTCAGCAGTAGCCACAGGCAGGTAATTTATGCAACCATTTAAACTTCCCTTCTTGATGAGGAACTGTTTGACATTATATTGGCAGGTAGAAGTTAGATTTAATCCTGAAAACTTACACGGTAGATGGTAGCCATTGCTGCTCTCTTCATTATTCTAAGGCACAAAGAGGAAGATTGCCAGCCTCCTGAACAGATCAATGTCCAGTCTCCTTTTCCTTAGCCTGATGTGTTATAACAAGGGAAAATGGTGGTGAGGGATTCTTGTAAAGGCAGGCAGCCAGGACTGTGAAAGATCAATGATTCTGGAAGTGGCAATAGAGAACAGCCAAGGCTTTCCTCGATAGAAATAAATAGGTTTATGCTGCATCATATATCAGTAATACTTTCATTTCTTCAGGGAAGCAGCAGACTTAGCAAGCATACTCAAGCCCATTGATTTGGGCCATAAGGATTAATCTAATTTAATGTGCAAGTGTGAATGCCCTGGACAGGATATTATGCACTGAACACATGAACACAGAAAAGACATGGCATATGAATTGAGTGCTTTCACAAGCTATCTGAACAATTGTATCAGAAATACTGAGCATCACCAACATAAATAAATAATGGCAAAAAATACTGTCCACATACAGAGGCATCAATTTGGCATTCAGGTCACAAGGATTAAGTTTTCTTCTACAAGAATTTCTTCTGTGAGCATGACAAAGCATCCAGTGTTCTTTAGGTGTCAATTCTGTTCATTAGATAGTTGTATGATAATGCTTTCCTACCTCAGAAGTCTCTTGTAAGGATAAATATAGCGAGGACTTTTAAACATTCAGACCATATAGTACTGTGCAATTACCCAAGAAATGTCAGACGTTTTTATTAATTCTGTGAAGCTCATTGCCTCAGATCTTGAGGCACAATCATGTAAAAAGCAT
Source organism: Tetrao urogallus (assembly GCF_951394365.1). NCBI lineage: Eukaryota > Metazoa > Chordata > Aves > Galliformes > Phasianidae > Tetrao > Tetrao urogallus. Next base: position 12,279,274 of record NC_136820.1, on the reverse strand, counting down.
TTCCTGGTATCAGTTTTAAACTGAAAGGCTGTGATTTCATTGTGAACCCTTTGTTCATGTAGTCTGAGAGAAGTAAAGCCTTCTGAAGAAGCGCACCTTCTTGACCTTCCTTAAAACATTAACAATTTATACACCTCTTTCATTTTACCTCTTATTCATCTCTGCTGTTACGTAAATACTTTAATCATTTTAATCTCCACATGTATGGAATACTTCGTGGGCCTCCAATCATCCTCATTACCAGTTTCCGAATTTCCTCTTTCATTCATTGGCTAAGAGAAATGAAGTATCCAAACTGAATACATATTCAAAATGGAAGGTTACTATTGCTTTATGTAAGATGTTCATAATACAGGCAATTTAATTTGAAAATATAGGATTTTCTCTCTTTTTTTAACCTGCATTGATGTTTTCAGCAAGCAGGCCATAGTAACAGTATAGTTTTTCCTCCAAATATCTGCAATTTATTTAAGACTTTTCAGGGTGTCAGAAAAGAAAGTTCTAATATGTTTCTTACAATGTTCATCAATATTTTCTTACTCCAACAGCTGCTGTTAGAGTACAGGTTTCCAAAGTGTAGCTCCCTACATTCTGTGCTACTGCATTCTCTTTGTTCCGCTTCATTATCTTCTTCGGTTTCATTTCCATTATTCAAATGATTAGTATCCTGCCATGTCTTATACTGTTGCCTTATATTGCTGCTTTGCATAAACACTAATCTGATCATTGGGGCACAATGAAAAGACCTTCACTTATCTATTGTACTGGATTGTCTTAGCTTGGCATTCATTCCCTTACCTGCTCCCACTGTTATCTGTCAGGATATTATCCTGTTTGCCTTCCTTTCTATTTTGCTTTAGATCAACAATGCCCTTGACTGTCTTGATTGCCAACTGTGCCAAACCACCATTTCATGTTACCTATGAGAAGCTGCCCTTATGCTCAAAGTCCTGTTGATATTGATGCTATTAAATTCGGCTGCAACTTAGGTTGGACCACTGCCTGAGTACAGTAATCTCAGGCCAAGCACTTACTTTATAAAACACATCCGGGGCTTCCTAGCAAGAGTTCTTGCCTCTCCCTCAGAAAGCCACTTCCCAAAGAAGACACACAGTGTTCCACTGGTGTAGAAATGAAGCAGATTCTGATCTTTTACCATTTTTGAGATGTGTAAACACTGAATTGCATACAGCTTTTTAACTCATCATCCAACTACATATATGCTCCCAATTAGATTTTTACACCTCCTAAGTAGACAGGCTCTGCAGCTGGCCTCAGTAATGTCTGAAATTAAATATACCAAATGTAGTCCATTTCATATCAGTTTCTAAGGCTCAATTCTCAATAAACAAGATGCCTTTACTACACACCTCACTTATTAACTGATACGAGGGATAGCTTCATCTGGTACTTACTCCTCACATTCTGATCAATATCAGAATACTCATACTCACACTAATCCCCACTTTCAGTACAATGTTTGGGGTGGGGGGTGGTGTGTAGAGAGAGAGAGAGAGAGAGAGAGACAGACAGATAAAGCACCTCAAGAAAAGAAGCAAATATACTGTAATCTATTGCTGGAATCCATCTTTGGAGACCTGTGCATTACTCCGGGAAAGCCAGCTCAGTATCTGCTAGTAGCAGTGACTTGCTTCTTGTTGTAGTCCTGGAGTCTTGATAACACTCAGCCACCTAAGTGTTCTCAGAAAACAGCCTGTTCCATCATGGATTTCATTGCTATTCAATCATGAGAGGTACAGTTGCATATGGAGTACCAGAAATTCTGATCAACAATACATCATTTGTGATGAGATTCTTTGGGAGAGTTTGTATTTATCCCATTGATTTCAGAAAGGTTTTACTGTCTTTCACTGTTCTTTAGACAACTTTCTTAAATCTAACCTCCCATTACTCTCTCTTATCAGCTGGTCCTACAATGCAGATGGAATTTAACTGGTTGTCAATCTCATAACAGCAAATATTATCCAGTATGAACATATGGTTTAGGAGCACTCACAAATAGCAGATCTCTTTAACAGACTTCCCTCACTGCTCACACTGATGCTAACTACTGCTATGATAGTTTCAGTATTGGGATGAGAAATATTTATATTCCTCATCCCTGCCCACAAATACATTTTTCTTTCTGACTTTCATGCTGATTTCTAATGTCTGTACTACTTCACCACATCAGCCTTAATGTCTCCAAATCCTGGATTTCTTTAATTTGATCCAGTATGTTTGCTTTCTCCATCATCCACTACTGCTTTGAGTCTCCCCAGACAGTACAGCAGTCCTGGTTATTGGAAGCTATGCTACTGCACTGGATATAAGCCTTCTGATAGACTTCCCTGTGAGAAACTTGTCTCCCACAAACAAATTTGTCATTAACAAGGAATCTTTCATATTTCCAGGGATTCTGGAGTTCTCAGCTCTTGATGTAATTATTATTTCCTCTACTGCCTGGCTTTAAGTAGAAAATAATTAAAAGAGCACAACACAGCCTCTTCTCCATGATCTCCATCTATGGGTTGACATTATTCATTATTCAGATACATTTATCAGTCTTCCCAGCATTTCAGGCACAACAGCATCTCACTTCTCTTTCAACTTTTCCCAAAAGGACAGTAAAAAACTTTACTGCCATTTTCTCATCTTTATTCTTTTGTGCATACGCTCATATTTACTTTTTCAAGTGACTTCCTTGTTTCTGTAGGTTATTTTGTCTGCAAGTCAACCATCAGAGTTTAGAAGTTGCTCTAGATCAACTGCTTACCCCCAGCTTTATTTGAAGGGAGAGGCGTGCCTCTCTGGAATTTTTACTGCTGACATATTTCTGTATCGTACACTGGACAATAATGTAAGACAGCTCCATGTTCATAAAACTAACCTGTTTTTTAAGTCAACTATTTACACAAATGCTGAGACTGCAATTATCATCAAAGCCACGTGCATGCAGATTAGCTTATGTGTGGTCTTTCAAATCTTCTCCCTGCAATCTGTGTTCTTCCCCCTGGTTTCACACAGACTGCTATAGTGAGTTATCTTTATTTACTTTCTCAGCCTAAGGAATTGTATGTGATTTAACAGCAGCTAGAAAAGTTGGATGCTGAGCACTTATCAGTAGTGGTGGCAGCTGTTATTCCAATAAATCTGTCTTCTCCAGCTTGCCTTTATATTTAGGTATTCACTTAAGCAAAGCTGAATCTATGTTAAACAAAATTGCTTTCGAAAAGGGGAGTTTTAAGCATTAACTCTGGCAACTTTATGTATTATGAGAGTAAATTCTGAAAACTTTCTGCTCATGTTGCATACATAATACAGGCATATGCATTTCTGAATATCAGTTTGAGTAATGATGAGCTTTTCTTAAACCCATCACCAGTCTTGTGCACCTAAACTCATTCAGTGTGTCACATAAACAGGATGTCCAAAACGTCTGTACCTAATAATGCACTGTATTATGCTAGCAGCAGGAAAAAAAAATCTCTAACATTTTCAAATTTACTCTTTGATCATAGATTATGATGGTATTGTCAAGATAACGATAAAAGGCACAATTAAAATTGCTTTAGCTTAAATATTTAAAAATTACAATTTCTAAATTCAAGCATATAGGGATGTTCTAAAATATATGAGCTACTAAAAATAAAATTCAGCTATGCCTGCAGATTTTGACTCTCACTGATAAACATGGCCAAATAAAAGGCAATATTTTGATAGGACATTAAAATAATGATTACTAAAATGTGCTAGCTAATGTGGAGGGCTCTTTAGTCAATAACTCCTGTGTTTATCTAGAAACATCATGCAATAATTCAAGCACATTTCAGGGATAAATGGGAGTTTAGATCTTGTGCTGTAAACCAGCAATGTAAGATGCATTTCACATTTAAAAAGTTAAACAAACAGCTATAAATCAAAGACGTGGCACCAATAACAAAATGAAGATAACAGTGCCTTTAAGCAAGAGCAGCTAATTTTCATTCATCTAGGTATGTACAGTCTTACTTAAATATGAATACAAATGTACAGGCTGATTGCATTTTTCCCAGAAACAAGATGCAGTATGTTTTCTTACTTCATACTGCAGTAGAAGTAGCCACATCTGTTCACCTCAGAAAGCAGATGGATGTTCAAATACTGTATCAAAGTATATATTTCACTGAGAAAATTTAACTGCCTGGGTATCACAGTTTAATTCAATATAGCTGAAGAAGGAAGACTAGAATTTAATAAAATTCCCAAATTAATTGATTGATGAATAACAGCTTCCAAGAACAGACTTTTCTCATCTCATTTCATACACACTGATCTGAAACTCACTCAGATTAGCTCAAGTTATAAGAAATTATAACTAAGGACACACTGAACTGTGCACTGCATACTTACAGTTTCTAATTTCTAGCATTTGTTCAGATTTAAATTACTGGAAATACCTGATCAGAATACCCAGTTCTTTAAAAATACTTCTGGAGCGCGAGTCAAGAAATATTAAGAGCAAGCATCTCCTCACAGTTTTTCTGTGAAGACCAGTAACAACTAATGTCAATTCACCCTTTCATGAGATAAAAACTTTTTACAACTTTCATCTGTAAATTAATGGGAAAGCTTCATAATTCCAGTGATAAATGTTTTTATAAAAATGCTTATTGTTGCAAATGCTTCCTTGTTTCCCATAAGATTAGCTTTCCTACCCAATAGCTTATACAACTGAAGAAGTATTTGCTAAAATGATAGCGATATAGATACAGGCAACTTAAAAAACAAACAAAAAAAGCATGTTGTCTGGAAAGTTAGATCTATATACATCACAAATTATTGTAGATCTGATTTTATCATTGCTGAATGGTTTCAAAATGCTGGATTCCTTTCACTTGTGCATCCCCTGCAAGCAAACACATGTCTCTTTCAACTATACTCTAAACTCTTTCAACTATAGACATCTAAAAGCAGGCAGCCAAAATGTCTAAACAGAAAAAGGGGAATTTCAAACCTTCAGGTTTTCAGATAGTAAAAGCCAATCAGAAACATAATAAAATGCATAAGGGTTCATTTGACATGGGTGAAAATCTCAGCCCTATCTAAAACGTACATGTTTTTAATAGGGACACTGTGCGAGGAAATTTTCCACACTAAATACTCATGTCACATTCTGACTACATTTAAACCTTCATGGGCAGTGAAGGGAAGACAAGGAAAAATACCTTTCTATTCACCCAGAAATGAACAAACATTCGTTCAGCCTGCAAATGACTGAAGGAAAAAAAACAAATCAAATTCATGGAGAACTTCAGGTTGTACAACAATTATAAAACATCTGCAGTTTACATGGCAGTTTACATATTAAAAATGAATACTAGTTGTTGGAGAACAAATAAATGTTTTGCAATAAAACCCTAATGCTGATCATAGTGGTTTTGTTTTGTCATGAGAATGATAGAATATGACAAGTTTTAAGTAGGCCATGTCACACAAATGGCTGGCTGAGTTTACTACATATGTATACACAACATAGGATTTAGAGTTGATGATCCTTATGGGTCCCTTCCAACTCAGGATAGTCTGTGATTTTATGATATATGCAACTACATAGAAATTGCCTCAAGTGCAGGTTCAAGCTGAATTCTTCACACTATTTTCCTGTAGTAGCCTATTCAAGGGTCAGCTCTACAGCAAACCAGGTAGCCCACGTGCTTTTGAACACACACAAAGTTATGCTTGTTCACTACATGGATGCACTGCAGAATGTTGTGACCAATCTGCCCTCAGCAGCACGTCATGAAAGTCAGCAAAATAAGATGGCTTGAAGATCTTCAAGGAAGGTCCCTTCTGCAATGCCAGGCAGGATATCCCAGCTCAAGGTCCCGCTTAAAGAAAACTAACAGTTTCAGGTTTCAAAGCATCCTGTGGGCCAACAAGCTCAACGTATAATGCATACTGCAAGACTCTATTAACACTGATGGGGCCAGAGTGTCCCAGCCCAGCCCCTGGAGCACACCCATCACCCACAGCAACCACACAGCAGAGTGTGATCGGCACTGCCTGGGCTGAAAGCGGGACATGGGAAGTGCTGTGCCAGCTCAGTTATGGCAAATAATTGTATGCGTTGTGATACATTGGCTAAACACAGTTGTGTGAACAGCAAAAAAAATATGCAGCCATACCTTGTGTTTTGATAAAGGAATTTGAGAACAGGTTTTAAGACCACTGGGAAAAAAAAAATCTCACTAAAAACAATTATTTTTTGTATATTTGCAATTCTATTTTCAGTTCACATATATATATATATATATATATATATATCACCCAAGAATTTTCAAATGAAATGTACAGAGTTGCAAACAGATATTCAACATGAAGAAAAAAAAATGATTATGACTAATGGATTTTTATAAGCCCTCTATGAACAGAGAGAAACACCCCTCACTTCACAAACATGCCTTATTCATTACATCACATTTTGGCTGCACATACATTCATGAACAACTGCTTTCAAGGACAAAGCATAGGAAGAGTAAAATTTCATCAAAAATCTCTGGCGGACATCTTGAGAACTTACTGAGAATTGCAGCCACTGCAAACAAACTAGACTGATGCACTGGTTTCACAAAAGTAAGGTCAAATATCCCAATAGCTTTATGTTTTTGTTGCCCTCTTTTTTTTTTGGTTGAACGAAAAACATTAAAGATTAAAATTAGCTCCTGCATGCTTCAGTCATATTTTCACTTCAGAATAACAAAGTTAGCAGTATTAGCAAAAAAAAAAAAAAAAAAAGTATAGACTTAGAGATAGAATAATCCTCCTTGCATTTCCATTTCTTGTTTGCATTCTGGAAACAATAACCTTATATTGTCACTGTGTCCTTGCAGTAGCTGTCACCTCCATTTGTCTTTATTTTTTTAAATAGATAAATAAAATGGTTGAATAAAGAATGCTGGGAAAGCTGGCAAAAGAAAAAGCTTTTGAAGCAAAAGTCTTCTGGTCACCATTATCCTTAAGACACCATGCTAAGGAGCCTCTCCTTTATTCAAGTTAATATTGTAAGCAAGAGGTATCTGTCTCAGGGGAGCAGTGGAGCAAGAGTGCCACAATATTAGCAGTGTCACAGCAAGTAATAGACAGGCTCTGCTGTGCTGGAACAATAATAGAAAATATATCTATTACAGGGAGAAAATGTACTCATTTATAGTCAGTTCCATGTGGTGGAGAGAAACTGAAAACAACTCCTTAAACTGCTCTCCTAAGAAAGAAGGTACTGGCTCTTTCCTGCGAGGCACAACAAAGTGCATTACAAAAAAAAAAAAAAAAAAGTGCTATTTTTGAAAAAGAACAATGAAATAATTATTTCTACTAATACTAATAACACTTGGCTCCTTCTAAAGAGCTTTCATGTATCTGGATCTCATAGCACTTTAAGTACAGAAAGTGTTTTATGGTTCCTCTCAGCCAGGGAATTCAAAACCAAAACATCATCAAATGGGGATGGTTGATGAAAAACCAGAAGAAAAGTGTGCCCACTTTCTGTCACTGCCGTAGACATGCATCTCTTACATCTTCATCCTTACAAGTTCACCCTTGGAGGAAGTTACGTGTCATATAGAGTTACAAAATGTAGAGATAAAGGTAAGCAGTCTGAGTGGAAGGAGCTGGTGAGGGAAAATTGGGCCAGGAGAAACTTGGAAGAAGTAGAGTTTGATAGAACAGAATATGGAAAGTGCACAAAGTTGGAAGGGTTGAGATTCAGTGGGGAAGGTGGTTCATTAACATTATGAATACTGTCAGCTACTTTGAGAGGTAGACCAGAAATATGACAGCACTCCACTTCACTACAAAGTTAATTCTAGAGAAGAATGTGACAGCTGTTGCAGAACGAGTAACACTTCACTTCTATCTGGGGACTAAATAAAGAAGAAATTAATTGAAGCTAGTAGGAAATTTAGTAGACAATGATTCTTTGCACTACATACTGCAATTTGCTTCTCCTGAAATCACTACATGAGAAAATGTTTTACTTAGCTCCTAGCTAGATGAAAAAGTGTTGAGATTTTCCTGCCTAAATAAAGAAGTATATTTCTTCCCTGTGTCATCATCCTTCTGGAGAGATCAAGGGACACAAGAAACTCTCTCTACTGTACAGTTCACTAAAACACAGAGTTTCTCTTCCAAAACCTTTTAAGCAAAAACTTCACTTTGGATCCATCACTAATAGAATCTATAATCTATCACATGGAGCTCTGCACAGGTTTAGTTCCAGCAGTTATCTAAAACACATCATTTCAACCACTAAATCTAAACCTTTAATATAAACTTTCAAAGACAAACTATTCCCAGCAGTGAGACACTGCACTCTTCAATGGTTAAGCCTCATGGAAACAGTGACTGCATCTGTCACCCCAGAAGAGCTAGTTTTTCTAGAGAACCATTCATCATCCCTAGAGTCAGACTCCATGACATTAAAATTCCCCTGCATAAATTTAAGCAGAATTTTAAATGAAGGTAGCATCCCAGTTATTGATTATTTGGAGCAAAATTCCTATGAACCATAAATGACAGGGTTTATGAAAAAGGAACTGTTAATACTTACCTGTATCATCTGATTCCTTACTTGACTATACACTTCCATATGTAGTTTCTATGACAATATGTTTTTGGGAAGTTTTTAGTATAATTGAATTTCTTGACTGTTACTTCCTCTCTCACACACAGACCACCCAAAAAAAAAAAAGCTGAAGGAGGTAGTAAGGATGATCTCAGCATTACAGTGCCCAGATAATCACACTACTTAGTGAAAAACAATGACAAACACACTTTTTCCTAAGATCTGTAATTCTAGCCACTTTCGAGCTTTGGAATAATCAATTAGAAGAAAGGAAAATACAGTGGATTGGTTAATCTTTTCCAAAGTAAAACTCCATTCTGTGAATTGTTCCCCCTTGTTCAGTAATGCGGGAAGCATTGCAACTTGCAGTTCTATCAATAGAAAGAGACAGGTCCCTGTTAAGAAACACATGATTTTGCTAAAAATCTTCCTATCAAATACTACCTTCAGAGAAATAGCGTGCAAGGGGCTTGAAGTTCTTAGTTACTATCTAGCCATGTAAAATGTAGCAAATAACAAAAAAAATATATATATATATATTCATCAGATTCTAATTCTATCACTAGTTACTAATCCTATCACCAGATTTTAGAAAAAAAATCTGGCCAGATGCCCATATGCCTTGTCCCTGTGCAATCATTTACAGTTGTTCTCAATTAGAATAAAGAGTAGATAAAGTGGCCACCTTGTGCTGATGGGAAATTTCACCGTCCTCTTTGTAATAACAATAAGTTTCCTGTGTTTAAGAATCAAGTTTATTCCTAATCAAATTCTTAAATATGCTATACTACCACACCAAGAAATTTAATATATAAGATAAAAGCTTATCCTAGAAAACTGCATATTTAAGCAGGAAGAAGCCTAAAACACATTGCTAAAAATAAGTTGTTCCAGAGCAGAAATAAACATTCAAATAAGCATATATTTGCTTTCACAATTGCTTGACCATTAACATCAACAAGTCCTGGCCATGGACCATGAAGTAATTTCACCTTAACTATTGAAAAACATAAATTTATTACATAATTGAGCTTAAACATACATAGTCAAAATTCAGGACAGAAATTTGAATGCACAGATGTCAAAAGTACCCACTGTGTACCCATCATATAGAGTAATTCAGTGTCATACTTCTGCAGTTAACAATGTTATGAAGAAAACAAACTATTTCCAATTTTAAAACTTACTGTGTTCCGAATCCTCACTTCATGTCTTGTTTGCACACTTCTGTTGCCTTCCATAAATATACAACAGCTAAACATTTTCATTTTTCTAAGGAGAATATATCTGATTTTATTGCCTTCCCATCAAGCTCGAACTGTTCTTAGTTTAGTAAAGTTAAGACGCATGTGGGAAAAAAAAATGAGAAGTCTCTACATTCTTTAACAGTGTGACATGACAATATGATTGGGAAAAACCATATCTTTGCATGCACTATCATACTGTGACACTATATTACCAGGCAGGGAGAAAACATGGCAGTATAAAGTGATACAGATTTGTCACGGAAGATGTTGGCTGCAGTGGAAAAATATCACTTGCTGTTCTGAGGAAAAAAAACCTAAGTTATCAGGAAACTTACACTGAAGAAAATTAGTTGAAAATAGTTTCAACTTCACTGCCCAGGGCATACATTAAATACATTATCTGTATTGAGCTCTGCTGCAGCTCTAAATTTAGTGAATGTGGTTTTCACTGAGGCTAATGAAAGCTGTAATCCCCATGGAGAGTGAAATTTCAGCATTTTATTTATTCAATGGCTTCTCATTCTCCAACCAAACCACCTCGGGCTATGAATTATCAGAGCTCAGAAGGGAATGGTCGGGGGCCTCTTACAAGGGATGCTCTGAAGGTAACATCTCCTATTTTATGATCTTGGCCTCCTCTGTCAGAAGTGGACATCGGTAGTACAGTACCAGAGGTTGAACCTTCCCACCAATATTCTGTTACAAGTTGTTGGTATGTGACAGATGGCAGCAGAGGGGCAGTCTGACAGAATGGCATCTCTAATGGAAGTGCAGATGCAGCAGAGGAGTTGAATTCCTCCATGTGGAAAAAATGGCACCAACTGACATTCATCAACACTTGTGAATGCTTATGGAGACCAATCAGTGGATGTGAGCACAGTGAAAGTTCAACTGCATGGGCAACATTCTCCTAGCAACAATGCTATCATAGCAGCTGTGAGGCAGTAGGCCACCTCTGCTGCTGCAGATTTTTACAAATGTGGCATTTGGGCTCTTGTTCATCACTGTTGAGAACGCATAGCTAATGGTAACGACTATGTTGAAAAAATAGCATTTTTTTTAAATGATAATTTGCTCTATCAAATAGTGTTATTGTGTTCCTTGTATCTGCTGTAGTTTCCACAGAAATAAACAGGAGGCATTACTTTCAGAGTGACCTACATAAAATACACAGATAAAAAAACTCTTTGGAAAACATGAAGGAAGAAGTGATAATGATACCACCACATTTCTGCACATTCGGAACAGGATAGTAGGTAGCTAACCACTGGTATTGCTTTCTTTCATGAGAAATCTAATATAGGAAATGTAATTAGCAGCAGCCTTTCAAAAGCTTTTCCCTTGCCCTCCCCAGAGGAGATGCCTGCACTCCTGTTTCAGTAGGATGAGGCTGCAGTCCTGTACACTGCCAGATCATGTCACAGTAAACTTGTCTTCTGGCTTAATTACAAGCACATACTCATTTCTATTGAATTTGCCAGTAGACAACTTGGAGCTTACACTGCTTCATAGTTTTGTGACAACTATGTGTCACCATAGAAACACCTGCTCCTCCTGAAAACTTTAGTGAAAAAGATCACGCATACCCACTTGCATATAGTCACCAGAAGCAAAGCTAGACCACCAAAATTTTTCAGAGAATTCTAACCCAGATGTATGATTCAAGTTACTCTTTTCTGTAGCCAGAATGGTTTCCATTAAAGTCAAATGTTGTATTTACCATATGAAGTTTTAGTCTGTGTACAGATATAAAGATAAAACATTTGATGCTCAGTCATTGCAATGGGACTTACCTCTAGATTAAGACTTCTTAACATAGTGAGACACATGTCCTGACTTCCACTGTAGCTGGTGAATATCTGATTAATATAGCTGATGGCAATTAAGTAATTGAGCTTAAAAGTTTGTTTTGAACCTCACAGCTCATAAGGCTAGCATGGTTAACAGCTCAGTTTCTGTTGTAGATTTTATACCATTAAGAAAAAAAAAGATGTTTCAACACACTTCATTACTTCTGACTCCTAAATTCAAATGACTAAGTACCCACATATGACAGGGTCACTCATATACTTTTGTCACAAGGCTGACATTCACATCTCTACATACCGCAAGGGCCACTGCACTTCCACAATGTCACCACAATCTGTATCTGTACTTCACCACAGTGTCTTTACTTCATGGTTCCCCTTAAAAGCAAACAAAACAAATGGGTAACAGTTTATATTCGTTTTACTACCACAGCTCAAATAGTAACCTTCCCCATCAGCAGTGGGATCCCTTGCAGAAATAAATAATAGCAGAATCCACTTGAAGCACCTAAAATTACCTAAATATGAGGTACTGAGCTGCCTGCTGAGATACACACATTCTATACTTCCTCCAGGCAGACTTTACTCACTGACATCTAAGAAATCTGTTATGGAATTTAAATCTCCTCCCCTAGGTAGACTTAGAGTTCTGCATCCAATAATTATACCTCATTATAGCAGGGTTCAAGCATCCTTTCACGCATGACATTTAGCTGAAAATGGTTCACCCCTGAGGGAATGTTTGGATGAAGATGCTAAAGATATCCCCTGCAGATCAGCTTAAAAGCTTTTTAGCTCGGTTAATAGATGAGAGCCTGATTGTATTAGTATCAGCTAATTGATTTGAAAAACAAAAACTATAGATCTTAGCCTGTCTTACAATTGCCCTATAGTTTGCTGGTAAACCTGAACAGTCAGGGACAAAGTCTTAACAGATGTAGCAGACTTTGGAAATTGGATATTTTCCAGTTCAGCAATTGGTAGAGACACTATCTGGATTATGCAGTCCCTTATTAAGAAGTGTCAAGGATTAGCCAGAACTGAAAACACTTGTGGGATTAGGGATTTATTTATATGGAGACAATCAGGAAGTGAATTAACTAAAAATGTTACTTTAAAGAGAAGCTGTAAAACTGCATTAAACCCTAATGTGCATGTTCTCCTTTAGAATTACATTTGAATGATCTAACTTCAGTGTAGAAGTAAATTAAATTAAATTAGGACCACTTGAATTCTGGATAAGAAGGCTCTTGGGGGTTTTAATGATGTTTAACTGATCTATTTCTAAGCCATATCTTTCGTTGACTCACATTAATTTTCATGAATTGAACTGTGTAGATAAACCTCAAGTTCTGAAATTAGAAAATCACAACAAAAAAGTGACTGCTAAATTAATGGCAGCAAAACATTTTTAAAAACAGTTGCAGAACAGCTTGTTCATCTGCAAAGGCAACAGTAAGGGATCGTGCTGACTCTGGATTTGCATGATGAAGGACACAATTTAGGAACAGGCTCTCTGAAAGCTCTGCATTATGACAGAGCCCAAGTGAAGTTTATTCTACACTTTTCACATTGAGAACTGCTTGGTCTGGAGCTGTTGTCCAGCTAGTCTTATACCACAGATTTTAGAAAACTCTGATCATTTTGGAAGGCATTTAGGCCAAGGTTAAGGTTTATGAAGGAAAACATGTAACTTATGACACATCAATAAATAGGTGCTCTTTTTTTTTTCCATCCCAAATTCAACTGCTGGAGACAAAAAAAAAAAAAAAAAAAAACACTGAAAACTCCCTCATTTTTTTTTCCTCTAATCTATATAATCCATGGTTGTCAACTTCTACCCAGTCTATTTCTTGCATGCTACTAGAAAAGCAAGGAGACAAATAGCACAACTTATCTTTCTGCTTTATGGATGCTCAATATCCTGGTTCCACACAGGAAAGACTACACTGCTAAGTAACATTCTTAATATATGAACACACCTACTAGGATGTTATGTCTAATTAAGGCCTCTGGGGAGACTTACTATTCTCAGATATTTTACTGATATCTTCATACAGCTGCAGAAATAAACTACATGTTGATTCAGTAACAATCAAGTTTAAAAAATAAAAATAAAAATCAAGATTGATGGGGTGCATCTTTCTTACTTGGATGAATTAAAAAAAAAAGAAAAAGGAAACCTGGTACCAGAAAACAATGTTTCTTCATAAGCATCATTAAGTACAACCTAAAATAATATTAATGCTATTAGAACTGCTAAATGAATAGGAAAACTAAAAAGTTTTGATGGCGTTACAGTGGAGCTCAACTTAGCACTTTTACTATTTTCCAATATGAATTTAAAATGCCAGCATTTTGATAAATAATTCCTGATGTTATACCTATTGCCATTTTCAATTAAAAGGAAATATAAACTCGCCTATTTAAGAACAGAGGAAAACTGACGAAAGGAAAACAGAAAAGGGGAGAGAGGTTGCATTTATCAAGGTAGAGAAAGCAGGCTCTCTCTGAAAACACGTGAGGCTAAAAGCAGAGAGGTTGAGGAGGGGAAAGCACATTACTTTTAAACCTGAAGAGGAAGCCAGTTTAACCTTGACTTCCCCAGGGCCTATGAAATCATGAATACCAAGCAGAGCTTTGAATGAAAAGACTTGCTCCTGTTATTCTGGGGTGACAAGCGTTGCAGAACTTCAGTACACATGGTTCTGAGATTCTGGTATGTTTTTGGCTATCAGAATATTCTGATTTTATTTTCCACTGGAAAGTATTTTTTTTTAATTTATTTATTTTTGTACTGAGCCCTGAACTAGTAATAGCTTAAACACACAACAAAATTCTACTGATTTCTAAAATATCCTATGTTTTCCAGGACAATGACCATCTTTCAGTTATGTGTACGTCCAGGTAACTCCATGACAAATACAAAATGAATATAATGGCAAAAGTCTGCCCAGTTCAGCCAAACAAATGCAAACAAAACATCCACAGCCCAACCCTGCTTTCTGCTCTCTTAATGAACTGAATCAGCTCATGAGTGACGGAACAAGCACCAGCACCTGTAAAAGAAGTTGGACCATGGAAGTCGAAGTAAGGGAGGACAGAACAGGAAGTAGGGGAGAGCAGAAGCTGAGATCTTCCTTTCAGCAGTAACAAATCATTAAACAGGCTCAAAGATCTTATCTCTGCAGGTTTACAACCCTGAGTATTATGCCTGAATACAGGCCAGCCTCTCTGCCTTTTCCTTCACTTCCCAAGGGCACAGTTCTGCCAAATATGTAAGAAGTGCTGTTAAGTGTGGCAAGATTTAGCAAAAACTTCTTTTTAACTGCTGTTCAAGTATTTGTAGTAGCTGCAATGCATTCAACACAGACGTATAGTAAAAAAAAATTCCACTTAGTAATAATTCTGAAGCTTTCTTAGGCTAGTCAGAAGTGTGAACTCTTCAAATGAGACATTTTTATATGGCTTTTCAAAAATCAAGGTCTTTTACTGTAAGAATGAAAACGATTTCTTTTCAGTTTTCATCCTTCAAAAAGAGATTGTGCAGTTAAACTTAAGTCTTTGCCAAGTGATGTGTAGTCAAAAGAGTTACATTTGAAAATTAAAAAGAAAGGAGTTCTCTGTGAAAGTCAATGTTTAAAGCTTTTACTACAAAAATACTGGAATATTATGATATTAAGATGCACTGTAGAGCATTTGGATCAGAGGTTAGAGACATTAGTCAAGATCATTCTGTAGATAATCATTCATAGATTTTTGCAAGAATACACTGAAGCTCAGAAAAGAAAAATGTCATCCTTTTCTATCTGTATTTATAATAGACTTTTATTCAAAAGCCCATCTCATACTTGATATTATTTTGATAATTGACAGACATACTGACAATTATCCTTCTTCCTGTTTTCAGGATTAAAAATTGATTCTCTCACTGAAGGTAACAAAAGAGGAAGATGTGCCAAGAAGGTCTGAAGCTAGAGTGGACAGTATGCAACCTGGAGACCAACAATTCTGGATACTTTCAAAGGGTGGGTGTTCATGCTTTTCTATCTCAGTTTATCTCTAAAATGTACACAGTATCTAGCAAGCCTACAGGAGTTATCCAGTTGTTGGCAGCAAAGCTCTTTTCAATACATGGGATACTACAAAAGTGGTAAACAAAATTATTTTTACTAAGAAAAAAATACAGTCTTGAATGAAGGGCAGCACACTAATATTGTTATATTCTACTTGAAAAATGTATGTTTTTTCTTTTGAAGATAATAAAAACACACCATAAAAATGGAACTTGTCAAAATAAATCTCAGATAAGTAACCTAAGGAGGACGTGAGTGCTATAAGAAATTGACATTGGCTTGCCTGATTGCTTTGATGTAAATGACTAGAAGACTGGGCTGAATGCTCAAGGCTGTTGTAAGATTCTGTTAAGCTTGATTTGTCCAAACCAGTTGCTCTGACAGAACTTGCTCATTTATGCACCTCTCATGGAGAGAAATCTCTCAAAGCAGTGGTGCAACTCCAGTATTGTTTGTTTGGTGTTTGTTTTTTTTTTCCAGTTGGAAGCCACATCAGACCACTTATAAGTCAGGACTCTCTCAACCTCAGGGACCTGGGCACACTCATCATCCTTTACACATCACAAAGAATGAGGAATACTCTAGTATGCCACTTAGTAGTGCAGTCTGTGAGTACATAAGCTGACTTTTAACTCACTTGTTTGGGGACTCAGAGAAGTACATCCCAAAACAGGATGATCTCTAAAGACTGTTGAAGACTAAAAATATTAGAGCCTAAATGGAGTTTCAAACCCCCAGCTGGTTGCACTATGCCCAACACCCAGGCTAGCTGTTTTAAAGACAGCTCACTACGTTGTTAGATTGCAGTGTAGACATACAGCATGAGAGATGACAATAGATATTCATCAGCTTTAAAATTAAACAATGCTTAAGAAAAGAGCAGGAGAGAGACAAAGACTAATTCTTAAAGGAAATAAGATTTTACTTTCTGGAAATTACCATTTAGACATGAAGCCTGATTAATGAAAATTTAGTATAAAACTCCCAGCTAGGGAAACAAATGACATTTCCTTTGTCATTTGAAGCTTTGGTGGGAAGATCCCTCATAAGAAACTAACTCCAGTCTAAAAGATTCTTCTTAGAAATGCCATACAAATTTTGAGGACTTCTATTTTCCACTTCCTGGGCAACAAATTTGTTCATTTTTGCTCTGCAACTTAACAAATAAAATCAGAAAAAGTTCCTACCATAGGAAGCACTACTTTCTTATGGATACATTTTTACCTTAGCTCTCATTTTTACTTTCATTAAGCAAAAAAAAAGAAAAAGGAAAAAAAGAAAAGAAAAAACCCACATAGGCACTCTACAGTACAAAACCAGCATCTTCACTATGCCCCCTCCTCCCTGGAAGCACTCAAGACCAGGCTGGATGGGGCTCCGAGCAATCTGGTCTAGAGAGAGGTGTCCCTGCCTATAGCAAGGGGGTTGGAAATAGAAGATCTTAAAGGTGCCTTCCAACCCAAACCATTCTATAATTTTTTGTGAAACATCCAACTTATTTTAAGTCTTTAAGAACTTGCTGACATTCTAAGGTGGGCCTAAGTCCAAACAATGCTTTTGGGAAGGAAAGAGAGCAACTCTTTTCCTCTTTCCTGAGGCCTTTATCATTACAGAGGAAAAACATCAGGAATACACTGTGTGTAACTAAGGGATGAAGTCTAAAATCCTTTTGTTAGGACATAAACAGATCAATAGCTATGTAGACAATCATGTTACTTCCTAAGATACAATTAATTAAGGAACTTGAGGATGGCAAAGAAATACTGAAAGTCCCTTATTAGTCAACATTCTAACTACTCAGAAAGTGAATTAAAGTGACTTAAAATATTAGCACTGATTTCAAAATAATGAGTGTACATAATAGTAGCTTTAGTTTCATCTAAATGGTTTAAAGTAATGTTTTGACCTTATTTAAACTGACCAGTGTTCATTTCTGAGAATCCTATTAATTATCCTCTCACTGTGCACTCTTACACTGTAAGCCATCATTATCAACTAAGGTGACTCTAAGAAATGGTAAATCATTGTATTTATGAGCAAATAGATGTGCTACAATGTACTTTAAAACATAATAAATTGCTTCTGTTGCATCTTCCAACAAGCACAGTAACAGATTCATTAGCTGGAAACAAAACAAAAGTTAGCATTATTTTTATGTTTCTATAATGGTATTTTTTACTTGCTCTTTAGTATGTAAGAAGATTAAAAGAACAAGACCTGTGCAATTTGTTCCGATGATAACATTGTTAGTTCAGAAGAAATTGCTATAAAGATCCACAGTGGCTGGCTGCAAGAATTATTAATGACAGCAGCAAAGAGAAACAGGAATTAATATAAAATAAAGGGATATCATTTACAAATTTTTTTTTTTTCCTCTTTTGTTTACCTGTCACTGCAGTTATCAGTGTATGAAATAGCTGTGATGAGAGGTCATGGGAAGATCAGAACCTTTTCATGTGGTTTTTTTGTTTTGTTTCTTTCTTAATCAGGGTGCATTTGAAATAATTTTTTCAATAGTATATCCTCTCTCTCTCATTAGGAGGGCCTCTTCCTGTAGCAAAATATATATGAAAACTGCAAAACCTCTACATTTGCTAGGGAGCTTGGGTACATATGGCACTGGAAAATACTTTCAATTTTTCTATCCGCCTACCCCAGAAAAGATCAGATAAAATGTTCCTTTAAAATATATCTACATTCATCCATCTATACTGCATGATAAATATAAAGTATCATGTGATAGTTTTGAATGAACTGTTCAATGCTTCCCCAGGGAATTGGTCAAAATTCTGTTATTTGCAAAGATATTTAACACCAAGGTCCATAAGTGACAGAATCACAGAATTGTAGGGGTTGGAAGGGACCTCCAGGTTCCCTACAGCAGGTCACACAGGTAGGCATCCAGGCAGGTCTTGAACATCTCCAGAGAAGGAGACTCCACCACCTCCCTGGGCAGCCTGTTCCAGTGCTCCGTCACCCTCACTGTACAGAAGTTCTTGTGCACATTTGTGCGGAACTTCCTATGCTGCAGTTCCTGGCCGTTTCCCTTGTCCTGTCTCCACACACTGCTGAAAACAGTCCGGCCTCACCACTCTGCCCCTCACACCTTAGATATTTATAGACCTGGATCAGGTCCCCTCTCAGTCTTCTTTTCTCAAGGCTGAACAGACCCAGTTCACTCAGCCTTTCTTCGTAGGAGAGATGCTCCAGGCCCTTCACCATCTTTGTGGCCCTCCACTGGACTCTTTCCAAGAGATCCCTGTCTTTTTTGTACTGGGGAGCCCAGAACTGGACGCAGTACTCCAGATGAGGTCTTACCAGGGCAGAGTAGAGGGGGGGATCACCTCCCTCGACCTGCTGGCCACGCTCTTTTTAATGCACCCCAGGATGCCATTGGCCCTCTTGGCCACAAGGGCACACTGCTGGCTCATGGCCAACCTGTTGTCCACCAGGACACCCAGGTCCCTCTCCACAGAGCTCCTCTCCAGCAGGTCACCCCCCAACCTGTACTGGTGCATGCAATTATTCCTCCCCACATGCAAGACTCTACACTTGCTTTTGTTAAACCTCATCTGGTTTCTTACTGCCCAGCTCTCCAGCCTCTCCAGGTCTCGCTGAATGGCAGCACAGCCTTCAGGCGTGTCAGCCAATCCTCCCAACTTTGTATCATCATCAAACTTGCTGAGGGTGACCACTATCCCCTCATCAAGGTCATTGATGAAGATGCTGAACAAGACCGGACCCAGCACCAATCCCTGTGGAACACTACTAGTTACAGGTCTCCAACTGGACTCTGCACTGCCAATGACGACCCTCTGTGCTCTGCCAGTCTGCCAATTCTCAACCCACCTCACTGTCCACTCATCTATCCCACACTTCCTCAGCTTTGTTATAAGGATGTCGTGGGAGACAGTATCAAATACCTTGCCAAAATCAAGGTAGACTACATCCACTGCTCTCCCCCCATCCACCCAGCCAGAGACAACATCATAGAAGGCTACCAGGTTGGTCAAGCACGACCTCCCCCTGGTGAACCCACGCTGACTGCTCCTGATAACCCCCTTTTCTTCCAGCTGTCTGGAGATGGCATCCAGCACAAGCTGTTCCATCGCCTTTCCAGGGACAGAGGTGAGGCTGACTGGCCTGTAAATACCTGGATCTTCCTTTTTGAAGACGAGAGTGACATTGGCTAACCTCCAGTCTTCAGGCACCTCCCCCATTCTCCACGACCTCTCAAAGATGACAGAAAGCAGTTCAGCAATCACCTCCACCAGCTCCCTCAGCACCTGTAGATGCATTCCATCAGGTCCCATGGATTTATGAACATTGGTGTTGCACTGGAAAAATTTATGGTAGAGAGTTTGCAACAGTGAGAAGATCAACTATGTAATCCAACGGCTTTCTCCTATCTGTAAAAATCTATGATTCATACACTACGTGAAGATGATCAATGACTTTTTAAATATATACACAATAAAACTCATTTCTTGACAATCACAGCATCTTACAAAAATTTTTAACTTTCTGGAAGATGTTAAGGTTAAGAAATCTGAGAGATTCACTAAAGACTCTAAAACCGCAATGAAAACAAATAAATGATTTAGATTTAAGCACCATTTCACAACCACTGTATCATGCTTTAAATATTATACTTTCTGATGTGTTTACATTTGACTGGTCCAATGCAACTTGCTGTATGCCCAGAGCAGAGTGAAATAGCAGTCACACATTTAAAAAAAAAAAAGGTACACAACGGGCTTTTAAGCCCAATTTGAGCTATGAATCTACATGTCAAGTTAGAGCAATAAATGATTTATCATATCAGTGAGAATGCCTGAAGCGACCTGGATTTTTCCCAGACTAACTTGGGATAATTACTAAAATGCCTAAAATTAATATTGTCACCTTGAGTTGCACCTTTACCCTACAAGAAAGCTGTTCTGGGCTGAATTCGGGGCACCTACCATTCAAAAGAACGGAAATGAAAGAATGAAGACAGGGCCTCAGTTACTGATACCTGCTTCAACAAGGTATGCAGAGCAAGGTGCTCTTGGGAGCCCAAATGCAAATCCTTCCTGAGAAACACTGGCAGCTAATGCAGTGCATGACCCCACTACTCACCCCTTACAGTAGTAAGCAGCTGATGACCCTGCAGTGATGTGTAGTCCCAGCAATTGCTTTCTGCTTTCCATAAAGAATAGGAAAGCCATATTGTGGATCTACAGTCTTTCCTATAGGCCAGACAGGCTACGTACAGGTTACCCCTACTAGTTATTCCTGAGCACAGCCAGCTAGGCTTTGAGGAACTTTGGGTTCCTCACACTCAAGGTACACCCCCATCACCAAAAATAAGAATCTGATATCCACTTCTGTGGGCTGATTCTTTCAAAACTATGAATAACTCTTACTGACAGTGGCTTAATCCTATTTGCAGAGTGATAATAGAGTTTCTTAGCACAATGACTGGCATTATGCTGGGTTGGAGTAGGAAGGCAGGTGACGTCTTGCGCTGTCTCTTCCCTTATATAACAGCATGGAACAGTGCACAAATCCAGCCCTTAGGCTGTTGAAAAGAGAGGTATCTTCTGCTCAGTATTTCATAAATTCTTAATAAAATAGTAGCACCAATATATAGAAATCTGATCAAATGCAATTGAGGGAAGGGTGGGAGAGAGGGAGGAATATTTGTGGTATGCTTCCTTTATTTGGTTTGCTGAAAAGCAGATTTATAAAAAAAAAACACCTGCATTCAATGGAGATTTATACTAAGATTTACATTAATATAGAAAGCAAAAATTCTTTCACCAAATCTGGGAACAATGCTCATTTCAAGATGCATATTTATTTACATTGAACTATCTAGGGACTTGACCTAGCAAAACAGCATAAAGTTAACTCTGTGCACTTTAATGGAGGCTCACATGTGCTTACAGTGAAATACTTAGCTTAAGTGCTCAACTCAAGGCTTGTGTATTTCAAAAAATTTTAAGTGACAGGTTTCAAGTAAAACATCCCAAAAGAGATAATATGAAAGCAGATCTTACAAAAATATTTCCAACCTGCAAGCAACGTCCCTCCCATCATCACAAATCTGCAGGGACATCCCCATCTCAGCCACTGCTAGACAGAATCCTCAAATCTATCTCCTTTGTCATATCCAGACATACAATCAAACTTCAAATGATCAAAACAACCTGATCTCTAGAAAGAGCACAGCAATGTATTTTACTTATTAATCACAGCTCTTCTGTTAATTTTTCATAGAAAAGGGAGATTTAAAACATACCTAGAAGACTGTCTAGAACTTTCTAGTTAGTAGTCATCCTTCTGGCTTCCTCAAAGAACATGACATAAAAGACAAGCCTAACAGATCACTCTAAGTGTGCTCTGCCAGCTCTTCACCTCACCTAGATGGAAACCTTAACAGGAAAATCCACAGACTGTCTCCTCTCATAACCCCAGTCTTCTATCAGTGATTCAGCCCAGTTAGAATCCAAGCAACTCCATCTACAAAAGAATGTGAAAACTCACAGCAAGAAATGCTTAACTATATTACTGGAGGCAAGTTGCCTAAATTAACCAGGTAGCTAAGCATCAAGAATGCTCCCACTCACTAGAATTTCGTATATGCTTCTTAAAGTACAAGCAATTTTCTCTTCCCTCCACCATAGTCACAGAATAAGAGTTAAGGACTGAAAACCCTGCTTGTGTTTCTCTAGAACTGAAGTACTCCACAATTATTGCCCCTGTTTTCTTCCCTTCTGCTTCAGGTATAGCAGTTGGTACCCCTGCAACACAGCTGAAGTGCAAGAAACTTAGGACTACTTAATATTAACGGTGTATGTACAGAAGTACACACCAGTTTGCAGTATTGTTACCCTAGGAAATCTAGATTTCATCAGCTTTAGGTGCAGATATTCAAAACAAACAGTGTCTAAAAGGTAAAATACACTGTAGCATCTTTACAGTTCTTTGAGCCAATGCATTAACTCTATTTGCCAGCAGACAGGACTGGGGCAGCTCCTTGCCTGCAGTAAAGGACCCTGCAGAAAAGCAACAGCATAAATACTACAACAAAATACTTGTTTTCCCTCCTTTTCAAGTTTACACCTCAAAGAGTTTTCCTGTGAAGAGGTACTTCAAGAGGTTTCCATAGTCAATCTAAGGTCATTGATTTAATGCTTCCTTTTGCAAACTCCTCAAAGAAACCTAGGATGGAGCTGCACACATCACGCTTTGAAAACTGTAAACAACAACCCTGCCGCCAAAGGAGCTGGATCCTATGACTCCACTCTTGGAGAAATGGGAAAAAGCTCTGCCACAACTATGTTTAACTAAGAAATGGACATTTTCCACAGATTCAAAACTGACCAGACACAGGCAGAAACGCATAGTGTTTATATGTTCACAATGTACATATGCTGATGGGCTTGTTTTGTACACCTGACATCTCAGCTTTGCTACCAGTATATTATTTATAACTCCAGCGCATTTCTCAAGCTTCAGGCAACCTGAAAATAAGGACTGGATAAGCATAGGAAAGGAGGTAATGCCAATAACTACGTACTTAAAAGGCCCAGAAGAGCCATAATACCGTTCTGGCCAATTTAAATATTCATTCTTTCCTTGTTAACAAAGTCTCTCCATGTTCAGTTCCTCAATTAAACAGGAGGTGAAGTGGTTTACATAGCAGTGTTTTAGTGAGATAGAATCTAATTACAGTTAATCTCCCAATATGCAATAGGGTGGCTTCCCAACAGTTAATAAAAAGCAATGGTTAGGAATGATGACAGCACTGCTTCCAAAATGAACTTAAGATAAAATGCAGGAATGTTTAATTACCACATTAAAAACCTGCATTGAGAGGTATTCGTTTCTCAGGCAAGGATGGGTAGAACAAATTATGATTGCAGAATATCTCACTCTGAAGTAAAGGAAAGCTTACTATACACATTTCTTACAGACCTATCTTGCATTGATGCTGAGGAAGCTGAATAGGGTTGTTCCCTTATCAAGAATCTAGGTGCCAGGGTGTTGGCTGTATGAACAAAAAGATAATAGAATAAGGAGACAGGGGAACTAAAATATTGATATTTCATTTTTTAATACTACCGAGGATCTGCGGCACTTCAGATTTTTCTACTATGTGACAGATAGAGACAACTTCTTGCTATCATAAATTAATACGATTTGGGAGTGAACACCTAAAAGCACTCAGGGTTTGACCTTGTGTTTCTGAATTTTTAGGAGTCTCCATAGAACTCCAAAACATAATTGTATTATGCTGACAGACAGTACTTATAATACTCTGGAGGATCTGCCTGATCTTTGGAAGCGTATTTCTATCCCAACTAAAACAGAGCATTACGTAAAAGATAGTCAGTCTTTGCACTTAATATTCACAGCTTTCCTAGATTCTGCCCATGAGAACCAGTAGTGACTGTTTTAACGGCAATTTTCTCCCACCACTTTAGAAGAAGCCACATCAAACTTTTACTTGACAGTTCAGGTTAGGACAGTGCACACTGAGCTACAGGGAACAGAAGAGCAGAGGTACTACAATGAAATGACACTGCATTTTCCTAAGCCTGACAAATTACTTTAATGCCATTGAAAGAGCATTTGAACAGTCTCCTCCATGTTGTTACCTAATGCAATTTGAATTGAAGAAGAAAACAAGAAAGTCATAGACTAATACATGCCCCTTCTGTCTTCAGAAGGAGGGTAACTGTTGCAGAAATAAGAGATTACCATGCCTAATAATGCAAATGTCAGTAATTAACAGCTCAATAAAAATTGCCTATGATTTCTGCACAAATCTTACCATCTGCCTGCAATAAAAACCACAGAGTGTATCTCTGATAGAAGTGGAAGTCACATGAAGGAGATAAAGCAGAAGCAACCCAGCAAATTAAAGAACCTTGCACATCAAGATAAAAAAAAAAAAAAAAAAAAAGGGGAGTCCTTCAACTTCGAAACCTTTGAACTTATTCTCTCTATAAACAGTGAATATACAGATGCTATAACTAAGAATTATACAGGAAAATTAGGCTAAACAGGTCACCACGCTAAAGAAGAACGAATGGAAAGCTTACCCTTATCTTGGGCTTGCTGAGAAGATTCCAAGAGGAGCCATCTCCAAAAGAGAACCTTCCCCACTGCTGGTCACCTCTTAAAATGGGGTCTAGGAGAGGTGCAGCCAGGCCTCCACCCCTTCCAATAGCACAGGAGAATCATTTTCACCTGTGCTCCCAGGGCTGACTCTGCTCACCTCAGGTGGTCAATCAGAGGTTCAGGCCGTGATTCGGCAGTTCCATACACTCCCTGATACTAACAAATGAGTTCCTTTAAAACGTGGTCTGAATCCATAAATACTTACAACTTTTGAGCATAATGTTAAACATGTGATGCTCTTTAAACAAGGATAGTATATGTTTAAGAAGAATTCCTGAGAATCAGCAAAAAGATATCAAGATGTGTACAGCCTGTTTGCCTTCCCTATACAGGTTGACTTAGAAACCAGTGCTTGGTGTACACAGCAAGGTTTTGGTCGTGGGAGACTCCAAGGGCCACTTCTTTGGGAAGAAGCCTGGGGCTGCCCTGTGCTGGGCCCAGATGGATCCAGACAGTTCTACAATACATCCAAATGCAGGCCAAAGCTGAGCCCAGAGGTCAAGATGGTGGCATATCTGTAAGGAAATATCCAAGAAATGAATATATATATAAGAAAGGGCAGAAAATACCAGCCAGAGAGAAGAGGAGGGAATGAGTTACAAACAACAGAGGGAACGTTAAGCTCAGAGGAAGAGCAGTTCCATGGCAGAACAGGTATTCCTTGCAATTCTTAATCCGAGTCAATGCTGCTTTGCCCATGACAGTAATTGGTAAGCAATTTCCCTGTCTTTACCTCTGCTCTTAACGTTTTTCCTTCCTATTTTTCCTCTTTTCTTCCCCCATTCTGCCCTGAGGGTTAACATCTATGTGGGATTCTAGCTGCCAGCCAAAGCTAACGTACCAGAAAGCCAGAGGTGCTTTCTTAGACAACAGCTTCTACAAAGTATGGAAATGTAGTCAGATGTAGTAACGTAGTTCCCAGATTCCACCTCTTTTCCTTAATGACTGCCTGGGGAAGATCCTTCGACACTTACGGCTTTGTTTTTTTCCCAATGGAATCACATTGAGATTGATTTCTTCCTTTAAATTGCAATAACTAAAACAAAGCATGAACTACCCTCTCTGCTGCTACAGCAACAGCTCCTAATAGTCATCATTAAAACTCCACTGTTCTAAGAAATATCAGGACACATTCAAAGTGGATGGGAGAAAAGATGTTCATTTTATTATTTGTGTGCTGGTTTTGACTGGGATAGGGTTAATTTTCTTCATGGTAGCTTCTATGGTGCTTTATTTTGAATCTGTGATGAAAAACAGTGCTGAGAAGTCAGTTATGATTTAGTTACTGCTGACCAGTGCTCATACAGCATCAAGGTCTTTTCTGTTTGTCACACCACCCTGCTTGTGAGCAGGCTGTGGGTGCAGAGAGCCCTGGGAAGGGATACAGCCAGGAGAGCTGACCCCAGCTGACCAGAGTGATATTTCACACCATGTGATGCTTTGCTCAGCAATACAAGCTGGATGAAAGGAGGAAGGAGACAGGAGGGGGATGCTTGAGTTATGGCATTTGTCTTCCCAAGTAACCGTTATGCATGAAGAAGCTCTGCTTTCCTGGAAACAGCCAAACATCTGCCTGCTGATAGGGAGTAGTGAATGAATTCTTTATTTTGCTTTGCTTGCACGTGCAGCTTTTCCTTTACCCTTGAGACTGCCTTCACTTAAAACCACACGTTTGCAGGTCTACCCTCCCAATTCTCCCTCCCCTCACACTGGAAGAACTGAGTGAGTGCCTGTGTGGGGTTTCTCTGCAGGATTAAACCATCGCAGCCTTTTTTTGGTACCTAATGTGGGGCTCGAGGGGCTTAAGACCAGAACAGATTTCATCGGAGCATGCTGGATTGGATTTATAGTTGTTTTGCTGCTAATTGGCAGGCTCCTTTGCCTGCCATGGGGCTCACTTTAATATATATTAGTCTAGTGCTTGCAGGGAGCTTTACTTCTTGTCTTACTCTAATGTAACTGGAAAAGTTTCCCTGGCCATGTATGTGGCATGTGGTAATGGCCAAGGTATGGCTGCTGGTCCTGTGCTGCTGCATTGGACAGACTGCAACTGCATTGAGAAGCTGAGTCAAAGGGTCTGAGAGCTGTGGATAAATCCATGAGAGAGCACGTATGCCTCAAAGCATCTGTGACTGCGGATAAATCTACACCAGAGCAGGTATATCTCAAAGCATCTGTGGCTGTGGATGCTGAAGCTGGCACATCCCTGAAGGGGTTCACACTGGAACAAGTGGCCTAAAGTGGCCCATGAGTAAGGCAGGTACAGATATACCTCTGTAGAGATGGACTGTGGTCAACAGATAAGGCTGCACCAGTGCAGGTACTCCCTAAAGGGACTGTAAGCCTTGGACAAACTCGTGCAGGAGCACTGGCAAGGAACGGAGTTCACTGTAACATTAAACCTGATCCAAAGGGACCAGTGATGGAGAACGTAATGGACATATCTTTAAGTAACATAACCCATGCTTTGAATTGCTTGTTATATGAACATATATAGAGGAACAATCTGAGCACAAAGTGCTATCCTCAATTTGAACAGAGACTTGGGTGCTTTGGCAGCAGAATTTGTCCTCTGGCTCCGTTTTTGCAACATCACTTGTTATACAGCCAAAACAGAAAGCATCTTTTTTTGCTTCAGATTCATGGTTGCTTTCCTTTGAAATTTGTAAATTGTCTTCTATGAAAGTAATCCGAAACACCAGCTGGGTTCTTAAGTTGGGGAGTACATATCAACAACTAACACAAACTACCAATAGGGATTTCAGTATTCTAAGATCTAGAAAAATAGTACAAATAGTTAAAGAAGGAATGCAAAAGGAGTTGAGCAGTAGGGATCAATTATTGTGAGATCAGTTTCCTCAAGATAGGTTTTTAAATATTAAGATGTATTGTTCCAGATAGATGTATAATTAAAAAAAAAAAAAAATCCATGTCATGAATTTAACTGGATAACAATAAATCTGGGATGCAAGTGCTACAGTCATTGATGAAAAAATTCCTACAGTAATAACTGAAGACCAACAGATTAAATATCACAGAACATAGTCTTCAGTCCGCTTCTGTCCTCTTAGTAACCTTTCTGCAACACAGCAGTTCTTGCACTTCTGAAGAGGTCAAATCTCTTGATGCCATTGCAGTAGCCAAAAAAATCAAGTCTTATAAATCCATAAATTGGTCACCGCTGCATTTTCTTCTTGATGGAGTCCTTCAGATCTGCATGTGAGGATGGGCTGAAATTACTCTATCCCAAAGCACACATAAGCTCCTGTTCTGTAATGCATTGTGAGTTTTGGCACAGTTCATTCCACAACAAAATCATTTAAATTCTTTTGCAATTCTGATGCAGTTATTAATGCAGCAGTTGACTAGAAGAATATCTACAAGCAGTGTAGAAAATAGAAAAGAAGATAATGACTAGTCTCAAATGCTAACAACAGAAAAGCACTAGAAACAATCCACTGTAAAATAACTTCTTTCCTCAAGGCTAGGCACATTTAGACTACAAACCCAATTACAGAAATATATTGCACAATACTTACAGAGAAATTTTCAGGCATGGGGAATTCTTTGCTGATACTGTGCTACATCATCTTTCCTCCTCCTTTTTTTTTTTCTTCCCTGCTGAAGTACTGATGCACTGAAAGCAATACATTTAACACTGCCAAATTTTCCAACCTACAAACTTTTCTCAAATTTATTGGCCAAAATAAAATCAGAAGAGTTAAGCTTTGATGAAATACAGTTGCAGTTTACAGACAAAATGCAAATACCTCCCTCCTCTTCCCTTACATTCAATTCCAATCAGCAATAGTGTGGTACATTCTGAGAAGGGAGGCAAGGAAGAAAAATACTACTAAAGGGTGATCAAAATCCTACAGGCAAAAATAGGCTTCAAGCAATGACATAAATAAAATCTTCTTTCTTTCCTTTCTTCTTTTCTTTGCTATGTTTCCACACATCTTATTCTGATGCTGTAAAATGCAGCTGGCGTAACAGCTGAAAGCAGAATGCCTCTTTCCTATATTCTGCCCTTGTCCTCACTTCAGTATAGAGTATAGAGAGGAAATTCACATTAACGACAACTAAGCAGTCCCAGATCCCATACATTTAAAATGGACACAACTCTCACTGCATTCCCCAGGGGCTAGCTTTTCTCTCCAGCTGGGTCCCTTAGCAGTTCTGCTGTTCCAACATGATATATTAATGAGATCCAGTATCTACAGTTTCTGGGGACTTAGAATTTACGTGCTAAGCATCACCATTCTACTGTCTGACAAGGCCACTCAGGATATCCCTGGAGAAAATGGCTTTTTCTTTTTTTTTCCCAACACTTCTCAACCAAAAGCAACATATTACTTCTTAGTAGAAAGGATAAAATGAACATTTTGCAAAAATGCTCCGTTGCAGCATTTGCCAAGAACAACCAAGGTCTGGTGAAGCATGCATGCAAGTGCTAGAAATAACAAGACAACACTTGAGAAAGGTACTTCAGAAGTCCACAGGTTTTCTACATTGTGCAGCTCTTGCATGTAGGTAAGAATATAAGCATAAAAAATACTGCATGTGGTTTTCATAAGTTTTGGGGGGGATTTTGTCATTTGTTTTGTCTTCTTCTAAAATAAAAAATAATTTAAAAAAAGGCCCAAGATGTTGTTTCAGTTATTCTAAGAAAGGCTGGGGATTTTGCAGAGCTGGTAGCAGCCTGCCAGAAGCCTGCCCATTTGTCCCTGAGGAAGTAAAGACAAGGTTGATAGAACAGGTATTGGTACCAGAGTATGCCTATGCCAGGGGCTGCCTAGGGAGAGAAAGGATGCATTGAGTCTTGCCATTCCTCTTCGTGATTCCTGAGAAGTCTGTGCAAACTGCAGCAACCTTTATCACTGTGCAGGTCACAAGAAAGGGAAACTATGGAGGGAAATTAAGACAGGAGAGCAGAGAAAGAACAGCAGCTTGTGTTCAAATTCTTGGAAAGGGGGAAATCACAGCAGAACACTGTCAGAAATAAGTAAAGCCAGTTTCTACTGTTATTACTGAATTAACTGCTAGGTTAAGGCCTTGTCTAAACACAACAGTTGTGCCAGTTTAATTCAAATCAATTAAAAAACTCATTAAAGTTACACAGGTGCAAAGCTCTTTGCAGACAATCTTGTGCCAGTTTATAACTAGCTAAAGTGATTTGCATGTATTCACAAAAGGTCGCATCTGCTTCAATAAATTGATTTTTAAAATTATTTTAATTTCATGACATTTTATCTAATGTACAGACTAATATATAGCTATTTTTAAATGCATTAAAGTTCAGGTTCTCAAGGATAATTATTATGCAGTGATATTGTATCTTCTTTCATTTAAACCCTACCATGCATTTTTAAACAACGACTGTCCAGGGATTTTAGAGATGTGCTCAGTGGAATCAGGCATCTTCCAGCGCGCTGAGTGATGCTCTGCTCTACATTTCAGGAAGTACTACTTCATTAGCTTATAAAGCCATCTTCAAAATCTTAGCACTAAACTTACTAACTTGCTCATCTACAGGACCAAAAAGTTGGAAGGACTGTTTAAGGTTTGCTTATTACCCTAAACCTGCTATCTATGGCTTTTTAAACTAAGCCGCCTACTACTGTTAATGAACACTGCAGAACTGTTGCCAATAAAGTTTGGCAAAAAGCATGAATTGTTCCCTCCAACCACGAGTTTGTATTTCTGATTCATAATTTATTACATAGATGTATCTGGTTTCTTCTGTCTTAATTTTGTCTGACATTCTTACAACAGCAGGATGCATGTCAGTGACACATGGTGGCCGTGTTGAGGGATGAAGAGCCCTCATATGATACTTTCCTGTATACAGATCTACAACTTTCAAGATGCTTCAGTTTGTCCAGTTATAACACAACCTCCACACTTGGCATTACCCTCCTAACGGTTCCATTATTGAGGAAGCTTGAAAAATAAATAAGAATCCGCCCCCTCCTCCCCCCCGCCCCCCCACTTTAGGCATTTGGATATTATTTTACATACTCAGAATAGGAAACTGATTTTCTGTATGCAAAATAATCAATATGCAAAGTCAATACCTCAACCATTAATTTGGACACTTTCATGGTTATTTCGTTTTCAAAGAAAATACCACCAGACACAGTGGAACAAGTTTAAACCAAATCACCTTAAAACAAAGAAAAAAGAAGAACACAAGCATAAAGGAGGGAAAAAAAAAAAAAGAATAATAGAATGGCTTAGGTTGGAATGGACCTTAAAGCCCACCCAGTTCCAATCCCCTGCCATGGGCAGGGCTGCCACCCACCAGCTCAGGCTGCCCAGGACCCCACCCAAACTGACCTTGAGCGCTCCAGGGATGGGGCACCACAGCTTCTCTGGGCAGCCTGTTTCCTCTGAGTAAAGAATTTCTTCCTGATCTCTAATCTAAACTTGCCCTCTTTTAATCTAAAGACATTCCCCCTTGTCCTTCACTATTACACTGTAAAAAGTTGATCCCCCTCCTGCTTATAAGCTCCCTTCAAATACTGAAAGGCTGCAGTGAGGTCTCCCCACAGCCTTCTCTTCTCCAGGCTGAACAGCCCCAGCTCCCTCAGACTTTTTTTATAGGAGGGGTCCTCCAGCCCT
Organism: Tetrao urogallus; assembly: GCF_951394365.1. Taxonomy (NCBI): domain Eukaryota; kingdom Metazoa; phylum Chordata; class Aves; order Galliformes; family Phasianidae; genus Tetrao; species Tetrao urogallus. The sequence continues at coordinate 12,247,743 of NC_136820.1, read as the reverse complement.
CTGGTCATCTTTTCAGACTTCCTCTGGACCTGCTCCAATAGCTCCATCACGTTACAGGGCAATGGGGAAGGACAAATTTCAAGCAGGGGTGGAATGCTGTTGCTCAGTAGACATGCTTTGCATTTCCTCCAAAAAAGTGTTTTCCATTTTAGTCATGGCAGCATGGTGTCAAAACCATCCAGCTGTATGACTAGGAATTTTCATTTGAGTGCAACTGTTTAATCAGACGTACTATAAGACTACTCAATCTTATTTCACACAAAATTTTGACAATGTATTTATAGAAACATTAATAAAAGCTTGTACTAGAACTGTGCTTTTGCTACCACTAAATTTTGTTATCCAGGCTCTCATGTACAGACTTTTGAACAGTTTGAAAATGAATAGGCAACAATATCGTTTGTTACCAAGGACAAAGAAACACTTTACCATTAGTCAGCATTCAAATAAATCAAGGTCTGTCTGAGCTTGTCTATGCTCAAAAAAATTGTCAGTATAGTCAGAATGATATAAGCTCCCTGCTGGAAGTTAAAAGTTATAGCAATGAAATTTAAAGTGAATGCCATGTAACTTCATCCATACCATGTTCCACAATGATTTTTAAATAAAGCAGATTTTTAATCTAGGAAAGTTAACACTGATGATAAATTTTGCATTAAAAATTCTGGTATGCAATTTTTTTTCAGTGCATCATCAGTCAATTTTGCCTTCTTAGTACCCAGACTCGTGGGTGCAGGGGAAGAAAAGACAAAGGTATTCTACATACAGCACCACATAGAGCTGCTCCCCTACTGCATCATTAACCTTGAATTGCTGTTACCGAAGACAGGATCCAACTGTGAGAATGGAAATACCACCAGTCATTTCAGAACAGCAGACCAGGGCTGAGCCTGTCATACAATCAGTCAATGCATTTGAGAAAACAACGGATAGCTGCAAATTTCTAGCCACTTTTGCTCCTCAGTCATGACCCAATTAAGGAAAAAAAAAATCTTTCACTCGAAATGCCAATTGGGCAGCTCATTAAAAACCCTCACAGACGACACTAGGAAAGGGGCAAATGTCTAACTTAATTTCTCTTGAATGTATTATTGACCTATTTTAACTAGAGTAGAAAAGAACAATGTACTAAGAGAAAAATACAACACACACAGCTTTTAAAGAGCCAGATTCAGCAAAATTGAACCTCATAATTTTATGGAAGTTTTCTTAAACCTCATGTGAGGACTGCCCCAAAAGTAATGCCTCCTCTTTTATGATGTTGGCTCACAACATCATATGACGGTGGGATGGCAGTAGAGGTTGAACCTTCCCACCAATATTCCATTCCATGTTGTTGCTGTGTGACAGATGGCAGCAGAGGGGCAGTCTGACAGAATGGCATCTGACATGGAAGTCAGGAGTGAGAAGGAGCAACATTACAAGGTCTAAGCAGCGGATGCGGGCACAGTGAGGCAGTGGGTGTTGTGTTTTAGTAGTGCTGACAGTGTGTGACTGGTGCAGATTTACACAAGTGTAATATTTAGGCTCCTTGTTCATTGCTGGTGAAAGTGCGTAGCTAATGGCGGTGGCTGTTGAAAAATAACATTTTGGAGCTGAGAATTTCCTCTATCACATAGTGTTACTGAGTCCTTTGTATCTGCTGCAGCTCCCGTGGTGATAAACAGGAGGCTTTACTTTTGGAGCAACCTACATCTCACAACAGGCACACAACGTGCCTCGCAGCAGCCCTGCCTTCAAACCAGGTGAGTAAGTCACAGCTGGGCACGAACAAGGGCTGAGGGAAGTGTACCAGAACAGGGGTTTCAATCCGCAGCCCGGGGCCAGCCTTGCCTGCAGCTCCCCCTCCTACCTGCCCGCCCCCGGGGCCCGGTCCGGCGGTAATTAAACGGCTGAAACAAATGGCTCAGAGGAACGCGAGCCCCGAGGAGGAGCATCAAAGTGGAAGCTCGTACCTCGAAAGCCAAGCAGAAGCATTCAGGGACGGCCGGGCAGCCCTTAGCGGTAGCCTAGGGCACCCTCAGAGGAGGGCAATGAGCCCCAAGGGCTCGCTGGGGAGAGCCGCACCACGCAGCGAGTAACGGCGACGGTGCCCCTAGCACCCCACAGGGGCCGTCACGGCCGTCACAGCCGCACAAGCAGCAGCAGCAGCAGCAGCTCCAGCGCCTCTGGCGCCACAGGCACGCCGCGAACTGCGGCTCCCAGTAGCCCCCGCGAGGCCGTACGAGACGCCAGAAGCCGCACCGGCCCACGCGCGCTGCAGCGCCGCCCCCGGCGACGCTCCTCTCCCGCTGTGACCCCCGCCGCGCCGCTCCCATTGGCTCACAGTGCCGCCACTCAGCGCCCTCCCTTTCCTGACCCGCCAATGCCCGGCGACGAAAGTCGTTTCTCCTCCGCGCGCGCGCTGCCACGCCTTCCCTTTCGTCACTCCGACTGGCCGCCGGGCCTCACCCCGCCCCTTTTAAATACCTGTCGCTTCGTGACAGGCCGTCACCGAGTTCCGGTTAGCAGGGCGACCGTGGCGATTGGCCAGTCCCTCCCCCCGGTCCCCTCCTTCTCCCGCAGCCCCGCCCCTGCCCCCGTAGCTCCTCCCGCGCCGGAGGGCGGCAATGTCAAACCGCCCGCGAGCCGACGGACGCTAGCCCGCGCGCGCCCGCCCCCTGCGCTCACGCGCACGCGCGGCCCCTTAGCACCGCTCCGGCGGCGGCCGCGCGCCCTCCGCCCCTCCCCGCTCCGTCGTCACCGCCCGCCCCTGGGCTGCCGAGGGCGGCGGCGGGAGGCAGAGCTCGGCGAGGCGAGGCGGCGGTGGCGGCGGGCGGCCCGCGAGGAGCGCGGCGGCAGCGGGCTGGCTCTGCCCCTTCCCTCCCTCCCCCCGCCCTTCCCTTCCCCCGCCCCTCCCTCCTCCCCGCGCGCGCCGGGCGGAGCGGCTGCGAGGGAGCCCCGGGCGCAACATGGCGGAGCACTCGGCCCCCGACAGCAAGCACAAGCCCGGCGCCGCCGCCAACTCCGTGGCGCCGCTCAACAGCCGCGGCGGGCCGGGGGGCGGCCTGTCGGGGGGCCTGTCGCAGCCGGCGGGCTGGCAGTCACTGCTCTCCTTCACCATCCTCTTCCTGGCCTGGCTGGCCGGCTTCAGCTCGCGCCTCTTCGCCGTCATCCGCTTCGAGAGCATCATCCACGAGTTCGACCCCTGGTGAGCGCCCACGGGGGAGGAGCGGGTGCTGGTCCCGTCAGCGCCGCCCCGTCCGGCCGCGGCGGCGGCGGGAGGCAGGGAAGGAAAGAGGGAGGGAAGGAGGGGGGGAGCGGGCCGTCGTGCGCGGGGCTCCGTCCTTCCCCGGCTCGGTCGGGGCGCGGTGGCAGTGACAGCGCCGTGCGAGGACGTGCCCGCGTCCCGACCGCGCTTATCCGCAACTTTGCGTGCGGCGCGGCGCGGCGGGAGGCTCGGGATAACGAGCGCCGTCTTTTCCATCCCAAGTCCCGTCTTGCAGAGCTGCTGCCACGCGAAGGAGGGAGGTGCTTTGTTTTGAAATCCGCGTTAAGATCATCGAAACCTGAAATTGTTGCTGCAACTACACCCCTTCTGCAAAGCGTGCGCTCCGCTGTGGCGGTCCAAAAGCACAACTTCCTCTTTTCTATGTGTGCGTGGTGGTTTTCCCCCCCTTCCCCCCGTCTCTCATGTAATCCATTCAGAAATCGTGGCACAGAACAGGCGGAGGGAACAAGGAATCGCTTTGTTTTTAAGCGTTGCACGAAGCAATCCGTGCTTTGTGATCTGAAAGCCAAATATCTGCAGAGCGCCGAGCAGTCGCCCAAAATTTAAGAGCTGTTTCTGCAAACGCGGAAGGGAGGAATGCAAACTCTTAATTAATAAAGTTAACAGCAGGGAGCACAGCTACATGCAGCTGCAGTGAGCATATAACCCCGGGGTCACATCCTGGGGAGCAGTTTTTAAGGCTCTTCTGATCTAAATCTAAGCAAAAATCAGTGGCAGAGGAAACTTGATACAAATGACGTCTTTGCACAACTTTATCTGGTTTCTGTAATCAGAAGGCTCATCCTTGGATGAATGAAAATTGCACAGCATTGGGTTGTGTAACTCGTCGCTAAACCTTGAAGGACATTAGGAACGTGCCAGGAGAGCTCAGTTTGTGGCCCTGGTGATGGCTGTGAAGATAACCTGCAGTGTGACGGGATGCACAGTCATCTTCCTGCGCGTGCAAACAGGGCACTGCTGCTGTGCTGTTGCACGGAGCTCTGCTCGTGGGGAGCCGCAAAGTTGACAGAACTCAGTGGTTTTAGTGCAGGTCTGTGGGAAGCAGAGAGATGTCGAGAGCATTGCCAGTGTCATGTTGCTGCACGCCAGGAACAGCGGAGGCAAATGCACTTAAGTTAATTAGTAGGAAAGAGAACCTAAAATGGTAGAAACTGGGGGGGAAAAGAAGTGTGTTCTCTATTGCAGCAGTGATATCGAAGGAGAAAGTGAACAGCGATGCTCCCAAATACTGCCGAGTAGTGAGGAATTAGTGTTTTTTTCACAGTCATAAGGATCTTAGAAACCTGAATCTGATGTGGGAAAAGCGCTCATGAAAAGAGATTAGCAGTGCCCTATTTTTATTTTTTTAACCACTTCTTTAGCAGATTGTGCAGGTGAACAGCTTTCCATTTCCCTTTAGGCGTCAGTGAAACAGTTCCATGTTATTTCCCATTCCTTTGGCTTTTTCTGTCAAGCCTGTATAGGGCGTACGCATCTGTTCTCTGTTATTTGTTTTGTGATGAGAGAAAGCTGTGGTCTGTGTGGTAAAATCAGGAGCATTAAGCGAATCTGTTAATCTTTGGAATGGAAAACATTGCCTCTGAGGTGTAGAAAGCTTTCTCCTTTACTTAGGAAATCCCTTTTCCCCTGCGCACATAAGAAACATAAGGAATCTAGGGTGGAAGCAAAGGGGGGCTTGCTTTGGGTTATCAGCAAGTTAACTGGATCAAATACTCTGTTATATCTAGCATGTGCTTCCAGTTAGTTTTCTGCTGGTAAGGTGAGGGTTTTATTGGAGGGGCTGGGGTGCTCTGTACAACTTGCTTCTGAGCCTTTCTTCAGGTGTCATTTCTTCCAGAAATGGCCCACTTGTATAGACAGCCTAGTGCAGTACAGAGGGCAGCATTTGCTTTTGATCTCCATTGCAATACAGCTCTCGTTTGAGGGAAAACAAGCTGGCATTTTGTTGTCACCATGCTGCCCTACGAACTTGTGGCCTGATTATCATTACTGGGATTACTGTTTTCTTTCATGCTGAATACCTCTTTCAAATAGCATTGCCACTCTATTTCCCATGCTTTGTTTACTCCCCATGCTTGAGCTGGTCCAGAGACTGTGAAAAACATGAGTAATTTGTGTCAGCTCCTAGGTTGGGAGCTGATGCGTGGAGTCAGTCACTGGGAGCTATTCTTGGCTATTGGCAAAGCCTTCAGCACTTCAGAATTTTGTTATCAGACCAAGAACTTGAAACTTGGGCAGTGGTTCCATTGTGCACTAGGGTAGACAGGTTTTCTGCCTAAAATTTAGTTCATGGGTTGGCTAGTCTGGCAGCTGGGTGAACCAAGAGCGTCATTTCTGTGCTATGCACTTCTGAGTGTGCAGTGAGGTGTGTTCATGAAAGTAAAGCTGTGCTCAACCCAGCTGTCCAGCTTCCTCCTTTCAGGTGCTGCCTTAAGTGCCACCGTGGCTGCCCAACCAAGGCAACCAGACTTACAGAATACCAGAACGGGCACTGTTTCACCCCTTACCTGCTGCTTTGCATCCAGTGTGCAACCCCAACCTGCTGCTACGTTATGTCACGTAGCCACTCATATCACACGTACTCATAGTAACCTCTATAAGCTGAGTGTGTATACATATGAGGCAGATAAATCTACTGATATGGTTGCATCTTGCCACACACTGGTACTGCTACTGACTAAAGCAGGAGCAACCTTTGGTGCATCCGTAGTCTTCAGTGAGTGCTATCAAAACAGCGCCATTCGTTCTGTTTGCACAGCTCTCACAGCTGTCACATGTGAGAAACGTATCTGAATCATTAATCGTATCCCATGGCATTAAGTCAAACTTTTGTCTTTCCTGAGAATTTTAACAGCTTTCTAAACAGTAGACTTGGAAACTCAGTCACCAGAGGAGTAAAAGAGCTGGTTGAAACTGGAATGCGGAAACTCTTGTGCCTGGGCACGAGACATCTTCACGTGTGCTGTGCAGCACCAGCGTGATCTTGTCAGCCAGGTTTGCCTCCTGCTTCCAGGCATGTTGTGTCCTACTGTCCTGCCAGCTCTGGTGCTGAACAGCACTGCAGCAAGCTTGTGCACATCTTTACCTCTTCCAACCTGGCACCACTGTTCAGTTCAAACCACCCTCTGTCACCAGGACAGCCGTTTTTTATCATACTTCACATAATTGTGAAGCTATGGGGAAGTATAGTTTGTATACACAATAGCGGTCTACTTTCTCATCACTGATACCATCAGCTGCTGTTAGCGGACTGTGGTGATTGGCAATAAATTGGCAAAAATAAGGGTAAGGCCAGTGCGATGGCATTTCATAGGTAGACAGGTTGAGGGAAATTAGGATTTTACCTTGAGCACAGACATGTTTCCCTTGGCTCAAGCGCTCTACACTTGAATTCTTGGGCAGTTAGGAACTTTTTATTAATGGAAACATAAATTAACACGTTTAACTAAAATATGAAAGCTTCATTAAAATCCAGGGTGTGACTCAAGTAAATGTGGAAGGTGTATAGAGCTGATCAAACACTGAAGTTTGTGTTGATGTACTGATTTCATTGGGAGAGAGCAAGGCTATAGGTTTGCACTGTAGTTTGCTGATCTGATTGGTTGCTTTTTGGAGTAGGAGTTCTGTCACCTACAGTGCAGTCCTGCTTTTTCCTTTGTGCTTACTGTGAAGCGCTCATGGCGAGCTGATTCAGTGAGGAAAACTGTCAAAATAGTGTAGCATTTTAGTTCTCCGAACCTGCCCACAATCAATTTTTATATTGCACTTTATTCTCTTTATTTTTGAGGAAGAACATGAGCGTGAGGAGAGAATGCAAATAGCAACTGATTTTACAGTATAAAATCAGGTTGGGAGAAAGGTGTGTACATGTAGAAACAGCATGTTAAGAGTGGAGCAACAAGAGTGACGAAAGAAAGGTAGGTAGCAGTGAAGGACGGAGCCTTAGACAAGTGTTCATAAGGGGGAAAAATTAGGTAAGGAGAATGATGATGTGCTTATAAAGTAGATAATCTCAGTTAACGTATTGCTCTGTCTGTAAGCTATGAGTGGATGTGGCCTACCCAGGTAATTCATCTGACTGCTGCTCACCTGCTGGTGGCTCTTCTTGCTGGGCAACCGGACAGCAAGTTGCACAGTAGATGTGTTGTTCTCGAGTGGTGGCAGACACCATCATCTCCAAACTGCTGCCATTCTGGACACTCTCACCCCATCCCGTAATCTTATGGGAGGTGAGCACATGATTGCAGATCTGTTTAGGAAACATTTCCCACCCTCTTAAACATTCTTTTCCCAATCACCTTCTTTTGTTTATAATCTTTGACAACTTCCAGACTTTGGGAAAACATCTGGTTCCAATTCACTGTGAATATTATTGGATTGATATATTGGATTGATTTTGAGATGCTGGAAAATGTCAAGATATTATTGTTAAAAACTTATATTTTCGTCATTCACAAGCCTTTAGATCGTATGAAATGAGAAATATTCTGTTTCCATTTGATCGGAATATATTTCAAAATTCTGTCAGCATAGGAGGGCCATTGGATTTTAGCACTTTCTAGATTGAGAGATGCATCTCTGCATGTCCAGGGACTTGAACAGCCTTTCCACGTTTAGATACTTGGCCATTTGGAATCAACCTTTTCAAGAAGGTTTATATGGTACCAAGTCAAGAAGATGTGAAATTGAGTGTATTGGACTTTTCTGCTGCTTAGGAAATTGCAGAAAGTGGTTAAGTATTAGAAATTCAATGGAAGGAGTACAGTCTGACAGACACCTTGGGCAAAGTTGCAAGTGTAACAGAGAGACGCTGAGTGGGAAGGCTCAAAGTTTATCAGGCTGTAGGCCAAAGAGGCTAAAAGCAGTTCCCCTTGTGGTTTTGAAGTGTCTGGCATTCATGTAAGAATCAAAGCTCTGTTCCATTTCTCCTGTCGTTTTCCATCACATTTACTGTTGGTATAGTTTCTTTCTTCACTAGCCCAACTTTTAATAGGGTAGAAAGCTTCACATGCTTGCAATAATGGGGTTATGGATGAGAAGGTAAGAGGAACAGCACTGATAAAATGCAGAGGGAATGTGCGGAGAGACTGTCTTTACAGCATCTCCTGGAAAACATGGGAGATGAGACAGAGTGCTTGCACAGTGCCCACCCTTCTATTGATTGGTGGAATGAAACTTGAGGAGCAAAATGTATCAGGATGGTTTTGTAGGCTGGGTTAAACTGAACCAACAAGTTTAGCTTTTAATAGTGTGATTATTTTTTTATAAAATAGTCTGTAAAAATGCTTTATCTAGTCAGGTGTTATGGAGTGACTGCTATGATGAAAATCCTTGAATGGACTTCTCTTAGCAGGTATTCTATTACTTGAGCAGCTTAATATGTTCTGTTTTTTAAACGGAAAGTTGATTTCATTACAGAAGGTCAAAGGTTGTTTTTAAAGGTTTCCTTTTGCTTCCTATCATAATTCTAACAGCCCTTGGTGTTGGCAAAAAGTAATCCTAACTCTCATGTTTTAAATCTGACTCAGGTTGAATTTGAGGTGTGGATTTGTGGAGGCAGGTTCAGACAGCAAAGTTAGCAGGAAAATTTGAAATCCCATAGGTACTTAAAAATAGGCTGGGGGTAGATGTGTTTGAATGTCTTTACTGTTCCACAAGCATCTCCCGATGCAGACAGGTTCTTTCCCATTTAATGGATGTCTGTGGACGTGCTGCAGAAAGTTTCCTGCTTAATTCTTGAAAATTCTGTTCTTGCAAGCACTTTGAGGTACATTCACACTGACATTTAGCACCAGTCCTCAGGGCTTCCTTCTACTTAGCAGAGTTGGCAAAGCCGCTGCTTTTGCAACCTGTGCTCTGTAGTGGGGCATGCACGCATTTTTTTATTGCTATTGTAAAGTCCTCTAGTGAAACTTGTAGCCATCAGATTTACCACGTGCTTGAAGAGCAAAGTGAACTTGGGACAAGTAAGAAGTGGGACTATTACTGTAGTCTTTCTGTGTTTTATATCTGCAGCATGTCCAACAGACTCATTTTCAGCCATACGGCTGAGCAGAGCTTATGATCTTTATCTGAACTGTTGCTGGGAATCAAGCTGAGATGTTCTTAGTGTTAGTAGCTGATAGGTCTGGGTTTGAGAAGTACCACTACACGGACCCTAGCATTACACGCATTACACCGCACCTTACAGGAGCTGAAACGGCTGAAGGAATTAATTTACAGACGTGGATACAAACAGAACAGTTCGGCTTCCTTATTTCTCTTATGGCAGCTTTCCCTCTGTAAAAGCTCCTATGGCATATGGAAAATGGAGTTCTTCCTACACTTCAGAATTCCTGCTATTAAGTGAGGCAATATCCCTGTGCTTTAGCAGAAGAAATGGTCTCTTTTCATCAAGAAGTAACTGGGTACTTGTGCATGAGAGCTTCATAGAGCAGAAAGTGGCATTTAAGGTGTATATTTGGTGTGGGAGACCCAAGTCCACTGTCAGATCTTATTTTTTTAAAGAGCTTGTCTGATAGAAATGACTAGAGTATGTGCACTGTGATGAGAATTATTCCTGGGTGTTACTCATACCACATTCTACAGCATTTTGTTTACATGGTTCAAGTTAGTTTGTTAGTTAAAGAGCTTTTCAGAGTTCTGTTCAGCTGATAATCCATGGAGATAGAATTGCAATGCACCTTTGCAAAAAGGTTCCTCACTGAAAACCAACAAACAAAATCCTCAGGATACAGTATTGCCACCGGGGATTTGAGTTTAGTTTGTGGATTTTTGGTGGCGTTCTTAATAGAATCGCTGCTTTACATAGTATTATTTGCATTTGTTCAGAAAAGTGGCTCACTGAATGCATCTCATTCATTGGTACTATCTGTCCTGTTTGAATGGTAAATGATTTCTGAAGAAAGGAAAAATAGCATGTCGTTATGTCATTTTAAACTGTTCTAGCATATGTGGCTGGGCAACCTACATTATGTGACTTTTTTTAGTCTCCACTGAATTGCCAATTTTTTTTTTTTTTTCCCAGTTATTATTCTATAAATTGTAGCTTACTTCTTTAGCTCCAAGGAATATGTTGTTTTGTTGTCTTTGTTTTGGTTTTTATTCAGTCTTCACAATAGAGGCATATTTGAAGGAAAAAGGAGTGAGAAGGACCTGCTTGATTACAGAGTTGATCAGAAAGACCACATTTTGGCCTGAATGCTTGCCTGCTACAAGCAGAGGATTTCAAAATATGGCAGTGCATACTGCTGAGGCAGAAGCAAAACAACTGAACAAGCCTACTTGTCCTAAATACCTTTCTGCATGTCTTCTGCACCAGCTCTTATTTTTGTCTCTTGCGTGTCTTGAATGTCCTTCCTTCCTATTCTAAATTTATCACAAACTCATTGGAAAGTTCAGCTGAATAACTTGGAATTTTGTAAATATTGTTTCAAGTGCATATCTTGGAAAAGACAGTTTCATTTTCACAACTGTAACTTTTTAAGTTCATCATTTGGCTATTAAAGGCCTTCCAAAGTGCCTTTAGTTTTTTCACTGGCAGTAGATAAAATGCCTTGAAGTTGCAATTCTTCTCATTTAGAAAGTCAGTGAAACAAAATTGGAGCTTTGGCATTATATTGATGTTAACGGTGGAAGTAAATGGGTATCTCTTTGGCTTGCTTTACTGTAGAATAAAGATCATTAAAGCCAATGCAGTGCTTGAGTTTTCTAAAAAGCAGTGTAATGCTACAGTACTCTGTTTTATCTTATACAGGTAACTAGAATGATTTATCCAACCTCAAATGTCTGAAGTAATATTTGAAAAAAGCTGTTGCATATGTCTCACAATTTATTCTGCACTGTAGCAGTTTTAATCTTTCATTTGCCAAGTAGAAAATAGATTTTGACACTAAAGAGACTAAGTTAAATATTTGTGACAGTGTCTTAATTTGTGATGTCTCAGGTCAGCATCATTCTTCTGCTGGTAATGACAAATGTAAGTGTTCTGCTATGGCTAAACACGTTTAGGAGCCAAAGAACCTGTAGCGCTTTAATCTTGTAATGCACTGCTTCTTTACCAGTGTTCCTTGCATCTTCCTAAAGGAGAGCCTGATTTTTATTGTGAGTGGTTTGGATGGCCCTATTAGCATCTAAGCAGGTGGAGTTCCTGAAGTTGCCATCATCTGTTGGACATTTCTTGGTTTAATTTCTTGTCTAGCATGCTAATAAAGCAACTGACAGGAATCTGGTAAGTGCAGGTGTCAGGGAATGTGGCTGGATGCAGGAAGAGGGAAACTCCCCTTTCCAGTGGCAGTGAGCTGCTGTATTGTCACAGCTGCTATCCTCCTTTGGCCACAGGTATCCCTGAGTTCCCTGACCAACAAGCAGTGAGCATATCAACAGTTCCTGCTAAAGCTCTTCGACTGCGCTGTTTAAATGTTCCACCGGAGCTAAGGTTGCTGTTGGTTGGATGGTTACACAGGATGTTGGACACCTAGATCAGAGCCCCTTTTCTGAATTAGCAAGGCTTTGTTGTTTTGATTTTTTTTTTTTTTTCAATCTTCACAATAGAGGCATATTTGAAGGAAAAAGGAGTGAGAAAGACTTGCTTGATTACAGGGTTGATCAGGCTCTAGGCACTGTCTTCTGATTTAAATGTGCATTTGCGGAGAGTTGAGAGGGCATCCTGTCTGCTGGGGATTGAAGTGTGGAAAGGCCCGGAACAGGCCAACTTAATTCATCTCTGGAGAGCGAGTAAAGAGAAGATTTAGTATGATTTGACCTCAGAACCATCTCCTGAGAATTTCCTGACAACTTTCACATATCCACTACCATATACTCTTTTCTTCCCTGCCTGAACCGCAGCTGATCCTTTTGCTTTAGTGTCCCACTTACCCTGTTCTGTTTCATGTGCAACCAGTTGTTCATTCTACCTTAACCCCGTTTACAGGGCAGTGAGGGAGAAGGGCAAGAGATGGCACATCAAGTCAGGGCCTGTCACTTAATAAAGTGACATTAGAAGCTAAACCCAACTCTTTTACTGTTCAATAATATAGGACAGAAGGGATATAACCAGCAAATAGTACATTACTGTAGCCAGCCTGTCAAGGAGGTGATGTGTTTTGGAACGTGCTTCTGGGCATGTGATAGAAAGATGGATACAGTCTGAATATTTCTGTGATAGCATTTGTGCTAGAAAGGCATCACAGCTTCAAAGAGTGTCTGTAATTTTAAAGCCTCTCTCATTTTAAAACTATTGCCCCACATCCATTTCTTCTTGCTTTTAAGGGCACCTTCTAGGTCACATTTTAAACAAGAATTGGATTTGGCTGGTTATCTAAAGCAAGAAAAGAGCACAGTCAAGTAAGTTAATAGTTACAGTATAGTGAGACAAAAGAATAGTAGAAATCAGTCATGTAATGAGACAAACATGCAACTTTAATTTCACATTGTATGTAGCAGGAATTTAATATTAATTATAAATACTCTCTTAACTGCTAAGCACTGTAGTACTCTTAATCTGTAATGCTTCTGTGAAGTTACCTAATAAAAAGCAAATCATGTTTTATTATCATACTTCTATGATTCCTGTGCATAGCCTTTAAAGAAATAGTGGTAACTGTTAGGTGCAGTTGTTAACATGTTGAATGAAATTCAGTGAAAACTCACATTTTTGTTTTTAGACTTACTGGAAACAGTATGAAAGATATAAAATAGATGTAGAGGAGAAGTAAATTTAAATTCTTCTTGCCACACTCCTGACAATAAATCTGACAGTGAATATGGATCAGGAATGCAAAATACAGTTTGAAAGATAAATTCCTATCTGTCTATTGCAGAGAAGGATAAAGACCACTTTCTATTGTCTGCTTTCTTGGTCTTTGCTTATCTTATTGGTAACCTCCTGTTTCCACTCTGATTTCCTTCAGCATAAGAATATCTGTGTAGTCACTCTGCAAAGAGTTGGAATGGTTTCTGCCCTCATCTAGAGGCTGCCATCCTTTGTGCTGGTCTGTGTTAATGGAGTATGGAGTGCTTCTAATCTGCTTCAGGAAAAAAAAAAAAAAATCAGGTGAAATTGTTTAAATCATCTTTAGAGCAGTATGCTTTTAGCTGTGATTCAAGCTAATTATCTGATTTGGGCAGTGGAGCAGATGAAGAGCACTCCTGCATGACTTTTAACTAGCGAAGCTCAGTTGAAGGATAACTGCCACAGTTAATTTTGGGCGTGTAATTAGTGCAAGGCATTCTAGAGTTGTGCATTGCCTTTTTACCCTTCTTTGCTCATTTGCAGTTTGGACTACGTTCATGCCTTTTTCTTTTCAGCTTGTTCAATTAGGGCATAATTAAATTTATCTCTAGGTTTCTCCAGATGGTGGACATACAGCTGAGTTTGGTCTGCAGGTACCTATGTCTATCTGTCTAATGCAACATTTGTTTACTGTTGTCACATCACTGAGGTACACTGAATTTAAGCAGACATGTATAGAGTTAAATAAAATTAGGTCTCTTACTCTGACCTCAGTCAGAGAGACTGGACTGAAGTTGCTCAAGGTAAGATAGCATCAGAGCAGAACCACACTTTCTTTGTCTTATCCACTCTAAAATATTAATTTTTATTTTTGCAATATCCATTGTTGTAGAAGTCAGTGAGACAATATTGCAACAGATAAAGCTGAATAGGTGTGCTATGAAAGGTCCAGCTTGAACTAAACTGAACAATAACCAGAAAGGACAGCTGAAAAAAAAAAAAAAAGCATAGTCAGGGAATTCAGGTAACTAAGAATTGATTGCAGTAAGAGGAATAGTAGATGTATTAAGAGATGTACTAAAGAGTAAGTTTTAAGGGAATAGTATATCGGTTGAAAGTCGGTTGAAAGGTTGCCTTTTTTTAACTTGCTAAACTGAGTTAGGCTGCTGATGTGCAACCATAACACCTCAGATTATTTCGGGTTTTTTTGAGTTGACAAAATATATTGGCACAACTGCTACAAGGAAGTTAAAGTAACCTTAGAGGCTGAGCCTCTCTCTGAGAATCTTGTTTACTTCTAAACTTACCTTGAATTTTATAGAGTAGAAAGAATCTGCCAGGTCACCTTGGATCCAGCCTGGCTTTCCCTATTTTCACTATTTCACTTACAGGAAAGTGATCATGAAGTTAGTTCAACTACTCTTTGGTTTAGGTACTTGTATAATCAATGAATATAAAGCTGTTATAATTATGAAATAAACAAGAGAGTTTGGCAAAGCAGAATATAATAATAAAAAGAGAATAGATAGAATGCTTACTCGCATGCTGGGCTCGCTGCAAAACTCCAGACAGAGGATCTCCAGAAGAGACCCTTCCCCACTGGTAGTCAGCCCTTAAATGGGTCTAGGAGAGGTGCAGCCAGGCTCCACCCCTTCCATCACACAGCTGAATTGCCTTCACCTGTGCTCCATGGCTGACTCAGTGCTCACCTCAGGTGGTCAATCAGAGGTTCAGGCCGTGGTTCAGCAGTTCCCATACACTATTACTTCCATAACTGCCACTGTGTTGTAGTGCAGAGATTACTTTACTATGTAATAAAGATTGACTGTGAGAGATACTCTTAAACAGTTAAAATATTCTTAAAGTAGCCATCCTTTATTTTATTCTGCATATCAAACTATTACAGAAATTAGCCTTCTTTTCTGAGTATGTATTAGATCTCACTGCAAAAGAGCATCGCTTCAGTAAGAGTCCACTACATCTGTTTAGATGTGAAATGTTCCTTTGTTCTGTACTAGAAGACCATGAAGAGTGTCCTGTGAGCTAGCTATCTTCTCTGTTCCCAGTTATTCCTGGTGAAATAGTCCTGTTCAGCATATTGATTTTTTGTGTCACATTTCTCAAGGAAATAATATTTTAGTTCTCAAAGTTTATTATTTAGCTGATTGCCTTTTGAATTCCTTTCTGCCACCCAGATCCTCATGTACCAGCCTCTAATCTGGAAGTTCGTAAATTTAAGCAGCCTTTGTCGTATTAAAAGCTTGCTTCATTTGGAAGAACTATCCTTAAACATGTTCTTGAACTTGGTGCAAAGCTTTCAGAGCTGCAGGATGCAAGGCTAATGCACTACAAAGTAACCCAGTACTGCTCAGGGGGAAAATAAACAAAAACATAACTCTAGTGCCTTTCTAGTTTTGAGAGCTAGTGTTGTATTGAGCAGAGAAGTCTCTTAAGCAGGTGTTACTGTCAGAATGAACATCACCATCAGCATTGATATCAGTCATAGCATGCTATCTGCAATGAGGTGTTTGTCCAGTAGAGAAGAAGAAACATATTCAAATGTGCCCTGTAGTAATTTTGAATGATTCTGTTTAAATAATCATCAAAACCTTTGGGAATTCTGACAGTCTGAGGAAAAAATGGAATCATCACTTTCTTATTAGGTTTAACATTTTTGAAATGTTATGAAAGGCTTCTCTAGCAAAGTATAACTTCTTGTGTTAAAACTAACTCTTTGCTTAATAATTTGCCTTTAGACATGGAATAATTCAAAAGCAAGACTGAAAAAAGGTCATAAAAAAGCTTTATAGGCATCAGAGGAAGCGTCTGAAACTGTAGAAAGGGACCCACATGCTACAGTGATGATGGGATGCATATTGTGGCTTCGTATGCAGTATATTGTGTGAAAAGTATAAGGAGTGGTCATGGAATGCTTTCAAAAGCTTGCAGTTAATTAGCAAAAATACTGAAGATGCCCTGGGCTCCCTGAAAACAGTAGGCTGTATGTTCCCTTTAGCATTGTGTATCATCAAGCTACTGACAGCATGCAATTCCTGATGTTAGCACTTGCTAAGCGTGATGTGTTATTGCAGGCAGTCAAAATGCCAAGAAGTTGCTGTAGGAGTACTGTAATCTTTTTCAGACACTTTGGGAAAGTTCTGATATTCTTAATGGTCATAATGCATTATTCTGTATGCATTCTGGTATTCAGGACTTGCATTGAGTGTGGTTGAATGGTGCACCTGAAAAATACTAGCTGTCCTTCTGGTTATGCTGTCTGGTTTTGTTTCCGCTTAGGCTGTTTGCTGTTCCTCCCCATCAGGGATTAGTCTAATGATACTATAAAGAGGAGGAGCTAAGTTGCTAAACTGCATTCCAGCAACAGGAAAAAAAGACAAATAACTTGTTCCTTAATATTTTCTGAACTTACATGGCCACATCACTGCAGAACTTCATCCTGCCATTTCATTGCGTCAGTAAATCAAACATGACAGTTGTAAGCAACAACTTGCAGGATGTGTATTTCTCTTTTCAAATGGCTCTGTTTGCAACAAAAACTGCACAGATCAGTTGTGTCTATCTAAATGTAGGGTACGCCGGAGAACTTTCTCCACATACTTGGTATTAGTTGAGGCTTATCTCAGACTACAAGAATAATTACATATTTATATCTTTTGAGATAAAATCATAAAGACTTAAACGTTTAAAAAAAAAAAAAAATCCTACTTAACTCTCCAGAAAGGATAAAATTATGACATTATCAAGCCCTACTTCAGTCAAAGCTATTACTTCTACTTTCTGGCAGACTTAGCTTAATAATTAGCATTTTCAATCAACTTCAGTAATAACTATGTGAACATGTACTATGTCTTCGGTGACAGACCGGCTAGAGTTAACGTTCACGACTCCTGGGTGTTTGTGTTCCTGTGAGGTGCAGATACTCCAGTTGAGTGTGCAAAGTGATAACAAAACTGTGGCAGGAGAGCAAAGAAACCACCAGAAAAAAAGGTTTGTGATCACATAAGCACTTGATTATACGTGAATGTTCCAAATGGGGGCAGTTTGTGGAATGTGTCTTATATCTGTATTAAATTTAAGACCTAATAAAATCACTCAGCTGACAATCATCTGTAAGCTGCAAAGGAAGGAACACGGTGGGGTTTTCTGAAGTGAAATTGCCTGGTTGCTCTTCCATTTTGCAGAATTTTGTCTGCCTTGGCTCAGGTGAACTGAGGACCACCCACAATCTGTCTGATTCTTGCTCTTGAACATCTCAGTGTATATTTTCTCAGTTCTTAATGTGAAGTCTCTAACACCTTGCTTTTGGCAGGAGGAGAGGCTCTTTAGCTATCATGAATGTTTGCCAGTAGGTATTTCTGGTACAAAATTCTGATTGATTAGTTGAAACTGGCTTAAATGGCCATGTACACTCTCCCAGATATATAAACCCAGCACAAGTAAGCATTTTTTTGATGAGAAATAATACTGCTGTGTAGTGCGTTGAATCATTACATGATTGATTAAAGTACAGTACTTCCATTAAAACAACAACAACAAAAAAAGGAAAATTTATTGTGCTAATTCTCAATTTGAAGATAAAGGCTTCACAATAAGACTTTCATCATGATGTCGTATAATATATAGGCAAGCAGGTGTTTTAAAATTTGATACTGAATACTGTGTATGTTTTTTTCACTTCAGTGGAAGTTACTGAACTTTCTCGTTAGTTTTTTCCATGCAAATGTTGCACTGAATAAATTCTTCCTTTAGATGCAAAGCATATGTCAGATTTGGAGTCAGTCTTTTTCAAGAATCTAGGTTTGTGGTCTCTAATTAGATGCTGTATTGCAGAATGGGTTCCACATTTGCATTAAAATCTAACTTCTAAATTGCTTAGATAACTTGCAGTGTTCACAGTTAGTTTGTATCATGTCATTTTTCTGAGTATGCAGATGTGAACATTTTGTGCACCTGCAGCTGAAGACTTTTAGTGCCCAGAAGCCTTTATAAATGCAGGCTTAGAATTATGTCAACAAATTCTTCTGGTAAGGAGATAACACATTCTCTAATGACTATAAATGCCAGATAAAATACCTAGATGGTGGGACATCAATAGCATGAAGTTGGTAGCATTTTTGGCAGCAGCGTTCCTGCAAGAAGCAGTGATCTTTGCCTCTGTTGTAATGGGAGGATCAACCGAGTTTCACCACTGTCAGTGTAATTTGCCTTAAATGTTTTTAAGATCTGGATGAAGCAACTGCACTGCTGCCACACATGCTCTCATCTCTTGTGTATTCTCCTTAAATAGTACTTTTGTCAAAGGAGTACTCACTTAGGAATGTCAAAGCTGAAGATGTCTCTTTATAAATATAGCAGTAATTGTTGCTGTGATGTGCTGCTGAGTTCCATAGCTCCTGGATATAGCGAGTCATCGCTGTGAATAGGACTAACTAATCATCTTACAGCATTACTTTGTTCCATTAAAGAAGCAGTTCACAGAGTGGAATAAAAATCAAGCTCAAGTATGAGCAGTTAGTTAAGATTTGGTATTAGCAGTACATAACATGTAAATGAAAATTCTTACAGGCTTTGTATTGCAAGCTGCTTAGTAAAGTTTTCAAGTTAATTTTGCTGCTACTAGAAATGCTGCCTCCGCTCAGTTATTTTGCTGTTGCTGCTTTTGCTCAGCTGCAAGCTGAAATTAAAATATGCTTTGAAAATGAGAACCATGCTTCTTAACAATTCTTTAGTCTTCTGCTGTACTTACTATAATATAGATTTCTCCAATATAGGTATTCACTCTACCTATCATAATACAGATATCTTCAATAGTTGCCAGAAGATTGCCAGAAATATCACTAGAAATTAATAGTACCATGCATAGAGCAACATCTTAGTGAAGCTGGAGTGCTCCCCAAAAGGTCCAAACTAGGCTAATTTGGTGGCTGAGACTTCTAATTCTGAAATGTACCAAGAGGATTGTTTGATTCCTTCAAAAACTAGCTCTGAGGAGGAGATAGTTCAAACTACAGACCTGATAGGAAGAGGCAAGGAGAACAGCAGAGCATCATTTTCCTCATAGAATGTCAGCTAAAATAAGAAAAGTCAGTACACACAAGTATTCAGTCAGTCAAGTTCTTAAGAGCTCTTTGCTAACTGATTGCAAATGTGTATCTTATTCACAGTGTGGGTTGAGAACGTGAATGTTCACCTCAGGCTTTCAAGATAAGTTCTTAATTAGACAAGCGTTTCACATAATCTTCTTCTTCATTCTTCTCATACTGACTTGCCTCAAAGGGAGGAAGAGAATCTTGCGAGATGGGTGAACAGTTCATATCTCCAGATCAGGTGGCTGAGGGAGGGAGAAAAGGGATTCTTTCCTTAAGATGATCCTGTCACACAGTACTACATACTATTCAGTCACTCTAACCAGCAGCCTCCTCCAGTCCTGGTGTGCCTGATCTCTATCCAGTCAGGAAAGGAATTGGAAAAAGTCCTTGATATCTGTTGGGATAGAAGAACTGGTGAAGATGGGGATACTAAGGCTGAGATGTGCCACCCTTCAACCTTTGGGATGTGGCCATAAGCAAAATATCATATATATATCATATATCATCTGTATTCCCTGAGATTTTTTGACACTCTGTGGAACGTGTAGGTGGTTGCATGTGTCATCTGTAGACGTATGGTATCACTGTACCACTTTCTAGCACAGCCTGTAAAGTACCAAGGTGGCACGAGTGTTGTGGGATCGTAAAATCATAGAATGGCTTGGGTTGGAAGGGACCTTAAAACACAGAGTTCCAGCCCCCTGCTGTGGACAGAATTGCCACCCACTAGATGAGGTTGCCCAAAGCCCCATCCAACCTGGCCTTGAACACCTCCAAGGATGGGATATCCATAACCTTTCTAGGCAGCCTGTGCCTCACCACCTCTGACTAAAGAATTTCTTCTCAACATTTCATTTACATCTCTCTTTCTTTATAAAAAAAGTCATCCCATCGCTATCGGACCTTGTAAAAAATTAGTCTCCCCCTGTTTATAAGCTCCCTTTAAGTACCAGAAGGCTGCTATGATCTTTTCCCACAGCCTTCTCTTCTCCATGCTGAACAAGCCTGGCTCCCTCAGCCTTTCTTTGTAGGTGAGGTGCTCTAGTCCTCTGCTAGTCTTTGTGACTCTCCTCTGGACCCACTCTGACAGCTCCATGTCTTTGTGTAGTGGGGCCCCAGGCCTGGACACAGTACTCCAGATGAGCCCTCACAAGGGCAGAACAGAGAGGGACAATCCCCTCCTTCTTCTTGCTGGCCACCCCTCTATTGATGCAGCCCGGGATACCACTGGCCTTCAGGCTGCAGATGCACACTGCTGGCTCATGTCCAACTTTTCATCACCAGGTCCTTGGCTGCTCTCTGTGAGTTCTTCTGTCAGTCTGTACGTATATCTGGGGTTGCCTTAACCAAGTGCAATGCCTTACACTGGGCCTTGTTGAATCTCATTTCATTCTCAAGCTTGTCCACGTCCCTCCGGATGTCATCCCTTCCTTCTGACTTGGTTTCATTAGCAAACTTGCCCTTAATCCCACTGGTCTTTCAACATCACCGATAAAGATGTGGAAGAGAACCCCTGGGGCAGCACTTGTGAACAGTCTCCATTTGGACAAAGAGCTGCTGACCACAACCATCTGGAGTATTGTTTGCAGTACATGCTGTTATCTCTCTGTGTTCTGATGAAAGGGAAACAGTTTTACAAGGTTCAGGCTTGTCCTTGTAGGAGCAGTTCACTATGAAGCAGGGAAGCAGTATCAAAGCATAATTTGGGTGTCGTGTTCAGCTCTCTGGTACACTGCCCACCACTGCTGCTTTGTCAGCGCCTAAAGTTGGTCCTTGCACAGCATTACTCAGCAGATGTGTGCTTATGTATGCTTATGCTTATATCCACATATTTATTTTTGCTAGCAAGTTACCCGATGGAAGGGGGAGTGCTTTTTTTTTTTTCCTGAAGACACAGTGAGGTTCTGCAGTTAAGCTTCTAAATACTATTTCTTTAGATTTCTCTGGTCTGAAGGCTGTTTCTTGTTCTACCTATAGGACACCTCACAGTGAAAAATTAACCTACTATAGAAGAATCCATCACCTTTCAAAAGGAAGGGTCAATAGATTTGTATCTAACAAAAAGAGTATTAGGAGAGAAGATTAAATTCATTCATCTTAAGCAGTAAAAGTATAAATGCTGTTACGTTGGGTTTCAGTTTTGAGTGGTAATTCATTCTAATTACATACATAATGGGTTGCAGCCAAAGCACAAGACAGTTGTTCTCTTCCCTCTGAAGTCACTTCTGAAGCTGTACTCGTTTGAAACTTGAGGAGAATGTCAATATGTATTCCTGCCTATTTCATTTTTAACTTATCTTTTAATGTTGTTAGAGTAAACATCTGCAGCCTGTGTGAGCTCCAGTCATGACTTAAAAAATTGACATTAGTCCATATTTGTAAATGCATTATCTTTCTTGTTTCCTTTTTAGCAGGATAGGATAGCAGTGTTGACTGGGTTTTCAGTGCAATTTAAGTCAGGACCGCAACTGGCTGGAGAGCATGCGAATTCCTGTTTTGTCTTGTACCATGCTGCAGGCTCTTGGCACTAAACAAACTAACAAAAAACCTTGCTGCACTAAGATAAGAGGCTAATTTTACAGGTACAGCATTTCGTAAATCATATTACAGTTGACCATTCAGACATTCAGAGCTGGAGAATTAATTCATATTTAGAAATGATGTCAAATGGGAATGGTTGCAGGCTTATTAAAAACAAATGTCACGTTGCTTTTTGATAAATAGATTTCTAGGTCATAATGACTGATATTTATGTGAATTTTTTATATAAAAATGGCTAAATACTTTAAAAGGTCTACAGTTTTATCAGTTAGTGTATCCTATATAAATGATTATGATGGACAATTTTCCTAAAATACTGCATTATTATATTTATTGTTTTGTTTTTTTTTTTAATATCGCTTGACTGATACTGTGATAGCTCAGTGAGTGGAACCATACGGGTTTGCTGGCATCTGGATTTGAATTTCAATTCTTTTTATCCTTTCATTTTGTAGGCAAGAACTGCTCTAACCTCTTTGTGGTTGTCATTCAGATATTAGCCTTGTTCTGCTGATTAAATGAGCAGGAGCTTGATGAGTCTTGCAGTCTTGAGTGACATGAGCTTCCTTGCATTGAAATGAATTATTTCAAAGTAAACCAGTGGTATTTTGGGAATCCTAAGTATACAGGAGAGCTTAATGTAGTATTTAAATTTTTGTTTGTTACTGATGTAAATGGATACTTTCAGGAAATCAGCGAAATAAAAAATACATATAAGCTTTTCTAATCTTGAGTGCAAACTGTAATGAAGTCTTTCACGGTGGGTTACCCATCCATCTAACCTCTTCTCTGTTACAGTTTTCCATTTAATCATCTGACCTTAGCAAAAAAAAAAAAGTAATCTTTAGCTAAACACCATTTGGAATATCTATTAGGAGAGCTGGATTTATGAAAGTTGCTTGTTTTAGAAGTGGCATTTACCCAGGCTGTTGTAAGCTGAATGTTTGCTTGTTCAGTTTTTAGTTGTGTTGTTGTTTTTGTGTATTTGTTTTTGTTTTGTTCTCCTCAAAGCTGTTCCACATTAATACCTATGGCTTTATTGGTTTGGCTCCAGAATGCACGTATAAGAGTTACTCTTTTGGGTAAAATAGACTGCAGCTTGCCTCACAGCAGCATGAGCTAATTTGAAGAATTTTAGAATAGTTGCAAGATGTTGCTACTTGAAGTTGGAGACACTGGAAGAATTAATTATTTGGCAGAAAATCAGACAATTATTGCATTGATTGTCAGTGTTATATGGGCAGCATGGAAGGCTGAAGTGAAGGCATACGTAGAAGGGCTTTAATTGTGCAAAGAATTTTCTGATGCAGAAAATATGTACAAACTTTGAACTTTGAAATTTCATTTACAGAGATTCTATCTTACGTTAGTAGGGTCTCGTTTGAAAGAAAAGATTTATGCAGAGGGCATCAGGTTGACACTGAGTGAACAATTAGAGTGTGTTTATTTCATATTACGACATCACTTCATCTTTCAACATTACGTGAAATAGAGCAGTAGCAGATGTGCTGGGTAGCTGTCTTGACTCAGAAGGAAGTCCTGCATTAATTCTTCCATAGTCTTCGTTTTACTTAGGTGGTATTCTGGATAGGGTATGTAAATTGGTGAAGAGACTACTTTAAAAGGAAACGCAGAACTAACATAGGCTTTGTGTCAGAGTCCTAGAAAACTGTTTAATGTTTACCACGACAAAAGGCTGTAACATTTCACCTGTATATGTGCACAGGCTGTAGAAATGGAGACAATGCGGTTGTTAATAACTGCAACTTGGTAATTTACTTTAAAAGATCTATGGATTTTGAGAGGACCATTGTATAGTAAATAAGATGTTGAAGTTTATTTACTTTCTAAATCTCAGAGGACTTACATTATACCTAAGATTCTTGATTTTTTATTCCCTTTCCACTGTTCTTTTCTTTTTTTCTAGGTTTAACTATAGATCAACACATCATCTTGCATCCCATGGATTTTATGAATTTTTAAACTGGTTTGATGAAAGAGCATGGTATCCACTGGGAAGAATAGTTGGTGGAACTGTAAGTATTATAATAACTTAAAGTTGACTTTGTGGTAATGTTGTTGAACTTTAAACACAACTTTGACATCAACAGAGGGAGAATCTTGGTCGAAAATACTTTTAATTGTCACATTGCTGTTGAGGGGATAAGATGATGTTTTTAATTTTTAGCAGCAGTAATTAAGACATTAAGTCAACATGCATTAGACCTCATCCAGCAGTCTACTGTGAACAAGAAATACAGAACTGAATTTTGCCTTCTTACATGTGAGCTTGTAATAATAAGTTGGGGTTTTATGACTCCTGTAATTTCGATTTTCCTTTGTAGAGAAACTATTACACAGTGTTACAATACAAAAGAAAAGAAAGTGAAAAACAATTATCTAACTCTTCTATGACTCAAATTCTAAGTCAATTATGTATTTTGAGTGGGCATCATCTGCATGTGGAATTTATATTGAGGGCTTCACTGAATAAAGACCCTTTGAAACTAAACTAGGAGTGGTCAAGAGACATGCATGAAGCATCAGGAGGGGCTAAGATTGATGTCAATGCCAAATTACCAAATGGAAAAGTGATAAGAAACAATATTATCAATTAGAATACAAATATAGCTCACTAGAATATCTTTAGTAATTCCAAGTAACATAGCTACATCTAACCTTGAAAGTACATTAAAACTTTTTCATTAGAGAGCACACCATTTACATTCATTTACAAAGCTTTTTGTAAGTAGATCACTATTTGTTTTAGTGATAGCCCATAATATATTACTGCATATTGATTTTTTTAAATGTTGATAAATGTGGAAAGGTACAATCCCTATTAAGAATATTTTAAAGTTCTCCAGTATTCTACAATAGATATGAATCCGTGGAACCTATGCTGCTCTTTCCTGGAGGACATCTTTATTCAGTTTTGTAGGACTTTGCCTTAGTCTTCCTATCTAAGATGTCTATGGATATCTTGCAAATATACTCAACTGACTGTCAGTCAATTTTTCAATTTAAAAACTTCAATGCATATTTGCTTTCTCCACGGGTAACAAGAAATAAATAAATGACATGGTGTATTATAGAGAAAATTGGAAACGGCTGAGAAATGTTAAGAAGCTTCTTGTTGTTTTGGTTGTGTTTTGGATTTGTTTTGTTGCGTTGTTCTTTCTTAAAGCTGTTAGCTGGCTTGAAATTTTCATACAAACTTTAGTTTCTGATTCCTTAACTGAAAATTCTGCTCATTATGTGATAAATGCCAGGGAAGATAGGATATTATCTGTGTGCTGCTTATTCATTTAGAAAATGTATTATATCTAATTGTTAGCATTTGGGTAAAATTTAAAGAACCTTGGGTATTCAGCAGTGTTGTCAAAACATGATTAAAGCAGTATTAAAATAATTCCATTAACTCTGCCTGCTCACTGCTTGTATCAGCTTAAGAAATGATTCTATTTCCTTGCAAATATATGCAAATAAACTTACCGTGACCATTTTCTACAATAATACAGTGAGGTTTTTTCCCTCCCTTTAGGTATACCCAGGACTGATGGTGACAGCAGGCCTTATACATTGGATTTTAAATATGCTTAACGTGACAGTCCATATAAGAGACGTGTGCGTGTTCCTAGCACCCGTTTTTAGCGGCCTTACAGCTATTTCTACTTTCCTGCTCACCAGAGAACTGTGGAACCAGGGAGCAGGGCTTTTAGCTGCCTGTTTTATTGCCATAGTTCCAGGTTACATATCTCGATCAGTAGCAGGATCATTTGACAATGAAGGCATAGCTATTTTTGCACTGCAGTTCACATACTATTTATGGGTAAGTAATTGCTGAATCTTTTGCTTTGGAAACGTTTTTTTTGGTTCCTCCTCCAACCAAATGATTTTTCTTAGCATTCATTGAAATCTCATTTTCTTCCCTTTCATTTCTCTTGCCTTTGGCTTTGGATGAGGCAAGTGTTGAGAAGTCATGTGATCTGAACCACTCCATAATAATGCTTTTCAGTTTATTACATGAAAATACCGCTCAACTGGAATACGCCTGTCCTGTAGTAGTAGTAATAATGATGAGTCTGAGTTTAAAGAAACAGTAGGGTTGCTTTCATTTTTTGGTTTGGAGGTATTTGGTGTTTATGTGAGCTCAGACTTGACAACCTGCAGTCTACAGCTTTTCACCAGCTCAGCTAAGGAGGCTCATCTGAAGAAGCTGTTGACTGTATGTCTAGACATTGACTTAAGTATTCAAATTTAATACCTAAAGTTGCCTATGGAGCAAGATACTCATACTGCTTGCATGCTTAAAAATTGTTCAATAGTCTAATGCCTTTTAAACAGCCTACTTCATCTGTCACTCCTTAATCTGCATGTAGAACTTCATCTGTCACATTGTTTTGTGTGAAGGGGGTTAGGCAAGCTGGAGTTTTTTGGGACTGTTCTATTTATTATGGAAATAACACAGAGAAAATAGTCATATTGTTAATTCAACGTGGACACAGCGGTGCTGTTCCTTGAGCTGTCCTTTAAAGCATGCAATTGCTGCACAGAATGTCTTCATAGGGACTATGTACATAGTCATTACAGCTCTTCCCATAATTTGTCAAGAATTGTAGTTTCCAGAAACAAATGCATACTCGCAGATTTTTTTTAGCTTTGGAATATTTCAAACTTGGGACATTGTTGGTAAGAAAATAATAGAAGGAAATTCAAGCTTTTCATGATTAAGTTACTGGTGATAATTAAGCGCAGGTTCTGAAGAAAGGCCTGCTAATGATTTTTATGTTTTCTTAATTTGAATTTAAATTGCAGTTGTGAAGTCATATTGGTTTGGATAATAATAGAATCAACCTGTGTTGTTACTTTTTAATAACTAAGACACAATAGCAGTTATCTGCTCTAGTGGAACTCCCGCATTTAACTAGACTGCATAGTGCCAGTAGCGTTCTGCATACATTTTTGCAGAAGTGTGAGAATCAAATATATTTTACAGATAACTGCATGGCTTTGTTTAATGCCAGTATTTCACCGCTCTCTGTTCTGTACAAAGTCATATTCCTGAGCCAGTTCGTGGATGCTGCTGTACCTTTAGTAAAATCTGGATGCTCTCACTAACCCTAAATGAGTTTTTCAAAATCACGGGATAGCATTTTATAATTGCAAAGTTGGGTCTGAAGCCAGCCAAAGGAAGCCACGGATGGTCTACAGTTAACAATAAGTTCTAATGTCTCAGAGAAAGCAGCGTGAAAGTGTTGCAACTATTTTCTACCTTGGATCATGAAATAGACAGTTGCAGTGCATCCTGTCTCTGCATTATCTAGAGAGAGACATGTAAGCTGTCCTGTGTGTGAATGAATTGCCATTTTGGTTTGATTTTTATGGACATCAGTTGAAAAGCATGCAAATATAACTTGAGACGTATTTAAGAACTTTTCTTGACAGCTGTTTTTTTTAATTGAATTTTGTATTATTGTCCAATATTTGTTTACTATACTTGATTATTTTTAAAGGTGAAGTCGGTGAAAACTGGGTCAGTCTTTTGGACAATCTGCTGCTGTCTATCTTACTTCTACATGGTAAGCCTTTTGTATGTAATAAGTAAATTGTTTGGTAGGACTTAATTCATGTGTTGGTGAAGGACAGAAGGAGGAGATTTTAATCTTTGTTGGGACCATAACGTAAAGTTGCTCCTTTGTCTCATTAAGACCTTAAGTATATAAGTTAGAAGAAATACTAAATATTTTGAAATTTAAAGTGTTTAAGTACAATGAAAGTTCTTGTAAAACACTAAGTACAGTAACTTTCCTTGCAAATTCATCCTGTGCTGCAATTAGATGTTCTGATTCAGTGGAATTCCTGGTTTGGTCCAGGTGATAGGAGGTGGAGTGTGTCATTATTACTGTGTACGTACTATACAATATGTACATATTGTACATGTTACATACAATAATAATAGAATTTTTTCCTCCCCTTCTGAAATGTTAGATTCACAGTATTATCCTGTATGAATCAGTCAAAGGCCTTTTTTCCTCTAGCAAATAAACATTTTGGGGGGCTATACGATAAATAAATTAGCTTCAGAACAACCAGTGGTGGGATAGTTGGGATAAGTGCTTGGTGGTGTTAATATGGAGGCCTGAAACACTGCCTTTTCCACAGGCAGATAGCCAGGCTTGGGGAAAAAAAGAAAAAGAAAAAAAAGGAATTTCTGAATTCTTTTGCATACCTTAACTTAAAGTAGAGCATTAATTCAGAGGTTGTGGGTGCTGCCTACATTTCCTTAGCTTTAATGTTAATTGGTTTTTTTGGGAGTGCATCTGTTTTCTCTCATTTCTCCTCTTTTCTGTTAAGTCAGCAAACAAAGAGCATCTTTTTTATACATAACATTTGTATTTATGTTGCATTATATGGAAGACCTGTAGTTTTGGTAAGAAGCTCGCTGTGTTAAACCACAGCAGTAGCAAATAAGGCACTTCTTCACTTTTACTGATAAAAAAAGTCACAGAATAGCAATTCTCATCTCAGTATGACTAGCATCTTGGTCCGTGGAACTTTTCAAGAAGGAAGGGATATGGTCTTGAGTGTGCATGTGGCAGAATTTAAAGAATCAATGTCATCATCATGACACTCAGTCCTTAATGTAAATTAATGTTCGTTTTCTTTTATATATTATTCTTTTATTTTCCTTCAAAGCAATGCCAACTGCTAAAAGCTTAATCTATTTCTCTATAAATTAGTGTCAGTGATTAGATGAGAATTTGGTTGGTCACAGAGCTCACCTGCTTCATCTTTCTTGGTGGCTTTCCATATATTGTGTTTCTTTTTGAGGAAGTATTTCAATAAGATGCCTTGGCATTTTGCTTACATAAATTTCTAGAACAACATAATCATCATTATGTATTATTAGTTTGTCTTCCTTTGGTGGAATGAGTGATCTTTTCAATGCAAGTTAAACAATGACTTAGTGACAATAAGTTTTGAGGTAGTGAGGGTGATTCCATGCTTGTGGAATGTGGGGAACTGCTCCTTGAAAGAGAGATGGATATTGCATGAACTGAAAGAAGCTTTACTTATATCTGAATCTGCTTAAGGTACACATCTAACTCTGGTGATTTGACTCATAATATCACATTGCATTCCATAAGGATGAAGTGTTTTTTCTTGTATTTAAATATTTTAGCTTTTATTTAACATTAGTTTCTTTTGCTTCAGATGCTTTGTAATAACAAAGGAAAAAAATAAAACTTTAAATTGAGTACTCATTAGAGTATTGGCACGTTTCTGTTACTTGCAACTCTGCAAGGAAACATTTGAAAACCTCCAGTACAATCTTCAGTGTAGATCTAGTTCAGTATTAGCAAATAAATGCTAATTAGAAATACAAGTCTCTAGTCCATACAGGCTACTTGCTATGTGCATCACTGAAGCCTTTGCCAGAACGTGGCAACATCCTAATTACACATTTGTTCTCATTCTATCTTATCTTACCTGTCTTTGTATAGTATTTTCTCTCAGAATATGAAATTGCCTATTGTATAGTCAATGAGTATAAAGGTGTTACAGTTATTAAATAAACGAGAGTTTGGCAAAGCAGATTATAATAACAAAAAGAGAATAGATGGAATGCTTACCCGCATCCTGGGCTCACTGCAAAACTCCAGAGGAGGGATCTCCAGCAGAGATCCTTTCCCACTGGCAGTCCCGGTCTAAGAGAGGTGCAGCCAGGCTCCAGCCCTTCCATCACACAGCTGAATCGCCTTCACCTGTGCTCCATGGCTGACTCAGTGCTCACCTCAGGTGATCAATCAGTGCTTCAGGCGGTGATTCAGCAGTTGCACACACCTGTGTAAAACGTGATAGCTCATGGTAGTGATATGGCAGTAGAATGACAATAATCTGAAATTATTTCCTAGAAAATTCTCAAATTTTCTACTTGTTTCTCATTGTATAAATCAGTTACCCCAAATTTTGAAGTGCCTGGTTTTGCAGTTAGAGTATCAGAAAGCGATATTTAACTTTGCCCTTATTTTAGAATTTGTTCTATCAAATACAGATATTTGGGTTTCTGGATTCTAGGGCTTTAAAAATAAGTGCATGAAACTAAGCCTTAGAGTACAATTAAAGTAAAAACCACATAGCTGCTGCATTCTGAAAATGAAGATCTGGGGTAGGCATGGTACATATGGGAGAAGTCTAGACTGCAGTTTGAAAAGAGAACATGTTAAATACAGACTGCCTAGTCAACATTAGCCCTTCTTAATGTATTAAAAATTTAGATAACATATTTAAATAGTAGCTCATTAATTCTTTATCTACACCAACAATGAGTGATACAACGATAACACTGCAACGTTTCAGTTCTGAGTACATCTTACCCGTAGTTCTCAAGCACCGCAGTTTGTACAGGTTCACAATCTCCTTGATCCTGCTGTACGCCACTCCACAGTGCTCAGCCCTGCTTCCCTGTGTATCTGCCCTCTTCCATTTGTTTCTTTTCTTAGACTGCAACTTCCCTTTGCTGTGTTGTCCCAACAGTTCTGTTGGGTTCCAGTGTTCCTTGCTCCCTTTCTTCTTTCTGGATGGAAACAAAAAGTGCAGGGCGTCGTGCTTACTGTGTGTCGAATGGAAATCTCAAATCCACGGTGGGAGTACTGCTGCTGCCATGTGCTGCATCCATCTCCGGGAGGAAAAGCCCCCAGCATCAAATTCTTGTTTGCCAGCCAGCCCAAGTTATCTTGGGAGGAGCTGTGGAGCTGTAAGCAAGACAGCATGAAAATGCAGTAGCCCATTTCAAATGTCTTTAATGCTTTGATATTACTGCTTATGGGGGTTTGTATATTTTGTTTTCCTTTCCTTTGGTGGAACGTTTTGAGAAAGATTCTGGTATTACCAGCAGTTCTGACTTCATGTCTAAATGGTTTTTGTGTTTTCTTGTCAGCACTGACTGTCATAAATATTCTTGCAGCTGATTTCCCATTCCAATTCTCACAGGTCTCTGCATGGGGTGGTTATGTTTTCATCATCAACCTTATTCCACTGCATGTGTTTGTTCTGCTGCTGATGCAGAGGTACAGCAGGAGGGTCTACATTGGTAAGTTTTGTTCTTTGAACAGTCATTGTCAAGTGCAAGATCATGAGATATGAAATTACACTGATGTCTTCTGTATTAGGTGGGAATGAAGTAATTGCACATCAAATTGCATTTCATTAATTGAGTTACTGACTATAGTCAGTTGCTGTCTGCAACAGTAGAGAGTTAAGACATCCTGTTCACATTTCTAAAATTTCAGATACATTGCAGCTAATTCATTTTCTACTTTCTGGTGCACTGAAAAAAAGAAACAACTGGATGGTTTGATATTCTTAAAATCCTGTTAGTGCATTTAATTTGTACATTGTGTGGGTGCATTCTAAATAAAAAAGAAAGTTTCATCTTTTTTCTTTTCCTAGTACATAAAACAGCTGCTATTTTTAAAACGTTTTGCAGCAATAATTTTGCAAATGTTACAGTATATTGTGACCTACACAGGAAAAGACATGGGGAATTTTAAGCAACCATATAAGCTTTATATAGGCTGGACTCAAATGCAGCACAATAGTCTGCCACCTCCACTTGATTCCTTTAAATTTTCTTGGGTTAATGGGTCAACCTTACTGCCAGTTACAGAAATGTTTGGATAGCAATCTTAGGAGAATTTTTTTTTTATTTGATTTGCCTGATATTTACATACTGTGTCAACAGTTGAGAGATATTACCTATTAAATCAGTTGGCTGTGGTGTGGATGTGAATGAAACAAGCAATTCAAGGATTCAAAAATGTGTAAGGTAGCTAGAAAGGTTTTTGATCCCTTTGTGTGAAACCTTTACTGAAGATAGTTTGAGAGCATAGAATTCACTGAACTATAGTGTCATGTCTTGTGTTAGTTAATGTATATTTGTCACCCATTTTAGTACTGATTTTCTCTTAGTATTTTTAATAATTTTTTTTGTTTTTTTTCGGAACCTACTGGGGGAATCAGAATATTTACAGATAGCATGTAGTGCTTCAAATATGTAATAGTTACTCACATTCTGTTTTTCATTTTTTATACCCTAATACAGATATTTGTTTCTTGCTTCTTGCTTATCTATTGTTATAATCCAGAATCTAAAATTTAATTTAAAGAAGGGAGGAAATTCTTACCCACCTTCAATTTTAGTAGTTGTGAACTTTTTCATTAACTACTTGTTTATAATTACAGGGGAGAGCAATCTGTGTTGTTTTTCTTTTAAAATCACTTCATTAAATATTTTCATTTTCAGCTTCTGTGAGTTAGGCAAGAGAAAATGAAAGTTATTTGTTATAAAATCCTGAAAGGATGTGGTAACCAGAAACAATGAAGCATAAGTACTCTTGTTTTTTGAAACTTCCATAGGAGGCCTTACAGATGTCTGTGCATCTTGCAGCAATGTGCATGTTCTAGGTTTGTTTAGCAGGATGTTTTTGTAAAAACTGATAGGAATGTTCAAGCATTTCTGGGTAGAAATGGAAGTGTGTTTCACTGCCAGATATTCAGATAGGATAAGATGAAAGCTCATTGAAGTAGGGAAGATAAAGATATTTTTGGAGCGTATGTGATACGCAATTACTAGTGTGCATGCAGGAGTCTCCTATTTCTGAAGGCTACCAATGTGCAGCGATAACTTTTTGTAACCTATTGACAGATGACAGTAGCTAGTAAAATCTGCATGCATTTTAGAAAAATAGCCTCTTTATTTGAATGCAGGATGTTATCTTCTATTATTTTATGTGTAGTTTCTCTTGTAGTTTCTCACAAGTTTAAAACATGAATGGTTTTATGTTTGGAAAGGAACTGATGTAGATTTAAGTCTTGTGTGCTTGGGAGATTTGGCAATTTTCACTTCAACCTACTCTTTTTTTTTCTTTTTTTTTTTTTTTTGTGTGTACTTCAAAAGAAAAAACCTTAAAGATAAGACAAGGGGAAATGGTTTCAAGCTAAAAGAGGGGAGATCTAGATTAGATATAAGGAAGAATTTTTTTTTACAATAAAGGTGATGAGGCAACTGAACAGGTTGCCCAGAGCTGTGGTGGCTGCTTTGTCCTTGGAGATGCTCATGGTCAGGCTGGACCAGGCACTGAGCAACCTTATCTAGCTGTAATCACAGAATCACAGAATTGTAGTGATTGGAAGAGACCTCTGGAGATCATCTATTCCAACTCCTCTGATAAAAACAGGTTTCCCTGCAGTAGGTGGAGCAGAAAAGCATCCCTTGGAGTTGGAAGGGACCTTCAAAGGTCATCTAGTCTAATCAAACAATTTTGCGATCTGCCAGCATATAAAACTAAATTTCTTGCTTTTGTGTTGTGTCTTATCATATGTTTTTTATTAACTACTGAAGTACTGTAAAGCTTAAGATAATAAGTGTTTGTTTCTGGTGATTCTAATCCATTAATTGAAAACTGCTGATTGTATCCTCTAGAGTAGTTTTAGTAGTTTTTTTTCTCTAGTTTGCACAGTGTACAATAACTGAAATTGTGTGAAATTATTTTATCCAAAAGAAGGTCAGTTTTTTTCAGTTTTTGGTCCAATCAAAGTTATAATCATAGAATCATAGAATGGCTTGGGTTGGAATGGTTCTCAGAGACCATCTAGTTCAACCCTCCTGCTGTGGGCAGGGTTACCCACCATTAAATTACTAGATGCAGATCAGGTTGCCCATTGCCCCATCCAACCTGGCCTCGAACACCTCGAGGGATGGGGCATCCATGATATCAAATACATTTCAGGAATCCAAATCAAATCCTTGGTTTTACATTCTGCTGTTTGCGCAGTCTTTGCACAGGAACATGGGTAGTTTGTGGTGCAGTATCACCTTCATGTAATGAATTCCTCAAAAAGTTGTCTCAGACTACCTATTCCTTCAATACCAAGCAGGCAGATGTGATGGCTGCTTGAGAGAAGTGGGCTTTGAGGGGTGCAAATAAAGTGGGCAAATGAAGCATAGCAGTTGTAGAATTAAAAATGATTCTTCAAAATGGTCTCACAGGTGTGAAATCTAGTGATTTATGCCATCGTTAAACCTCCACAGGATGGCACTGTTGCAGCATTTTTATGATACAATAAGTGATTTATGTTGTAGTGAGTTCTTCAAAAATGAAGTTTCCTACAGCAAAAATACATTTCAGTGGCATAAAGAGGGAATAGAGGGGTAGCGAGGCCAAGCAGCAGAATAGTGATGCTTCAAAGGATTCGGCAGCAAAGACAGCTGGAAGTGGTTGGAAGCATCATGACAGTCATTGTTGTGATCTTTGCAAAGCATACAGTGTCTTAGGAGTGTAGTGCACAGCTGCAACAAAAATAATACCAATGATATATGATGGGGTCCCAAACCTGTTGTCTTAGTAAAGGATTATATGAGGACAAGGATCTCCTCATAAGATTGAAGCCATAACAAAGCCCAGTGGTTTATGATGTGTAAGAATGTTTTAAAAATCTTGGAGGTACGTCATTGCTGGTTGCAACTGAGGGAAGAAAGCCTTGTTTGGATTTGGAGCTGGGGAGCTGCTTCCAATGTAAGCGGACTTGCAGTTGTTTGTAGTTGGTATTTCTCTCTTGTCATTCCATCTCCTTCTCACTTTGGAGTATTTAGGAACCAAATCCTGTCAGAATGAAGTACATGAATATCGTTCCAGTTGAAATAATGAATTGTGGTATTAATACTTTTGTGTTCTTGGCCTCAGCTTTCTGAGGGTTATGAGCGCACACTGTTGGTATAGATCTAATAGTACAGATGCTCAATATTCATTTTTATTTCTGTTGCTTTTCAGTTTCTTGGCATGCCTCTGTTCTTGTATTGTTTTTACAGAACAAGTATACCTTTTTCATTCTGTAAGTGCACTCTTAAATGTTTTGTATGTTTGCAGCCTGGCTCCTTTAATTTATCCTCATATGGAAAGCTGCTTTTTTTACTTGTTACCTGAGATCTCTTCTCCCACCCATATTCTGGAAAAATAAGGAAACCAAATGGGAAGAGAAAACTTGCAAAGCTACAGCATTTTAGGTAGACGGTTCACTTCTATAGGAAGAAAAATAAGCAACAACAGTGTAGTTAGGAAGAGCACTACTTTGCTTCATGTGTTTTTTTAGGGGAAACAAGTAATGGCCAGAATATTTAAAACAGTACAGATGTGTTTCAGTGTCATTCTTTGTTTGGAGATGAGGAATGGGTTCTGCTGTGGAATCAGTGCTTTTTGCAATGTGTATACAATTTTGTTCACACTTTTCTCGTCTGCTTTCTCCCTCTTTTTTTTTCCAGCATATAGCACTTTCTACATTGTCGGGTTAATATTATCAATGCAGATACCTTTTGTGGGATTTCAACCAATTAGAACAAGTGAACACATGGCAGCTGCAGGTAAGAAAACTGTTTGCTTCCAAACAGCTTGTTCAGCACAAGAAAACCTCAAACCCTTGTGACTCTGTTTCCTTGTATTAGAAACGGCACAAACTAACAAACCAAATTGTTGAAGAAAATAGGTACTATTTAGTATCTGTAGGGAAGTTTTCTTTCCAATCAACACATTATCCTTCTTTGTGTGAGCTAATGGAAGTGAAATGCCTCCATAACGCTGAATCACTAATGCATTCTGACAAGCACTTATTTTACACATTGATAATCTCTGCTGTATTGCAATATAATGCTGCTTTCAAGTGTTGTATAATTGAAACATTTGTTACTGGTAAACACAGTTCTTATTGAGCCATTTGTTTTTAGAGTTGATAATTTTTCAAAGTGAGTTAACTACAGATGACAGATTACATATAGGAGGCTGATTTTTAAATTACTGATTTTAATCTTTTTCATTCTTTGTTTTCTTAAACTAAGCTTATTCTCAGTAGCTGTTATGCATTCAGACATCTTGATTTCTTGACAGCAGTAACCTTTACTAAGTCTGCTAGACGCAGGAGCATGCATATTATTTATTAGGAGCACAGAGCGGTTTTGTGGTACAGCTTAATTTGTTAGATGGCTCCTTGTTTCAGTTACATGTTGTCACTTAAAATGTATTTTGGAAAGCAATTGGATGTTGATTAAAATTCACCAGAAAAAAATATTTTTAGCATGTTTTTGATTTTAATTGAGATTCTTTCAACATTCTGCATATAATGGATAGAGTTAAAATTATCATACCATAGTTTGCATCAGAATAATTTTACAATTATGTAGTGAACAGAGATTTTGCTCTTCTCTGGGGCTTTGGAACTAATGAATTTCAACATCATGTATGACAGTTTCATGATTAGAGAACCACCACATGCTTGAGTTCATGTGTTTGGTTTTTTACCAGTGATTTTAGCTGTTGTGTGGTGAAATCATTGGATTGATGTGATTATATACATTGAAATAAATAACAGCAGAGAATTCCCATGCTTAATATTAGACTTGGAACTATTCTTTTTAAGGGTGCAGGATGTTTACCCAGCAAGTTCTGGTGTTTCAGCACTAGCTTTGTATAACTCAGATTGTGTTACTTAGATGTTGGTTTCTTTTTTCCTTCCATTAAATCCTATTGTTTGGTTCAGTAACTTGATTTCCATACATTTCTTTATTAGACTTACTTTTTATGATGTCCAGAGTCTTTGTTTGTAACTCATTACTCAAGCTAGCCAAGAGCTGCATGTTGTTTTTTCATAATATCTAGGTATATTAAACTGGCCTTTGTCAAAATATATGCAGTCTAGTTTTCAGATGTTTCTCCCCCTTATTCCCAAGTTACTTTGGGAGCAAAAAGGCAGCTTTTAATACATAATAAGCAAAGAACGTTTTGTGGATAAATCACTTCATTGCAATAACTGAGGAACTATCATCTCTATTAACTATTAAAGTCAGTTTGTCAGAATGTAATTTTGTACTGGTTTTCAGATGTAAGGATATACATGGTGTGTATTTTTCTAACCCAAATAGGGACTAAGTTTGCCAATTGCTTTTACAGTTGTTTTTAGCATTTAAACAGAAATGTTTGTCTTTCGTTAGGTGTTTTTGCATTGCTGCAGGCATATGCATTTTTGCAGTATCTGAGAGACAGGCTAACAAAGCAAGAGTTTCAGACGTTGTTCTTCTTGGGCGTCTCACTGGCTGCTGGTATTGTATTCCTGAGTGTCATCTATTTGACATACACAGGTAAATAAACATGAAAACAGATTCTCTTTGGAGCAGGTAACGGAGGTAATCAAAACTTGGGCTGAGTCAAAAGTAGATGTTGGTAACCTCAGAGCAAACCAGCACCCATATTACCTCATGTGTCTGTGTGCTGGCATTCACTCTGAATTCTGGGCTGCAGGATTCTTTCCTGGGTTTGAGGATACTGGGGATATTTAGACTTATAAATCAGCTGAAGAGATCAAACAGATCATCAGCTGAAGAGCACAGATATCAATATCACATCAAAATACCAAGAGCGCATTTAGAATTGAAGAATGGGAGAAGATGAGCATTATAAAACGTGTGCATGCAGGACTCATTCTTTCATAGTATGATGCAAGAAGTCAGGTTGGAATGAGGAACATAACTATAGCAAAAGCCCATTAGGAAGATAAACATAGTTAATCTATTCTGTATACCACTGATAAATCAAGATAAAGTTAGCTACTTTATTGAATAATTGAACCTGATTTCTATATCACTGAAATTAATGTATGTCTATAAGTTCCTCTTCTGTGGTTCAGCCTCCAATCTTCAAGATAGCTCTACTCAGCCTTACAAAATTAAGCTTTTTTTTGCATGGTTGAGTTCCTCACATGCCTCACTGCCTTTTTCTGATTCTGTGACATATTTCTTTGGTCATCTACCTCCATACTTTCTTCCATACCTGTTTTCCTATATAAATGTCACCCATGCCAAAACTGAATTCTGCTTGGTATAAACTGGGTGATGTTAATATATGCCTCATATATCGTTATGTTTTTTAGAGAGGTTGGTTGGTTTGCAAACGAAACAACCACTTTCTTCAAGTTTAACTTGTTTTTATATTAATGGAGTTCTTTCTTGTACTTCCTGTTAGCAGTGTTTCTACTGTAGATTTTTTTATGGTATCAGCTGTTTTTTGGACATTTAATTGCAAGTTTTATTTTTGTTAATTATGATACCGTTATTCCAAAAGATTACTTAGCATCAATATTTGCCTTTAAGTCTTCTAAACCTTGATGGTTTATAATTCTCTTTCCAGTGTGAAAGAGCAAATCCTACTAATATTTGTAAAAAAAAAATTAAAATTTCAGACTGGCATATCAAGATGTTTGGCTTCTAATCTCAGTCTGTCGCAAAATACGTCCTTATGTTGCATTTCTTAGAAAGTGTTAGCATCCATTTCTGAGATTCCATAAGTGTCACTGCTTCACCACACAGAACAAACCTGATTCCCTCCGTTTTTCCTTACGTGCTGTGTGAGCCAGGCTGCTGACCATCTATCTCATGGCACTCAGCTCCCCCTGTGTTTTCTTAATAATCCTCCTGCAGCAGGGTGCTAACATCTGGACCACGCATCATTTCTTTTTCTTGTAGTTCTTTACAGAACGTAGATTGCTATCAGTCATTCTTTGAGAAATATTTTAATTATTTTGCATCACCTTGACTTCTGGAGGTGTCAGATAGTTCAGTATGTCTTGCTACTGAACGTGTCCAGTGTGATCTCATCACTAAAACTAGGTTCATGATTGGTAGACATCCTAAGCTACCTGATGCAGTAGGCCTAGTTCACTTATTCTACACATTTAATGAAATTTCTTTTGGTGTTTAGTTTTGTGCTTTCATTTAAAGATGTAGACAAACTATTGCATTTAAATACCTAGGCAGCAAAAGTCTTGTCCTTTCTTCTCATTTTCAGGTTATATCGCTCCTTGGAGTGGCAGATTTTATTCTCTGTGGGACACCGGGTAAGTAAAGATAAAGGATAATGTTAGCTATCATTAGTTCATAGTTTCTACTGAAAACTGATAATCTTTTGTTCTCCTCATTCTCAAATCCATTTAGTATTTCAGTAAATGAGAATACAGTTGATTTTGATCAGTTATCTAAAGAGAACATTGGCAGTAACTGTTCCGTGGTCTTTGCAACCATTTTATCTTCATCACAAATTTGTTTATTGAATTTCTTGCTTCTTTGGAAATCTCTGAGAATGTTAATTGTATGTTTGTCTATGAAACGTCATCTCAGCATAAGATAACGAAAGGTGGTATCAACACTTGAGGGCACATTTCAGAATTACTAAGAACCTTAAACTTACACTGTTTTCATTGCGCAGCATTGCACGAAATCACGAAGTTGTTACACATGATCTTGCATGGTGCCTGTCTATTATGTTCATACATCTGTTTTGTGTATACAGATGTCTACTCTGAACAGTTTTGGTTTATTCATGTGTGTTTTTGTAAATAAATTTTGGTTTAGTTAACTTTACAAATTCCAGTGCTCAGTTCTCTAGCCGGACGCTTAAATAATGGACATTACGAATGAAACCAAAGGTATTCTGCAGATAAATGTGTTGAAGGTTTGTTTTAACTGGTAGATCTTTAAGATTAAAGGCAGGGGTAGGAGAACTTCAAACATTCGCAGTTCAGCTTTTTATCAGGCTTCGAAGGCCAGCTGATAAAAGATTCTGTACCAACCCAGTAATAAATGTAGTAGAATAGCTAACAGTAAAGAAGCCTCACATTTATTTGAAAAATGTACAGATGTTGTTCCTTGCCTCTAAATGAAGCAGTCTGCTCACACATGTACAAACATCAAAATTTGGAGGGCTTGTCTACATTCAAGAATCACATTGTGTTTAAAACACGTCAATTTCTAAGTGAGACCTGGATATCAGTGAAGAAAAGGACACGTTTGATAGCTCACCATTTAGTCACGTAGCTTCCCAGATCAGGGCTGTACGCAGAGCTGTCTCTTCATGTGGAACCCAATTTTGTCGTTATCCGCACTGAGTGTTTGATGTGTTTAGTTAACATGCATTTCCAAGTGTAGACCAGACCTGATTTTAAGCACCTGAGAAAATGTGGGGACATCAGTAACTGGACTGGTATTTAATATTTGGCTTAATGCACTAAGCAAATGAAGGTGTTTGGTATGGGAAAAAAGCCTTCAGAATACACTATTGAAATCCTAGGAAATTTGCTGTCATGGGTGAGTGTCCTGCTGGAATACAACGACGGCTTCCATAGCTGTGTGTTTTCATTCTGGTGAAATTGGCTTCCTATTTAGCCATTATAGAACAAAGCGCCTGTAATTCTCATTCTTTTAATTAGTATGGAAATGATCCTTTATACTGATGCTTGAAATAGCTCTGCACAAAAATACTTCCTACATACAATAAGACATGGGGACATCTTTTGGTTCTAAAGTTTCATCAGGTTTCTGCTAAATAAAGCACTTAGCATTTTAAATTGCAATGCTTCCTTTGAAATGAATTTCAGAATTCCTAATGCTTACAAGTTTTAATAATTTTATCTCTTCAAAATAATTTGAACTGAATTTTTTTTAAAAAAGGTATGCGAAAATTCACATCCCGATCATTGCCTCTGTGTCTGAGCATCAGCCTACAACATGGGTTTCCTTCTTTTTTGATCTGCATATTCTCGTGTGTACTTTCCCAGCAGGGCTGTGGTTCTGTATCAAAAACATCAATGATGAAAGAGTCTTTGGTAAGAGAAAATATTTCAAAATCGTTTCAAAACCTCTTGTCTTCAACTTGATTCTGTTTTGGTTTTGTTTGCTCAAAGCTGGTTTATGACATGTTTTAAACCTCTTCTAGAATGTGATATGTTTGAGGGGGAAACGTTCAAAGTTGCCTGCATGCAGTAGTATTTACAGCTTAATGAAAATACAGCTCATGTGGAGAGGGGTGGGTTGGTGATGGAGTGCCTTATTGCGAGGTGGGGTCAGAGCGTTTGTGCAGTGCTGTTGTGTGGCTCTCCTGTGTGTGGATTGCACAGCCCTCGGGTTAGGGGTGCAGTTTCACAGCCAGGTGAAGAGCTCAGAGCAGCAACCCTCCCCCACGCAGGTCCAAGGCGCCTGATTCTTCTCTGGGTACCTGGCAGTCATCCCACCACAGAGGATGATGCAAAGTGCCTTTTCTTAACAGATTTTCAGCTATTTTAGTGAACTGAATCACTTGCTGTGGAGCAAGTGCTAGATAAGGCACAAGCCTAAGCAGAGGCGTGGGGTCTCCCAGTGCCAGTGACAACAAATTGTTTGTTTGTATGAAGCTTTACTTTGAGAGCAGATTGCTGGGGCTATGAATGAGGCTTCTGAGGATGTAACTTGGAGTTGTAGCCCAAAAGGAGGAGTGAAGCTCACTCCCTCATTCTGTTACGGAGGCAGAAGGTTACAGTCCATTACAGCAGCCTACTGGAACTACGCCATGAGCAACAGGAACATTTACTGTGTTCAATCCTGTGACTTCGGAGTATTTTGTGCTCTTTTGCTTACATGAGTCCTTGCAAAAAGCAGTGCTGCAAGACTCCCTTTCAGCCTGCTAATGCTGCAGCATCTCAGTCAGCTTAAAGAGAGCCATGAGTGAGAGCAGAGAGCCATACCATCGCACTGCGAAGTGCAAAATGTTTATACAATGCAATTTGATAAATCAGTGCCCCTTAATTTCTGCGGCTAATCACAAATCTTTCACAAAAGTGTATGCTTGTGTCAAGCTGTAGCAAACTAGCAATAACCACTATTACATGAACAACAGATGTTCCTAACACTGCATGCAGGTTGCGTTCTTGTTTTTTTCTCCTATGAAAAGTGTTGTGAATATTCCTATATTGAAAATCCTGTGGTTTTTTTTTTTTGTTGTTCGTGTTTTGTTGCTGCTTTGTTTGGGGTTTTTGGGGAGGAAAGGGTGAGGGGAAGCAAAGGAAGGGATTGGAGATAATACTGTCCAGGAAAACTTGCTTAGGAATAGGGCTTGCAGTATCATCTTCTGTATCTGTATTGTAATGTAGACAAGCCCCCATTTGTTCAGGAATGTCTCTAAATTAAATTTTGATGTTTATATGAGAATCTAATCCTTGCTCTTTGTTTTTTCAGATTTAATAACTTGTTTGGCCTTTCTAACCAAATGAAACTACCTACTACTCCAGTAGTTTTTTTGGTGTGTGCTATTAAATTTCGCTAATAATGGATCTTCTGACACATTATTAATGAATATGAAAATGGAATCGTGTTATTGTTAATAGTTGGCAAGATGAGTTTCAGGAAGGACTTGAGGCTTAAAAGGGATACGCATTGATTAATTATCCATGTAAATTAAAAAGCAGTACAAGATGCACGCTTCAGTCTTTATACACACAGATACTCAGCCCACTTCCAAAAATAGTTTTCTGGTGAGCATGTATGTGTGCAGTCACAGGGAGTGTTACTTTCTAAATGTCATCAGTAGGTTTCTTTTTTCTTCCTCTGCAGTTGCTCTGTATGCAATCAGTGCCGTTTACTTTGCTGGTGTGATGGTTCGTCTGATGCTCACTCTGACTCCTGTGGTCTGTATGCTGTCTGCAATTGCTTTCTCTAATGTCTTTGAGCGTTACTTGGGTGATGATATGAAGAGGGAGAATCCACCAATAGAGGACAGCAGCGATGAGGATGACAAAAGGAACCCAGGCAACTTGTATGATAAGGTGAGGACAGGGAGCAGAAGTTAGGAGTTTAATAGAGATAAGCTTTGTTATTTTTTGGAACTTTCCTAAAGATCTGAAATTTAGAGTAACAAAGTGCTCTTCTCCAATAAGCTGTAAGTGATGCTCTGAAAGAAAATCAGTGTCAGTAGAGAAGTGGTGCCTGCTAACCGATCAGCAGTGAGTCTTTAACCAAAGGAAGTCTGCAGTACTGACCCAGCTTTCTAGATGGCTGATGGCAGGCAGTTGCTCCCTCTCC
Source organism: Tetrao urogallus (assembly GCF_951394365.1). Taxonomy (NCBI): domain Eukaryota; kingdom Metazoa; phylum Chordata; class Aves; order Galliformes; family Phasianidae; genus Tetrao; species Tetrao urogallus. The sequence goes on along the minus strand of NC_136820.1, from coordinate 12,205,156 downwards.
TTTAATACAGTGGTTTTGTGTCACCTAGTGTCTAACTGCTTCCCTCTTGTATTCCCTCCTAGACAGAGTGAAATTAAAGAATAATGTATTTTATGGGAAGGTATTTCTGTACTCATATTCCTGAAGAAGATGGTGTTACCTATTCATATTTTTATAATTTAGCCTATGTTACACTAACCAGTGCATGAGGGTTTCTCCCTGTTCTCACAGTAGACTCCAGTGTCTCTCTCTTCCACTCCGCCTTATAAAAGGGCATCATCACACTAAGCTAAGTCACATACAGCAGATTTTCTTCTTCTGAAAAGATTTTGGGGAATAATCCAGTCTTTCAAGTTGCTGCGTTGTCAAAACGTTCTTGTGCATACTTAGTTAATTTGGAATAGAACTTCGCTGATTTTTGCAGTGTCCCAAAGCTTTCGTGAAGTGCATGTAGTGAAGGAAAGGCCATTTCGGTTTCACTGCTATGGATGATTGAATTTGCCATAACAGCTATGTTTGTGTTTGTTCAGGCAGGCAAAGTGAGAAAACATGTATCTGAACAGGAGAAAACAGAAGAAGGACTAGGGCCCAACATCAAAAACATTGTTACCATGCTGATGCTGATGCTGTTGATGATGTTTGCTGTCCACTGTACGTGGGTAACGAGCAATGCGTACTCCAGCCCTAGCGTTGTTCTTGCTTCTTATAACCATGATGGGTAAGTAATGTCACGGGTTTGAAAATAATTATAGGGCAAAAGCATTTCCAGTTCCTTTGCGTTTATAACTTGTTTTGCTTTTTGTTATATTAAGGCAAAACTGTCATCTGAATAAAAAAAAGTCTTAACGTTCTACTTTTCAAAAATACATAACATTTCAAAAAATACTTAATATGAATACATGAAAATAAATCCTGTCCAAAGCCAGTAAGCATAATAGTTTAAAAAAGAAAAAAAAAAGGTATTTGGGTCATACAATTTGTTAATGAATATATATTCAACTGGAAATGCATTTAATCACGTCTTGAAAAGCAGTTTCAGCTTCTGGCTGTTCAGCTGTCCACGAGTTTAAGCTCATGAGTACAGGCTAGGGACTGAATGCCTCTTAGGGAGTGGAAAGTATAAAAAAGACTTTGTTTGTGAGCCCAGATTTATCATGATGCAGTCGATTCCTTGCCAATATTTGTACTGATGTGAATAAAATGAACTCTGTTTTCCAGCACTCGCAATATCCTGGATGACTTCAGGGAAGCCTACTACTGGCTGAGACAAAACACAGACGAGCATGCCAGGGTAATGTCGTGGTGGGACTACGGTTATCAGATCGCAGGGATGGCCAATCGGACCACGCTGGTTGACAACAACACTTGGAACAACAGCCACATAGCTCTGGTAAGCATGGCAATGATCTGCGAGTGCCAGCACCAAAGTGTCCTCTTCTGGACAGAAAGCGTAGATGTTTATTGAAGGATAGTCTGACACAAAGAGGTATCTTGGCTGTTAGTTCAGCCCTGTAATAAAGGTTGGTTTGGAGCTAGACATGATCAATTCTGCTTTTGGGTTTGACTGGATTTTGAGTGGCACCCTGAAAACTGACCGTATGAAATGCATTTTTCGGACATCCTGGAAATCTGAGAAAGTAGCAATAGAAGTGTTGCAGACTTGAAGTGATTGTTTTCTCAAATCTGCAGTTTGATAAAACATCTGTACCTTTAATTTCTTCCAGTTCTGAAGTATAAGGGTTGTGTGTGCCATCTAAGGCAGGGCGTTTGTTAGCACTGTCTGTGTCTACAGAGGCACTATCCTTTTTTCAGAAACAAAGGAATGCCATACATTGTAGCCTTACTAGGTGCTGTGTAGTCAGCCACCACTCAGTGCCTGCTTCTTCCCAGAAGACCTGTGTTCTGTGATGTGGGCAGAGGGCCAGGAAGAGCTTGAGGAAAGTGACAAAATAGTTTCTGTCTTCTGTCAGTACCCAGCGCAGCAGTTGGACCAGATGTGCTGGCAAGCAGCGTTCAAAATGAACAAATTAATTGAGTTATGTTTGAAGCATACAAAGTACTGTAAAAATGTGTGAGGTGAGGTGCTTTTGGCAGTGGCAGGGAGTTAGAATCAGCCAAAAGAAAGCTTGGGAAATTGAATCAGTGTTGCTGATATTAGTCAGCAAGCCTTCCCATGTAATGAGGCTTTTCTCTTTTTTTTTCTTGTTGACCTGCCAGAGTCAGTGTGTTACAGAGCTTCTAAACTGAATGTCTGTCTGTCTGTGTTCATCTGCTCTATAGATAGCTCTGTTTTGCTGTTGCCAGTATCTGTAGTACAGATGCTAAGTCCAGACCTGCAGATTCTTCAGGACAAGATGTATAAGGTGAAGAGACAGACCATAAAACAATCACCTGTACTTTGTACACACAGTAACTGTGCACGTTACAGCACTGATTATTAATGGTTTTTAATAAAGAATTCTCCCCAGTATGACTGGAGGGTTGGTACTGTTAGCTTCCATCTGCGAACAAAGGGAGAAGTAAGCACTATGTGTGCTTTGTGGCACATCTCTGAACTTGTGTTCTGAATGAGGCATTGCCCTGAAATATTTGCCAGATGACTTTTTCCTGCGCAGAAATGGAAATCTGCCAAATAATTTCATGCAGATAATAGCTAAGAAACTGAGCTTCTTTTTGACAGATTGCAGCGTAAGCTTAGTATTTTCTAATCAAGATCTTAACTGAATTTTACCAATTTGTATTCAGTATTATTTATATGGTAGTTGTGCCCTTCTACTACAGTGAGACATTATTATACTTTTAAGTGCAGGAGATTCTATGGCAAACAGGACTACTGAGCAGATGCCAGTTAGTGACCTAAGTGGATTTTTAAAGTAATTTTTAAGTGAAAAATGAACATTCCGGAAGATTTTTTACATACAGCTTTAAAAAGATTTCAGGGCCAAAACATTGGCTTGCCGGTGCTACGCTTTTAACTCAAAGGTAACTCTAGCCTGGTGTTTTCTCTCCATAAACTTTCCCTGAATTCCACACCAAGGAAGCCTGTCTGCTACTGAGCGCAGTGCAACATGGCTGCTGTAGTAGAGAGGGACAGAAGGAAGGAAAGAAAAAAAGGGAGGGAGGGGGGACAGCAAAAGAACACCAGCATTTCAAAAAATGTATTCCTGTCAGGCTGAAAATAATTTGCAGCACGGCATTTTCTGCCACACCAACTTTTTGGCAATGCAGCCGTCACTGGAAAAATCTGTAGCTGCCACAAAAGGAAAGCGGTTGTTACCACACTTCTTACAGCTTATTTCAGTAGGCAGCCCTTCCTTCTCCTGCGGAGCAGAAGCCTCTTCCATTCAGGTTGAGCTTTAGGCCTTCTAAATAAAGACAATCTGTTTTATTTACTTAGAAGGAGATTGTGGGATCTGGTGGGTGACCGTATTTTTGGACTTGCAGATGCTTGACCTGAGAACGTGGTCATTAGGGAGCTGTACAGATCCTGAGGGTGTTTTTGCTGTGATGCAGGTGGGAAAGGCCATGTCCTCAAATGAATCGGCAGCATACGAGATCATGCGAAGTCTGGATGTGGATTATGTTCTGATTATTTTTGGTGGTGTGATCGGCTACTCTGGTGATGACATCAATAAGTTCTTGTGGATGGTGAGAATAGCAGAGGGGGAACATCCCAAAGATATTCGGGTAAGTGGAAATGCACGCAGGGAAACTGAAGGCTTCTTGGCTGAATGTGTTCTGCATTTTCACCTCCACTTTTTTTCTTTTTTTTTTAACCTTTATTTACTTTGTCGTTTTTCTGGTGTTCATCACAGTGGAGGGAAATCTCTATTTACTGCAATTATTTGAAAAACACGTTGGGGTTGTTCTTGCAGAACAATAGCAGGGCAGAGGCCTGCAGTCTGTAGCACAGGTTCTTTCAGTATTTAGCTATGAAAGGTCAGTAATCTCAAAAGCTTTTCAATTTCTTTTATGCATTGTAATAAAAGAACAAGGTATTTTTTATCATTCCTGTGCACCACTGAATTACTGAAAAACAAGTCAGAGCATTCAGAATGTTTAAATAGTTGGTGTTACAGATTTCTTCAAACTCTGTAATAGCAGGAGACAAGCTAGCATTAATATTTATTTATGTAGAGTTGAAGTTATTTGAATGTCTCTGATTGCAGAAGTCTGTAGTGATATTTGCTTAAGCCAGACAAAAACTTTCAGACAGCACAGGCATAATGGAGAAGCTGCATGGAGAGTTTCATCTTGCACTTGAGGTGAAGACAGCAAAAAAAATTATATGTACAAACTGTGCACAAAGGAAGTCTACAATAACACACAGATCTTGTATATTAACAGTATGGTGCTTTGCACGTTTTAAGAGTAATTCGGGCAGATATCCTCCAACTAGTTTGTATGTTTTCAAGTCAGTTTTCCAGTGACTGTTTACAGTAAAGAGACAAAATTTGTAGCGAGACAAGAACAGGGATGTAGAAAGATTGTTCTGCAGCATTTTAGCTTACAGTGAGGAGTTTGTAATTGATTCTACCTTCAGTGAGCACCATCATGACTGACTCGAATCGGGCTTTTAAGTCAATTTAGATTCTTTACGAAAGCTTTGTTAGTGTGGTGGTGGTGGTGGTTTGTTCTGTTGGTTTTTGTGGAGAAAGGAATGAGAAATTACCTTACGTAGAGGTTTAGTTTATATTGACTCTGTCTTCTTTTGCTTTTAAAGGAAAGCGATTACTTCACTCCTCAGGGAGAATTCCGGGTAGACAAGGCAGGTTCTCCAACACTGCTGAACTGCCTCATGTATAAGATGTCCTATTACAGATTCGGAGAGATGCAGGTTAGTGCTAACTCTTCTACTGAACCATAATTAAAATGTGAGAATACAAATGCTACTTTGATGCATTTTCCACTGTTTAGATTGAGCACTGCTCCTAATAGTAGAATCGTTAAGCAAGGAAGTTATCTTCACCAATTAATTATAATGCCTCCAAACTACTTTCTGCACAGAGCCTTTAGGCAGAAGCAGTTGTACTGCTAACCTAGACTGACACTTAGCTTTGTGCTGTCCTTTACTTGGTCTCAGATGAGTGTCCTAATTCCATTATGCAGAGCACTCAATAAGCTTCAATTCTTATGTGGTGGGGAGCATTTGTTGTTCATAACAGCAAAACAGAACTATTAATAATAGTCTTTATTTAGTATCTGTCAGAAACCATCCATTTTCTACCCAAGTCACACCAGTATATTGTGCAACACCATGCTATAAGAGGGGGAGTGCATAATTGATGTAAACACATAATTCTTGGGATCATCAAACATGTTTGTAGCTAAATCGGCCTGCTTTGCTTTTTTTCTCCTGTTCTCACCACCAGCCCTTGTCCCAGGGGCTCCTCATTCTGACCTCTTTGCACAAAAGCCCTTTATTCAGCTATAGCTTTGCAGCCAAGGGATCGTGTTCCTAACACAGGGGTCAAATTTAACTGATAACCCCAATAAGAAACTATTTTGGACTTGTACGGAAGAAACATGGAAGTGCAAACTATTTCAGTACGAGAGTAGAAAAGTACACATTAACAGCTGTGCCAAAAAAAACCCCAACCTGCTATGAGCTGCTGTACCTTAGTCTTCCACTGGAATAGTTTAATCTCTGAATGCAGAAGTGGTGTTTCCATCGAAGATACAAAGCGCTGTTTCTTGCATCAGCTGCAGGAATGAATGAGACTTCTCAATTTTTACAGTTGAGAATAAGAGAGTATTTTCTGTGTAGCAATGACCAATGTAATAAAGGAAGTAGCATCCTTTGACCAGACCAGTGGAAATTGCTGCCCTGTGGTATGAAGCACCAGTTTGTGGTGATGTGCTTTTGGGTTTTGTCTTAACTAATACGCAACTCTAATCTTTGTAGCTGGATTTTCGGACACCCCCAGGATTTGATCGTACGCGAAACGCTGAGATTGGAAACAAGGACATTAAATTTAAACATCTGGAGGAAGCCTTTACCTCAGAGCACTGGCTGGTTAGAATATACAAGGTGAAACAACTAGACAACAGGGAGACGTTGGATCATAAACTTAGAGTAACCAACATTGTACCGAAACAGAAGTATTTGTCAAAGAAGGTGGGTTCCCAGTGAAGTAACTCGGAGGGTCAAGAGAGGGCAGTTTACTTTTAAGTCAATCACATAGCGGGTGAATTGTGTATTTCCACTAACCAGAATATTACGGATACTGTTCATGTTAGTGTCCAATATCGGACCTGCCTGCTGGTAATAATTGTTAATTTACTGTCTGCTTAACTTACAAGCATGTGAAGACACAAGGCTAGATTTTTTTTAGGCAGAACACTAACTGGAAATAGAGCGTGTCATTGGCTGTTACAGCTCCTAAGTCTTCATGTAACTGGAAGTATAATCTCTAAAGTAAATCAATTCATGTTTCAGTAACTATGGCTCACTAAGTAAATTCTGTGGAAGTTGCTTTCTGACTTTGTTTGAAAGTAGTGATGCCTAGAAGTTTAAAAATGGCACTTTTGTATAAAATAAATTAAATATGAAACTTTTGTTGATGGAACTTAAGTGTCTGGCTGCTTACTGTTCGATGTCATCTTAGTGTTAGTTTGGCGTGCTGCTTCAGCCTGCTAAGAAGGATTTGTTATCAGGGAGCACGGGAGAACCGTAGCAGCAGCCCTGTCCTTCATGGCTTCTGACCCCTGTATATGCTAACATACGTTGCAAAAGGAATCCCAGAATCCTGTCAGAAAGAAATGTGTGTGAATTAGTGCAGGCAGTAAACATACGTCCGTCATATAAGTACAAATAAGGAGTGTTAGAGGGGACTGGTAAAGATGGTAAAAGTTGCATATTTTAAGTGAAATAAGGCATTTGAGAGTTGCCAAAGAAGCTAGTCTTACTTTAAAAAGACAACAGAATTTTTTCTGAACCTAACATACAGTGTTACTTTTGCTTGTAGGTGATAAAGCAGGACTGTTAGTATTTGTAAATGCACTGACCTCGCTAGAGCTGTGCATGTGCTGGTTCTCTCGAAAGGCAATTTTGATCCAGCACCAGCTGTTGTAGCACCAACTACTAAAGGATTTCCCATTAAGAAATGAGTGAACCAGGAAAGAACTTGGGGCCAGTGTCTAAACTCAGACTGCTTAAGCACGTGCTGAGGGTTCTGCAGTAGCTGAGGGTTTCAAATGCTTGCTTCCTTACTGGAAGTCCAGTCCTTCTCCTGTCACTCTTCCACAGTGAGGGTGACATTGCTCAAACTCACCAGAGTAGCAAGTCTGAGTACTGTGTTGATATCTCACTTTAAAACACTTATTTTCAGCAAAAAGTTAAAAAGTTGTCTCTAATGGACACAAAGGAGCCTGCTGCTATGCATGGCACATTGCAGCAAGTGTGGGAGCTGCTCACTGTGCAGCTCTGCTTGCCAGGAGCTGACTATTTATTTATGCATTTGAATTTAATATGAGCCAAGACTAGCATCTCCCCATCACCACCTTTATTTAATAAAAAGAAGAAAGAGGAACCTAAAACACACTGATAAAGACCCATGAGCAGAAAGCACTAACTAGCCTGCAGGCAGCAGAGGACTAAAGATTAAAATATGCGTGTGCAGTTGCTCTTATTTTTGAAAAACATTTTTTGTGCAAATATTACTATCTACCTTGCCAACTTCAAAGAGAACCAAATAGGGCAAAAGATGTAAGGTGGTATTTCCAAACAAAACTAATGCTGTCACTTCTGCTCTTTGGCCTATTTAGTAAAGCTTTATCACGTTGGTTAATTATTAATTCTGCCTCAGCTCAAGCTTTGAAAATAACTCTACAAATTGTGTATATGCAGCTTGGAAAAGTACAGCACATACCAAAGCGAGTGCTGGGCATGAATTAACAATTGCAGTTTTAAAAATAATAAACAGGTATTACTTAGTTGAGGATTTACCCATTAAGCTCTTTAAAAATAAATCTGATGCTCAGATTGAAACGCACGGCATTAAAATCGCGGTCAAGATTAAATCATTAACTAATGCATTGTATTCTGTTTTTCTTTTTAGACCTCCAAAAGGAAGCGTGGCTACATTAAGAATAAACTAATTTTAAAGAAAGGCAAGAGACCCAACAGGAAGACAGTTTAAATACACTGTTCGAATGCTAATACGAAGCAGTTGTCCTTGAGATAACCGGTCTTTGCCTTTAGCTCAAGTCATGTTTCACAGCAACATGAGGGTACAGAACCATCATTGGTCCAGATTATTGTACAAAATTTTCAGGCAATGTCTGATTAAAAATATTGGCTTATTGAGAACAGCTGTTTTAGATTTGTAATGTGAAGCAAGACAGAGCTGCTATCCAAGTCTAGCAGCGTTTTTTTTATTGGTACATATTATCCTTCAAATCGGTTGAGAATTTGGACTGACTGCACCAAAGAACCCTGTAATTTGGTCCTTGGCACATGCATACTTGTCAATCTTTTTTGGAATACGTTCAGCTGAAGAGCAGCAGCATGTAAACTGGAATGGTTAAATCTAAAATGACTTGTTTTCGACAATTACGAGGAAATAAAGCTGTCTTTGAAATTAAACTTTCACAGTAAGTTCCTCCCATAATTACTGCTCCATGGTTTCTTCAGCCGTCCTTTCCTCTCGCTGCAGGCTGGTTTTGATGTGGGGTGTAAGAAGCAAAGCTGCAGTTCCCAGCAGAGCTGGGGCAGGACAGATAACCGGGGGACGGCTCCGACCGGATGAGCTGCTTTTGGTTAGCAGCGATTGCAGTGCTGCTGCCTTATGCTATCGCTTCATCAGGTAGACGAGGCAAACCTTGCACATTACAGATACAAGGGCTAAATTTGCATCCTCTGGAAAAAGCTGAATCGACAGTAATGAATGCTATAGAAACGTACAGCTGAGCACCATACTGTGGCTGGTGCTTCAGAACTGAAACTAAACTATTTTAGGAAAATGTTTACATTAGTAGAACAAGCAGAGCCTGTTGTAGGAAAGAAAAAGGTTGACAGGTATACAACCCCTTTTCTGTGTCTGGCAGTGGTAGAGGGTTTACAAACCTCTTCGCCCTCACCACCTTCACCTGCGAGGGCAGAAGTTCTTCTGGAAATCTGTTTCTCTGCATCTTTATTTAGTGCTCAAATCAACTGAAGAAATCCCTGCTGTAGCGCTATTTGTTTCCTCTGTCTTTTATACTGATTTCTTGTTTGTTTTTTGTTGTTTTTCTTTTTAAAGAAAAAGGTGGTGAAAACTGTCACATTAAATGCACTAAAGTAATATAAATGGAGATTGAACGTGTTCACTTTCCAGCTATAGGGAAGCTTTATACAAACTTGAACATTTTCTTTTGATAAAATGCAAGAAAGGGTTTTGCAGTTTGTTTTCCTGCCACAGATTGTAACTTTTTACAGAAACAAAACTTGCATCAGTGACTTGATGTGAAGTGCAGAATAGTATGTACCTTTCATGAAGAAAATGTAAATTTACAGTGTCCTTATGAGAATGTTACTGCTGACTTCTTTCCCAAGGTGTAGAATATTTTTGATTTACGAACTCATTTCCAACTCCAGTGGTTTTTTACAGACCAGTACTACAGCTGAAGCGTTTTCACAGAGGTAATTAAATCTGGATTTCTGGCCCCGTCATTTGGAGATTTCATTTATTTTGTTGCTTTCAAGTTCAATGCAGACCAGTTGTTGACTGTAGGGGAAAATAAAGTTAATTCAAGTTTTGTGTTAATAAGGGTGTTGTGTTGGTTTTGTTGTGGTTACTCAGTAATGTGGTGCTTACAGTCCTAGCAATAAATTCATGCATTCAGACTGGGTAATGCAAAGTTACTGACCTCAGGAAGTTGCTGCAGTGAATCCACAGCAGCTACTTACTAAAGCTGGAAGGTGTTAAGTTAAACACAGGACCTCTGCTGTGAGGAAATCCAAAGCAGCTGTGATAGTTTCAGGGAACACACCCTGCAGTGAATACTGCCAGCAGCTGGAGAAGCCTGAGAGGTCGCCATCACTTACATACAAGCAGAAGGGTGATGCATAACTTGTAGTATTCCAAGCAAATCTACACCTTGACTGCTCAGCAGCGGTACGAAAAAAGCAGTCAGGCATTTGAAAGAATGTGCAAAAGTCAGCTGAGCAGGTGCTGCTGGTCAGTCTGCTGTTTAGCTGTAATGCAGCCTTGCTTAAGAGGTGACCCTTCCATCTCCAAGTATCTTTACAGTTCTGTGAAAAAATACTTTCTATGTTAGCTGTCAGCATTTTCCTACAGTAGAGCAGAAATAACTACTAATTTTATAGTATTTTTAAAGCAACATGAAAGGATAAGCAGCTAACTCCCAAGAATCTCAACGAGCCTGGGCCCAGGTTTAACTACTACTTACCTGAGCATTCTTAAATCTAATCTGACTTCAAGGCTTTTACTAGCAGTCTGCATTACAATGAAAATTTGCTTTGACACCATTAGGGAAAAAAAAAAAAAGCCTTTCCAACATACCAGCAGGCATTGTGTGACCTTCCTTGGTCCCTCAGGAACCAGCACATTGCAGGTGCCCACTTCTCCCATCCTTGGTGCTCTTACAAGAGCTGAACCCCCCTTGTACCAGCAAAGGGCAGCACGCTCCGTTCTCGTCATTCTCAAACCTACCTTCCATCCCGGGGTGCTTCCTCACAGCAATCTTCTTGTTGCTCTACTGAATCAAGGGTGCTAGAGTTTGAAGCACAGTTACTACAAAGGAGTAAAAATCTAAAGGGAAAAATATGTTTGAGCCAGGCTCAGCCCTTCAGTTGCCGAAGAACTACACCTGTGCACCCATAGCTGATGCTGCTCAAGTTTGGCATCACTTGGGCACTGCTAGGAAGAGCAAGGAGAACACCACTGCTGTTGTTTATCCCAGCAGAAACGTTCCGAATTGCAGAAGAAATTCCGAAAGAGGAGGAGGAAGCTGTTTGTTAGTTAAGTACCTATCTTGGTAGATTACTCTTGGAAGCAGCAGTTAAATGCTTTGACTCAGCCCTCTGTACATATCAATGCCACTGAGAGAAAACTGAAATGAAATCCCATTTGGCTGTGACTAAAGCTGTCAGTAACGATGCTTAAAACACGCCATAGCCCTGAAGCAATGCAACGAGAGGTGAGGAACATGACTGAACGGTATTTCCTGTCTCATTTACAGCCACGGTTGGTCTCTGTTTTGCATTAAAACGAAGTCCTCTGGCATGGTGTTTCCCAACAATGTGGATGAATATTTAAAACAAACCAGACACATTATCCGACATGTGAGAAATGCAGACCACACCAGTGTCCAGTGCTGCAGTAATCCAGAATTTTATTTTAAAATAATCTCTGTTAATGATGAAATTTAAATGGAACGAATTTCAGAATTGAGGGAACATCTGAACCTTTTTCCTTTTTCTTTGCCAAAACAAGGCCTGTGCTTCCCAGCCTTTCCAAAACCACTGCTGCCCAGCCCTGTGCTCTCTGTGTAGTGCTGCCCAAATCAAACACCACCAGCTGTATGGTGTCTGGCAGGAGTAACAGGGAGGGAACACTCAAGTACATAAACAAAAGGCAGAGTTCCGCTGACCAGAACCATGGAAACGGATCACATGTGCCCTCAGCACTGTGGTAGCCCTGAACCTGGGAATAAATGCTCCTCATTAACTAATGCTTCAGTGGAAAGAGAGAGGGCATCCCCACTACTAAATGAGACACCTTTAATTCACGAGCATCGTAATTTTAACTTCACAAATCATGAAAGGAAGGCAAATAAGAAGAGACTGCCAGAGCATCTTTTAAAATGTTGAAGGTAAAAATTTCTGTTCAGAAAGTTCTTTCTGAACATTTCTAATTCAAGAAAAAAGTTGCATAGGCCTTCCACAGGTGTGCACAACAGAAATCTGAAGTACATGGATTACATTACAATTCCAAGTGTATACACTGGCTACTTAAAATGGAAAGTGATCTCTTGCAAGCCAGGCCAGCTACTGGAACACCTTACAGAATAAGGCTTAGGAATACTTAAGTTTTCGGTCCTGTAAAATGTACTGAACACATAACCATCAGAAAAGTAAAATGACACTTCTGAACATCGTTCTGAAATCTCCTGCTGATGGGATCTTTAAATAAGAAACTTTAATGTTTGTCTCTCCCAAGTTAGTTGGGAAAAGTGATGGTACCTGGGGACTCAGCATCAAGAGACATTTATCAGAGCACAAGTGGAATGTTCTCGGTATGCACCACCAACCAACCATGCAGACAGAAAAAAACCTTCAATTACAAGCATAAAGTTACTCAAATGTCCTAAGAATGACTACAGTATCTCTGCAGCTGCGACAGTGATGCCATCGAAGCCATGAAAGCTCTGCTCTTCTCCTAGCAGGGGCTGGAACCTCACAAAGAAGTTTCCAATGGTGATTTTCAGTGAGTGTGTGACAGTCAAAGGTTCTGGGAAAATGTTCCATTTGTTTAATTCTGCATTTAGAGTGGTCTTTGTGATGATGCTACAAACTGCACTGATTGCTCTAGTTACTTAGCAGACTAACCTGAAACAAGAGCAGAACCATGACGGGCAGACTGCCAGCAGGTGGTAAGGAATGCATTTTCCTGACGATACCTGGTGGTGGTATTCAGTGATTACCACAACTGCATCACTGTGGTGGTTACAGAGAAACACTGACTATAGCTAAAAATAAGATATTTCTTTAAACAAAAAACATCAGTTACAAAACTAAGCTCATTCGGTCCACATTTTTCTTAAGAAATAGTATTTAAATCACTCATAACATGAATCTTTCTAACGTGCAAAAAAATAGAGTATATCCAAGCAGACAAATAACATTCATGAGAGAAAGGCCACACTTCACTACACAGGGTTCTAAAGTTCAGCTTGGGAAGACTTATCAAGAGTTATATCCAGTGAACTAATGTTTCCTTGCACACACACCTCTGTATGGCCATCAGTTACTCAAGAGATTTTAATATCCAGCAAAAAATAAAGCATAATAAAATGCACAACATACAACAACAGATATAAGCAACACTTTGACCTAAATGTATTAGCGTAATAGGTGCAAAGCAAAAGTCATCCTGTTAATAAAGCAGACAAAAGGCACAACATAATCCACACTACTGCAAGACAGGGCCCCATGCCAGAGGGTGAGAAACAGAGGGGTTTCTTTGCAGAGTGCTGTTAGAACAGCACTGAGCAGAAGTCAGCACGTCTTACATCTGTTTGCTGTCACTCCTCTCGAAAACACACCTTCACTTGTAATGAACACAAACTAAAAAGCAATGAAGGTTTAAGAAATGTATAGAATCCACATTCTTTGTGTCACAGTGGTTATCTTACAAAGCAAGATCAAGCTGCAGGATTGTTTACTCTTTTATTTTACAAAACAAGTTACATCCCATTTCATTCATTTCATTAATAAAGTTCTTGTTTCAGTGTAGTAATTTACTAAATCATTACTTGGACATCAGAAAATCATTCATCTGAAAAGGCTTCTTATCTCCTCCCACGAGGAAGCATTCAAAGCGATCACAAGCAAAAAAAATGAAGGTACAGCTCTACCTGACCAAGGACTGAGGGGCTCTGACTCCACAGCAGCAGTGGGCATGGGCAGCTCGGAAGGCTCAGACCCACTGCAGCAGCTGCACCCAACTCACAGCCTGGCATTTCTGCACAAGTGCATCAGCAGCAGTTTGATTTTAAAGGCAGGGCTGTGAACTGGGGCTCCTCAGACACAGACTGGGAGGGCAGGGAAGCTGAGGCAAGTTTGAAGACCTCAGCTCTATCTGCCAGGAGGGATTTAGCAAAACATGTAACCAAACGCATCGGCATGACAACAGCCAAAAAACATCACACAGCAAGACCAAAAGCAGCTGGCTAGGAGCGACCAGAGACCTGTGAAACTTCTGAAGTAGGAACAAACGAAACAGTGAGGACACGCCGGGTTAGTGCCAACAACGTTCTTGAGAAGGTATTGCTACGTCTTGTAAGAGCAGAAAATTCACACCGCAAGTGACAGAAACATGCTCTCAAATCAGCATCCCAAAGAGCGCTGTCAACGCACCATTCACACGTCAAAGTGAGTTACCCCGTGACTGCTGGAACGGAATGACTGCCATTAAGTGACATCACGTTTCAAGTGCAAAACATTTTTGGCAAAAGTGAAAAATAGAAAACCTTAACCAGTACTAATAAAAAAGTGGTTTTTAAATACTAGCACAGGGCCTGATCCTGCAAGCACGCAACTCGGGAACCCCAGTTGATGGCAGCCAGAGTTCTGTGCCCTAAGGTTTAAAGGATAAGGTCTTTAAATCACCATTAGTGTTTATACTTTGTTTATGTGCAGTGTAAGTAACACACACACAAACACACATGCATACTGTGTGTCTGTATGTGTGTATATCGTACACGTGTGTGTGTCTGTGTATCCATACACATCAAATGGCTCCTGAATCACCTTGAGCTTGTGGCTATTTGAGATGCACTGTTCACAGTATATAGCTTCTCATTTGTATCTTCTGATAACGAGACCTACTCAGTGACATTTTACAAGTTATATACTGTGTCTTTATAATGCCTTTAAGGTAAGGTTATAAGACAATTCCTGCATCTTGTCAAAGGCTCTTCCAGAGAGGATTCAAGTATTGCCAACCATCTCCCTGTAAGAAAATTAGGGACAGGTTACAAACAAGATTTATTCATAATGCATCTGCATACATCCACATAAAAGCTAAAACGCCACCAATCGACACTAGAAACCATCCCTGTTCTCTGCAAACTCTGTGCTTAATGAACTTACAGGTAATTTTTGCAGAATAGAAGAAAATTCCCAACGGGGAAAAAAGCAAAGGGAAGATGCAGCAGCTGAACTACTGGTTTAAATAACTGCACACACTAGCTAACTTAAACACATTTGTGTAATGATTCTCTCAGTACATCTTATTTCCCCTTCCCCACTTCTCTAAGGGAGAACAAAGATGAACTTTGTAAAATCTATCTCATTCTGAGCAGATGAATCCCAAGGCTGCTTACTTACATTGGGCAAATGTCCCTAAGAGCATGTTCACCTTGCCATGCTAAGAACAAGATTATCAGGAAAGGTATCTGCAAATCTACCTTCAGATTTCAAGGTAAAAAGCAAAGCTTTAGGTGCCTGCCACAAGATACCAAAAATTCAGTGTTAAATTCAGTCTAATTGAACAAAAGCAAACAAACATACAAAATAAACATGAAACAATCTATTGCTTCTCTCTAAAAGCCAGATTCCACTAAGAATAAAATAGTCAGTGATACATAAGAACACTGGGCCATGGTAAAACCACAAAGGTCCATCTGTACAAGCACTCATCTGCACAAAGATGCTACTGGTCTTGAAAAAGAAAACATAATGCAGTACCTCTTTGGCGAAATATTTTGGCTTCCACGGGGTTGTAAGAGCTGCCCGCTGCCTCTCCTCTGCTCGCTGCCTCTCTTCAAGGTGGTGTTTGTGTTCCGTTGCCGCATCAATGTTGCCTTCCTTCAGAGAATTGGTGACGTGCTGCCAGAGGTGCCTGTGTGATGGGGAAGGAGCACACGTGACAGTCAGCGCTGTGCCCCAAGCAGGCATAGGGCTACAGCAGAATGCAACCAGCGTTGAGCCCGTGCTCACCACAACTCACACGGTGCTGAACCACCGCTTCCACTACAACAGCATTTGTGGACCACATCTGCAGAAGCCCAGTTCCCTGCAATCCACCACATTTCTCAGCAGCTTTTGTTCCTTGACTCTTCACAGCCTGACCGTTTTTCCTCAAAATTGCTGAATGGTTTTACCATTTCCTGTTCTAATCCTTTACTGATGACCTACCCCAAATGACAAGCATTTATTCTGCGTGTCTTTGCAGCCAGCTTTGGAATGACATGGGAATGTACGACAGAAGCCAAGAGAACATTAACCCGGGACACGGACTGCTCCTAGGCTTCCTAACAGAGGCGCTGACACACTGATAGTCAGAAGCCCTTCAAGGTCTATGCACTTATTTCCAGTTGACAATAACTATCAGTACATAAGCACATTTGTTTTCCACCAGCATTGAGATGAAATGCTTCCTCACACTGTGTTCGCTGAGCATCACCTTGGCCCCAAAATGTACTAAGAAACTGACTGCAACTCCCACATATTTCCAGGAGTGTTTAAGTGAGTTTGTTGACAATCTGATAAACTGCATATCCTGCAGAAGCACCAGGTAGCTGTAATTTGCTCACCGGTGTCAAAAAATACAACAAATACACTGCAGAGTTACTGCTTTCATTATTTACTACAGCCTTTCCTTGTTATTAAACTAGAGGGAAAAATGTGTTTGTGATAAACAGATATGTCTAGAAAGTACAAAAAATGACATCTGACCTTGCACAATGCCTCAAGATACACCACTTACAATAAAGAAATATATTTAAAGATTATAAAATGAAGTTCAACTTGTGTTTTTAAATCCTCCAATAAAATGTTTCATAAAATGCTCCTAAATTCAATAAAAATATTGATTTTTCTGAAGTGAAAACAGTTATTGATGGAGAATAACAGAACAAGTTTTTTTCTAATATACCTGAATCAGAGTAGGAGCATAACATCAGTTCTGACAGCCTAGAAACACCTGCATGAGTATTTCTGTGGCACTGTATCATATTTTACATTTCTGTATATACACACACATCACGTATATTACATGTATATGTATAAAATACATAAAATGTGCAGTTCCAGCATGAACTATAAGATGCAAAGTTACCTGCAATAAATGCACTAGTTTGGCTGTCAGTGTTACAATCCAAGAAATATATAAAAAACTGCATTACCATTTTCAAATGCTCATTAAAATGCATGTGAGCATTTTTCCCCACTAGAAAACTCATGCTTACATCACTACAGTGTCATTTGTATACCAAAGAGCCAATACATGGCTTCAGCTACTTGCACCTAGATTAACGTGCTAAATGAAAGCAAGGGTTTTTAGAACCACGCTGTTGATAACTGCAGGTTGCTTCACCATCCTGTTTTCTCACTTGGGATTCAGCAGCAGAATGCTGTAATTACTCTGCCTTACCTCGATTCCAACGGGCCTTGTTTTGCTATTGGTCTAATCTTCTTCTTGGTAACAGGCAGTTTGCTAGTGTCAATCACTTTGGTTTCTCCATTGCTGTAAGTGAATTCCAGCGTGCCATTCCATTCTCCCTGTGCCTTGCATACAATGGTATTAGTGGGATTATGTTTCACTTCAGCTGTAACCCTAATTCAAGAAGAAAAAAAAAAAAGTAATAACTGGTACCATTCATTATCAGTGTATGAAAGCATTACCACTGTACCGCTGCTAAGGCTACAAGCATGTTCTTACATCTACGGAACAGTTTTTCAAGCATAAAGACTGCTCTCCAAAAGACCCAGCTAAAACGGGAAGGAGTTTCCTGTGTGTGTGTCTGTATGAACAAGCACACTGTGTGCTTCAGCAGGTTGTGTCAAGTAATCTGCAAATTTGCTTTTTTAGATGATTAAACTATCACAGCCCTGCCCATTTTGATGGGCACCAATTAATCTGTCCCTTTTAGAAAAAGCCCTGTCAAAACAGCCCATGTCAATTATTAGCCAGAGCACAGTGTTGAAGTGGTTGGCACACATATGGAAGAATAATAAGATCAACTGTAATTAAACAGAGGCAACCGTGCAAAAGCACACCTTCCCAACAGGCAGCACAGCCATGGAAATGGCTACAGTCTGCAGCAGAACAGGAAAAGGAGCTGTGTGTTTTAATTATCAGGTCACCAACTTACGCATGGAAGGAAGATACAAGCTATCTTGCATCGCTCTTCCTGACACTCTCATAAAGGGGAACCAAAGACATATGAGCAATAGTTTCATTCAGAATTTCAGTGCGGAAATGGGACTTCTCAGTGTGGAGCTACTACTATGGGCAGTGACATACTCCTTAGGGGAATAAAAGCTGGCTCCACCTGCACCATCAGCTCATCTAACAGCACTTGCACAGAAACAGCAGCTGGTTTGGCGGAAACACTGCCTCTTCTGTATATATGTTTCCTCATCCTGCACTGTGCAGAGGTATACAGGTTATAAAACAGGTAACTTGAGATCAATGAGAGATATTAATCTAATTTGGTCAAATGGTATGAAATGTGCAACCACAATAAACTGAGCTCTAAAGCTGTAATCCACCTGAGACACTAATACAGAAAGAAATTCAGATATCTATCTACAACGTGGTGCAATAGAGGAATCTAAGAGATGGCCAACTAAGTCTTTCCTTGAGATTCATAGCAGGTCAGCAAAAGTAATTCTCTACCTGTGGACTTTCCCTCCATAGAAGGGCTTGGTGTGGAATGTGACTGTAGCAGAGTAGCCAGTCCTGGCACAATTGATGTTGACTTTGCCTCCGAGCTCCACCCATGGGATGGTAAGTATCGATCGAGCATAGGCACTGGGCAGTGTGAAAACATATTCTTCTTCGTGCTCCAGCAAGTAGAGAACACCTACATAAGGAGGTTGACAGAAAAATGGTAAAAGCTCACTGATAAGACCTGAGAGTCACTGATCAATTATTGTCATTAAAATGCACTTCCACAGAGGGCACAACATGAAACTTGCTTGAAGGAGTGTACTGCCAGCTCCTCTCCACTAAACTATTTCTGACTAATTTGATGGTGGGAACAAAAGGTTCTCGCTGGACCTGGCTGGGTGCAACCAAGAACCAGGCTTAAGGTAACCTAGGAATTTCCTAGAAGTTTGCTCCTTTCTTTCAAAGTGCCCAAAAAGTCTTACATAACCAGTGGGAGGTCACTTCTCTGTTCCCACTGACACCAAACTCTACCATGCAGAGAAAATTGCTGCCAACTCCATTTCATTCTGTAATGGTTTCTAACAACAAAACAAGCAGCAGCCATAGTTTCCACAGTGTATTATTTGGACCTATAGTCCAAAACAAGCAGCAGCCATAGTTAGCCATAGTGTATTATTTGGACCCATAAAGTTAGTACCATATCTGATGAGAAGATCAAATCAGCTTTCCTTAAGGTTACTGATACAGCTCTATGTCCATAACAGCTGTACTTCAGTCTTTAAGACGGCAAAGAATGGGACATAAGATCTAAAATCAGGTAAAGAGCACTTTAAACCTTGTTCAAAGAATTAGGTAATGCTAACTACATGTAGTCTATTTTTATTACAGTTCTACACTCTTTTATATCCAATTCAATACCTAGCTAAAGGCAAAATTACATTTTGAAAATATTTTTTCACAACAGGGAACAAAAATAACCCATCATGAGAAGTACTTAGACCCCAGAAACCTCTGAAAATATCAGGAAAATTATCTTGACATACAGAAATTAATAGAACAGTTCAGCAACAAGATGAGCATAAGCCGATTTACCTCGCCCTGGGGTGGAGAGGGGAAGAATTGCAACGCATTAGTAGATGTATTTATTAGTTTGTCTATCTGTTAAAGATAATAATGATACATCTTGCAAAGTGATCTGAAATGTAACGATGAAAAAGCACCGAATAGAAACACCACTAGTACTGTCAATATAAAAATGTGCCCTTAATGCTGTACAAAAACACAAGCCTAAGTGACATTCAGAATTTAAAAGTACAGTGTTCTATGAGAGTCATCATTTTAAATACCAGCTCCACCTGCTAGAACAAAACAGTTACAGGAAGCTTCCTAACTTGCTGTTCCCATTTTTCAGTAATCTCACTGCTTTCTGCAGCTGTTTCAAGATCTCTGCAACTGCAGCCAGACAGCAGCAATGCAGCTAGCAGTCTATTCCAGCAACTCTGACACAAAAAATCCAGAAACTGCAAAAGCATGAGCCCAGTACAGAAATGCCACCAAAGAACCTTTCATCATTTTGCCTTAGCAAGTCACAAGCTGTTTGTATCATGTGCCGAACCCTCACCTCACTCTATGGACAGAACACAGCTGGAACACACACACATTTTGCCACAAGTATCCTCAGTTCCACTCCTGTAAGTAAAAGCAAGCTTAACACCTTGCAAGAAGGCTGAGCTACATAATCCATCCTGGATGCCGACCAGGAAGAATTTCTACCTAAAAGGCAGGCTACGCTTATCACAGAATTCACTGGACCTCATGGCAGCCTACAGCTCCTCACAGGGCAGCGCTGAGCTCTGTCTGTGTGACAGCAACAGGGCCTGAGGGAATGGCAGGGAGCTGTGTGAGGGGAGGGGCAGCTGGGGGTGAAGGACAGGGTCTGTGCCAGAGGGTGGTGGGCATGGAACAGCCTGCCCAGGGCCGTGCTCAAGGTGCATTTGGACAGTGCTCTCAGACACTGGGTTTGGGTTTTGGGAGAGGCTGTGTGCAGCCAGGACTGCACTCAATGGTCCTCGTGGATCTCAACACAGAATACTACATGATTCTTTGCTTTTATGACTCTATAATGGCTACAAATACACAGAAGCTAAATGTCTGCGGTTGCACAATTTCCAAATGGAAAATTGTTACCAGTTGTAGATCCAAGCCCATCAGCCAGCAAAAGGATGCTGAAGCTCCCCATTTCCCACAGCCTTATAATTGTCAGGGCCCAGGCACCCTCCTCTGACATAAGAGGATCAAAACTGCATTGGCACAGGTTTGCTTTCATCACTCTGATGGGATCAATAGCTCTACTTCTCCATGCAGGAATGGGAGGGATGCAGAGTTCTAATGATCAGTGCCAAGCACACTGAAAAGTGAATGGCAAATAATGGTGGTGACCTTCAGTGTAAATATTTAACAACCACAGCAGGTTATGTATTAAAAATTGAACCAGCTTGTTTAGCAGCATTTCCAGCATTTAGTAGCTTCACTTTTTTTTTTTTCCTTAAATTCCTTAAACATCTCAATAAATACATTTCCTTAATGAAGTGCTACCTCTCTTGAAACATGGCTCCAGCTCAATGATTACAACCTAAAGAAGAACAAAGGAAAGATGTGAAACATCCACAACTTGATAGTGCTTTCAGCACCAACAGGTGACTGCCAGTTTCCCATTCTAACACTTGCAGAGTCCACCTGCAAAACCTCATGTGCCTGAAGCAGCACACGGACTGCAGCTGCGCCCCTGGGCCTGAGCTAACAGCCACATCTCTTTTTGAAGAAGCCAAAGGGATGCTGAGACACAACAAATATAACTGCTACCACCACTGGAGTTCACGTTTTAGCCCCCCAGCTTTGAGAAATTAAAAGGCACTAAAAAGAAAACCTAACAGTTACTTTTAAATGGGTTCCGTACTTTCAACATCTGCTGTTAAGTGTCATTTCATTGTGATTGAGTTTCAAAAAACTCAGGTAGGCCACCTGTGGGCTATGTTTCTTCTCTTGCTCCCCAGCTGTAAGGGAACATTTATATTTTGAGTTTTAAAAAATGGTTACAAATATACAAGAAAAGTCATCAAAAGATTTTCCTCCCCCTCCTTTCTTTTTTTTTTTAAACTAAAGTTTCCTCCTCTCTCATCAAACAATGATTTTGGAAACTGCAGATTCCTTCAAGAAATCGTTAAGTATTTATAGGCAGCTATTATAGAGGGAGAATGCATCACATAAGCACTCTGGGAAGAAAAGTGGATTTAGTAATCTAGCGTATTATTAGAACAAAATCCCATAGAGAAGAGTGAATTTTTTGTAAACAAGCACTGAATTTTGATATCTCCCCTTGAAATATCCTCAACACCACTTACTCTTGCTTTGATTAAGGCAACACATTCACAGACACGCTCCTTTCCATGCCTCCCCAGCCCACATGAAAGGAAGCAATGTTCGTGGCATATCATTTTGCCCATTTGACTGTTACCCATCCCTCGCTGATGCTGTAGCTTTGTGAATTGATTTTCCAGTAACACATATTGACAGAATACCCAGAGGAGACTCTGGATCAACAATTGCAGAAGAGGCATGTGAAATTTAATGCTTCCCACTGATTGTTCGGAGATCAATCTGAACAACAAATGGTATGTGGGTCATAAATGGCCGAGGGCAGTTTCCTGATTTAACTGGTTCTTCACAGCCTGCATTATTCATAACAGGGCACAAACAGAGCAAGTTACACACTGGGATGAAGCACACATGGATGCAGCCCATCAGCAGCCACCACAGTTCACACAAGATGCCCTTGTCTCAAATGTTCTAGCAAGCTGTTCTGCACTGCTTGTTTTCCAAAAGCTGGATGCATTTGCTAAATTCAGTAATGAGGACCGTGTCATACAGAAAGTTCTGACAGCACTAGGCTAAAAAATATTAATTTAAAAAATTAATGGTAGGGAAATATTTTGTTAGTTCCAGATGCGTGGAGCAGAGCTGGTGAATTAACAAGTCACTAATGCCTCAGGAAGGGAAGTGATATGCTTTGTTAGATGCACAAACAGATGCACATACATACATGTGAATGGAAAAAAACCAAGAAAAACAGCACTTGTTGCTTTCATTTGTATTTATCCTGGAAAGAGCACTGAGCCTTTCCCTATCTATCAATCTTCTTCCGGGCTGATTTCAGTTTTAAGAAATAATCTCTGAAAGCATGCATCTCAGGAGTTTTTAAAGCATTTAAAAAAGAAGTAAAAAACCAAGATGTAACTAAGCCACTTGATTGTACACAGCAAACCACTTAAACTGCTTGAGCTGCAAATTAACCCGTGAATCAAAGGTAACACTTTCTGTTGGATTTTGCTGCTTTGCAACAAAAACCAAAGACAGATTAGGAGCACACAGTGAGGGTTTTCTACCAGAAAACCCTTATCTTACACTCAGAATCTGTTTGAAGATTCCTTGGACCATGTAAAGCACATTAAATATTTACTCTGACTCTTCCATCCCCTGCTAATTTAAATCCTAATACAATTCTATTCATTACACCCTTCTCCCCTCCCTCGCTCTCTCATTACTACATAATTAACATTAATCAGAATTAGGGACTATGCATGCAACGTGAATTCTTACATGCAAAATACTCTCTCTTCTAACTCTACTTTCTCCGGGGGAAACTCAGCTTTGGCTGCTCTGAAGAACGTTTTTGTCATACAGTGAAGACGCTAAGAATTCTCTTCAGCAAACCAGATTTGGAGCTCTCATAACCAAAGATGAAGGCCGAGCATAAAAAACTGCCTCTGTTATGGACTTCCAGCATTGCCTGTCTACTCATTCTGCATCACTGGAGTTAATAAATAAAAATCATAGTTGAAAATCTTAGTAACTCTGAGTTGCAACATACACTAAAAATTGCACAATTTGAATACATTTGTATGGCAGAACATACTGTTGTCAAATCCCCTCATTATTTAACTTCCTATAGAAGCCTTGGCAGCTCTGCTGCATCCTATTTCAGCAAGGCATAAAAAGCAGCATGTGCTGCACATCTCAGGACATTGTGACAAGTTGAAAACACAACTTTGCGAAAGAGCCACAGAAATGTTATCGGCATATTCCTTACACTATATAGGTCCAAACATTCAGTACTACACTACCTATCTAAATAGCAAAGTGCAATTCAAAAACTCGGATGTCTGAAGGCCTCATACCCACAAAAAAAAAAAAAAAACAACCTTCAGGAGATAGCTTCCACATACACCACACATATTTGCATTCAATGCTAAGGTCACAACAAAGTCAGAGGGTAAACAAAAGGATTCTGTTAAATACCTTAAGTAGAGTAAGATAGTCACTGCTACCACTACATTATGTGAATTCAGCAGTTTGTTTCTCTGCTGCTCTGTGGGGAAGGATTTTTCTTCCCCACATACATCAAGCAGTGTTGAATGAATACACAGGGTAATGAAACTGCCATATGAGCACCAGAATGATCTGAATATCATCTCAGAAAGGACATACACATATGGCAAGTCAAGAAAATTGCCTTTTCAGAATCTAGAATCCAAACTAATCTAGCAAATATTCAAAGGCATCTACATGTACAGAAGTAAACTTGATAGGTTATCTTAGACACGCATCAACATCACTGAATACATATCCTGCAAGAGCAAGGAAAAAAAGCTGAATGCTCATAATGAAAATTAAAAAAAAAAAAGAGGACAGAAAAAAAAAGTATGAACATGACATGATTAGTTAGGTCATTGAGTATGGAGTAACAAAAAAAAGAAGCACAAGAAAACACCAAATAGGGATTTCAATGATTCATGAGATGTCAATTTGCCTTTCCCCAGAAGCAGCCGTATTTAAATCACTCCCGAGAAACTTCATCCATCACGTTTTAACAGCTTCTAATAGTAAGACTATACAATCCTGTAGCCAACCTTACAGTCAGAAAGCCCCTCCTGGTAGCTAGCTTTAGTTTCTACCTCTTTCAACTACCTTTTTCTGTAATTTTTGAGTAATAATGTGCCTTTTCATCATCTACTTTTTTCTAGACAACAACCTCCATTTGAAATGCAGCAATGTGTACATTGTCCTAAAACATCAAGAACCCTCCAAATGATGTTTCATGTAAAAAAATTGTTGGGCTCTGCTCCACCAAACATGTAAATACAAACACAGACTTCCACACCATAAGCCCAGTGGCTACTTTTTATTGGTTCAACAACATATTCCCCAGCTTTCATGCTGACCTCAATCTAACACAGAATTTGTACTTATGTAAGACATGATAAAGAGAAGCCTGCAGCAGCTTTTCATTTTCGTACAGCTTGACAAATCTATACACCAACTGTATCAGGAAGACCTCCCTGGGACTAAAATAAAAGAAAAAAAATCTATATTGGAACAAAGTATAGTCTTGAGTGAAGAAACCACACAGCAAGCAAACATTTTCAATAGAGGCTGCCAGATTTGAGCTGTCTGTTCTCAGATTATAGAAAAGATTCCCTGGTACAATTTCCTGCTGCTTATTGCTGGTTCTCCACACACAACAGAAATGCCTGGGCTGCACTGGCGTTTCTCTATCACTTCAAAGAATTGCTGTCACCATGAGTCCACACGCTTCTGCATTGCTTATGTGAACAAAAAAGATGAATGACAGCTATAAATTGGTAACCCCAAACTTCTTCCACAAATGTTCATCACAAAGACAGTGGTAAACCTTACACTAAAAGGGTTTGTCACTACAGATGATCCCCAAAGAACGCCTCCACTGATGGCACCTCTCTGGGATCACATAGGAAGGAAATTTATTCTCACAAATGCACACTAAACAATCATTGGAGTGGGGAAGCAGTTAATTCCTATACCCTTTTCTCTCTCAAAACTGGGACACATCAGGACTTTGAAGTCTTAAATAATCCCCACAGTAGACACCCCCAATCCCAGGGAGCTGTATGCTAGCGGCAAGAAAAAGAAATTTTCTCACTGCTAAAAAGGCTTTGCTTTTGATTGTAATTCTACTAAACGGCTCCCTTCACTCAGAAAACAGTATCAGACTTGTACATGTACCAGAAAAATGTGACAAGTGAAACCAAAGACTTGGCCTGTAAGTAGGACAATAAGGAGATGGACAAAAGGACCTGCTTCCCTTCTGATTCTCTCTTCACCCCATATTAAGATAACGAAATCTCTGGAAAAAGAAAACAGCAGCACGATTATGGACTTCAACTATCACAACTACCACAATATCAGATCCAACAGCAAACAAGTTTCAAGGTTCAGGTACGAAAAGTGAATATATTGACATCAGGAAAGAAGCTACTGCAGCCATGTCTATTGTTTGACTTTGCTGCTTACTTCCAGCAGGAACAACAGAACATATCTGTCTGCTCTCAAGTATCAGGGTATTTCGGCACCCCAAATGGTTGTCCTCACCCTCCTTTGTTACTATCTTCAATGTTGATATTATTTAGCATAATGGCAAAAATAAACAATTACTCTAAGTTGTTCTGGTGTTTCTAAGATTTCCTATCTGCCTAGAAGCTAGTTAACAAAAAGGAATAGATAACACAGACAGAGATTACCCTCAAATATCAAGAGGGACTAAACTGTTTTGAAACATTAAATTAATAAATTAGCAGTCAGTAACAAGATGGATACAGGCGTGTTTATCAGTTCATATCACACATTAATAATTTGTTGACTCCCTGCTTTTCTGAATTCCTATTCAGCAACAGTTTATCACAAAGCTGAATGCGCACATACGAAATAGCAAATTGTGATTAATACCTCAATTATTTGGCTTATCACAAAGCTTGAGACAATACATTACTATAGCAAGCACTACAGAAGCCACGATTCTTTATTGAAACTGTGAGAAAGGAATGTTGAGCTTAAATACAAATGCTTTTCCTTTCTTATTTCTTCGCTCCACTTGTAAATCTCCAATATCTAATTGGATATTACTTTAAAAGCAAACAAGAAAACTAAAACCGTTCTTACAAAATATACTGTCCTCAGCCAATTGCTACTGCAGCTTAACATAGGACCGTATATTAGGAAAAATTTTTTCCTTGAAAGAGCTGTCAGGAACTGAAAAAGGCTGCCCAGGAAGGTTGGAAGGAAGGAAGGTTGAGTCACCATCCCTGGAGGTGACTAAGAAGCATGTTGGATGTGCTAAGGGACATGGTTTAGTGGGGAAATACTGATGGCAGGTAGATGGTTGGACAAGATGAGGTCTTTTCCAACCTTGGTGATTGTATGATTCCATATTTCAGATATAATTAACCACCGCGTATAAATATACATTCCTGCTGTTTTGACTCTAATAACATTAGCTCAAGAAATAAAATAAAGTCACATTTCTTACCTTCACCTACCATAGAAACACCTATTGACATGCCCATAAACTTGCTTTTGGTCCATACGTGAGCGTTCACACACATTTTCTTCTCCTTGCACTCACAGTAAAAGCAAGATACCGGTGGATGATGGGACACTTGTTCAGCCACAAACCTCAGCTTGTAGCACGTGGACTGGTCCTGGCCAGACTCCTTGGCTGGGTCCTTAGAAACCGCAGAGGCACCGTTAGTTCTGAATGGTTTCACTTTATCTTTAGGCACATCCCATGAGCAATGAAACGTTTCACCAATTATAGGGTTATAGGGCTTCTTGGCAACCGCTCCCTTTCGGCCTTCATGAAAAGCTGTTAGATAATACTCCACAAAGCAGATAATTCTTTCCTCAGGAGTGGCTCCAGCTGCAATTGACAAAAACAGGTCTGGATGGGCCATGAAATTTGCATACATCTCCAGCAGGGATCTTTTCTCCAAAATAAATGTTGGAAGCACTACCTGTATGCAAAGCAGACAAAGGCAGATATGATTTCCCCATGATCATACTACGAGGGGTAGGGGGGGAAAACAGTTAAGACAGCTGCAATTCTGGCCTAGCCAACTTTCAGGATAATGTATTTTCCTCCCCTCTGTAACAGCAATTTCCCTTCCTCTGCAGTGTATATAAATGGGTAAAGGAAAAAGCAGCAGTGTTGATAGCTGCGCCGGCTGCTTCCTATTTCATTATGATTCTCAACAGCAGCTCATGCAACAGAGATGTGCTGTTCCAATCTCATGGAAATTCTGCTTTTCCTCTCCTCTTAGTTAATAAACAAACCATTGTTCTCATTGCTCTCCTGGCTCACAAGGCAGAAAAATACCCATACTCTGATGTAAATTGATTTAGTTCTAACATCAACAGACCCAACTGATTATGACTCTCCAAAACAAAAGCACACCTTCCCAAACCATTAAAAAGATGGGTTTTGTACATAAACATATGCATCCCAATCTAAGTGATGGACAATATAATGTGCACAGCTATCCAGTACCTCAAGCACCTGGGCTCCCAGTTTCACTCCAGGTCCCCGGCCACCCACTGTGCATGCGTATGTAACTCTGTTCCCTTTTAGTCCCTTCCAACCAGGCTAACAAGATCCAACCCAAGGTAAATCTTGAGTGGGTTTCCAAGGATAAAATCACTCCAGAGGCCTTTCCCAAGAGGTTCTAAGGCAGGAAAATGCTTCAGGTTGGACTATGCCTGCCATACCCTGTCACTGTATCCCCCTGACCTTCCCACTCCATTCTCCAGTCACCCCAGAGCATGTGGCACTCCTCTTCCACTTCACCCCCCACCACATGACTGCAGGAAGCCACTGCATGCCTCTACCTTATTTCACCCAAGTTGAAACAAACAAGTGCACAAGCTGTTACATCAGTGTCCTGGGACTAGAGAGGCCCATGTGGCCTAGAGGGATGCTGGGACTGAGTGCGAGTCAGGCTGCACGGCAGGCAGCCGTCCCGAGTGAATTGGGCACAATCTCGAATGGCTCATCTGGCAGCACAGATGTCACCAATGCCCCCCACTTCCCACTTAGGAACAAGGCTTTGTTGGAAGTTTTCAATAAAACTTCTTGGAGTGACTTAGAATAATTTATTTCTCTCCATTTTTCCACATTCCCTCTTCCCCCTGCCCTCCATACCTTGTTCAGGGAAGCTCAGAGCTCACTGCTGTGCAGCCAACAAGGGATTTCTGGCACAGATATCCCTCTGGAGTCAAATGGGTTGGTGATGCCAATTACAGAACTACTGCCATCCTCTATTAAAGCAGCTCTTCAGCTTTCCTCTTCCAGCTCGCTTCCTTTTCCCTTTTAACTCTCCTCCATATTTACTTGTTCCCTTCCCCAAAAGGGAGGGTTATTCAGAACACGCAGAAAATCACTTTTCAAACAAATACATTTGCTCTGCCCTTTCATCTCATACATGGAACCAAAGCCCAGTTCAGATCTATGCATCCCATGGATAATGGAACAGAAGCCATCAAATTTCTATCCACAACTTAGTTCTTTCTAAAGAAAACTCGCAAGTGTGAAAAAAAAATTCTCTTCATGATGGCTCAAACAATCTTAATTCTTCACAGTAAGTCATCATACCCCACAAAACAAAACCAGATCGCTGCTCCGTTTGGTAACATGCATGCTCATTTTCTCTCTCCTTCTGTGCACGTGTGAGTATAAATAATACAGTCATTCTTAGGCTAATATTTTTACAGGTTTAGACATAAATCAAGTGAAGTTCTCTCTGCAATATTCCTCAGACTCTGTAACACTTGAGGACTCTACACAGTTTCTATTACTAAACTAATGAGCCCCTGAAAGACGCCAAGACCTTAACTTTACACTATTCATGGTAATCTACTGAGTGCCAAATACCATCCTCAGTGCCCTGTGGTTCTGTGATGGGTGGAGAAGTAGCTGAGGAGGTTGCTTTTGAAAGGTGAAAGTTAAAATCTGGAAGTAAAAGTAGAAAGAGATCTTCTTACAGTATTTTTAGCTCTCGAAACTACTCCCTTTTCCTTGCAACATTCTCATTCTGACCAAATATTCGTTTTCTGATATCACCTTTAAAAACTTAATTCAACATTAGTGACAGAATCTCATTTTAATATGAACTGTACACTAAAAGACCAGGGTACCAAAAGGGAAACAGCCAGTAACACAGAAAAAGCCTACCACTGCTGCCTAGAAATGCCAGCAGTTGCTATCACTGTACAGAATAGAAAGGGCAGGGAAACTCATCTGAATAAAAAGCACTGCATCTCTCTTCATGTCCAACTGGCCCACTCTAAGAGTGACCTTTATTAGCACAAATGGAGGAGAAGAAAAGGAAGCAATGGGCTATGCTTAAGATCATGCAAATCTGATGATACAACATTAAGACTGTTGTGGTTTCATCCTGTTGGCTTGCCTGAAAACACAGCCTCGCACCCACTCTCTCGGACACCAGTTGCTTCACATTATATGCTTAACACAGCCATGCTAACACAGTCACTAAAGAGACATTATGAAAAACCGGACATTTTTGTTATTCAGTTTCAGTAATCAATTTGAAATTTGGAAGCCAGCTCACAGGATCTTGCTTTGAAAGCCCGACCTACAATGGAAAATGCACCCTCAACTGTAGCAGGTAAGGATCCTTTGCAAAACAGAGTAATTAAATTGTTTCCTCAAAAGGAGGCGTAAGTACATATGAAAACTGAGTTTCAAAGCTTACAAAGCTCTAGTGTTTTACAAAAATATCTAGAAAACACTGCCCCTTGTGAAGTAATCTCATTGCCTGGAATCTTCAGTATGCAACACCATCACCCTCTAACAGAGTCAGAAAATCACACTAGGAATTTTTTGTTTGTAACTCATCCCTTCTTGATTTCCTCAGGAGAAAAAAAAAGAAAACAAAAACAAACACATACAAACAAGTTTGGAAGGCACACTGCATTTTTCTTGCCAGCACAGGATTGCCATGCACTTCTGCTACTACTCTATCTTTCAAATGAGTGAGTTTTTGGACTCTTCTGCAGTCAAACAGAACTCATTCTAGCAAAACACAATTACTATGTATGTTTGGGTTGTTTTTTTTTGGGGACTACATCAGCTTTTTTTTTTTTTTTTTTTTTTTTTTCTCATTTTTTTAATTACATTAGGTCAATGCTATCTCATATTTTCCTATGAGGAGAAGCTGTCATGACAACTAAACAGACAGCAGAATCTCTCCAGAATAAATATCAAATTACCAAAGTCTGAAGCAAAGAATTGCCTGATGGTGCACTAAAATGTTGACTTCCACTCTTGGTCTCCCTACGAAAAACAAGTTGTTTAACTGATATCCTTCCCTTTCCCTTGATGTTAAAAAGAGGATTTGAATTCAACATATTTAATCAGATCTGAATGCAACTGAGAAATGTACAGCATAAGTTCTTACAAATAAAGATACTGATCACCATTTCCATGATTTACTAGGAGGCAAAAGATGGGTGTCAGCACTGTAACCCACTCTTTCAGAAACCTGACCAGCACACCCCAAGCTGGGATTTTCACTACCTTAGAGAGACAGAAGCCTTCTACGGTCATCTGCATTGTTGTGGGAGTAAAATAAGGGTCTTTTCCACCCACTTATGTTTTTAATTACAATATGAATTCATCTTGCAATTTTAAACCATAAGACGTTGTGAACAAACTGCAGAACTAATTTACAACAGACTGATAGACTG
Source organism: Tetrao urogallus (assembly GCF_951394365.1). Lineage (NCBI taxonomy): Eukaryota > Metazoa > Chordata > Aves > Galliformes > Phasianidae > Tetrao > Tetrao urogallus. The sequence continues at coordinate 12,174,203 of NC_136820.1, read as the reverse complement.
CAAAACTACCAGTAACGCTTCTACTCTGATCGGCAGCCCCTTGTTTTTCAGTACAGTTACAATGCACATGGAAGGTAAGGAAATGGGGTGAGCAATCACCCATCTCTACAAACTGTTAGCACTAATTTCAACCCATCAGATGCCATTTGCCAACACATTTATTAGGCTAGAAGAGATTTCTGGTACTGTTTTTTGTTTTTGAAAAGCCCAAATAATAAGCAATTTATAAGTGTGACAGGATTTTCCTTTTGTTTTTCTATCTTTTCTTCTTCTCCTCCCCATAAATGCCAATTTTAAGCGAAATATAAAGTCTGAAACCAGTCCAAGGCATCGGTGCTGTGTTGTGCTCTGCCACCACAAACTGCTCACCCATCTCTCAGTGGCTGTTGAAGTCCATTTAGCCACCACAGGGCTTAGCCTGTTCTAGCAAATCCCCGTGCAGATTTGATTCTTCATTGTGGGGTTTTTATTTCACAGCGATGTTTTACTGTTTAATTCTTCATTAAAAGGCATGGCAGCATGACACGTTTCAAAAGTGAAACACCTCTACGACGCTAAATGTGGCTATTATCACTGTAGGAAACTCGTGGCACTGCAGGCAAGGCCAGCACTAATGTAATGTTGTTTCCTCTGACGCGATGCAAGAAGATAATGATTACGCATCCAGAACCAAAAGTCAGCAAGGGCTCAGAAGAGCTGTTTGTTCACGTGCACCTCATCCTACAGTCCCTAGCTCATAAAAAAAAATAAAGAAACAACCCTAGGGAAGACGGCAGAGGAAAATGCAAACATACAAAAATATCCTCTGATGTTAGCAACTACTGTGTCAGAAGCACTTCCAGCAGAAGCTGACTAGCACCAAGGCTATCTGAAATCTGACTTCCACAGGAATAATGAACAGTAAGCGGCACAGCCAACGAACTGAGCTTTATTGTCACACGTCTGTGGCCCTGAGGGCCTCATGTCAGTTAGCAAAGTTAATAAAAAACAAGAAAAAAAAAGCAGCCAGCTGTCCTGTAATTTTTTATTTTAATCCTTAAAATGGTCAGAAAAGTGATGTGCACATGTGGCACGTCTCATCAATACTCATCATATGTGTAGCCATGCATCACACACACACGAGAGAGATCTAACTCTGCCATATGCCTGCTCTTCTTTTCAGGTTGTAGGCATTATACACACATTCATGCACACAAACATTCTGCCGTAGCACAGATCTGATGATACTCATTGCTGCCCTCAAAAACTATGCTCCAAGAACGTTGCATAAGAAATAGGTTATCGTATTCATTTACCTACATACTTTTCATATACATGTCTACACTTCTCTTATTTACAGAAATTTATTTACATCAATGGTGCATCTGGGATTTTTGCCTCTGAAGACAAAAAGATGACACCAGGAGTCAGAAAGAAAAGTCTTATTCAGGTAAGACAGAATGTTATAATGCACACAAAACTAATAGATAAGGAATCTTAGTCTAGTTTAAACATCAGAGATTCCAGCAGCCACAGCCAACCAAAACAGAGAAGAGGAAGGGTTATTAATGACTGAATGACAGAGAAACAAAATAGAAATGAACTGTACATAACACCAGACGTACTAAGAAGTGACAAGTATAAATTATGAACAAATTAAATGATTAAAATTTGTCCTCTTTAGAACAAAACATTAACTTCCCAGTAGTTATTCAATAGCTATACTTAGGAACAGATCATGGGATTGCTCAGTCTTAAAAATATAAGTATTTATAAATAGTGTCAATTGTTTTAGAAGAAGCAGAGAAGACTACATGAGAAAGTCTTAGTTTGTACAAAATAGTAAAAACAGATTTTGATTAATACATAAGATTAAAAGGAAAGCAGATGCAACTCTTCAAAATACACAAATGCCTGTGAAAATAATCTCCTGCACAGCTACTTCATAGCTACTTATGGGAAATCTCTCAGTAACCATAACTTCTCTGTTCACATCTGTATGGATAAGCTCATGACAATACTGGCTCCAAAGCCAGGAGGATGTACAGAATGTCTATCTGCCGAGCTGCTGAGCACAGACATGCATTATGATACACTGAAGACTGTCCTGTTTACCATTACTTTTTTCTTTTTTTAATTAATTGAAGCTGCCAAGTAATTAAAAGGGATTCAATCCGCAAAGCAGTAACTCAAGCACAGATCTCCTTAAAACTGACACTATGGCTCCTCACATGCTTGATGCACTCTGACTTAATATACATGTGGGATATATACAGTTGTTTTGGAGGATTTGTAAAAAAATTAAGAAAAATTTCTTAAAAAAAAATTTCTAAATCCATTTTTTTCCCCCTAACAATGTCTTTCATGTGAAAGCCTGCCTAGCAGACAATAGGAGCCCACAGCTGTCCAGAACCACCCTTTTATGAAGAGGTAAACATCTTTGTCTATTGGGTCAAGCACGCACGCACACACACACACACACACACACACACACACACAAACACATTAGGAAAAAGATACTGTGCCCATACCCTGGTAAGGTCCATGCCAAGTTTGAGTTGAGAGATGAGATGGAGAATTACACTACGTTGATCCTCCATGACTCCTAAATCTTCCTCTTCGTTATCTTCTGTATCCGTCGCTTCATCTTCAGCTAAGATCAAGTCAGATGTTGACCGCTGAAATGAAAAGAAAAATCACCATCCAAAATGACAAAAATTATTTTCTCTACTACATACATTTAAAATGAAGCTGTTCAAGGGAACAAAAGACAAGCTGTTGAAAAAGAAACGTACGAATAAAAAGCCAGTGATGGGTTCACAGAGTATCTTGATCCTTTCATTTGAGCACCAGTATTAAGTATCAGACGCTAATTTACACATTATATTCTTATCTATATTGCAGTCAGATGTCAGGCAAAACAAAAAATAAAAAATCACAGCATGTTAAGTAACAGCATGTTAAGCTATTTAATAATCAGAAGTACACAAATGCAAATAAGCCTTCACAAGTTTGTTGCACATGTATCTTCAGCACATATTCATGTATCACCCAGATGTTGTAAGATCAGATTTAACACTTTCTTTTCCCCATTCTTTTATCCCAGTTCTAAAGTTTGATACCTAAGCAAGCCTCAAATAGAACATCAACCAGCAGCCATTGGCCACTATAGTCCATACTATTAACTGAAGAAGATAAAGAAACTATATACATCCTAGGGAAAGAAAAAGAGAGAGAGAGAGAGAGAGAGATGACTGAAGGTAGGGCAATGCCATGAATCCTTGACATGTGCAACATTATTCTGCTTCCCAGTGTAACAGGGGCAATGCTGCCCATTTTGCAGACAAGCCAGCTGAAGCTCAAAAGACATCAAGCCACCTCCCTTCAAAAGGAACTTGACAGCATATAGAGACCATGATTTGTGATACTATTTCCCTTGGGGTTTTACAATATATTAACCACACTAACTCAAACAGGTGCTAGTAGTTTTGTTCAGTCCACTTTGCAAGCCTTCCAGATTTTTATTTTCTTATTTTTTTTAAATGAAAGATGGGTTATGTAGTCAAAAAAATTTACAGCCCAGAATTGCATTATTCCCCATGAAGCCCATGCTGCAAATGTGCCAACAGCACCCGCAGAAGTTAGCATTCCTTCATGCTCAGCAGCACATTCCCACAGAAACAGCGAGCTTGCTGCGTAGAAGGAGAACATTTTCAGCTCAATGAAAGTCTCTGCAAGTGAAAGTTTCATTAAAAAAAGCTGATGCACAGAATTGGGTTTCAAAGGAAGTACTTCTGAATATCACGTTAGTGACCCCGCAGGTGAGCAGCTGGTGTAAGAAGGATGTTGCTGAAATTTAGTTGCTGCACCTTTTCAAGATTTTAATTAAGCCCTTTCCACTTTCTTTTTAATTAAATACATGTTAGGTAACTAGTTGCAAAAGACTATCTATTTGGTGAGACCCAAGGACAATTAAAAGACACCCCGCAATTACTTTATTTAAGGCAGTAGAACACGTAGCTTACATAAAACAAGATCTGGTGAGCTGTAACCCCAACAGCTTAAAGCTTTTCAAAAGAACAAAACCACACTTTCCTCTTCCCACTCCCTCAGAAAATAAAAAGACAGAACAATAATCCCTTTCCTCCCAAAGCACACAGCAGCTGATGCCTTATTGACAAGTTCAATCAACATAAACCCGACAACCTCACACAAAACTATCAGTCAGGGGAGACATAAAACACGAAAGCCCGGCTCTGTTGTCGAGGCGACGTTTCATTTGGAGAGGCTGTGGAAAAAGCAGAACTTACAGCAGGCGTTTCCACAGGAGCTTTGCCTTTGATCCAGCTTGACCTCATTGAGAGCACCGAGCTACTGGGTAAGCACTGCTTCTTCGTTACTGCCATGAAACAAGCTCGCGGCAAACAAGCTCCAGCCGGAATTAATAGTGCTGGGGAAAAGCAAGGGAACCTCCCTCCTCACTCCCACCCCCTCTTCTTTTTTTTTTTTTTTTTTTTTTTTTTTTTTTGGCTATCCAAAGAGTTGGAGTGTGTGTGCTGGACGTCAATCTGCTCCGCATGTTGCGAGTCATGTGACACTGGGATCAGTGAGCTTAACTGCAAGCGGCTCCCGGGGGGAAAACACTATTGCTGTTTCCCATACGACATCCCACTGGGCTGCCCTCCAGGTTTGGGCTGGGGGGTGGATGAGGGAGGAAGAGAGAAAGCACTTGCAAGTAACAGCCAGCATCAGAAAATAAAAAAGCTACACATCAACCAGTTAAAAGAGGAATAACATATAATTTTCTTTTGCTCCTGAAGACTGCAGACTCAGCCAAGGACAGAAACACTTCTTCCTTGCCTGCTAAAACAGGTATTAAGTTTTCCATGCCTTTCAAAGTGATGCTAGCAAAATGCCACCTGCCTCCCATTGCTCCTGGACAAAATGAACACAGTGGGTGGGAGCAGCTCTAGAATCAACAGCAGTATTCAGGGAAATAGATTTTGCATTGTTTCAAATGAAAGACTTCCAGCTCCTCAGGGAGGATAATAAGTACAATGTAATACTGGGATCAAGCATCTTTAATGACCATTCTGCAGTAAGGACTGCGTTTTTCATTATCTTAACTATTTTAGTAGCACACATAAGGACACTGAAAATCCTCTACTCCTTCTTCCACTACTAGAGTTTTCAGTTCAACAGTGATCTTCATGCATGCAGAATGACATCACTTCTCCATAGCTTTCCTCACTTTCCAAGAAAATCAGAACACAAGTAGCAGTCTGCTCCTTATGTCACCAGACCTGAATAGTCATGCTCAGTAGCAATATCCTGTATGTGTTTTCTTCTCTTCCCATTTGCTGTTCCACGTAATTAATAGTAGAAAACAGACTTCTCTTTTAAGAAATGCAAACTTTCTTAAAAACAAACCAATAAGCAAAAAATCCACCATGTAAGTACAATACATTGAGTGTGCACAGACAGCCACAAAATGCAACACTATAAATGCCATAAAATGCAAAAGATAATTTATCTTCAAAATGTCATTAAAGTGCCACCAAGTTTTTATTTCTTCAAACAGAAAATAGTAAACAGTTTTGTATAAACCTATACGTAAGCATGCAGTAAAATCTAAGGGATTACACTGACCGATCATCCCTTAATGGCAGCTTTTCTGAATTATTAGACAGACACGTAAATGACTTTTCCCCATTAAATATAATTGCATAGCTGAGGTAGGAAAGCAGTGATTTGCTTCATTCCTGAGTGGTTGGCGCACAAAATAAAAGCTTTGGAGCTGTGCAACTCAGCCTGGGAACAAACAGCTGAGCAAGATGGATGCTGAACCCAAGAATCAGAAAGAACCACTTACAAACAAACACCAAGAAGGCACTTCTATTTACCATCAGTGTATGTTTCCAGCACTACACATTTCCAACACCGATCTGAACCACCAAGATTTTTCAGAAAACACAATTTCTAGAAAACCCTTTGAAGCTTACTCCTTAGACTTTAAAAGCAGAAAACACATTATGGAAGAGATCTATTTTAAATAAGTTATTTCATTAGAACTGGAATTTAGAAAGGTCATCTCCTGGGATAGGAAACTCATGTTCAAGCCAAACGTCTTGGGAAAGAAGAAAGAAATTGCTTCTGAAAGAAATATTGCAATTAAAAACACTCTTCTGGAAAAAAGACATTTCTACAAACTTGGGACAGAATCAAAGAATTAGAAATTACATTTCTGTCAAAGGGCAAAACTCCTTCTGTTCTCCCAAAGACTACTCCACATATTCCAATTTTCAAACTGTAACTGTTTACTGGAAGTTAATTTCAGATAATTAGTTATGTTATAAGGTTCAGGGCTCAGTTTCCAACATACTCATAAGTCACACCATGTAACAGTTTTGTCAAGCATGGCATAGATCTTGTTTATTTGAAGGAATGGAGCGTAGAAAAAGGAATATACAGAACCACTGCACCAATTATTAGGTTAGAAAAGATCTCTCCAGATCATCTGGTTCCAAACCCATCTGCTCAAACAGGGTTGACTAGAGCCAATTGCTCGTAACTGTGTCCTAATCAGATCTTAAGATCTCCAAGAAGTGAGACTCCACAATATCTCTGTGCTACTGTGTTTGACCATCCTTAACAGTGTTGTGCAGAGGAAAAGGAGCACTTCCCTCAATCTGCTGGCAGCACTCTTCCTAATGCAGCCCAGGAGGCTGTTTGCTGTTTCTGTCATAAGGGTACGTTGTTGGTGCATCAACAGCTATCTACCAGGACTCCTGGGACTGATTTAGTGCAGGGGCTTATCTGCAGATAGTTCCAGATGCATTACTTCGCACCTCCCTGTGTTGAACATGAAGACATTTCTTGCTATGCTGCCTGTTACAGTCTGTTTCAACAGCAGCACAGCCCTCTAATTTATCAGCCAACCCCTTCCAGCTCTGTATCATCTCTAAGCTTGCTGAAGGTACACTCTGCCCTCATCGTCCAGGTCATTAATGAAGATGTGGGACAGCACTAGACCCAACAGTGACCCTTAGGTACATAGCTAGTGTACTAGCCTCCAACTGTACTTTGTGCCACTGACCACAACCCTCTGGGACAGGCCATTCAGTCACTTCTGATCCACTTCACTACTTAATCCATTACCCATCTGTCTATGAAGATGTTATGGAAGACAAGGTCAAAAACCTGAAACAAAACAACATACACTGCTTTCTCCACATGCACCAAGACAGTCACCTTGTAGAGGACTTTCATGCCAGCATTTTAAGCAGGTAAGCTCATAAACATATACTGACTACTAGTCACCCTTCTGTCCTCTGTGTGTTTGGAAAAGGATTCCAGGGTCAGATATTCAATGACCTTTCCAGGCACTGAGGTGAGGCTGACCAACCTGCAGTTCTCCAGATGTTCTTTCTTGCCCTATTCAAAGATACAAAGGGCATTTGCTTTCCTTCAGTCTTCATGAACCTCTTCCAATCACCATGACTTTTCAAAGATAACAGAGAGTGGCCATGTAATTACAATGGCCAAGTACCTTCATGCTCAGAGATGTACCTTGTGGAGGCCCACAGACTTACGCACATCCAGTTTAAATGCTCCCTAATCTGGTCCTCCATGTGCAAAGGTATATCCTTCTTACTCAGCACCTTCTTGGAGGCCTGACAATCCTGAAGGTCAATTTTAGAGCAAAGAATGAGGCAAAAAAGGCATGGCATAACTCAGCCTTTCTTCCATCACAGCAATAAGTGCTCAAGCACAGTAATAAGCAGAGATCTACATATCCTGACATGCACACAGTGACAACTTGTACAGGACTCATAAGGCAATTCTGCATGTAACTGGACCAAAGAATTTTAAAAATTTTTATCAAGATATGGAAAAGTTTTATGTAGTACAAGAAGACCTCTAGTCAGGTGCAACACGATGAATTTGGAAAGCTTATAGCATTTGGACAAGAATTTCACAATATTCCAACTGAAGTAGGCATTAAATCTTTTTGTATTTAAAAAAAATGGCAAATGATACTACAGAGTAACAGAGTCTGACACACTTCGCTATTAAGAGAAAGGTGGAGTAAATTAGTTGCAAGACTTGTTCAGAACCCACATTAAACACAATTAGAATTCTCAGACTAGTCAAAGATTGACATGTTTTCCATAGAGTCATCTGATTACAATTAGTCCTAGAACTGCACATAAAAGTCAAAGGCTTAATTTTAATTTTCAGATTCCCTCCTTAATGATAGAGGCTTGCAAATATCATTTACATTTTTACTTGTGTAACTTGAGAGCTCGCAAACAGGTTTTCTGTGGGTGTAAGATTAAATATAACTTGTAACTCCATGTAAGGCCAGAGAGTTTTAGCATATTTACACTAACGCAACAAATTGACTCCATACAATTTTCATCACACTGAATTCCCAAATTAGAATTCTCTCTGTACAGTAGATACAGTAGATACAAAAGTGGGTGTTGTTGTATAATTAGGCACTGGCTTCTTTCAGGACTTGTCACTATATTAGAATTGATAAAACTGCACAAACCTGTAGTTGGGTCACTTGTCTTTTTCCAGCAGGTACACTTTTGAAATATTTAATTACATTTACTATCAGTTGTGGCATGCACCTGCCAGGAAAACATGTGAGCTTACATCACCCCGTACATTATTGGAAATGATCTGAATCTCAGATAAAGCTTTTACCGTATTTATTAAACTATTTCATGTGCAGACTAATTCATTAGCACGCAATGAAAGGAATAATTCTCATACAAAGTGTTGAAGTGAACAGAAATTAAATAAGATTTCAGTTCAGACATTAACCTGGATCTTGAAAGAAAACGCTCAGATGCAGTTGCTTTAAAACCCATGATAAAGACAGAAATCACCATCATCTATGCACTTCTCTAACTTACAACACGTTGCCATTCACACATTAACACTTTTTAACCAACATGTTCTTTTTTTTTTTTTTTTTTTTTTTAAATATATCCAGGAAGATTCTAATCTCTCTTAAAACAAGCTTTTCTCCTCCTCAAGAGCACTCCAAATAAAACAAAGAGAAACTACTTTTCTCAGCACTTATCATCACGCTATTAAACAGTGTAAGCACACTGTGAAGGAAGAGAAATAAGACGTTGGAAAAGCAGTGCTAGGGTGAATTGAGTTTACTCACTGCTTGAGCCCTGGCCTCCTCCATCCTTAAGTTGAAGCCTACTGAAGCCTTAAGTTTTGCTCCTGTTAATGCCTTGGACTTTGATTATTGCAAAGAGTAGATGAAGGATGAAACTTCAAATGCGCCAACACCTTATACTCTGATGGCAACTCTGGCACTCGGATACTGAAGTTCCAGTGACTTCCAAAGAGATTTAAGGGCCCCCATTTGTCAAGTGTTTTATTTATTTATTTACTTATTTTAAATATGGCTTAACAAGCCTACATACAAAGCAGAGCTTAAATGGGGAAGTTAGAAAGCAAAACTCATTATAGCCCACACACCTCAATTTTGCCCACAAAAAGGTCCCTTAAAAGCAACAAAAGTAGGTGGCTGAGCTGATTTTTTTCATTTATTCAGAATATTTCCATAAAGCTGTTTCCTCTACTACCTTTGTTACCAGCTTTTGATTTAATTGCTAGGAAAAATTTTTCACGGTATTAATATACAAAATGTCTGCCACCTCAATGAGAGAATAAAACACACAGTTTTTTCTAGAATTCAACTGCTATAGCTTAGGGCTAATACTGAAAAAATATAACTTCTTAAATACAGATGTAAATACTAGAGGATACCAATCAAAGGAGAAAGATTTTAGAACTAAAAAGTGTGCACACCATAACTTAAGTATAAGTATAGCAAGCAAAAAAGTCCTTCTTTTTGCTTTGACACAGTCATCTACATACAGATCCAATCAGCAAGACTGTTTCTCTTTCTTCCAAACCGCATAAAGGAAAAAGCAGAAAATAAGTTGGTTTTCTACTTACCTTATATTATAGGTACCAAGATATTTTTCTATATCTAGATAGGTAAGTAATCGCTGCTGGGATACTGTGCTCATCACTGACAATTAAATAAAGAATATTTGGTAGGAAAAAGCGTATATCAGGAAAGGAAGCCTACAATGTGCTTTGAAATTAATTTCTTAGCAAAGCTGTTATTTCAGTTTGCTAATTCAGATCTCCAGAGGGAAAAAAAAATTCTTCAAAGCTGAATTATCAATGATAAAACATCTAAATTTCTTGTATGGATACTTGATATGCATTTTGTGGGTTACTGTATTTTGCTTTGTCAGAATATACTACACACTTGGATGTCCATAAAATTTATCCAGCAAGGGACAAGTGCAAGGATCAGAGATCAGCGAGGTGAACGACCTTTCCATTACACAAGATCTTAGATACAACATGTAATTGCAGTCATTTATGGAATAAAATAATACCTTGCTCATTTTATGAGATGCTTCACTATGAAGGAAGTATGTAAAGTCCATTTTGCAGAGATGATCTTGATATTAACCACTTAGTAAATGCAGACAAGCTGACATACAGATGGTGCAAGCAAAGAAAATAATTACAAAAACTAGCTCCTGGAGTTACAAATAAATCTGCAGTCTTTCTTCCCAACAAAACCAATCTGACAAGCATCTTGGGGCAAGAACATTATCTGGATATTCACTATCTTGAGAGTTCCACTAACGTGTTTTGCTTCCCACCCCCACCCCCAAGTATCTCCAGTGACAGAGGTCTTTTTACACATAAATAAGCTCAGAAAGCTTCCCTTTCCTACATGGCATAATTATTTAAACTCAGCAAATATAACAACATAGTAGTGAAGAGGGCCAGACAGCATAGGAAATTTAAGAATGGAAAGCTCTGATGTGTGGTAAGAACAAAATGAATGTAACATGAAACATGGGGCATCTTCGTAAGCTTTCAGATAAAAGTACTGGAAACAAACTATGGAAATGATCTTTTAAGATTAAAGTAGTAGTCAGTGAGCCAATACCCTTTTAAATGCAGAGATCCTTACTTGGATTACTCATAGCACTGTAACCCTGTCCAGCATCAAATCAGGTCTGACAACCCAACATGAACATATTTTCTTTGTAAGAAAATTCTTCTTTTATCTTAATTTTCATTAAACCCCAAGTACTCAGTACATAAAATCAGCTGAAAAGCAGCTCATTCCTAAACATAGACTTGAAAGAAAAAGATTAAGTATCAGCACCAGTCCACACATCTTGTGAATATCTATCATGAAGCAAGCGCAACTGAATTATGACACTGTTTAATGTGAATCCTAAAACACCAGAGGACTTGGCAATATTGCATAAATTCAGTATGAACAGGGAATAAATATTTTTCATCACTGTTATCAGAAAGGGTAACAAGGAACAGCAAGTAGAAGAACATACTAAAAAGAAAATGCTCAAAGAGAAAAGCCCTACAGACTTGTCCTAAATTGAGGCAAAAAAAAAAAAAATCTTGAAGGCTACAATAAATAACAACAGTGAATTTTATACTAACCTAAAAATACATGAAAAACAATACAGTATCACATCATCTAATGCCATACAGACACTACTGAAGAAGAACTTCCTGTAATCAGTTTTGTTTTGAGAATTAATTTCTTAGAACCAAGATGGCTTTAAATACAGCATCTGGCAACTCAAAATAAGTTCTTTATGATTTACAAGCTCGTAAATTCCAATGTTTGGAAGCCTATATAAAGACTCCCAGCAGCAGCCAGGCAAAACTTCAGAGACTGCGAAAGGTCTGAAAGTCGTGTGCCTGTGACTCTTCCTGAGCTAAAGACAAAAAACTGCACGGAGCAGCAGGCTGGTAAAGGAAACAAACATGGATGAAAGCACAGCAGAAAGTTTTACCCTCTTGATTTCCTCCTGTATCCTCACTAGACTGAGATCCTTGCGTAGAACCTTGATGAACGTGGAGCAACTTGTCTCTCACACCCACAAAGTAGGGAAGACTTTTTGGTAAGGGACTCAGCAGGCAATGTTAGTCATCCACCATCCCATACAGCACACTGATAAGGAAAGCCATCACACTCAAATGAACTTGTGCTCATATTGATAGAATCCCAACTTCAGTGTTCTACTTTGACCAGAGAAATACTAAGGAAGAAATGTTACTCTATCGGTCTCCAGAGCAAGCAGTCACTAATCAAAAGAATACAGGTCTGATATTTGATAGTTGGAAATCACTCTCTTTACAGCTTAAGGGATATACACAACATCTTTCAACAAACAAAAGACAAAAGAAGATTTGTATTTTTTTTCTGGTATGCTTTCATAACTATAAACTTAACATTTACAATCATCTGGTCTGGCAAGATTACTCCATACATATATCCATTTCTTGCTTTGCTACTACTTCTATGCAGAATAACGTGCCAGGATATTTATCAGAGGAAAGAAACAGAAAGGATGCTGACACAGGCAACACTAACAATACTTCCAAGGCAGCAAACTCATTAAACTATTATGATTCCTCCTCTCTCCCTCAAATTCTTTGTCCCATCCACCACATACATTCTCACTGCTGCCACACACAGGCACAAAAGAAGAGGGGAAAAAAAAGAAGACAGGCTTGAGTCTTTCAAAACATCCTCATAAGAGAATGTCAATCCATATACGAAATAATCTGAGCCTAAAAAACTACCACCTTTTACATGGCTACATTCTCGAGACCAATTGAAAAGCTTCAAAGATTTGTTCTCACTCTCATGAATCACTTGGTTCATTCTTGACCATAAAGAAATCTGGCCTCTGCCAGTTTGCACTGTAAGGTAAAAGAGTCCTGACTCCTTCACTTTCTCCTGCCAACTCCTCAGCTGAGGTAAAGTTTTAGTCTTAAGCACTTTCATCCCACCTGTTACCACAAGCAGAGCTTTTCAAATAAAGAACCACTAAAATTCATCATCACAGGTGGAAAACCCTCTTTCTAGCAAGACCGGATGGAACAGCTGAGGTCAGTTTGAATGACACTTTGCTTAAAAAGATAAAGCATAACCAACCCGAGACAAATACATACTGTGAAAAAGTTCAATCCACCCCACTGAAGTCTAGGCAAGCTACTGATAGCCTTAAAGAGATGGGTACGCTTACTAATGGACAGTGTGGCCAAATCTGCACACTAGAAAAGCGAAAATGATAGCACAAAGCTACTCAGACAACAAATCAGTTAGTGCACAATCCTGAAATAAAATTGATATTGGCTTTGGAAACAGATTTACAAGGGGGCACAGGTTTTATAATTAATAGAATAAGCAATCTGTCTATTTTAACTTAGTTTTTAAGTCTTGCTGCAAGTGAATCTGATTTTATAATGATGAATTTGCATTGAAATTCACTATTAATTATGAAATGCCAAATAATCAGAACCTCATGTTTATTCAAATTAAATATAAATTTTGTATTAAAGCCTCTCTTCTTGTTTGAGGCAGAATATACTCCCGAGTATATTTTACAGATATTAGATGGAACATACGTATTTGGGGCCTTCGGCTGACAAAATACCACGGCTTTGGCTGGAGATCAATTTGCATCTGTTATTTACATAAACAGATTTAGTAGATTCTTTGCTGACACAGTAATTACTTCAGAAGGTTATAAAAAAAAGTAAACCCAACATCGGTTAGCCTACCTTAGTCATTTTCTGTCAGGGCTGCTGTAGCAGGCCTATGTCACATAATTCTACTTTCAGTATAATTGTATATTTAATCCCTACGCATACTTTTCCTCAGAAGTTTTCAATCGATTATCTCAAGAGTTCATTTTTCAGATGGCCTGATAGAGAATAGATTAACTGGTACCATTTTTGCCTAGAGGTTAAATTTATCTAAGTCATTACAGTTCATTTACTGTGCTCTTCAGCCCAAAAGCACTTAATCACGCAGAAAGCAAAACGCAGGGCACATTTAGCAATTCGGTAACATCGATGCTAAACAGTGAAAAGGGACTGTGTAATACCATTAATATTACTTTCCCACACTGATCTGTTTCCTCTCCTTTACTGGACTTGCAGATAGCACTGCCTGTTCATTGCTAAGCTGACCTCCCAGCACTGATTACAAACACTTACGTCAAGTACAGAAAGGAAATAGGAAACACTGGGAAAAGTTTACCAGGAAATAATTCAGAGTCTTGGACAAGACTGCCTCAAGACAGATGTACACAGAAAAGGTAATACCAAATTAGAAATTATTTCCCTTATCTAGTTTTGCTTCTAAAATGACAGAAACACTTAAAATTACTTCTTACCATCTCTAAATCATCCGTTAATGGCTCTAAAAGAGAAAGGACTCTAGAGAGGATGAAGCATCATCATATTAGGATCCATATTAAAGACAGAAAGCAACTTCATCCTAAAAGACACAATCTCCTGAACAGATTGGACAAAAACATATCTTCAAGAACTAAGAAGAAAACAATTCTGCAGTTCCCTCTTGCATTTGAAAACATCAAAGTTCAAATCACCCAGGGGACAGAAATATCCTTAATGATCAGGACTAGACTACACTTGCAATCACTATCATAGTGAAAACCTGGCTTAACAGTTAGATAATCAGAGCTAAGCCTCAATCCTATAGTGCTGAAACTTCAATCCTATTAAAAACATACTTTTGTATGGAACACGTGTACAGTTTCTCATGCACGTAAGCAAGGGAAAGTTAAGAGACAGGAAAGCACAGAGACTGCACAGATGCCAAATCCTCAGGACAGCAAGAATCAGCTGGCATGGCAAGTTAAGGAATTAAAAAAAATAAAAATCACAAGAATGGACATAAATTGCAGATGTAGATACAGCATATTACAACATAATAGTTCTTAATCAAACTATGAGATGTGAAGAAAAATAGCATTTCCCTCTCGGGTCTCCCCTAAGAACCGCCATTTGTATTTGGCTACCAGGGGAAACGTTTGGCCTGCAGTCCCATTCTCGTTGCTCAAAGGGGGACTTTGACACCCAAAATGACAATTAGTTGAACTGGAAGAGCAGCACACAGATGGAAGTGATTCACAGCTTTATTCTACTTAGGCACAAACTTTATTACAAAACTCAATAAATTAATCAATTTCAGAACGTCAAGAAAGGAATTTCCAAGTTGTAAACAATTATGAGCAGGTCACTGTTTGTTGCAGACTTTACAGAGATCAAGTTCACATCACAGCTCTGAAAGGTGTACAAAGGCATACTTGTCCACTTCTGCTTTAAGGGGAAAACTCTGTAAAATACCTTATAACTTACACCAAAAACTCCAGGCAGGTTCATTAGGGGTTGCACAAAAGTATTTTAAGTCATCTCACAGCAGATGTAGAATAGCTCTGTTCAGATCAGCCCTTAGCCCTGATGAAAACAATATGAAAAAGCTACCTGGCATTTCACTATTAGTGGTAACCTCTTCCAGTTGATATGACAGGCTTTAACCTAATGCTGTTTTATAACACAAACTTGAAAGGAAATTCTCATCTAGGAAGAAAAAGCAATAATAACAATAGTAACAGCAAAGGAGATGACAAAATAAGCAAGTAAGTACACATGGAAATCAATTCTGCTGCACGATCTTTTCCTTTCTGAGCTACTTTAAGAAGTATCTCAAATGACATCCCTCTGCACTTGGAAACAAGAAACATTTTAAATAAGAAAAGCAAGTAAAGAGCAACAGATTGTTTAAAAATAAGACTCTCTAGCTGCTACATCGTTTCACCACGGGAGAAATTGCAACCTGAAACCTTAACTGGGCAGCAAAGTAAAAACGCTTTTTTTTCCCCTTTAGTTATATGTGCCATCAAAACCCAGCTCCACAACTTACTATACTCCTCAAGGTATTAGGTATTAAGATTGCATCAGATAAATCTTGTCCATGCTTTCTTTGTAAACATTAAAAAAGAGAAATTGTCTTCTATGTGTTAATGACATTTTTTAATGCACAGCTACAAAGAGCCTACCCACCATGCTGAGAATTAACTATCACTAAACACATTTAGTAACTCGGCCTTGTGGCCAGGGAACTGCTGCCAGCTTGTAGCCTTCTGTATTGGGAACAATTCCTTACAATCTCTTTCCAACAAAACAAAGGTCTCTATTCTCTTCTTCAAAAGCACCATTGATTCACATACCTAAAATGATCTTTTCCTTATAAATAACATCCTCTAACATAAGCAGCTAAGTCAGTTGTTCCTCAAGGGCAGCAATTTAATGGCATTTTCTATTTCAGACCACAGGTCAATTCACAATTTGCTTAGTTGGTACATCTAATACATTATGCTGAATGTCGGCCAAAAAGCTCTCTCCCATTCCTTTGGGGCATAGCTTCTGACTAAGAGACAGAGGAGATACTATCAAAAAAATAAAGAATTCTTTCATAAAAATCCAGGCATGGCCAAAGAAGAAACCAGAATTAACTTGATAGCACTGAAAGAAGAAACAGCACTCTCTTCTCAGAACTTCTTTAAAATTAAGGCACTTTTGAAAACTAGCCCAACTTACACACTACCAACTTGTTCAGAGATGAAGATCAGCCAGGGCTCAATTTGTTGCTTTTCTTTCTTGGTGTCAGGGTTTGGGTTTTTTGTTTAATTTTTAAGAAAGCCATTGAGATGCATGAACATCATTTGAATGACACTTTGTGGATTCCTCTTCTTTTTTTCCTCCTACACCTAAGAGCAACTGCCAGGTAGACAACAAGAAGTCATGGTGTTCCACATCACAAGTTTCTTCAACAGTGACACCTAGATGGATTATCTCAGTCTCTACTGATGCCACCACAGTTACTAACAATATAGGAATTAACATCTGCACTAGGAAATAAGTGGAGTGCGATGACTTGCAGTTGTTTTTATATATAATCTCACATACTAAGTAATTATGTGAACTGGCTACTCGGTGTCACTCACTCTTGCCTCAGACACACAACATGTCTGAGTACATCTGAAAATGAGCATTAAGCAGAACACCTCTGATAGCCTGGGTGAAAAAACAGACAAATTTTTTAAAAGTCAGATATCATCTATTGGGTAACTGCTGGATAGCATCCTTTGTGGGCTAACAGTTATGCTACTCAAACTATTTTTCTTTTCCTCCTTCCCATAGTCACAGCAACAGAAAGCTTTGCCTTCTACCTGACACTTTGCTCAGCTTACACAATTGGGCAGAAAACTTGCAGCTCTCTCTGAGACCATCTGTTCCAGTAAAGAATCTGACCACAGCAATCAAGAGATGTGTAACCTCTGTAACAGGCCATGACAGCATGCCAGATCTGAAGTTGAACACGAAAACAACAAAAAAAAATCCAACTTCAATGGGCTTCAACCTTCCAAGCATACAGTTACGTTGATCAAAACTGAAAATCTATCAGCCACTTTTGGAAGACAATTTCTATCTGTGAGCCAACAGTATCAATCTTGGACAACTTGAACCACAAAGACTCTGTGGAAGGAATATAGCTTTGAAAAGAGCTTCCAGGAATGAGTCCTGATTTACGTCCTTTTTTGGGGCAAAACAGAATTTCTGCTTGAGAAATTGTACTACCCTAACAAAAATTACATGCACAAGATGCTTATTGTTGCTTCAGTCTACTAACTTCCAACTACTGCTTGTGCCAAAGCCAACATCCTGAGCTTTCTGTAACCTGTTCCACTTCTTTTTTTTGTCTGTTTTTTTCCCTTTTGTAAGTGCTAGTGCCCCCAAGGGATGCAAATGCAGGCTGCTGATTTCAGAAAGATGGTCCACAAAGCACTAAGTATTCTGTATTGAAACTAGTATTATGTTCCCTTGCTAATATCCATCTCCGGAAGGATATTCCCTCCTCCACAAATTATGAGCTCCCATACCTCAAGCCATATGCAAAACTCAGTATATCACATTAGCAAGAGAACGAGAAGAGCTGAGTCTTTGAAAAAAATAGTTGTAATTCAAAACAAATCATAAATGGCTTGATTCAACTGGAAAAATGATGCTCTCTAAAAATAAAAAATTATTTATTATATATTTATAATAGTGAGTACAGAAAGCTCTCAAAAGAATATTCTTAAGAAAATGCTGTAAGAATTGTGGTTGGCTCATCTAAAAAAGGAATTATACAACCTCCTAGTAAAAAGCAAATATAATTCATTTAAACACTGAGATTATTGGACATTGTAAAATAGCAGAACTTGAAGCTGCTTTTTAAGGACAGAATTGGAAAAGAACCAAAGTAACAAACAACTGAAAGAGAACCAAAGTAACAAGCAATATTTTAAAAAATCTACTTTGGTTTAGCCCAGGATTTTTTAAACTATATTCAACTCAAGATACTACAAAAGACCTAGAAAAAACAAACAGCTTTATTGATCTCCCCAGCCATTACAGTTTGTTAAAGGCAATATATTTTCAGTTAAGCAATTCCAATTGCCAAAGAGCATTCACTTGTAACAAAGGGTTCCTTCAGCTCTCAAAAACGTCTTTCCAGTTCTCCAGGTCTTGTGTGCTCCAGGTGCCCAACAATCTGTGAAGTCTCAGTGTGAAGTGTTTTCCTGGTGGGCAGCACTGGTATCCAAAGCAGACAGCAGAAGCTGGACAAGTTTGACATGGTGAGAGAGTTTCAGTGCACCAGATGCCTGATACGCAGCTATGAGCCTCCTCAAAGAGTCGACGCTTCAGAACTGCCCTTTACCAAGTAAATGCCACAAAAGCACAAATCAACAGGCTGGTGCAGATGATGTGAACAACTTTGCCTATAATCACTTAACAAGAAAATGGGCCAGAAAGCAATGCACAATTTTGAACTCAGAGAAGCTGTGCCCAGAGACATTCAAGAGCAATTAGCAACATAGAAAAATGGGTAGCAAGCAAACCTTGTGGTCCTAATGTCTCCTGTCTCAAAGAAGAATAAAAACCAAACAGCTTATTCTATCATCAAAGATAGATACGTATACTGAAGACCACTAATGGGTTTTAAACTAGGAGATGATATGCTTTCCATAGTGCACTGTCTCTCAGTATCACGGAGAAGCAAAAGCACAGAGCAACTCATAAACATTCTGTTCTAGTTTTCGGAGTACATTCTTGCATAAAACACCATTTTAGCAATTATTTCATACAGAACGATAAAAAGTACAGTAAGTAATTCATAGAGGCATCCACTATTGCACATCTTTGCATCTGATCAATGTCTAGTCTCAAATACAACAGAAATGGTCTGCTTACCTCAGTACCTGGCTGTAGTGTCTGCCCATCTTGGGCTGCAGATGGAACTATGGCCCATGTGATGTTGGCACTAGCAGATGATAAGGAGCTGAGGGCACCATTTTTCAGTTGCTCTGAGGAATGCGACTTGGGCCCAGGCCATCCCAGGATACCATCTGAAGCAGAAAACAGGTACCAACTTACAAGAGGCAGATGACTGATTTTGCCACTCCTCTCAGCATTCTACTCATATTAATGAACTGCTATTTATTCCCTGTCCCCATGCACAGTTTTACTTCTGTAATAAATGAATGAAGGAAGAATATTTTACAGTTTTATTCTTACTGCCAGACAGAATTACACATAAATTATTACACATAATTATACATAAAGATTATTCAATCTGACACATTTTTGTAATTAAGCAAGCATTCTCTATCCAATATTTTAATAGCTAGGAAATTATCCAGCATTACTGCACCTAATACAGTGCAGGTGCTTGCCACATCTTACATATAGATCAGTACCAGAAGACAGATGACTAACCATCTAGCTTTTCCATCAGGCCCCAGGCCCAGGACTAGCTCAGGTAATACGCTGACCACCTCTTCATTCACTGTGCCTGAAACCACAGTTCTAAACTTAACAGCTGTATTCCATTTCTGCCAGAACTTACACCAAAGCTTTCCCTAGATTAAGTGCTAAAACGCTTTCCTTGTACCAAGAGGACAGTTTAGAGGAGCTCTCATTAGAAAGATGCGCATTATATATGAATCAAACAGAACTAGACATCAAGACAACCCCTACTTCTGGAGGCACCTAATTTCCAAGACAGGCCAGTATTGAGGGATGCTAAGGCAGAAAAAAACAATCAGCTAAGAAGGCTACAATGTACAATGTGTAAGAAGGCTACAATGAATCCCTCCTCCCTCACTGCTCTAAAACACAGTGTTGCATTCATATCTGTAGCCCTCGCTACAGTGCTTAAATTTCAGCTATCCATTACATGCTGTTATAAAATAGAGAGATATGGGTAAGAAAATTGTGGTTTTTCAGTCATTACCCATAAGAAGTGCATTAAAACACTATTAGTGTCACCAGGAGGATCTCTTTCTCTCATCACTGCCAACATTTTAAGATGATCTTAAAGAACAAAAAGTACATTAAAGATCACGCTATTTGTTTTCTCCATATCACTGGTGGTTAACAGAGGTTACTTCCTAATTAAGACAGTTTGATCTGGTGAGATAATCTAGGTACTAGTATACTAACCTAATATTTGTATTGTTTAAAATGAGTCAGAAGTCCTATAGCTGAAATCCTCTGAATTCCAAAGATAAAACAATTACAGAATATTCCTCTCATCTCAGATGGTACCAAGTTATAATAATATGACAAAACTACAGATCTACTTGCTTAGCAGGATTTTGTACCACCTTTTGAAGAAAGCATAAGCAAATGATCTGTAAAAAGTGTAATATGATTTTCAAAGATCAGAGAAACTAGCAGAGAGAAAATAAAACATTAAATAAAAAAAATCAAACGTATTTCACACAACTCAAATTTCCCACTGACAAAGGATGAATATCTTGGGTGCTATAATATCAGGCCTTTACTTTTATATGCTGCAACTTCTGGATTTTAGTAATTCTGAGTACTGTGTCAGTAGATATTCTTAAGATTAAGCAGAATTACATGAATACACGAGGAAAAAATGGTGTTTGTTTGATTTGCCCTACATATTAGTTCAACACACCACAAAGTCAACATTTGCTCCCATTTCAACTGAATTAAATCTACACAATGCTGGTATACATAGGAAGGAATGCAGAGCTCATGACTGCAGTCATAGTAGCACTCTGTTTGTTAGGAAGAACGGGCAACCCCAGATCCCCCAGAATAAGCTCTGATTCAGAGGATAATCTGAAGATTGCTCTGGCAAATCCAAAATGGACTCTGCATGGGAGGAAGGAAGGAAGCATACCTTCAGCATTTAAGGATAAAAGCAGAAAACCTAGAAAAACTGTATGTGAAGAAATCTTCACATAAACTGTGAGTTCCTTGAAGGGAATGTGTGAGGCTATAAATTGATAAACAATTTTTTTAAAAATCATTCTAATGTTAATTGATACAGATTTCATAGAGAAAACCACATCAAGAAGTTAAGTAAACTTGCTTCATTTCAATAGTTTTATAGAGCACAGCTATCCTTCTCATTCTTCATTACTTTGCAATGTTGTAACTGATCTGTTTTTCCATTTCTCCCTGTCAAGCAGCTGAATATTGAATTATTACTGTTATTTTCCTATTACAGAGAAACTAAAAAAAAAAAAAATTGAACTGACTGTTCTTTATGCAACTCTTTGAAAATAAGTCATCCACTCATTTCCTTGGGCTATCAATTTTCTCTCTTCACACACAATCTATTTTGCCTCCGCTGTGAAGAATTATGCTTTTTAACTAACATTTTTAAAAAAGCTCATTTCTGTAAATAGCCATAAGAAAACCATTTGAATAAACACCTCGCTTCAGGGGAAATTTGCAAGCGTGAACATTTACTTAACTGTTGTTTACATATTTTTTAGAATACTGGATCAGTTTTCAGTACAAACATACCTAGTAAAAAATGATTATTTTAGTCTTCATCTTTCTCTGCACATTTTAAACTCGATCACAAAAACAGCATCTATTAGTAGTATGCCAGCATGTTTTTCCATCTGTCCCAAGGGCAGTGATACTCCTTCAGAGAACGATGCATCTTGTCAGCTTAGACAAGTTTTTAAGCGGATCTTAACCATGCTTTACAAGAGGATGTTAAGAGTTGAGGTCCAAAGGATAAATCACATCTAATAACATCACATTCAATATGCAAATGTACACTGACACACCAGTATTCTCGGGTTGTTCCAAGGGAGTTGCCTTATACCTTACAGAACTTTACTTCCCAGACAAATGCAGAGTATGAAGAGAGGATCATTAGAAATAGTCTGAAAATCAAATAAGAATCTCTACATATAGAACGTTAGAGGACACAAAAAGCACTAGGCTAATTAAAGCAAAACATCTACTACTCTATAGTACAATGCAGAAATCAGAAAGATGTATTAAGTATGATATTTGTATAATCAACCAGATCTCTTCCACTTGTATGGTGTTGGGTACGTGGTTCCAAAAGAGAAAGTCAATTCTAAGCCCAATTACTCTGGCAGTTCAGTGCATATGTACACACAGTATGATGGCTCTTATGGAAAGTACACAAAAATGACACCGATTTCTACTGCAACTAACAGGCAGCAGGTAAATTCCGACAAAATAGAGAAGAATACTTCCAGGTAAGCTAAGTGCAGCACCCAGACACAACCTGATCTTCCTTCCCTTTAGCAATGCTGCAGTTCAGAAAAATCATCCATTTCAGGTGGCACAATACAGAGTATTCTACAGAAGTGTCCTCAGGATAAAGACTTTACCCCTTAAGAGTTGCACTAAGCAGGAGGTTCTACCAAAAGAGGAGGTTTGGATGAGATTTTTCAGTTAAGCACTATCATTTTCTTTTCTTTTTTTATTCTGATGTACCTTCAAACTATGTTTCTGTATTGCAATTGATGTATGAAATATGCTTAGCACCTACATCAATTCTGTAACAAAAGAAACTTTTAACTTCTCTGCTCTTGGCTTATAGACAGAAAAAACCAACATCATTTTCCCTTAGCACAATCATAAACAAACAACTATTGATAAAACTCTTACAATACATTGTAACTACACTATAATAAATATTCCCTTAAGAATTCTAAGTAGCTCTCAAGGAGAGACCAAAATTGGTCCCTGCTGGGCTGGAACTAGAAAATAATGTTATCTTGCAAAGCAAGATGAGCATGTAAGGAATGATGTATTAGCATATAGATAGAAGAGCAAATTGTTTTGGTTAGTCCCAGCAGAAACAAGTCTAACACTGACACATTTAAAGGAGACCTGACTGACTAGGGAATTTAGTTAAGCTACACAGGTAATAATTGTTTCTCACCTGTCTTCTTTCCTCATTCTTTCCTGCACCTTCAGGAATTTGGGGGTGGGGGGGAGCAGGGGGAAGGGTTGGGGATAGCAGGTATTAGGCAAGAAGGAGGATTCCCCTGCTTGCTCATTTTTCTCTCCTTTTGACATCTCAGCTAAAGGAGAATCCACAGCTGTCATGTGTCATCAAGTTGAAAGCATCTGGATTTCATCTTTCCTGGCCACTTATTTTCTCAAAAGGAGGAACTAGAGAATCTGACAAAACAAAGAACATTCTGCTCCTCCTCCTCCCCCCAAACTCCAGACTCCAGTATCACCTTCAGTCTATCTGTTGCCATAGAAGCCAAAATAAGCAGCATTTGCACATCCAAATGAACTCCAGAAAATACATAGTGAAGGTGGGTTTGGGCTTTGGCTTTTGTTTTTAGAAAAGAAAACAAAAATCACCCCTCAAAAAGGAAGAAAATAAGAAACATTATATTTTCTACCCAGAAAAGACAGGCAAGAGAGACTTAAAATTATATCAAGGAATTCATGTCTGGTAGATGCTTTGTTCAGTAAGCGAGCATGTGATGCAAGATAGTTCAAAATAAGGGATATATCTGTACACACTGCTGATGACTGCAAGGCAGGATTCCAATTGCAAAAATATTAAAATAAAGAAGAGTCCTAAAGCACAACGTAAGGTGATAAATTAGCTTTAAAGCAAATGCTCAAATTTGCTGCGTTTTTAGTTTGGAATAGAAGAAAGAACATTAACCACAGCAGTCAACAGGCTCTAGAGATACTCTTCTGACAAAGGCTACGCATTAGGAAAAAAGTAACACCAAAGATTTTAAGGTTTTAAATAGAGATAAAAGTTTCTTCTCTGTAGTTTTATTTTGAAAGCCATCTGTTTCCTGTTGCATGCTAAATAAACTCGATCTTGTCATATGGCACTTAATGCTGAGTAGAACACACTACTCTGCTAGGTGACACCCTGGAACAATTTTTGGCTCTGTTCAGCAGCACCCATCTGAGACAACCTGCTTGACAAGCTTTTGAGGTTAACGGTTACCATGAGCACAGCAGTAAAGAGAAACATATGCGACTGGGCGACACGGAGAAACCATTTTCAGCTGTTGCTCATTTTGGGCATTCAAGCTGACTTACGGGGGTGGTCACACAACCAACAAGGCATCACTGATCCCTGGTGATGACTATCCCCACTTTATAAACTGTTTGCTAAGATTTCACTCTTTACTATCACTAACTTCCCCATCTTCCCCACATGTCTCAGCTGCTTAGAACTTGCAATAAATCAACTGGACAGCATTTGTCTTCTTTTACTGCTTTAGTCTTCCTCCAGATATATATAGATAGATAGATAGATATAGATATATAAATGTCAAACCATCTCCTCCAATAACTGGAGCTGGACAGCATGTAAAAAAAATCTTTGAAATGTTTCTCCTCCCTACAAAGACAGCAGAAACCCAGAACTCAATACAACTTGTAGGTACAGATGGAATCACTCATTCTTTTCCCCATTCTGTATGTAATCAACACTTCTAGCTAATAACATATTTTTCTGGCATATCTTTCAGTGAAAGAAAAAAATGACAAAACTCAGCCAGAGATCAATGCAGTTACTTTTAACAAAACGGCTAGGTATGTTTGCCATTATTTTGTCTCAAAAGCAGAAACAGACAGGATTTTTGTCTCACTGACTGTTCCTGTTGATACATTTCCAAAAATCAAGCACTAACAAATAGAGAATCACAAAAACCTTTCCTTGAATCTTTACAGTAAGACTAAAACATGTGTTGACTACCCTTCAAAAAAGATTGAAGATTTCAGTTTAATCTTTAAAACTGCTTGTAGACTTGAGTTATGTGACTGACAACTTCTGAGAAACATTAAAACGAAAGGCAGAAAAATCACATCTTCCTTAAGCTATTCCATGCCAAACAATATCATAAAATATTTAAAGTCAAGAACTACATAATTTTAGATTTTTGATATGATTTTATTGCACTGACTGCTAAAATGCTTTCCTTCTATTCACACTACTAAAAAACAAAACAATAAATAAATTACATCAAAAAAGGAGATTTTTTTCTTTTTAACAGTAACAGCCCACAAATCCGTTTAAAGTAGCTTCTACTAAATAACTATCTTTGCGATTGCAGTTCCTGAGTATTATGTCAGAAACCCAGCTACCTTAAGTCCTTGCTGTAGCAAGCATTAAGATTGTAAGGCCTACAATGCACAGAGAAGTTAACAATCCTTATCTAACTGGCCGTAACAATTTCAAGAACAGAAGCAGAGCAGAGTTGTTCAGAAAATAGATACGTATTACCCTTCAGGCAGTTCTCCTTATTTGGAACATAACAGTAAGAGGTTCTGATGCTGAAGTAAAGGTAATCACAAGGATAAGTCAAATTCAGCAAAGCTAAGTCACTGCTTATTTCTCACACTCTACACGAGCAGCACTGCTCTGCTTTGCTGGACTACTTTTGTGAACTGTAGGGCTAGAAGCAAGCACGTTATCAAATACCTATCTCATGTGTCAATACAAAAACCTGGGGGATTCTAGACCAGGATACCCACTGCCTTCTCACAGAAGTTATTCATCATTATCTTAGACCTCAAGTAGCAGGTAATTAGACAGCATCTGAATAGAAACATTTGGCAATATAGTACATAGGGCCATCATATCATATAGGAAAGGTGTTTTGGACTTCTTATCAGAGGAACCTGAGGCTTTTAAAATAAGAAGTGATTTTCACCTGGCAGCATCAAGAGGTGATTCTTTGGTTGCTCCTTCTGGATATGCAATTTTAAAAAAAATCGCCAGGAGGACACAATCAAAATGAAAGATATTATCTCTCAGAATTAGAGTTTCCTAGAAGATTACTTCTAGTCTGATTAGGTATGAGTTTATGCAGCTTTGATGACTCAAACTCCATCGACTCAGCAGAAACCTTAAGTCCATCAAAGTACGTCTGAAAAAGATTAAGTGTAGGAAAATCAGTAATCAAGACTTTCAGGCCATGTTCTTTCAGGCAACTGTGTTGCATAATAAATCCTGGGGAAAAGAAAAGGGAAAAAATATAATAATTTTTGCAGACTTTTGGTTAAGGAGAATAGACTAAATATTTCAGCAGCTTTTAGCCCTCTCCTCTCCCCCTTCTTCCCTCTCTCTAAATCACATACCAAGCGGTAAGCACACCTACACACTGAAGAATTAACTGTCTGCATTCGGGTTCTCACAGTTACACTGAAGATTCTGGTAGGAACAAGTGCTACAGAATTCCTGAAAGAATTCTCGTGCAAGTTTAAGGTCTAAGGAGAAGCGAACAACAGCATTTATTAGACTTTTTAAAATACTTCATAATAGTGACTTCCAGAATTTTTTTAGAGTAGGGATTAAAAAAAAATTTAATAAAAGATTTCAACAGCTTTTCCCCATTGTGCACGTATCTACAAAAATCATTACTAAATCAAAATAGATACCAATTTAAAAGAACATTAGTTGGACACAAATTCAAGAGCATGTACAATTCAAGCCATCTATCTCTGACAGCTCACTTAGATCACATGAACATGGGAAGCAACATCCAGAGAATTTGAAACTGGAAACTGACCTTTCTTTGAAGGATGCTTTTCATCTTCTATACAACCCATGCTGTTTTGAAATGGCATTATATCAAAGAAATCTATTAAATGCCCTTCATCATTACTATGAAGATGTGCACAAATTTTCTAAATTAAAACCAAAGTGTAGAAAATAGGGGTTTTGTTGTTCTCCCTTGTTCCCCTATGAAACATCAGAAACTGGATTAGGGAAAGTCATAATACACCACAGTACAGGCATAACAGTTTTTAATGTCTTTTTTTCCCTACTTCTCAGCTGATCCTCTCATATTCCACTTTCCCCATAGGGAAACTCTGGAGAGGGCCTGGTTTCTTAACCAGTTGTCTCAGCAGCTCTGAAGGTATATTTGCCCAGAAGAAAACCTACTGTAAAAGTAAGGATGTTTCGCCTTTTTGGTTTTATATCTTTTTTTTTAAGGGCCTACTTGAAGTCGGGCTTTGTTATTGATTCACCTACAGAAAACACACAGAGCCCCCATATCCAGAATTCTGCTGTTGCTCTTCCTCTTATATCAACTCCTGCTCCAGTGCTTAAGCTGGATAGTACAATAAGAAAGCAACAAGTACCCGTTCAGAAAGGTTTAACATCTTATATTATGGACAGAGTTCTAGAACTGTGTGAACTGAAAAAAAAACTGAGCTACATGGAGATCGAGAGCTTCATGCCTACAGAGCTAAATGCAGTATCTAACTGTTTGATATTTTAGGCTCACAAAAATTTGTCAAATATATATCTATATTTTAATAGCAGCAGGAAAATCTCTTCCTAGATTTAAATAAAACCAGTGACTGGAATAAATCTGCTTGAATAGGATCCTTTCACATACGAAAACTGGTAATATGACTTTTCAGAAAACAACTGAATTTTAACAAACAAATCTGTATTGGGATTTCTCTCTCTACAAAAAAAAAAAAAAAAAAAAAAAAAGGTTCTGCACTGTCATTAAGAATACAGGCTTATGCACCTGTTCCCCATGCCATCTTTTTGTTGTTGTTGTTATTATTATTAACCCTACTCTGCCTTTCTATCTTCAGAATCTGACTTCCTGTGAAGACTTGGGACATCTTTTTCTCCCCTCTTCTGTTTCCAACTGATTTTGTGGCTATTTTTTTTTTCAGATTAAAAGAAAAATCCTGATGCCTGATGTAAAGTTCTGTAACAAGTTGCTCCATCCAACTTGCTTTTTTAAGGGAGGGTTCATTTTGCCTGCTTCAGTAGCATAGTAAAAAACAAAAAACAAAAAACCCAATACACACAAAAAAATACCCAAGAGAGATTATGCTCACCTGAGGACAGTGTCCTGTTATGGTGCTGGCCCACTTGATGCATGCTTTGCTGTAGCAGAGTCAGGCATTCTCCAAGGCAGCTCAGGGTGGCAGCAGAGGTAGCTTTTAAAAGCAGCAAGTCCTGATCCAAGGCAGAAAGGGGGCCAGAACTTGGGAGAGCTTCAATGGCTTGTACAAGATTCTTCTGTTGTCCCTCAACTTGGCTCATCATCTGTAAAGGTGCAAAAACATCTGATGTCACAGGAGATATCACAGACTCCTACAGCTCAATATGACAACTAAATGTAAAGAGCTGCCTCAAATGAATGTTAACATTATCATCCAAACAAACCACAAACTTACAAAAACACAGGGCTTGAGACTACCACATGTCCATTAAACCGTTAAGACTACAGTAGAGAGAACAGTCACTTAAAATAGTAGGTTCACTATAGATTAAATAATGGCTCACATTCTCCGCAAGTCTTCATAAAAAATACATGAAATTTCTATCTCCTTGTCCATTACTAATTTAGATTTACATTTTCTTTCCTTGGTATATGATCTGAGACACCCAAGGAAGATACAGTATCCATCTTCTTCCTTTCCTACATAAAACATCTAATCACAGTTTAAGAGCTGATATTTTTCATTTCTCATGCTTCAGTAAGGAACTGCTCTCAAAAAACACGGTGACTTGGAAGTTTATAAGCATTAACATGGGATGCAACTTAGAATACTTTATTTACTGTCAGATATGAATACCAGCTGTCAGGGAGAAAGTTAATCAGTTTCTAGATTTTAACCAGACGAAGATAAAATGCATGCTAGTAGTGCAGATAAAAAACATGATAGAAGTAGGCTGTTCTTAAATAAACTGGCAAGTTTCCAAAGTCATTCCTATAACCAAAAGAAAGAGCTTATTAAAAATTCTATTTTTACAGTCTGTAGCAAATTGTACATGCACATCGACAGGCCTCTTCATTTCACTTACCTTTCCTTCAAGTGAGAAGCCACCTTCATGTATCACACTGCATCTGGCAGTGTCTTTGAAAAAAATCATATCATACCCACTTGGGCCAAAACTCAAATTAACTCTAGATGTTTTTTTCTTTAATGCCCTGAGATACTACCAGCCTATGCCTAAAGAGACAGAGTTTATATACCTCATCTCAGACAATAACTTTAGTTAAGCCTTCGCAATATTTGTTTAGTGACAGAGCATTACACTTCTTCCCTTCTTCACCCTTTGGCAACATAGAGCAGAAAGAGTATCTACTACCAGACAACTCCGTTAACATGAACTGAGTTGCTCAGTATCTCTTTCTCCTGCAGGTGCAAGACCTATCAATATAAACCCAAGATTCAATTACCTGTGGGAGCCCATGCTAATCAATGGCTGACACGTGTTGAATTATCATCCCTTTCCTGAAAAATTTCATGTTCATTTCTTTCTACTTTCAGTACAACTGCAAGTTTATGATCCTAAAAGGTGGACACAGAAGAAACAACCTACCCATCCTCTGCCAGATCGATACAAGAGAAAAGTCCTTTTATAAAGCATGCAGCATCTCATAAACAGCTTCCAAAAAAATAAAGGATAATCATGTGCCAGTCATTCTTCCCAACAGGAGATGAACGCATTTACTGTATTCATCTCTGCATTCCTATAGGAGGGTTTCTTAAACTAAACATGACATTTATTCCACAAACGTTTCTTTATTACATCCCCCTTCCCTCCCTTCTCAGAGAGTCTGTTTTGCTAAATCTGATGTTTTGACATAATCTAAGAAACTGCTATTTGAAGAAAACAAGCTTGAAGAAGAAAAAAAAAAAATCAATGCTTAATAGGTTTATTAAGCTAATTCAATCTCACATCTGAAGTTCAAACTCTGAACATGACTAGAGATGAATCAAAGTCCATCTCCTTCAGCTATGTGAATGAATCATATAAGGCTGAGATTACAGAATGGGTCAGCACTGAACCCATTTACCATGCAATTTACCACACTAACTGCAATGTTCCTGTATTAGTTCACAGACTCCAACCAAGCTTAGACAAACACATTTGGCTTAATTATTACAAGATTCATGGGACAATGTGGATTTTTATTTAATGCAACAATCTGTAAATCCATTAAATTCCAAAGAAAGCTTTTTGAAGTAGGTGCTTTTGATTTGGGGTTAACTTGCCTTCAATCTCTTTATTCTACATATACGCAGCATTTAATACAACACTGATCATGTCTCCTCTAATGCAAGTAAATACTAAGCCAACCAGATCAGAACACCTGAGGACACCAGCACAACACTATCACTGACCACAAGAAAGTTATAACCCAGTTATAGATACGAAAGATGTTGCTATGCAAAGTCACAGTTTGAAAAAAGGCAGTCTGTAATGCTGAAACGCTTGACTATAAAAGCAAGCTAGATGCACTCTGGAAAATTCAGAATGTTGAGATGCACTTTGCTAAGTAAAGTGTTTTAAACACTGTATCTTCCAAACAGAATACTTTCACTAAATACACACACACACACTTGAGATGTCCAAAGCTTTCAAAAGAAAAGATTCATAAACAACAGATTCAAATTCCCGTTGTCCAAGCTACTACAGTGTTTAAAAAAAAAAAAAAAAAAAAAATTCACGAGCTTCATCAGGTTTTTAATTATTACATTTTTGACGTAGGGCATGCTTCCTGTGGCTTCCCTACACTGTGGCAAATACACTGATAAAAAAGGCTACACTGAGTGCACTGAAAAGAAAGAACAGAAACTGAACTCGAAGAAGCAAATAAACATTCCAGTAAACAAGCATTCTCAGCATGCTAAGACACAGTGATTTCAAGCTCCTTGAAGAAAACAAAGAGTGACATCAGCCATTTTACCTCAAAGGGCAAGCAGACACTTCCCTTTATCATGTATGGCCATGTGGAGCATGGCACATTCATTGAGGACTCACTTTGCTCTGTCAGTCAATAGCACCCTTTCTCTGCTTCAGTATTCTTTGTGTGGGCTGTCAACAACACCACTGCTAGCAGCACATTGTCTGCCAAGTTACCTCTGGGCACCTCCCCTGGAAGATTCAATGCAGTGATTTATTTATTTTAAAGCTTTTCCACTGCCGGCTGCAGTAAGCTGAAAACGATCACAAAAAAATTGGAAAACAAACAACAGTGTTCATATGAAAATCAGAGCATCTATATAAATAAACAAGTGACCACAAAAAGACACCTCTCACAGGGGAATGACAATTAAGTAACAGAAATTCAACACACATCACTTTTTTTTTTTTTTTAATTCCAGAAATACATCAAATTGTATTTGGGAGAAAAGTATCACAAATACCTCCTAGTACTATCAATTTCTTGCTTTTGGATAATCATGACAGTAAAAAAGCATTTTGAAATACATTTGGAAAGGACAAAAGGAGAAGTCAGTTTCTGAAACCTCCTGAGAGTAGGTCCAAAGTGATGAGTCCAGACCTTGGTTCTCATTTTTAAACAACTGTGTACCACAGGGTTTTTGTTTTTTTTCTTTTGTTGTAATGTAAAGCATTGCTTTTCTTACAAAGAAAAGCAGACATGAAGGAAGAACCAAGCCCACACAGAAATAAAAACCTTCTAAGGTACTGTGAATCAAATACATTTGATTGTTACCTAATCCTAATAAAGTTAACTCTGACCTTGAGCAAGGACTCCTGGCTTGATCCAGGTA
The DNA here is from genome assembly GCF_951394365.1 of Tetrao urogallus. NCBI lineage: Eukaryota > Metazoa > Chordata > Aves > Galliformes > Phasianidae > Tetrao > Tetrao urogallus. Next base: position 12,142,397 of record NC_136820.1, on the reverse strand, counting down.
TCATCAACAATCTTGACCCAGATATCATCAATAACAATATCAATCATCACATTACAAAATTAAAAGTTAGAACAGTCAATCAATTTCTATCAAAGCGTAATATAGAGATTCATATACCAAGTATATATCAAAATGTAAGGCAAACACATGGAACTCCAATGTCACCGAAGTAATCATGCCAGTCACTGATGTGACACTCTGGCTAATAGCACAACTTCATGATTCCCCACATGGTATTTCCATGAAGCTTTCCCAATTTCAATTATTTATTCTGAAAAGGAAACATGCAAAAAACAAACAAACAAACAAAAACCACTAACAAATATTACTTCCTTCTTTAGCTTGTTTTCAGCTACATCTGGAGAATTCAGTGCTGCCAATCACCAGCTCAGAAAGTATACCTCTCCTATTGAAATGTCTGTCAAATGAAGATAAATTCTACAGTTGCAGTAGAAGTGTGGAATTTGGGTTTTTTTTCCCTCCCATTTGATATGTTCTTATTTTGAGTTATAACCACTGCAGAGTAAGAGCAGTTTCCTTCCCTGGACCTAACCTCTGAAAATTCTCCTCCAACTTTCTCAAGATCACTTGATACACCTTCCTACTTAATGAAGGATTTCCTGACAAGGATTTATAGGTTTACCCCTTTTCTTCAGTAAAGTCACCTCCATCAACATTCTAGTGGGATTCCATCAACAGTATGCAAGGTAGAAAGGCAAAATTAGAGCTTAATATATAGTTGAAGTGAAAGAGTTATATACAAGAATTGTTGCTAAAGGTGCTGCAGTACATAACACCAATCTCTTATTAAAGAACTTTCTGCTTTTCAGTCTTGAATCTGTTTAGTGTAGAAAGGTACACATGACCATACGACTACAGACATGCTTACTCTACAATTAACAGACCTATATGCTTTGCTTTCAATAAAAAAAAACAGTTTTTGACCAAAAAGGGCTTTCTTGAGCTGTACGCAGAAAGAAATTCTTCCCACAGAGCTTCAATCTGGACAAAAATACACAGCAGCCTCTGTGAACATTGTTATTCTAATGAAAAAAAAAACTTTGCCAAAGGATCCTAGGACACTAAGTGAAATATTCTGAAAGCATCTTGGAAAGATGGAACAGGATAATGATATCCATATCAACTGCTCTTTCTTGATTAATACTCCCTTCCATTATGAAGAAAAAGCACGCAATTCTCCATTATTGTCACCTCAGGATAAGAACCAGCTTGACCTCAATTATTTCAAAGATGCAAACAACGAAGAGTAAATCTGAAATGACTCTGTTATATAATAGTTATTAAGGCTTAGACGCACACATCCTACCAAAGAAGCTTCAAAGGAGCAAGTTAATTTTCGCTTGGCATGTAATTTGCAGACAGAGGCACAAAAAGTGACAGAACAAACAGAACTATACGTCTGACAAACACAACAGCAGCTAACCACCAGGACAAGTTTTCCTTGCAGTCCTTGCTCCTTTTTCCACAATTCTATTTCCTTCCTTGCAGAAATAAAAAATAAAATGAAAATAAAAAGCACAAGCCTCCCCACTCCCATCTGTTATTTTGTTCTGTTTTCCCAAACCAGAAATTCACATAATCTGTTACAGGAAAAGCCAGTTCCTACATATCCTATTGTCTCAGCTGACATATAATAGCATAATTTCCTTTAGGGTTTTGTTTTGGTTCTTTTGCTCTGTGTACTTGCAGGGCACTCCACAGGGCGATTCCTGTTGTGGAAACCCTTAAAGAACAGAGAAACAAATGTTATTAGACTGGACCAATTCTGAGCAGAGCCTAAGACAACCAGTAGGAAACAGAATGATTTGGTTGCTTCTTCCCTTTCCAATCAGCTCTACTCTTTCCAATCTGCTGTTTCCACTGATGATGACGCTGTTCCACTGGTAACCATTAGGAGGGGCTGTGAGCTCCCCAGGGACTGTGGCACAAGATGTACACACCAAGGAGCAGCTGGCTCTTAACTGTCATCTCCCACTCTTTACTTTCAAAACTGACTGCTTAATCTGTCCATATATTCCTATGCTCCACTCTTCACCAGCACTACACATTCAATCTATGGTTTATACTTTTTAAGATCCATAAACTGATTACTTGCTACATATCCTTATAAGACAATATCACTGCATTTTTTGAAAATATGATTCATTACTTAATTATCTATAGACTTCTCACTCTTCGGCCTCCTGTCCACTAACTTATTAATCATATATTCAAGCTACTTTCCTGCTAATTGTACATTTACAGCAATCAGACTGTATTTAGCAGGTCTGCACACTACCTTTTTTTTTTTTAAGCCCAGAAGGCTGTTGGGTATTAGAGTGAGGAAGGAAAGGGGAGAGAAGAGTATTTTCTGGTTATTGATCTGGAAGCTCTAAACATTGCTTCCAGCACTGGAGGAGAAAAAGTAACCTTCCCTGACAAATTCTCAGACTATTGCAACCTGGGCATACAGGACATACCTCCTCCTTTCCTTCAGTGTTTTAAAACAGGCACAAGCTCAGTAAGAAAAGGAGCTGATTAGCCACCTGTTTTACAAAAGCATTTCTCTGTTCAGAAAAAAATAAACAAAAAAACGCACAGGATATTCTCAACAGATCTCATCTTTAAGTACTAAGAACTATATGAAAATCTGTAACTGTTAATATTCTCTGAGAGTCTATTTGAGTGCAAATACTTTATTTGGATGCAAACATTCTGAGTTTCCAGGAAATTCTGTTTCTCTCCACATGCAATGATAGATGTGAGGGAAAAAAAGAGAGGTTGCCACAGGTTGCCTTTGCAACATATATGCAACTTTGCAGAGAGCATTCAGCAATTCTGGCAGAATTCCCAAGAATGCTATCAGAAATCTCAGTAAAACAGCCCACTTACTTGGGGGCAAAAGACATCAGGTGTTTTTCTTTGCTGTCTCAGGCAGACTTACTACCATACTTTGTTAAGATCACACTTTCAGACTTAAGATTAAACACATGCTTTCTGTATACAGTCTGCCCTACTCCTCACCTGGGAAATGAGATAGTGAAAGATGGAAAGAGGAAATACTTTTCATCTTAATCAATATCCTGAGATATTTACCTTCTGGTGGCTCCCTACTGAGCTATTAAAAAAAAAAATACTGCCAGTTCTCAGTCTCTTCTTTTTCCTTAAGATCAAGAGAGGACAATAGCTCTCCCTTCTAAACCAACATACACTTCAGCTTCTTTTCCTTGCATAAGAGGAAGATTTCAAAACAAACTAAAGTGCTAAAAGACTGAAGTAAAAAGAATTGCTCTGATAGCATCAGCTATCTTAAGAATGTTTCAAAGAGCCACTAAGCAAGCCTTTGGGTGAGAAGTCAAAGCTTTTTAGTAAGATCTGGTTTTTGTAATTAACACTCAAGTAAAAAAACATGATTCAGACAAACAGTATCAATGAGCACTGTTTTTCTCCACAAATCAGAGTGCGTGGGCTACACTTTTTTTTTTTCCTCTTTCCAAAACACAAACTATTAATCTAGCAAAGGCCATTTTGCCACTGGAGGGAGCTGTCTCGGCATCAGGATCTATTTCATAGCAGTAGATAATGACCGGTTTTCTTCATTGCCTGTTTTATTAAAGCTCCCTTTGGATAACCTGTACATCTACAGGTAATGTTTGCCATTTGCTGCCAACAAAAGGCTGAAGCAAAAAGTACAACCAGTATATAGTAACTATCAGGTTCCCCCTGCTATCTTAAGAGCTCTTTCCTTGAATATTTGTTTGCCTACCTGTTAGATTAACCATATCCTATTAACAGCTACTTACTTAGACTTAACATTTGCTATTAAAGATAACTCAAGAGGAGCAGAACACAAGGATCTTGAGGCAAAAACAGAGAAGAGTAAAAGCAAGTAGCAGCTGTAAAGGTTGGTGGTGTTTTGTTGAGGATTCTTTTCACCCACTGGAAGTTGCTTCCAGTGATCAAGAACCAAAAATTAAGAACCAAAAGGAAGAAGCCTGCAATTTCAAGTAAATCTTGGACAGCAACTGGCTGCCATCCAGCCAAGCAAGAAGTGCATTTTTGAATTTTAAACCACAGAACATAGCATTGAGAACACAGATTCTGACAAGCTTCTGGTGGAAAATTAGATTGTTTCATTTCACTATACAGATTAGTTCAAAATCTGCGAGGAAAGTTACTTTTAATGATTGTGTTACTCACAAGTGCATGTTATCCTATGAGCTCTTCTGAACAGCAGTTTCTCCTACATTAAATAAGGATCAGTTAATAGTTACAGCAGAAAACTGGAAAGCATATTTTGATTACTGGCAAGTAAGGCACATTTGTGACTGTTAAGCATTCAAAAGGACACCTAAAATGTTGCTGCTAGTCATTAAGTCAACATCAGCAGTCACAGAAATATTCTGTTACTTCATCACTGTATAGCATACTATTGACAAAAGCTATTGTTGGTAACTTAAGCTGCATTGCTCTAGAAGATGAATTATACATTTCAGAGGTAGATTTTTATGCGAGGTGATTCTCTGAGAACACATCACTAATAATTTTGGATTTTAAAAGAAAACAAACATTCTATCTCACCTCAGAATATACAGAAACACCTCTGGTGATACAGAGTTGCCCAATACTCCATACAGGTAATTCTTACAGAGATTTCCAATGTATCTATAATGGGTTTAAGTGGCAAGGGCACAGAAGCTGCCCCATGTCAGATATGAGCCAGCTCCTCCAAAAGAGACACCCTGCAAACACCCAGGTCAGTGCAGAATGAGGGCAGGAAGTACTCTAAGCACTTCAGAACTTCCCTGCAGAACTTCCCTGCAGAGCGGAACTTCCCTGCAGCCCAGGACTGGCCAACAGAGGAGCAGACTTTCCCCCTGCAGCCCATGGGCACCACACAGAGCAGATCTCCGTGCGCAGCCATGGAGGAGCCCGTGGTGCAGCAGGGGATGAGGCCTGAAAACTTTCTCCTGGAGGTCATTTACTTAAGTACTTTCTGTAATTAACATTTGAAAATTGACTAGCCACCTAACAGTACATTGTCATCACTGAGAACACTTGAAAATATCTTCTACTTCATTTAATAAAAGTTGAATTTTAAGTAGGTTAACAAAACAGCCCATGCATCTTGGAAGCAGTTACTGCTGTTATAAGCACAGCTATCAAAATTAAGCGCACCTTATCTCATTAAGGACTTGCTGTGAACATCACTGCTGCACCAGCTAGCCAGAAATGTGCACTGAAAGGAAGGCTGCTAACAACCAGCCGTGACATGACATCCTCACATCTCAAAAAAAGGTTTGCAGAACCATGTTTGCTTCAAAGCTTCATTTCCAAACTGTCAACTCTGAAACAAGTGCAGTATCAGCGCAAGAGAACAGCCTGGTAGGTTTTCAAAATGTAGATAAGCATATGATAGGGTACAAGCCTTTTTCACACAGAACAGGTGAATTCTGCTTTATGTTCAACATTAATTGAGAATTTTGAAGGTGTGAGGATGATGAAGACTGACTTTCCCCTCAAATTTCACTTCTAAAGCTCCTTCACAAGCTTTCTGTTTAGTTAAAATTTAATGAAATGCTCTGAAAACTGAAAACAGTAATCTTAGCTTCTCCAAAATTGCTTTAGAAAACGAATGCTGCAGCAGCCTCCAAATGTAGCTATCATACACGTAATATCCTTAATTTATAAAATTGCCATTTAAGTGATTGAAAATGATCATCTTTCCACATACTCAATTACTACTAAACTACTGGCTGAGAAAAATTTAATAAAAAGAAGCCATGTTTGCATTATTAATATTTTTCAGATTAGGAGTAACAACAACAAAATTTAACAAATAACAAATGACATTCACTCTTGACATTACTCACACGGGCAAATGGTATAATTCAGCAGAACATTTGCTCTATGATTCCCATAGCAACCTTAACTCTCCCTGCTTGTGTATTTGGAGACCAAGATGACGCTGTGTTTGATTTCACATTCAAGCAAAAGTTAAGAGCAAGGTGTAGTTTAGAAAGGTGCAGCTCGTATGCATTGAACTACAAAGACGAGGTGAAGATCTGCATAATAAAAGTATTCCACTCTTGCCTACACAACTTCATAGTTGTTGTTTTATAGTACTGTAATTTTTATAAGCACAAGCACATTTACTACTTGGCCTGATACCCACAGAGATTTAAGCATCCCATTTATTCCCTAAGGAGACTTTTTTTTTTATTAAGTTAAGCAACACTAACTTGTGGTAGAACCAATAGCCTTAGGAAATGACACATCTACAAACAAATCAAACAGTCTCCAAAGAAACTGCCCTGCAAGACATCAAATAATTGTATCTGTTCCTACGTGGTCTAATTTAACTTTCTGTCTACAACAGTATGGATAGTAATTAATCACACCAACACTGTTGGACAGCTAGGAAGAAAGTGCAGCATGCTTGCACTTCTCATACTGTATGAGGAACACAAATTTCTAGAGGAAGCAAATAACTTACCAGTCAGTTGCGTAATTCCTGCAGGGATCAAAAGGTAATGATATACATAATAATAATAATAATAATATATGGCCATGGAGAGGCAAGAAGCAGCAGGATTGTAATCTTGCAAAAAACAGTCCTCACCAAAGTCAGGGACTGTCCACCTGTGATGTATATCGCCTTGGTGGAGGCCTCATGAAATCCAGATCTCACTACATGTGCTCAGAACACATGCCAATGATAAGTCCATTATACAGTATCATAGCTTGTTAAACACACCATATTCCAGAGGGATCCAAAATTTTCTTTTCACTCCTCAAAATGATGGAAAATAAATATTTCTCTAGATTTCTTCCGGCTAACCCTATTTCATTTCTCCAATGGTCAGGAAATTATTAACGTACGTTGTTACAAAACATTCACATACTGCGATCCTTGGTTCTTCAACAACAGCAGTAACCCTGGCAGAGGCTAGATTCTAATCACTTATTCTTAGCCAAAACAAACACTGTTCCAAGATAAAGTGTGCCACTATTACTTAGTTCCATGGCAGCTAAAATTTAATAAGGAACGTGATGCAGCCACTTGGCTTTATGTTCCAGCTAATTTTAACCACCTATAGGAAAGAATTCTGCAGGTATAGCTCTTATCACAAATTGCAAAGAGGATAACGATACGTATAGTTTAAAAAACAGAATGTGATGTCAAGACTACACACACTTTGATTACTATAAAATAGTCAAAATCATTCCTTTAGTGGTAAGTTATGGCCAAACAGAGAGGTCAGATCTGCATATATACATATGCAGAACTAGACATACATATATACACACATACATACATATCCGTTCTTCCAGGTCAATATATGATGAATTTCACTTCTGATGAAGTATTTCAAAATCAATACAGACTGGACAATCAAGATCAAGTTAATTAAAAATCTCATTTAAGAGAATAGTAGAATTTAAATTAAAAAATACACCATACTGAAAACCAATGGTCCTTAGCTTCTTTTTAACTCAGCACTATGGAAAAGTATTAAGTTTTATGGCAGTCAAATGCTCCGTGTTACTGCTTAGTTTTACACTTAGATCACTTTTTAAAAGTTTTGGTAATTTTTGATTTTGAAAAGCTCTGATTTCAGAACAGAACCACTTCACTGCATGAGTCATTTTGGGCACCTACACGGGCACTTATATAACTTTTATAAAATTTTGCACAACAGTTTTGTTCTAATTACTCCTCTTTGGTATAGTTTATTTTATGCTTCAATTCTCTATTTTGTCAAAAAAAATTAAGTCAGCCAGAACAAGCAACAGCAGAAAACAATCTGTTGTTAATTTTAACTATAAAGGAAAAAGAACAACCAAGTATCACCAAATATCAGTGCAAAATGTCAGCCATTCGTTCTATCTGCTACACAGAGATGCACTTCACTGTTTGCAAATAACTTCATCATATCAGAATAAATCGGTCCAGAATTGAGCAACAATTTCAACTTTCCAAGGATATTACACAAGGTAGTGAAGACTGTACATCCCAAGTGAAGGATGAGCTTTCTGCTGCATTCCTGTTCTTCATAGGTCTCACAGATGAAATCACAGCATTACTATAACGTTGTTTAAAATATTTCCCTCCTCTAAAAAAAAGGAAAAAGGCTTCTTCTCATTTTCCAGAAGCACATCAGCTCCTTCCATTGATTCAACTACTGCATTTTACAAGATGTAATATGCTAATATAGTCCTCTTTATAGCACATTAAGGAGAAAAAAAAAAGCTTATTTGGATGTCGAAGTTTCAATTACTTCATCAGGGAGGGAACATTAACACACAGATCTGTAAACCTCTTGCAGACTTGTCTGCACTGTAACCATACCCACGTCCAAATAAAAAGCAAAGATTCAGCTGTTGACTCTCTTTCTGCACTTTTACATTCCACCTTTCCTCTTTTCACATAAAAAAGGACCAGATTTAAGGGCAGTTTTGTGAATGCCTCTGGCCACATCTCTTAATTCATTAAAAAATCCTTATAAAAACTTTCTATATTTATCTTAGCTTAATTTTCTCTCCTTGAAAAATATTCATTTCTTTGAACTTTCAAACATATGTTCTCTATCTTTTTTTTTTCTTTTTATTGTTGCTCTTGAAGCTTTTCTCACAGGATTTGATGCTCTACCTGAGCTGTGACTCACATAAAATATAGTAAAGTTATTATCTATAATTACAAAATAAAATCCTGTCATATTTACCTTTAAGCAGTGACATCACACTGCAATATTCTATAAACAAATGAGTCAGCATTCACCAGCACTTACTGTAGAGATAGTATCGTGACATTTTTTCTGTTTAACATAAGCTAGTATTCATTTCCTTCCCAAATACAGTCTTTCAGATTTGTTGATTTTGTCCCTTTCCAAATTATTATGAACAGTACACATTAAATCTCTCCTTTTCAATTCCTTTCAGTCTCAGTCAGTTTTATTCAATGAATCTGCTACAGCTCCCACTGTTTATTCTATTAATTGAAGTAATGTACTCTCTGGATTCAGCCTATAAGAGCAAATACATTTAGTAAGGTAGAAACAACTTGAGGAGATGACAAAGACAGGGTATTCTAATGAAAAACAAATAGATGTGTTTTCTCTGTAATATAAAGTCAATACCAGTGACAATCAGTGGCAGGGAATATCAGACAATCAGAACAAGTATTGTTAATACAGTACTGAATACAAGGGAAATTCTCACTTTTACTGTTAGCAGAAAAAAAGCATTCTTCATCAGAATGTGTAATCCAAGTCCTCACTATTAGAGCATACAAAGACAATTTATTCAAATTCTTACTTTAAAAGTCCTCAATTCATAAAACATTCCAGGAGACAAAACTTAAAAGTAGATTCTTCAGATTGTAACTTAAAGGATGAAGGCAGATATTTTAAACTAACGTGATAAAAGAATGCTTTAAAGTTAGGCTGCCAACAGTCTCTTTGGTAGAAAAGGTGGGAAAGGGACTTACAAAGGCACTATTAGAGAATAGCAAGAAGTTCAGACAAAACAAAAATAAGAAGGGCTGAAAGATGAAAGTGAGCTCTGTGAATGTCTGCCACATTAAGCTTTATCTCTGTACTATTTTTGCTGCCTAGAAGACAGACTTTAATCAGTATAGGAGTTACAGTTTTTAAACTGTGGTAGACACACATAGAAATAAACATTTTTTCTTTGTTTGTTTGGGTTTTTTTATTTGTTTCCTAAGAACACATCATTCTTCCATCGCAGGCCAACAACAGCAAAATGTCAACGAAGTGAAGACCACGGCCGTATAGAGACAAACTGCTGATGGGGGGCAGCTGCTCCTTCTTTCACATTCATTCATCAGAATAATTCTTTTCCAGTTACACTTAGATCTTTTACGGTCCTTTTTCCAATTGAAAAGGTTTTGCTGCATGCAGCTTAAAAGAGATGTTCCTCCAGCACTGAAGCACCACTGCAAAGTCTGGGTGCTACTTCACCTTTTAATGTATGTGCACAAAGAATAAAAAGCCTGCACACACCAGACTTCAAGCTGAACCAGAACTAAAGAGAGGCTTTTGCTCAGCAAAGGGATCAAAACAAAACAGTTATAGAGAGTAGGAAACAAAGAGAAGTATTGACTTGTCAGACTAGACTGTTTACTCCAAAGCAATGCAAGAAGTCTTATCAGATTCTCTTACCTCTCTAACTTCATGGAGTTGGCCAGAACGCTGGCTCTTAGCTCTTCGAGCAGCTGCAGGTGATTTGTGATGTGTGATGGTAACAACAGTTGGCCCACTTTGATTCATATGCTTCTGGCCACTAGGAGAATTAACTGTCCCAGGTGGCAGCAGAGATGAGCTTCTACTTCGGGAAGATGAAATGCTCTAAAACAAGCAACAGAATGTTGATGTTAACAATCTTTACGCAAATCATTAATCTGCAGTTCAGGCTATAGATCTGCAGTGTTCTGCCTTCCTCACAGACTTGGACCTGGAAATCTAACAGCTCAGTATTGACTTATTTCTTTTGAAGCATCTGCATTGCTCAGCACAGATCTTCTCAGAAATATTGTGGCCACTGCCTTTCTAGAATCATCTGAACTTGGCCTCCTCAATAATCTCCACAAAATCATAAGTGAGAACACACTTCTAGACTCCTACAAGCACACTTTTTAGGAAAGATTAGGAAGGATTCTGAAGACTGAATAATAACATTTGTCAACACAAACATTTTTAATGAAGATGTTGACCCATAATTCAAACTATTTAGTGAATAGCAAGGAAGACATCTTATAATAATGCTTTTACCTGATAAACTTTTGAAACAATATAGTGCTGAAATTTTACCATGAAAAGAGCTGTAATTTTGGCAAAGCCAATGCACAATCCGTTCAACTAAATATGACCTATCCAAAGTATAGTTTAAATTGTTAACAGGTGTTGGAGTGAGCTTAGGATAAACAGAAAATATTTAAAATTTAAAAGGCTAGAAACAAGTTTCCAATAGTGTTTGCAGCATGAATACTCCTTACATACAGCCTATAAAATTCATCTAAACATTCAAGAACTTTCTTCGTTCTTATCATTAATCAGTGTTGCTACCTCTGTTTGTTTTCTGTTGCCAAGCTCAGATATGCAATAGACCACTCTGACATATCATATATGGGTACAATATAAAAAAGCTTTTCTATTTAAACTGTTCATTGCATCTGTAAGGTTAAAACTGAAACAGAATAACTACTACCTCATAAAACAGAAGCCAATTCAGAGCATGACATTTACTACCACTTTCAGAAAGTGAGGTAAATACACAGTGCAGTGAATGAAAAAACATTTCCTATCTCCTACCAGCTCTGCACAAGCAATGACAGCAGCCTTCAATATTTCTGAGAGTTACTGTGAACGTGGGAAACTATTTCTAGAGTCTGTTGGCAAGTACACAGAAGTATTACTTGAGTACAGTCTTTCTCCCTGTACGTTAACAAGTTACTCACAAGCACTGCAATTCTGTAGTTATTAAAAGAAGACAAAATACAGGGTAGACGAGTGTCAGCTAGCACTGGAATTAAAGTCATGCATTACCACTACAGTGACTGTAGATGATGAGGCAGATTATCTGGCTCAGACAAGATGAAAGAGTTAACTACGTTACATCCCCCTGCCACCCACTCTCAAATACAGAGCATAAGGGTGGAATTTATCATAAAGGAAACTGAGTTTCACCATTTCTTAAAATTCATCTTTCATATGACATAGCATTGTTTAGAAACAACCACAACTTAAAATAACTGAGAAAAAGGTATTTCAGAAAAGGAGTTGAGTAAAACTGGATGTGACTGAATTTTCTTTCTAAATACAAGTCTCACAGAAAAGGGTTAGTTACCCCTAGCATGATAGCAGAACATATTTACTCATTTTCTTTCCTAACTTGACTAGCATGAGAATACTTTCACTTCACTCTTCAGCATAAGAGAAACATATCCTTCAGTTTAATAAAAGTTATTTTTAGAATTAAATCTTCTGAGAATCACTGATGTTCTAGCATCATGCTATCACAATATGAAAAAAAATCCACGACTGCTACCTTTATATAGCTACACTGATCACAAAACATAGATAAGCAGCAGCAATTTAAAACAGTGAGTCCAGCCATTAGTTTCACTTGAAGGCAGGCAACGCTCTATGAGAATTTTAGTTTTATTATGGTTTTTTATTTTCTTTGGGGAAAAAAAAGTTATAGATCTGCAAATAACAAAAGAAATATAAAATAAATAAGGAAAGGTCCATGCAATATCTCTGTTTAAACACAGAATCAGAAAGGAATGAGAGAGAATGAGCTTTCAGAAAAAACAGCAGTCAAAATAATTCCATTTAACTTGCACGGTTTGAGAGACATTCATAAATTGACTCGTACATATTTCACACAATTATTTTATTTTGCTTCAAGACGTTGTTGCAAACCACCATGAACTGCTTGCAGCTGGGCCATGGATCAGAACAGACTGAAAGTGCTCCCAGAGCTTTTGAATGCAGCTGACACCACACGTTCTCTCTGACAGCATCTCCACACACAACACAGCTTTCACCAAATGTACTTCTGGAAGTCAAAGACTTGATAGGGCACCATTAGCACAAAAGCTGCAGCTAGCCCACCATACAAATCTTCTCGCATCTAATCTTGGAATTATTCTTTAGAAGATGCCCATAACATACAGAACCCAGATGAACTCTACACGAGGACCACTGGCTACTCAGAAAGTTCACCCTAAGCGCATCCCAAAGATAGGCATAAAACCTCAGCTTGCAAGTAATCTTTCTTCTGTTCCGTGCCTTAATTCATGAGACTGGTGCAAAACCTGAACAATGACCAAAATGACACAGAACTGCAAGGAACTGATACTAGTAAGCATGAAGCACTTAAAGATGCAAAATGCAGAAGAGTGTTTGCAGTAGGCAGTTTCTACAATCACTCAAGAAAGCCTTCTGAAGTGGAACAGCACTCCCCAGAAGCTGGAAGCAGCAGACCTGCCCCAGGCATCTGTACCAGCAGCAGAGCACCGTGCATACATAACCCAAGGACATAGGGCTGGTAACCAACTTCTGCCAGATTCTTCCTGCAACTTCCAGGAGAGACCTTTCCTGGAATGACACACTCATCCCTTCCTGTACTTTCTAATTTTGTTGTCAACACTTACATCCCAGCCAAGCACTTGACTCTTCTTTTGCAGAACTTCTTCAAACAAAAAACTGGGAATGAAAAGCATCTTTTGCATTTAGACACACAGCTGTGCAAAAATCAACTTTAGTGTTGCTGTTAAAAATGTTAAAATCAATGGGATTTTTTAATTCTTTTTTAAACAGCCAAAAGCCATCTAATTACACAACATACTGCAACAGTGATTTTCCCAAATTCACTCTCCCAGGAAATCAAACTGACAGAACTTTACTCCTAATCTCCTGCTCTTTCCTCTATTGCCATAGATGTTTTTCTTTGGTGCCGCTGCCTTCTGGCTTGCAAGTAGATAGAAAAAAAATAATAATAATGAAAAGAGAGACAAAAGGAAGATAGAAGTTCTTCAATAATCAGTAATGCATGGTGCTAGTAATGAGCCAGGAAACCCACAAGCTGAAGCATCTGAAAGGGATTACAAATACCCTTTCCTGAGGCTACACTTTACCATGGCTCCAACACTCTGCCTGCTAGTAAAAAGAACCCAATCAAAGAAAAATACAGAAGATAATAAAAGGTTATTTGTACTCACATTCATCCTTGTTTTATGACCTAAAACTCTCTAAAGTATGCCTAGCTAATATAGTCCTGGGTTAAGCTCCTTATTTTGACTGTCCATCTCCAGGAGAAAAAAAGCAATATACTGAATGCTTCAATTTGGATATGAAAAATCTCAACAATTAAATAATGTAACCATAGAACAGCAAGTTCCAGCTATACTAATGTTTCAACTACACTAATGTTTCATGACTCATTTTCCCTAGAGGTTACTCTTTCTCCTCACAGAGAAGAGTTTTTCACCATTTACCAGAAGCAAACAGTTTTGTTTATTTTCAAAAGCAAATGCAACGTTCCAGAGATCAATAAACTAATTTTTGAAGTGAACTGTCATATCTGTTTATGGATGATAATCATCATCTGCTTCAGAGGCACTGTGCCACAGATGTTTTCTACAGAATAATAAATACTGAAACGACATTCCTCTACTCCTCCATATACATATCCAGCACAGCACAAATCCCTGTGTACAGCTTTAAAGCAGTGAAAAGTCAGTCAGAAAGTAATTACTACTGAGACACCACCATTCAGTATTTTAATTCCTATCTATTTCTTTCTCCAATGCATCCTAAGTAAGCAAATACTGAAGAAGAATATGCACAGATCTGTTTAAATTACATTCTGATCATTCAGAAATATTAAAATGCAAATAACAAACTACATAAAATCCAAATTCTAGCATTGAAAAGGGATTAGCTTATGGAATCCTCTGCATATTTGTGTAGAGCTCTATCTACAGCACTAACTTTTCTAACAGATTATTACCATGCTTTATCATCTTTACGTAAGGCGATACATTCGTCTGCTTTTAAGCAAGAGACTAACGTTTATTTGCTCATAAAAATATTTTATTTGTCAAGAATCATTTCAGCATGTTTATGTTCAGCCTTGAATATTTTTTCTCCAAGACTTCTTTCAAAGATTTTGAAACCAGCGATGTGAGCAACTCTATCTTCATGCAAGTTCTGAAGGGAAGTGAAAAACACATATCTACAGCCAAGCAATGCATCCTTCTCAGCCTCACTACAAGGATTATTTCCAAAGCGTGTTTTAATTAGAAGCACGATGCTTTATTACAGTTCTCCAGATCAAGAAGAGAGAAGTGGAAAAGCATACCAGGCAAAAGGAAAGGCAAAAAGAAATCTGAGAGAACTGAAGAAGAGCCTGCAAAGATCTGACAGTCATTCTTACAGCTGTAGAGGAAGTAGTACACACTCGCCTCAATTATTTCAGGCAAGTACTGACTTCTATTCCAGATTTCCAGTAATTTCCAGAAATTACTATGGGTGCTGTTTCTAAATTACAAATAAGTCACTGCAGCTGTCCCAGGTGGAGCAGTTTTAGTTTTGATCTTCATTCTTTACTCTCTCTCCATACAATGATGCCCATTGACTCCAATGACAACAATGTCAGGGAGTTAAACCAGAGGAGAGACAGAAAAGTAAACAAAATTCTCTGCTAATTTAGTTCACCAAACAGCCTTTCCAAAGGGCCAGACGATGGTTGTAACAGGCACGAGGAACAATGATTGAGAGGAAGGAGAGCCAGAAAATCTCTCAGAGACAAGCAGTCATCAGGTTGGCTCAGTTTTAAATACATAGCCTGAAACTAAACCAGAGGAAGGTTAGTTTCTAGCCAGGTTCATTTTGACCATTCTCAATTCAGGAGGAGGAAGACAGCAGGGCTTTACCATATGATAAGCAGTGTCATGTCCCTTGCTTGCCTTTTATCAGCGCTCACCTGATTCCTCAATGAGCCAGTTTCTTATGCCCAAGCTCCCATAGGTGTGAAACACAGCAGAATCTGTACAAAAGGTGGCAGCAAAAGGAAAGGGAAGACGGGATAAGGTGAAACAAGAAACTGCACCACTCAATTTTCTGCAGCTCACTGCTCAGCTCTGAGCTGAGTGTTGGAACAAGGAGTCTAGTCCTTTGTTCTTCCACAAACCTAAGCGGAGAGTTTTCATCTCACCACAATACAAGGCACAAGCTGCTTCACAAGATAAAGGCTTTTGTTCCTTGCCACGCTGCGGATACACGCTGGGAAAAACAAGGGTTATATATGCCAATCCAACAACTGATACATATGCTGAAATTACAAGAGTTGTATAAAAAGCATTCTGTGTATTCAGTAATGGTTTTACAGCCACCATCATCAAACATTCGAGAAAAAGGGATAAGAAATTGAAAATTGATCAAGCTTTGGACAAGTCTCAGAAGTTACCAGAAAAAATCATGCATGGGCCTACTTTTTGAATTCACTTTCTCTCCAAACTCCAATTTGACTTTAATTAAGACATGGACAATCCAATTGAGTTAGAATTGTCTTTAAAAAAAAGCAGCAATCCTATCCAGACACAGATGACTTCTTCCAACGAGTGTGATTTGGCACTCTCTGGAGGCTAAGTGCTCTGTAATTAAGCAAAATGAAACTCGTATGGGGATATTGAGAACACTGGAATTATCCTACAGCACGGGTATTATTTGCCAGAACATTATCCTTTTATTGCTTTTATATCATTAAGATGTAAAATTTAATTAGAACACAGCAACAGACTTAGCTTGTATTATGTCTACTTGTCAGCTGTGCAGCTCACCTTCGGACGATATTCAGTATGCAAGCAACATTTTCATACAACAGTTTTGTGTTGTAATAAGAACATAACATGTTATGAGAAAGGGATATCATCAGATGCAGATTTAACTGTGTGTTGCTTACACCTGCAGGACTTCAATAAACCTCAGGAAACTTCAGCAAAGGAACACAAACTCCACAAAAGATTCAAGAAGAATATCAAAATTATTATAAGATATCATTATTAGAGAACATGATGATACTATATAGTATATATAAATAAAATATATGGAGAATAGCACTGGGTCACAGCCACACAAAAACAACATTTAAATGTCTGGCATAAAAATGAAAAAAGATTAATGAAAAACTAAGTTACTTATTTTTCTCAGAAAAGGCTTTTACTGAACTAGAATAACTTCCTAACAAGTCACCATCACTCAAAAAAAGCAGAAAAAAATGTTTCTATTTCACTTCAGTCACTGCAGTGAATGCCATTCTCTTAAAAATATCATCCAGCTGTTCAGCTGACATATGATGATATATCATATGCCAGAGCAGGGCAGGGCAGAGCCCTTTCCAATTGCAGTTAAATGTGTTTATTTATTTATACAGCAAGCAATTCACAGCAGGAAAGCAATCTTTTCATTCTTGGATATATTAAGATATATTAATGGAAGTGTTTAGAGGACTGAAGGTGAGAACAGAAATTGCTGGTTGTTTCTAAGTGACTTTCAGTACCTACATTAAAGACACACAAAATAAAAATAGCGACTTATTCCTGAAATTGTTTTTATTAATTTTGTAATCTCTCCCACCTTCAAGGGGCACTGGAATTCAAATAGGTTCAAGCCATTTCTGCCAAGAGGCAGGGAACACTCAACTCATCATTCTGCTATTTTTGAAGTACCTATTCAAAACATTCATCTGTTTGAAGAGAAAAATTCAGACACCACTTTTAAAGAGAAGGAATTAATATTAATCTTCACATGATGACACCTTCCAGATTTGTTAAAGAACTTGCAAAACTGACCACTGCTAACATATACACGAAGCTTTCTAGTAACAGCCATTAAATACTAATCTGCATATCACACAGGTATTTATTAATGAATGGTCAATTTTTCAATAACCATCTACTGACAGCATCCAAAATGCACTTCATGAATTTCCCATGAATTGGACAATGTTTATTTAAAAATAAAGAAGCCCAACTGACTAAAAGAATTCTGTTCCAGATAGCAAGGAATTACAGCTTGCTGCTTTCATTCAGAAATACCTGAACATAAACACAGATTACAGCAGTCAGTCTGTCATCCAGATAATTCTGTTCCTCACCTACATCACTTAAAACAGTCATTACTTCTCCCTCTTAATTATTTACCTTCGAATTACCTTCCTTGTGATGTTTGGCACAGGATCGAAGCTGATTGATCCAATATTGTTTCTCCTTTGCATCAGCAGCTAGAACAGAAGCAAGAGAATGCAAGGGATCACACGAGAACTCTTTTTTGGGATAACATAAGATGAAGGGAGGAGGAGACAAGAGGGAACGGAGAAGGAAGAAAGAGAGAGGGAGGTTATTTACTCGTTGGGACTGTACGTTCTAGTTTACTCTAATTTAAGTATGTGCAATTTCTGAAGCACAACATGTAAATCTCACTTTAAGATGCTGCAGCCAGCTGGAGCAATAAGCTTATGACACTTCTTCATGGTTATCACTACCAGTTGCTCACAGAATCACAAGGTTGGAAACGACCTGCAAGATCATCCAGTCCAACCGCCCTCCCATTCCTATTAGTACCACAAGCACTAAACCATCTCTCGTAGCTCCTCATCCAGGCGCCTCTTGAACACTACCAGGGACGGTGACTCCACCACCTCCCTGGGCAGCCATTCCAGTGCCTGATCACCCTCTGAGAGAAAAAGTTTCTCCTAATATCCAACCTAAACCTCCTCTGGTACAGCTTCTGGCCGTTTCCTCGGGTCCTACTATTAGACTGGGGGAAGAGGCCAGACCCTTTTGCACCACAACCTCCCTTCAGGAAGTTGTACAGTGCAATAAGGTCTCATTGTTATTTGTCTCATGTTGATTTGAGACACTCCTTACCAGTTTCAGACATTTTTAAAAGCAGAAGTACCTCAAGATGGCTTTCAACTTTTCCTTTAATCATCACTTTCCGTGAAGGACAAAGACCATATCTCAGCATTTAAATATGTGAAAACTCTACATCCAGGCCTGTCAACCAGACAAGTTACACATTCTGCAGACACTTCAGGTCTTCTTCAGTACAGTTCAACTGAACCTCTCTTTACACCTGTATTTTGCTGGTATGCCTATTAAAGATACAACATCCCCTGACCATCCTTGAAAAACCTAAAATTTAAAAATTGAGAATCTTAATAGTATTGCACTGGCATTCTTCCTTCTTCAACCCAGATTGATTATTACACCTTGTTGTCATGACGGTGGCAGTGGAGAAGATTAGAAATTAAATGCCATGATGTGGACAGCACATAAGGTATCTCCCACAGACAATATGCATTTTAAACTCACACGTACTTAACTCCACATTATTATTCCATTGTGTTTTATAGTGTAGCATGCAAGAATACAGCTGTACAAACACTACCTTCTGCCAGTACAGGGAAGTAAGAGATGAATGAGAGGAGATGCAGAAGCAAGAAAAGAACACCACAGCTGGTACTTTAAGCAGCACCTTACCTCTCAGCTTAAATATCTCTCCGTTAGCTGAGTAGACCACCAACATGTGCGGTACTTCATCGCTGGGCGATATTATAGCTCCAGCTAAAGACAAGGCTCCTCGAGGCTTCTGGGTTTTACTTTGTTCATTCACAAAATACTGCAGAATTCCCGTCTCAAAGTCCAGCACGAAGTACCTGTTCAAAGAAATACAACGTTTCTGTGAAATGGTTTTTCAAGCAGTTACTTAGAGGAAAGTGGATCTATCTTTAAAAAAAAAAAAAAAAAGATCATAAACAAACAAGGCTAAGCCAATCTTGGTAAATCAATTCTATAAGGTAACATTATTTTGACTAGTAGTTGTTTTGAGGGTTTGGGGTGTTTTTTCTCAAGGACATTTGATTCTTTTGCACAGGTTTCTTCCAGATTAACAGTGAGGTTCACACAAGTCACAAAAGCAAGGAAAGAAGGCTTTAACTAAAGAGATGCACTGAAGATAGAGACTGCTTCTTCTCCGTTGGTTGCTTTTTTCCCTTTGCATTTACAACCTCTTTATATATGCTAATTTCCTGCAACTAGTCTTCTGAAAAGGAGCAGCTCTTTTTGCAGAAGGATGAGCACAATTAATGTTATGATATTTTCACTTCTGTGATTGTATTTCACGTGCAGATGTTCTGAGTTTAGTTCTGAAAGTCAAGCAAAGGAAACTGAACATTCAGTTCCCATTAAGCACTGGGTAGGTAGGAAGTACCAGTAGCTATCTACAACAATACAGCTAAGATGTGGGAGCAAAAAATAATAATAATAATAAGCAAACAGAAGGTACTGTGTTTGATGATCATCTAATTTCCGAATTAGCTATTCATAGAATGTTTTTTGCAGGATTCTGAGAAAAGCCCTGCGAGGTTGAAACACAAAACAAATGCTTCATGTAATAAAAAAAATACATTTAAAAACAAACAAGTGCAAAAATCAGAGTCCTTACTCATATCTGAAGTCATTAAGCAAAACATCTACTGTTTGTATGGTGTGAAAAACTGTGCTCCATCACAGCTGTTTTGGAAAGGGAAGGAGCAACAGCCTCCTGCTGAAGAGTAAACAACCAACATTATTCTGCTTCAGTCTTCACTCGTTCATCTTCGACTGGCCCCAGCCATTCTATGATAAACTGAACTGCAAGGACTGTAAGACCATACAAATGAAATTAATTGTGCAGTTCAAGTGAGTCAGAAACATTATTTTAAATATAGCCATCTTTCACAACAGCACATATCTTAAATAGCTTTCTCCTGTAGGAATCACACATATAATCAAACAAAACAACAATTTAACTCTTTGCCAAGAGGGGACAGAAAACCTCTTAGCTCACATGAAGGATTCCCAACAGTGTAGAGTGAATATGATGCAAATACGACCCACGTGCTTTCCTCCACAAAAAAATAAAAGTTGAAAAATTTCCAAAAAACAGCCCTAACAAATTGACTAATACCATTAACGTGGGCACTTGGAACACGCATTTGCTATTGTTCCTCCAGTTATATCATACTTAAATATACAAATCTCTGTTCAGTATTTCAGAAACTCTTACTAATCAGACTTGCTATCTCGCATACCTCAGATTTGCTCAGGTTATTACTTTATTCTGAAAGAGTCATTTTGTTTTAGCCCTTTTTTTTCAATATTTCCATATTAAGAACACCTTTAAGCTTTTCCATCACATAACATTTGTTTTCATAGCCTACTGAGGTTCCTGTTGTTCTTTCCTGCTTCTATTTTTCCAGCTAAATAAGTTTGAGTACAATAAGCAACTACTGCCTTAGATCATCAGTGCTTCAGACATTTTGCTTGGGCAAGCATCCTTTGCCACCTTTACACACAACTCTACTCCCTCTGCCTCCAAAACAGAACAAAGATCACCTTTGCTTTAAATTACCCATAGGTAAACAATCCTTGCTTCAAATAATCTTAAGCTAGTGCATCATTAATCCTCACACTTCTGCCCTGACTCCATCTCCCATAAGTATCTCCACAACCCTTCCCTCACTAAACAAATGGAAACCCTCTCTTTGTAATCATGAATCGTCTTTCCACCTATCCTCTACAGAGTTTATCTTCACAGCATAAAAAAGAGGAGAGCAATGGCAAACTGAATGTCAACCACCATCATGTTTTCAACAGCAGTGCTAAAAATAAGGGAGCTCTAAACAGAAATTGCCAACATTTGAAGATTAACTTATTGCCATCTATTACACCAATCTATAATCTCCATGTTTTGCTTGACTTTTAAATGATTTTACAATACTGCTTCCTCTCTTACAAAGCATTTTTCCCTTCTTCTGATTGCTCTGTAGGGAGAGATGATGCACTTAACGGTAAAAATAGCAGAACTGAAAAACATCTGATCAAAATTCTGACTGCACATTTCATAGCACGTTTTCGTTTCACTTACTCTCAGTTCTCCTTGCCCACTTTAGAAATATCTGTTACATATTCAAAGGGATAAAGCAGACAGAAATGAAGCTATGCCCCTGAGAAAATGATATGGTCGCTTGACCCTTCTGCAAGTGTTTCCCTCTATCCAACTGATAAGTTCTCAGTTTTCTATTTATTTAGATTTAGCAAACAAGTCCATTCTGAGCCTGTGACATCCACATGATAACTGCCCCACTTTACTTCACTCCTGTTATCAGGCCATCTTTTATGAACTACATCACATGCAGTAAAGCACTGCATCTTCACAGCTTAGAAAAAAGCAACAACTGCATTAAAAAAAAAAAAACCTCTTCTCCTACCAAGGAAAAAAGATCCTTTGAGTCTATTAGAACAGAGTCTATTAAATTACATCTAGCAAGAGCACTTCAGTTGAAAAATCTTCACATATTAGACCAGCAAAGCACCCCCAGAATGAACATAAGCTCCACAAAGACATGCTTTGCATTGCATAAAGCTACCCCACAGAAGGAAACCAGCCATTCACGTACCAAGTACCTTTCACCAGCACCATGACATCCTGCAGAAATAACTTTTGAAATTCCACATATGCAGAGACGATGGCATCCTTCCATATGCTTGTCATCATAGCCATAGCATCAGTGTTAATTTGACCTTCTAGTCAAGCATAACCTATTTTATATATAGTCTCAGAAAAACAGAACATTACCACTGGCCTCATCCCTTCCGTTTTATAGATGCTTTCTTCGTTGCTTGTAAAAGCATGCAGAACATTTTCAGTACAATTTGAACAGTAATACTAAATGGAAAGAAGATTCAATTTTCATAAGCCTTCACATTGCTCTCTTCAAGTACTCTGCCTTGTTTTGTCATTCCAGATGAATCAGTTTTTATGCCTGACAACTTTGAAAGCCAGAAAAGCAAAGAGAATTATCAATAGAAAGAAGAGTTCTAACTCAGCAAAAACTGTTCAGGTCAACAAAATAGCTTTCCTCTGATTTTTAAGAGGTCAAAAATCAGTAACTTTTCATAGTCATCCATTCTAACTGTGACCTTGTTCAAGTTGAACAGAAAAGTATTTGATTCATGACTCCCCTTCCCACCTTTCTCACAGCAGTATCCCAGAGAAAAAAACAAAAAAGGAGGGAGCTGCACAGATATCTATAAGACATCTATAGCCTCACAACAGAGGCAGGTGGATAACACTTTCAAAAACATTAAAGTGATAAAAAGGAGCTAGGAGAAGGAATGAGGGATAAATGTTCAATCAAGCAACACAAGACTTCAGGGGAAAAAAAAAAAATAGAAGAAACAGAAACAGCCTCCAAAAACATTTTCTTATGTCACAAAACAAATAATCCAGATGAGACTATCAGAAAAACACAGGAGAAATGGAGACCAGATTCTTTCATTAACTGAGGATGGAAAAGCAATATATATATAAAGCAAGAGAGAAGTAATGATGCTGCATGCCCTATTTTAGAAGCTTGATGTAACTGTAATCAAAAGAAGAAGGGTATCTGGTAACTTGAGTTCCACAAGTCATTTGTTCTGCACACCAGGGAAATAACAGCATTAACTTCCCTAGAACTGATTAATCTTGTCATCTTTTCCTCTGTTACTTTACTGAGCTTGCTCATAGAGCACACAGTTACCCAGGACATCGCATTTCTGTAATTAATTTACAGATTACCGCTGATGAAAACTTCAATATACTCTTAAGAGAACAGACAGGCAGGAGGTAGCAGAGCTGAGTTATCAAATACCAGACATACAACAGCAAGAGTCATACAGAAGTTACAAAATAACTGTAACTGCCACACACTTCCAAAAGAACCCTTGGTATTTCTCTTACACTAAAACTGGAAAAAAAATCTTTTATTTAATTAATATTCATTAAAAGAGACCACCACTATTGTTCTAACCTCACAGCTGCTTAAGCACTGTCCACATTTGATACAAACCGTTTGGAAAATACCAGCTTCCTGCTCCTCCGGCCCAGCTCCAGCTCAGCAGTCTCCATCAAGATCCTGAGATTCACCACGGATCTTCCTATTCCTCCCCCACTTCTTCAGGGCACTTGCCACAGACCTCCCTGCTCATGGGATTCACTCTTACATTTCCTCCTCATCCACGGAACACAACTCCACAAAATGAATTGGCCATATTTCTGACATTTACTCTGGAATTACTTTCAACTTCAGCAGCTGAGCTCCCTGTGTTTGCTCAGCACAGAGCAGAGGAGCTGAGGGGAGGCATCACGGCGGCTGCAGCTGCTCACGGGGAGCGGAGGGGCAGCGCTGAGCTCTGCTCTGTGTGACAGACACGACAGAACGGAGCTGTGCCAGGGGAGTCAGGTTGGGAGTTAGGGACAGGGTCTGTGCCAGAGGGCGGTGGGCATGGAGCAGCCTGCCAAGGGCTGTGGGCACGGCGCTGAGTGCCGGAGCTCAAGGTGCATTTGGACTGTGCTCTCAGACACTGGGCTTGGGTGGTGCTGTGTGGAGCCAGGATTGGACTCCCGGGATATTCTGTGATTCTTTGCTTACTGCCCAGAAGTACACTGTGTCAAACAAGTGGAAGATATAGCTTCTTCTACTGTCCACAAGTTACAGCAGAGTATTTTCAAGTATTTAATTCTCATTGTCCATAAATACCTAACAACTGAGTCCATCAGATGTATTACCAACTGATATCAATTACAAGGTAAAACATTCGGCAACACTCAGCAATCAAGAATTGTATTTCTGCTTTAGAAAAAACAAAAAAAGACTGTCAGGTTTTTAATGTAACTCGTGCATTTGTTAAAAAGGCCTGATGACAACACAATTTCTATTTTACTTGTATTTCAAAACCGTTCCTCTCCACCTAAATCCCAAGCCTCATGAATTTTGTAACTACCTATCCTGACACTCATCATTCAGTTCCATTCCTAACCCCTCTATCCATCCACCTTGACAGCCATTTCATTAATAAAATGAAAGTCAAGCAGTGCAAGCATTACACACTAGGAAGCACAACTCAGTTGCTTTCTAAATTTGTGAAGCTGAAAAAAAGAGACTCAAACACTGTACAAATCAACTATTTCAACTGGATTTCACATTTACTGTTAAGTGTATTTTTATAGCAAACTATGGAAAGCTTACTTTTGCTTCCCCATTCAAGAAGAATTTAACAAATAGCAATAGTTTTGGTTTAGGGAGCAATAAAATGCTTGTGGTATATTAGAACAAAAATGGTCTACCATCTGAACCTGCCAGAACAACAGCTACAGCATTTTCTGCAAAAAAACAAAACCAAACCCACTCTCTTATATTGCCAATATACTTCTTATACTGCCCCAGTTTGAGAGGATCTGAAAACATCTAAAACTATCAGAAGAACAACATAAACATTTCCCATATGATTTATTTACGTCACAGGTTTTCAAGAAATATCACTTACACATTTCCACAAATGACAAATTTTAGTATTCTCATATGGAAATATATTTTTTTTTCATTAAAAAAAAAAAAAAAAAAAATCAAAACATCTATAGGCATTTAAACTTTCAGTTTCACACTCATAACATGGCACATTGCCCACTGAAGCTGACACTGAATAGAAATCTCAACTCACACATAGGTGTGCCCCCAGCAGAAAAACACCACCTCTTATTATAGCTACGATCTTTTCTCTGCTCTGAACACATCCAACTGTCTGAAAATAAGTTTTCATTACTCTGTAATGCCAGGAAGTTCTCTAGGTAGGACTGCTAGTTCTCCTTTCAGTCCACTGCAATTCACCTCCAACAACTACCAACCAGCTGCATGTCCTTCACTGTTTCCATAATCTTCAAGAAGATGGCATTTTCAAAAATAATCAAACTATTCTATAATTCCTTATTTAATGTATGTAAGAATCGCTTGACAAAGTAAATGACTGCATCCAAGGAAAGTTTATGGTTCTAATAAGTGGAAAAGAAGTCATACAGAAATATTTCATTTTTAGGGAACTGTCTTGTTAGGCCACCTTGGAGATACGTATGCAACTAATTAACTGCTGTTGGGTTTCCCCCCCTCTTTTACCTTGAGCCATAAGATTAATGAAATTGTTCATTGTCAATAAAGAAGCCTGCGTACACTTTTGACAATCAAGGACTTTGCTGGTGAAAGTCATCTCTGAAGACATCATTTGAAGACTGGTGGTTGGAGAGCACGCTTACATTTTGGTTACCTTTTAACATCCTTTACTGAGGTTCTTCAATTTCTCATTTTTTTTTAAGTAAGAAAAAATCAAACCTGCAGTATTCTTTAGAAACTTTACTGACTTTGAGCAACTCAGAATGAAAACTTCATTTTTAAAAACAGTTCTACTAATCAAGTTGAACTGCAACTGGGAACTTTTGGAAGCATTACACATCTAAAACAGAGATAAGAAGTAGAATTATTACTCACAGTTAATAGATGACTTGTTTCTGATTATCACGCTCTCCTTGATTTTAACCACAGATCCACAAAATCTCAAGAGAAATCTCTACTGCTTTCCCAAGTCCCGGTCAATTTCTACATATCTACGTGAGTACACGTCATGAACAGAAATGTCACTTCTCATCTGAAGAAGCTACATTTGCTTCATAAGTTCAGTTTTTGCTTCCTCAGCCAATTACCTTCCCCTGCTCAACAGTCTGAAATTCTATAGACAGCAACAGACTAAGGTCAGCTGCCCTTTTGTAAAAGGAGAAGACAGTAAAAATAAAGTAATACTATATAGTTCTCTAATTTCAAATGGACTTGCTTAGAGGTTGCTTTTTTGGGCTGTGAAGAAAATATAGCCTTAATGATAACGCATCTATTTTTCACTCATCAGGCTTGGAATTCATACCAATTACAAAAAAGAACATTAATTGTCTTTATCCATGCTTCAGCACATCCAACACCACCACACTGAGGGACAGCAATTTATAGCAAACAGATAAACAAAAGGTACACAATTGAGATTGATACCATAAGCAGCACTTAGAGCTTACACTCCTGTGAACTGGCTGGCTGCCCAATGCTATTTGTGACATTTAACAATCCTTCCTATCTTCCTTTTTTTTTTTTTCTTTTTTTTTTTTTTTTAATTTGTTCTAAATTTGCTACTACTTAATTCAGCAGACTTCACTTCTGTATTGCAGATCACAGAGAAAAGGCTAACAGTGACATAACTGGGAGGAATAAACAGGTCAGTGCAATCTTAATTATAACAGTATTATTATCCAGTTCAATTTACGTCACAGATGAAAAACAGAGTTTGCAGATGGAAAAATAAATTTTCATTTACAAGGAAAACAACTTTGACACAAAACAAGCACAGAGCAACTCCATGTTACTTCTAATAACTGGACTACAGCCAAAAGGGAATTGGGCTTGAAAACACTGGAAATATCCAAATAATTTATCAGGACAGCATCTCTGATAAAAGCAGATTTTATTCACAATTGCAGTGGCGGGCATCCTGCAAATAGGTGCACATGCACTACTTCAGGTTCACAAATCTTCCCAACACTTAACTAAACATATGGATACCTGCTAAACATACATAGCTGCTATTTACACATGCTTATTGCTAATTGCTTAACTTCTCCTCCTCAAGTTTTCTATCACTCAGGTCTTGCCTGTCCAGCACCAAAAATTAGTAGTCATTCTACATAACAAGCCTGTTGATATCCTTCTAAGTCACTAAGTCACCTTGTGTCACTAAGGAGTGGGACCTCTAACTCGTCTTCAACTCGAGGCTCAGAGGTATTCCAGATGGCTGGACAGACAAGAGCTGCAGTCTTTGTCCCTATAAATTACTCCATCTACCTAATCCCTGTGACCACAAATTACTTCACCTATCTGCTGAGCATGCAAAGACTATCAGAGATCCCTGATGAGGTAAAAAGACTCTCCTGAAAAGAACTATTAGGAGAATGTTTATCTTGTCAGTTGGCAGCCATCAGAAATCAAGTTCTTTACTTTCTGTTTTCCAAAAATCCAGTGGGTTTAATATTGTTTAGATTTTGCACACCAAGAGGATGCAAAGAAAATACAATGCATGTACTCTGCTTAGTCTAGAATAGACTAATATAGTATATAATAGTCTAGAATAGAAGACTATTCTATATAACAGTCTAGAATAGAAGAATATTCTCACAGCAAAGTGCCACAAGACTACTCAAACTAACTCTTTGTAGAGCCTAAGATCAATCAAGGTGAGACATAAGGAAAGAAATCAACTCATTTGCTTTCATCATACAATAAATCACGCTCACAAAAAAAACCCTAAATATTGAGGGAATCATACATCACTACAAAGTCTTAAGCATCTCCAGAAGCAACACAATCAATAGAATTTGATAGGTTTGGCGTTTATGCTTCACATCAAAAACTGCATTGTGTCTAACAAACTCCTTTTCCACAAAGTATTTAAAAATTCAGTACGAAATAAGCAGTTTCACACACCAAAAATACATCTCTCCAACAAGACAAATACCAGATTGTGGAAAGCTGAAATTTTGAACTAGAAGGCTCTATTATGTCCATTAAACATACTGTAAATGACCTTAAAACCTAAGAATCTCAGAGGCTTATTTGAGTGTAAGTAATAAGATGACACTGAATGTAGCCAGTGAACACAGCTGCTCCAATTGACAAGTCTAAGTCTGACTGATGCTATTATGCCATATTCCTTCAGTAGTATCTACACAGAGATGTGCACACAGGGAATGCATTTTCTGTACAATCACGTATGATGACAGATCAATAATGAAATTAAACTTGACCAAGAGCCAATACATTACAGAGATTTCTGACAACTACTTGCCATATTTTGCAGGATTCTTCATAGACTGAAAGACATGACATTACCTTGGGTTTTTTTGGTGTTTGCTATTATAACATCCAAAAATCAATGAAAAATAATCATTTGATAACTTGGTTTTCCTACAACATAATGGGAGAGTAGCAAATTCAGACATCTTGTATCCTATCTCCACCATGCCCAATGGAAGTCTGAAATCGTTGGGTTTATACCAGCATGATCATGCAGCAAAGTTTAAAGAAAACCACATCCCACAGACATGTGTCAGACAGTCAGGTCTACATCACAATTTTATCTCAAGCCACTCAGTATCATCCATAATCTAAGTTCTCTGCTATTCGCTGCTAGTAAACTTCAGTGATGTCAAAACATACAGCAGAAAAAGACTGCTGAAAACAAAGAACATCTATCCAACAGAAGTACCCACACGCCCTTCTTCACCTTTAGCTATTGGAGCCTGTCCTCTAAGTTATGTTAAGTGAGGCAGACACCATTACCAAAAGCACAGAAAATGCAGGAAGGAAGGAAGCAGTGAATATTTATCACAGGTGCCTACTACACAATACCTTCCAATTGTCCTATCCTAAACTGTCCTATCACTTCCCTTGTACTGCATGCCAATGATGAACCCAACCCATACTTGCAGAGGTAAATCTGGTTAATATTTCTCTAACCTGTATCTCCCAACTCTTCCTTTCTCTTCTGTGACAACCTGTAAGGATTAAGTCCAACTCAAACCTGCATTACTGTGACTAGATATTATGTCCAGCCTGGCGAAGGCACCTTCACCCATTTGCTGATTTTGAGACATCTTCATTACCAAAAATTACTGGTTTCAAGCAGAAAAGTACCTAAGCATAGGACAGCCACTGCGGGCCTGAGGTTTTATGTCAGATCTGATATTAGTTTGGATGTCACCTGGAGATGAAGTACTCTCGGGGACTGAAATATTAATAAACCAAATAACAAAGGCACAGAGAGCGACCCTGAGCAGCAGCAAGAGCACTGAAACTGAGGAAGAGATGATTGCTGGCTGCCCAAGCCCAAACACCTCCACGTTGGAAGTCTGGAAAACTATTCAAGTAATCAAGACCACAAAATGGACTGCAAATAGAGCTAGCTCAAATAACAAGAATACTCTGACTTCAATTAGAGTAGCTGTAGAGTAGTTCAGCTACTCTAGATGCCTACTTCTTTGTTCAATTTAACAGTGAGAGAACGGAAATTAGAAACAGTGTTCAATCATAGCTTGAGCCAATTTCACAAAGAAAAGGAATCTGTTGTCTTAACTCAGAAGTTATTTGGGCTGCAATGTCTTAGAGTTAAAAGCCATGGAAATTGCCTGTGCAGCTGAAACACAATAGGTGAAATGTGCTACAGTGACAGCCTGTCACTTAAAACAGGTACAGCACAGTGGTTAGTCAGGGAACTTCAGGGAGTTGACCAGCATATAAAGAATGAAGAGCAAATACCAGTGCAAGTAAATTCTTCTTTACTGCTTGCAGGATACTAGGGTCAGTTTAAGAGAGCATAAAAACCCTGAAATCAAGGAAAGTTAAATTTTATGCTATAAAAGCTGCTCTATTTTGTAGATAACACTTACTGGAAAAAATATCTACTAGAAAACAGGACTGTCTCTTACTTAGTTCTTCCCTCACATTTAAACACGCAATACAATAAGTGAGAGGGGATTCATAGAATCTCTTATTAAAAGCACCCAGAAGTTTTCATTAGAAAGATATTACTGAAAATTAATTAGAGCAGTCACTCATGTAATGGTTTATGGAGACAGGAACTTGGTTTTATCACAACCACTCTGCTGCCAACGAGCGATGGACAATTTATAGAGCAGAAGAAGATGACAATTAAGGAGCAGACAAGCAGAACAGTTTGGTCATTGGATTTGCCAGAAGCCTTCAGCAGATATACCTAAAACTAAGTAAACAGAAATCTGAAGACTCACATTGACACTACAGTTCAGTATAAAACACTATTACTTTGACTTCCACCCACAAACAAAAGCAAAGCATACAGTCCCTCACTGGACTGTATCTTCTAGGGACTAATAAATAAGTTGGTGAAGACAGTTTTCTTTGTACAAGTTCTTACCAAAACTAGCTCACCAACAAGCATCTTGGACAACTTAAAGATGAGAACTAGTTGGTTACTCCTTCCTAGGCTTATTAGACAACTGATGGAGGGGAGGGGGAAGGGGGTCAACTGCCACCATAGGCCTGTGTTTTGACAATATATTGGTGTTATTCTTTCAAGTTATACAGAACATTGGACTTTCTCCTGCAGCTTCAACAAACTAAGCAAGCACTTACTGGTGACAGCAAAGATTTAACTGTTATCCTTGAAGCTGGAGTACTTTACAAGACAGATATTGACATTTAAGATATACTTACAATTTTTTCATCTTTTTTTTTTTTTTTTTTTTTTTTTGTCAAGTTTATTTGTCACTTCCGTAAGTGGAATCCCATGGCCATGAGTGAGTGCAGTGAGGAATAAGTAAGAAGTTTACTTCCGTTAGGTGACAGTGTGTTTTTAATTCAGTTCAAAAAACCTTGTGAAACCGAATCAACTGAGGGCTGTTTTAGTGACATATTGTGTTGTTGTATTTATCAGCACGGATAAAACTGCAGAAAGAATTCTGATGTTTAGACTTTTCTGTATTCAACACTACTAAGAATCACAACTGATGGCACAATGGTCTGAGTATTTTCCTTCAAAGAGAGGAATAAACACAATACTAGTTTCTTCCCGTTCATTTCTACCTTATATTATCTATTTGACCTCTGGCTTACCATCTGCTAATCCAAAAACCTATATATAACGAAAAATTAAACCTACAAGTAAAAGCACAAACCTAGTATATTCTGTATTTTCAACACCCTCAGGCACGCTGTGTAAAGCTCTGGTTAATGTCACTTCTGCTAAGCTTAAAAATGACCAGCAGGTAGAAAAAGTTTCCTCTGTTTCTTTTGACGTATGAGAAACAGCCAGGATGTCGTATGAACCTAGAGATATTAGCTCCAGCTTTCTCTAGTCTTCCTGAGAGAGCAATGTGACAGAAATACTACCAGAAGACAATAAATAAATTAATACAAAAATGTGTTCATGTAGAGCAAGCAGGAAAATACTCAAAGGTACACAGGAAGCTACATCATCCCATACATTTTGAAAGTTTTCAGACAAACACCATTCGAAAACACCAAAAGTCACCTTTATCGCTGAATACACCCAGGCTCCAAATCACAGGTGCCATTAATGTATTCCAGGCAGAAGAAGCTGTTATGTCTGCTCCCACTTCACTGCTGGAGATCATCGCCCCTGCAGAGTGAATAAACCTGTCCTCAGTGAAATTAAAATTGATGGACTCATGCTGGGTGACACTGTCTCTTGCACTGATCCGCTTTTCAAACATTGTTATTTGGAAGAAAGTAGGAGATATTTGTCTATGTGAGTTGCTTGTATAAGACTGCAAAGAAATGACATCTGCTGGAAGCCAAAGCCCTTCCAAAAGTTACACTTCATCTAATTTGCATGTGATGTATTTCTATGGAAGAAGACCAAAAACAAAACAACAACAAAAAAAAAACCCAACACAATCATCTTATTCTTATAATTGTTTAGATTCTGCGTGAATAATTCAAAACAAGTACACTGAAAATAAGAAAAAAAAAAGTAGTCCTGGTATTTCTTAATACACAGAACTCCTTAATGATCAGTAAATAGTAAATATTAAATATCTAACGTTGATCTTTTAATCTGAGTTACTTATTTTTAAACAGAAATACGATATCTTGGACATTTACACCACAGTCCACAGCAACTGTACATAAACAAACAACAATGTGCCTCCTAAATCTCAGATAATTGGGCAAATAAAGTGAACCGCACTTAGAAAACTTAAGTGAAAAACAATCTTACTCTTGTTCCTCAAGGAAGAATTACAGAATGGCCTGGGTTGAAAAGGACCACAATGATCGTCTTCTTTCAACCCCCCTGCTACGTGCAGGTCGCCAACCAGCAGACCAGGATGCCCAGAGCCACATCCAGCCTGGCCTTGAATGCCTGCAGGGATGGGGCATCCACAGCCTCCTTGGGCAACCTGTTGCAGTGCCTCACCACCTCTGTGTGAAAAACTTCCTCCTGATATCTAACATAAACCTCCCCTGTCTCAGTTCAAGATGATTCACCTTGTCCTATCACTATCCACTTTCATGAACAGTCATAAGAACTGAGGACCATCAAGACCATAAAGGACCACTTTAAAAGCCTAGTTCAACTGAAGAAACCCTCCTCTATTCATCGTTACATCAGAACTACCAGTCTGTCGCCTTAGTTTTTCACTTCCTGTCTTTGGCCAACAGCAATACTGAGCACTGCATTCCAGCAGAATCTGTACAATAATAAATGTTGTTAGCTAAAGCAGAAGATGGCACATAATTTGCCAGGTCAGACTTCAGGTAGGAGAGGAACTTCAGAGAATCATCCACCTGGTAGGACAGTGATCCATTGCCTCTGCCAGCTACTAGCATCACATGGAAACCACTGGCCTGTGTTTTCAGCTGTAGATCTCAAGCCTCTGGTAACAGTACACGGCAGAACTCACTTCAGTTTGTCCTGCACACAGTGAAGCTCACTTACTGCTGCATTAGGAACCCTCAACTATTCCAGACTTCTGGAAATTCAGCTTCCATGCAACTGCATGCAACACCTTTCTCCCACACTGAAAACAGCCTCTCCCACACTAACAACCACTTTACTAATATGAATCTTTTATGACCAAAGAAAACAGATGATAAGAACAATTTTACCACTCAGCATCAGCAGCCCTGCCAAGTCAGATTCCACTGTACTCAGTGCTACACCAATTTCAATTTTAAAGTCATGAAAACATGGCATTTTGCAGGGACCTCCGACACTGCGTATGTTTCTGTCAAATCCCTTGTTATATCTTACTGAATTGGTCAAACCATATTTGCTGGGCAGCCAGCAAGTAGGTAATTTTCAATCAGATTTGACAAGAGTTAACACAGAAGCAATCAGGCTACTCTACAGAAGGCACAGGCTCACCAATAACTTTTTACAAGCACAACATGATTTCTGTTGTCATTCCTAGCATTACAGCCAAGCCAGTTATAACAAAGCAATTCAGGAATTTCTAATTTAATCCACCCTCCCACATGAATGAGTACCTTTGCCATAACTGATGTTATGAATGACTGTGATCAAGCATTGTGAAAACAGAAGTTTAAATTCTTCGCTGTTGCAATATGCTAGTGCTTTGATATGACAGAAATTTCCAAGAAAGCTTTAGGCACAGTCTTTTTACTCACTGGAACAATCCGAGAACACAGCTAGGACAATAAGCTTTTGCACTGTCTCACCAAAACTATAGAAACTGCTTTCCATTAGCCTTAGCTTGACAGAAAGATGCAGGTACTTCCTTTCTCCCCTGAACACCCAGCAGTATGCATTCCCACTTCCAAAACAAATCATGTAGAAAGCAAGATTCCCAAGATTACCATCTGGTTACCAGGAGCAGTTTCGGAGTTGAAGTGTTTAAAAGCCTTGTCTTGTAACTATTAAGAGCAGGTTGTTAATCTCCTGTTTCCAATATTGGACACCCTCATCACTTTAAGTATTGGCAATTATGTTGCAGATGCAAACAGCCAAACTCTAGTAAAAGAATCAGCGGGTGTATGACGAAATAAGGCAATGACAGTGCCTTCTAGTAGGACACAAACCCTACAAAGCAATAGCAGGTAAAAAGGAAGGAAAATTTGCTCATCCCTGCCAATGACCAGTGATAGCTCAAGAGCAGTGCAATCTCTATCCAGAGAGACACGACTCCCTCAGCTGCTAACCCTTACATGAGAGTGAGGATGGATGGATCCAGGCTCCACACCTTCCAGTCCCTCAGGTGCACTGCTCGTCCCTGAGCTCCCTGGGATAGCCATGGCTTTTCACCTGGTGCTCAACCATCGGTTCAGGCTGTGACCTGGCAGTTCCACTGCAGTGGGTCAGAACAGTTTCATTTGATTTGTACAGCTTGAACTCTCCCATTTCTGCTCTGCTTTTTGTGGTGGTGTTTCTTCCTTCTAGCTTCTGTCACCGTCTCTAATTATGACAAAAAACAATACTGTACTAAGTACTTGTCTATTTAACCACTTCTTTGTAGTTTTCTTCCATTTTCTTCCCAAATGGTACAAACTACTCACAAACACTCTCAGCAGATGCTGATCCTCAGCTGTTAGTTTCTCTTGCCTAGCACCCCAAACAGAAAAGATGTGATTCAGAACATACACCGTTATTCTCCCTCTCCTCAAAACAACTTGCTTCTAAGACATTATAATTGGAGATGTTCAAGTGAAGAAAACAAAATTCTCTAATGGAACGCAAGTCTCAAATGAAAACAGAACCCACAAGTCATGCATTTAACAGCCATATCTAAAAAGCATTATTTTGCACACACATTATTTCTCACAAGAAAACACTGTAAAGAAGTAATACTTCTCAACGTAGAGAGCAAAAACTAACACATTTTCCTAGCAGTGATTTGATACTGAAAGGTCATTCCTGTTCTGCAGTGCCCTTTGGTACCCTGCTGCCTCCCTCCCATACATTTCTCCATACACCATATCCAGCACTGCACCCTCTTTGCTCAGAATGAAATGAAAAGCAATGGCAAGGAAATAGTGTGATAGAAGGAGAAAAAAAAAAACAAACACTAAATACACTTGGAGAAAAAGTCCCTAACAACAGACTAAAATTCTTGCAAATAACATTAAGGTATTCCTTAGATTCCTCCAGTAATCGATGCTTGCTGTTAAAACTGCAATCACAAGCCTGCCTACCACAGTCCATGAAACCACAACAGAGAAGGGAATTTTGGGGAGGAAAAAAAAAAAAAGGACACAACATAACTTCTGCATCGAACACTGGGCAATAAACCAACTCCTAACTTTAAATACTCTTTGAAACAGAACAGATTCATCAAAATTAGTTCAAGTAACTAAAATATGACAATACTATTATGGAAAAAAGAAGCAAGCAGAACAAGTATAGATCATTATAGATAAGGCACAAAAGCAGAGCTCCAGTAGTTTCCAGATTTCCAGAACTTAGTTACAGTTCCATAATTTTTATAGTTTCCTTTTAAAAAAGTGTGCAATTCAGTATTCCAATAACTAAATCCAGTTGAAGGAATGTAATGAAAGTCAAAACTCAACATATGAGTACAGTAGGCATTTTCAGTCTCTTAGACATCTGTTCTTGATGTCCTGACACCATCTCAAAAATACAATCTGTGAGAAACCGTACTGTATACTCTTCCTGTACCAGCTGCTTTCTCTATTATCACTGACAGTTCCATTTAAGCTGTCCAAGTCCCTTGGTTGAGATACCTATTCCACACCCCTAGTGTTCAATCTGTTCAGACATAAATTGTGAAAAATCCAGTCTTAAGCTCAAGGGGAATAAAATTCCAAAAGGTTTCAAGCCATTGCCTAATCTCTGGAACCAACGGTCAGCCTGCCCAGTTCTAACTATTAGAAAATGCAACATTTTTACAGCTGATCTCTTTACCTTCAAGTATTTTCTCCAATTCACTTCCTAGAACACCTACCAACCCTACACTCATTGCCACAGCATCAAATAAAAGATCAGATAAAGGAGAAAATATTGAGAAGGACCCTTCAAACACTAGAAAGAAGACAGGTAGATTCATGCCACTTATCTGGTCCTACTTCGTATCCCTTCAGACTTAACTGCCAACCCGGCAATCCAACACAGGAAGGATCAAGACAAGATTCAGCACCTTTTCAACACTTTTTCCTCAAGACTTTAATTCTTCCATTTAAAAACTAGAAAAGACGTGAACCCAAGCCATCAGGCTAACAGTTCTAAGCTGCTCCAGCACCTGCTTAGAAGGTCTCGCCATTTCCTATGACTCATCCTTCAGCACAGAACTCCTACCGGAACATCTGTGCCCAAGTAAGGCCCACCTGAGCCTCCTACCAACTTTCACAGTCGTCTGCACCCTCTATTACAGCTCATGCATGACAGAGACAGTCCCAACAGACTTCACACACTGACAGTGTGGCACAGTCACAGTGTGAAAGGGGAACCTTCAGTTCTTCCTACGTTTGAACAATCCGCCAGCCTCCCAAAGCCTAGCAGAATTGCAGTATGTGTTACAGGCTTTCTTCTGAGCAATATTGGACACTTCAAGCCCCTGGGAAAGACAGGGCAGCTGAAGGAGACTGCCCAAAAACACCACCTGCTTACCGCCTGCAACTAATTCCTACATCTATATCCACATATATATATACATATATATCCAGAGATTTGCTTTCAGATAGTGGCTGTTCTCTTACCTTCTTATGCTAAGTCTCAATTAGTACCTTACTTAAGAAAAGTGTAACATGTTATTTTCCCAGCATAATCACATTTTGCTATCAAAATATAACTGGGGATGTGAAGGGGGTTTGTAACTAGCAGTCCCCCAGCAAGTTATTTAATTATAGAAGAAACCTGAAGAGCTAAAAGTTTCTGGTATCCCAGTCTTTTCTTGTGTTATTTTTCTGATTTTCTATGATTGTTCTCAGGACATTCTGCACTGAGACCTGCCAAAACTAAGTAGCCCATGTATTAATTAAAAAATTCAATTTAAAAAAAAAAAAAAAAAAAAAAAAAAAAGTAAAAGCAAGAAAGTATTTACACAACTAATCCTGGTTTATTTTCATATTGGCTAGGTTTCAAGCTGACATATTTTCAACACTCAGAAGCCAACCCCTTAAAAAGTACATCCAGAGAAAGACACTGACTGCACTGCAATACAACACTACAATCCAACAGAGTACAAAGCATATTCCATCCCATCAACAAATAATATAGCATAAATATAGCTACCTTGAGTCAGCTAAGCTTTATGGAGGTTTTATCACAGTTCACTGACTTCTCTGTCAGACCTTCATAGTTCAACCTTGTTTTGCAATGCCCTGTCTTCAGCAAGAATCATTGCCAGAAGCCAGCAACTCCTCAGCATTATGTTTCTAGCTACGTATGGAACATCAAGGAATAAGAGACCTCAAGATGTAATAACTTTCCTGTAAACTGAAAGACTACTGTTTCAATTTGAAAATCACAGCATCTTATAATCAATGAGAGCCACTTTTGGATCTCAGTTCTGCTGCAACAGATAAACCTAAACACATATCTAAACCTCTGACAATGATTTAACAAGGAAAGGCTCTTTTATTAGGGATCTAGCACTTCTTCCTCTAATCTCAGTAGACGGTGCTTCATTTAAGGCTTGCCCAAATTCTACAAAGGACCTATGGTATTACCTGATAAAACAGACAATTTTGGGGATGGCTTTTGTTTTTTAAAAAACACCACAGTGTAAAATATGGGTTTGTTTTTGTTTTTTTTTTTTTAAAGAAAAAAAGATAACAGCTGTGCTACAACTTAGTTCTAGAAACTACTTTTACAGAGTAATGAATTGCAAGGCCGACAAGGATACAACCTCACTGTCAGGTTTTTTTTTCAATTGTATGTGTTGTAATGTGTTCCAAGCATTAATAACATTTCCAGCAAAGCAGTAAATTAGAACAGTTCATAACTCACTTTTATCTGAAATGTTCTTGTCTTCATCATCTAGGCCAGGGTTGTAATGCCAATACAAAACTGGTGCATACAAGAATTTGGCTCCTTTTTTTTTTTTCCTGATAATTCTCTCATGTTCATCTAGCTATTGTAGCATGTGGACCAGCGTACATTACCCGTGTAATTTATGTGGGAGAAACAGCCTGGTTTTAGCTGTTTTTAAACCCTGGAACACATCATAAGAGCTGAAGCACCACTTACAAAAGCAATAAGCACAAAGATTTCAAAGGCAGTTTCCAGATGCAGAAAGGCATGCACTGATGCCAGGAAACAGCAGTCCTCATACCAGTTCTTCATTCCTCTCTCATTCCACGTAGCATCGCTTACATAATTCATAAAGGTATATTCTCCACAGTTATTCCAGACACAAATTATTATAATATATTCTATATGATTACATGGACTCTCAGACACTTTCAGGCAGACACACACCTTCTGAACACACCTGTTGGTGCAATAATTTGCATGCAAGTTAAAACCAGATATATTATTCCATCAAATTTGTTCTGTGTGATTACTACACTGCTTAAAGCAGCTGTTATTTTTCACTTTCAAGACGATAACTTATCATCTAGGTTCTCCAAATTGAACCTCATGAATATTGGCACTTCTCCCAACAGCAACGCTCATTTAAAATACTATTTCACCCACAGAACCTGTTGAACAAGTAATATTTATTCTATGCTCACACACAAGGGGCTGAGAACTCAGCTATGTTAATACTTACGCCATTTTTGTGAGTTGCCTGTATTTTTTTAAATATATTTATTTATATGAAACTAAATAATGCAATGGACAATTTAAGGAGGTCCTGCTTCTGGATTTTTTGTATTTCTCAGTTTCTCTCTTCCCTACAGTTTGTTTTCCTTAGCTTTAAAAAAAAAAAAAAAAAAAAAAAAAAAAAAAAAAACCTGTAATCACCAAATCCCCAATTTGAAATTACAAACATATTCAAGACCACGCCAAGCCTTCTCTAAACATCATATGTGTAGTTAACAAAATACGCAAGTTAGAGATGTAGTCAATGAAATACGTAAAGTGGGGGCTGTCAAGGTCACCAGGGGTAACCAGGCATAATCTGCGTGGGCCCCCTTGCGTGGTTAACGAATACGTGAAAGGGGGGCTGTGGAAGATATCAGGCTCTGCGGGGGCTCCTTGACTTATGAGAAAACCATGATGAGACATGGCAAGACAAGACATGCCACACGTCTATTGGGCACAGATAACCGTAGCAAGGGTGATTGGTAGCACTGTGATATAAGGGACAACTATAAGAAGAGTGTGCTGCTTGCAATAAATGCCATTTTGCCGCTCACCACATTGGTGTCATAAAAGCGTGTGATTTGGCCGCGGCGGTCTGAGCACTTTACGATGGGACATTAATCAGAGGTTGCCAAAGCAAAGGCAACACATATGGATGAAACTAAGACACACAAAGTAAGGAAGCTGCTTTCTAGCTACCACTGCACTGGCTCATTTCCATCTCTTATCCAGCTTACTTCTATCTCTTCTCCATCTCAACAAGTCCAAACAAAGCTCTGCGGAATCCAGATCTTTCTTTCTTACTACATCATCTCACGAGACCTGGAATTTCCCAGCTCTACATGTCAACTCTCTGAATAGGGCTGGCCCTACCTTTTCTCTTGAAATCATTGATTCATTGACTAAGATGAGAAGTTCAAGTTTCTGTGTTTGGTCTTGACAGCTGATGTGCAGCCCTCTTCACAACACAGTATCTTGTCAACAGCGCTTCTAGAAACATATGCACAGAATCCACAGCCCACCAAATGGTGGTTTCATCAATATGTTGTGAGATATTCAGAGTATTAGCCATGATCCCCCTGGAGACAGCGTATTCTAATTTACAAGCAACATTTACTTTGAAAGACCTTTAAATGTTAAGTTGCTGCTTTATATCTATTTCTAAAATCTCTGTCTTCTGTATGCACAAAAATCCAGATACTCATTCTTTAATGAAAAACAAAGGAACAACACACATGACCTTTAAAAGGAAAAATCATCACATACGCTTAAATTTACACATGAACAATACTGTGTTTAAAAGGGCAAAGATAAGCCTGGCACAGAACTATATGTCCAGGTGGGCGCTGTCAGTAGCTTCCCCTGGCTGCAGTTCACATGCTATTAATGTGGAACAAACTCTGTCACAGAAGGTGGGAGAGGTAAGAAAGCAGAAAAATGTTGGCACTGCCCAGAGCGTTCTGCAAAGTAGAAAAGAATAATTTCTGCCTACTTCTTCTGTGTCGTTCTTACAAGTGGGATTAAAACTAAGAGCAGATTTTCTCACACAGGCTTCCTCGACATTATTCTGAATATATATTACATGATTTCTAGACATTCCTTTTCATTAAAAAAAAAAAATTGCTCAAGGTCTATCTCTGTACTATCTTCAGGTTTGTACCTACTTCTTCATTCCTTCCTTCGTTTCCTCCTCCTCCATGGCTCCCTTTCCCTCCATCAATCCTCTTCCAGCAGCTTTTATTCCTTTCTAAGTTTCTCTCACCATTGCACACCTCATTTTTCTTCCCCTGTTCTACTGTCAAATCACCCTTTCCTTCCATTTGCTTAATAAAAATAAGATAAAAAGACTGACACGTAACCCAACAGTAACAAAATCCAAGCCTACTAATCAGGTAAGTATTAAATGTGCCCAAAGGAAGGGGGGGGGGGAAATAAAGAAAGAAAAAGAAAAAACCTATCCTATGGTGTGAAAGGCAAACCTTCCAATTGAGAGAGATTTTTTCCGTTTTCAAGAGCAAGAGCTTCTATAAAAAGCTTACTGTGATAAGGCACCAAAAGAAAAAAAACATACCTTCAGAAGAGGTTTTTGTGCTAGTGCAAAATGCCCAAATGCTTGCAGCAATGAGTAAGGCACTTTTTGTTGCTCCATCCTGCCTACACCTAGGTAACTCAGTCATGAGCCAATTCACTTTTTTCTTCCCCTAACCAGAGTAAAAGAAGCATGGAGACCCCAGTACAATTCTACTTCAGCAACAGACATTAAATGCATTGAAAAACAGCTAAAGGACGTCGCCAGCCTCAAAATATAACAGAGCAAGGATCTTCAAGTGAATGCATTTCTAATAGCATTCCTTGGCAATCAGTTCTCGGTTATAGTTTTTAGCAATGACCTAGATTAAAAAAATCTCAATAAAGATTGCTGATAACATGAAAATAAGCTATCCTCAGCAAATAGCACGTATTCTAGTAACGTCAAAATAAAAATCATACATCTAGTGACAAAAAGAGCTGTAATTACAAGAGAGAAGATTGGCCTGGAAAAGCACTATCTATATATACATATACTCATACATATATATACATACATATGTGTATATATATAAAGAGAGAGAGCCAATCCTTACACTAACATATTTTTCCAAAGTAATTCTTCAACTAATAATGTTTCATCAGTTATATTTCTTAAATGCTCTTAAATGCTTTTAATGTTTATAAACAAATAATTACTACTTTTCTCCCTACAAAAATAAGGCATCCACAAGCCACCAGAAACTCTAAGATGAAAAGAGAGGAGATGGGGAGATGAAAAACTATGTGCTAACCACGGATAGAGCATATAGCAAAGAGACATTTTATCACCTTCCTACTGGAAAAAAAAGTAAAGGAGCATCACAGTACTTTCAAAATGAGTATTCTAATGGACACAAGAAAGAAGAATAAGAAGCAACACATACAACTTAGAGAAAAGCCTAACAAGCATTAGACCACATACAACTCAAGCAAGGCAAGCAGACAGTTGCAAGAGATGGGGTACGGATGTATCTGTCAGGAGAACCAGAGCAACACCAGGGAACACGAAGTATCAGTGTTGTGTGTAATGAGAGTTAAATTCACAAGTCAAAACAGAGCTAATTTCCCAAAACTGTAATGGAGACCTTAAAAGCTAAGTTGTGGACATTTTAAGCAGGAAATACTGAATTGGAGAAAATGGGATGTATTACATTTGCATTTGTTCCCTAGTGCAATCACAATTAACTGTATATCATTCCAGTGTCCAGACTTGAAGGAAAACATTGAAACGGCCAATAGTAATCATAAGGTCATAAATTATTAAAATTACTGGAAATCTTGACTTGTAGCTCCACTGAAGATTCTACTGGTTCAGCTATCAACAGAGAAATGATAACACCACCATTCCAAAAAGATGCATGAGGAAATGAAATTTGGTAAGCAGTGTTTTCTGTCTCCTACACAGTACACATAACAATATTAGAGTAAAAAAAATAAAAATAAAAGGTTGACACATATTAAGAAAGGCAATTTCTTAAGCAGTGAGTAATTAAAAGTTGGCTCCAAACACTCTATCACTGGAGGAAAAAGTCTCACGTTCCCAGAGAAACACAAGTCCAGGTGGAAAGGAAATCAAGACACGCTACGGCTTGTGCTAGGTAACTGGTACTTAGAATCTAAATTACTCAATTTACCTGTTAATTGTGGTTGCTGCTCTCAAAGTAATGCCTCCTACTTTATTATGTTGGCCTGCAAAAATCAGAGGTCATCACCACCGTGACTAAGCTGAAGGCTCAAACTTCCAGAGTCAGGGCAGAGAAGAGAACCACCCTTCTCTTGCAACATGACAACACACCAGCTTGAAGATCACGGAGCACACTGCCAATCGTTACAGGACTGTCCTACCACACCCACCATACAGTCCAGATTCGGCACCTTCTGAATTCCATCTGTTCAGGCCAATGGAAGATGAACTGCACAGGCAACATTTTCCTAGCAACATCATCATCACAGCAGCTGTAAAATAGCAGGTCACTCACTGGTGCAGGTTTTGTTTGTTTGTTTGTTTTTACAAGCAAGGCATACTGGCTCTTGTTCATCACTGGTGAAAATGCATAGCTAATGGTGGTGGGTATGCTGAAAAAATAGTGCTCTGTAGGTGATAGCTTACTCTACCAGTCTTATTGTATTCTTTGTATCTTTTGTAGTTTCCAAGGAAATATATAGGAGGCATTACTTTTGGTGTGATGTAAATGCCATCTTGGAAAGAGAAGTACAGTAGTATTTTAATAGTGTTTACTGAAATATATTTACAGCAGAAAAGAAAAAAAAAAAAAAGAAGCCTTGCCTCCCTGGATGAGGTTCTGAAACGTGCTCAGCCATCTCAGAAAGATATTCCCAAAATCCTAAAAGACCTAAAGCATAACAACATGATACTTGGGGAGAAAAAAAAAAAAATTAAGTTCTGGAAATATATTTGGCCAAGAAAAGAAACTCAACTTTTTTATTTGTATCAAATTCAATACTTTTTGTTTCATCATCCATTATAATGCTGATTTAAAATACATCATTTTACATTAAGAGTTGACAGTGATTTTCAGCACCCTTTTCACTTGGAAGGTTTTAAATATAATAGAACCTTTTAAATATATCATAAAGAATAAGATAAGACTTATTATATTAGTTATGCAAAGAGAAGCTAAAGCCCAAATGCATTCTTCTTATTTAATAATTGCTTTTAAATATAAAGTGATGTGAAAAACCTCTTGAATACACTTCTTATATACTCACAAAAAGACTCCAAGGCACATTACTTAGTTTAACAACTTACTGTCACTTCACCTACTTGAACACAAATCCGTATGCACAAACGGGTGCATTTTTTCAGCTGAGCTACCATGAACATGTGTGCTCCCTCTAACCACATTTATCACTGCGTTGCTAAGCACAGAGATCTCCATTCAAAAAGACAGCAGTGAGATGAACTAGTAATAACTAAATCCAGATAAGGGTAAATGCTAGAGCCAACTGCCACTTCTTTTCACTGTCTGAAAATGAAGTGTGACATCTGGGTGAAAGGAAGACCACGGTCTATTTTGTCTGTCACTTCATTCCCTCTGGTACCAAGACTGCTGCTCAGCTCTGAAGTGCACTTGAAAATCCCAAACACACTGAGTGAAAGTGCTCAAGTCTCCTTTATTTTAAACAGACTTTTCCTACGCCTACGATGCCGTCAAACAT
Organism: Tetrao urogallus; assembly: GCF_951394365.1. NCBI lineage: Eukaryota > Metazoa > Chordata > Aves > Galliformes > Phasianidae > Tetrao > Tetrao urogallus. The sequence goes on along the minus strand of NC_136820.1, from coordinate 12,098,383 downwards.
CTTACACAGTAAATTACCATACGTTATATGAACTTATCCTTCACATGGGCATAAGTAGCAGTGAGGCTACGTGACATGGGCAGCCAAAGAACTAAGAACTTGGGTTACCTGCCCGGGGACAAGAGAAATGTGGATTGCTTGGAGAACTGCCATGGACATCTCCAAAGTCCAAATCACAAGACCATTATTTTTAAATTTCAACATGACATTCAAAGTTTTTTTTTCTTCAAAATGTTTCTTGCAAGCATCACTGAAGGGCAGAGAGACAGAATGATCGATTTCTCTTCCTGCCATTACCTTGATAAAAGCCATTCTCTAACTTCACTCCTCTGTTCCAACAGCCTTCTCCATTCTCCTGACATCTGCTTAGAGGCAACAGAAAAAGCTATTCAAGGTAAATCAAGCAGTTAGTGATCAAACAAGTTAGGTTTAATCAACCATTACCTAAGCACAGACAGGGTGCATCTTCACTTAAAATTTTAACTTTCCTACAATTAAATCAGAGGTATACAACAAAGAGGTTTTGCTTTTTTTTTTTTCTAACAATGACCTTCAACAATAAACAATTAGGAGCGAAAAGTTTCGATAATAAAAAGTGAAGGAAATAGAGGACTAAAAAAAGAAAAGCTCACATTTCTACCTAGAAGCTACCCAGATTTCAGGATTAAGGAAAAAAATGATTAGCATATAGTCTAAAACAGAAATTACTAATAAGTGATTTTTGACATTTTAAGTTCCAAGTTTATGTGAAACTAGCAACATACATTTAACTTTCAGTAACATATTCAAGTACAGTCATATTTCTCCAGTAACCACCTACTTGCTTTTTACACTGGAAAAAGGTCACAATTCATTCCTAGAACTTGAATGGTACCAATGAAAGAACCTGGAGCAGCCATCACTGTACTAGACTCTTTAATCTTTGACTCTCAACAAGTTTTGCGCCTCTCTTATGACAGGGAAGAAACAAACAGAAAGGCTGGGCTGCAGCACTTTCTATACAGTTAGCACTAAGACAATTGCAAGAGTTGGACAATCTCTTTTTCCCTAGGCAACAGTTGCCTACTAATACACCCAAGAATATCATTAGCTTTTTTATCTGCAAGGGCCCACATCTGACTCACAGCTACCTTGGTGTCTATCATGATTCCCAGGTCCTTTTCTGCTGTGCTGTGTGGCCCCCAGCACATCCAGCATTATCACTCCACAGAACAACTTGCCATCTCTCTTTGTTGGACTCCACATCAACCTACCTCCAGCCTGTCCATGTCACTCTGGATGGCTGCACATTGCTTTGAATAAGCCACTTCCCTCAGTTCCGTGACATCTGCAAGTTTACTATACCTCATCATCCACATCTTTAATCAAGACGTGGAACAAGACTGTTCTCAGAATCAACTCCTAGGGTACTCTGCTCAATACTTGCCCCCAGTTAGATTTTGTACCACTAACCACTACTCTATGCACTGACATTCAGCCAATTTTTGATCCACTTCACCATCTGCTCATCCAGATCATACTTCAATAGCTTCTCAATGATGAGCATATGGGATGTACCAAAGATCCAGGTAAGTAACTTCCACATCTCCACCCTCATCTACAAGGCTGGTGATTTCACTGTAGAAGCTTATCAGGTTGTCAGGCGTTACTTCGCCTTGCTGAATCCACACTCACTACTCCTGATCATCTTCTTCATATGTCTGGAAATTGTTTCCAGGATCAGCTGTCTCATCACCTTTCAAGTGACTAAGGGAAGGCTGACCAGCCTGTAGTTACCTGTGTCCTTCATCTAGTCTTTCTTGAAAATAAGAACAATGTTTGCTTTCCTTCAGTCTTCTGGCATTTCTCCAAGTTTCCCTTATTGAGCAAAGAATACCAAGAGCTGCATCTCAATCATATCTGCAAGCTCCCTCAGCACTCATGGACACATCCCATCAGGGCTTATGGACTTAAGAACGTCCAGTTTGTTTAAGTGTTCCCTGACTTGATCCTCCTCCATTAAACTTACAACTTCCTTGCTCCAGCCTTTCCTTCTGATCTCTGGAAACTGCTGCTCCTGAAGGCAACCATGCTGCTGAAGAAGGCCATTCAGTACCTCAGCCTTACCACTGTCTCAGGTAACCAGATCTCCTGTTTCACTAAGGGACGTCTTCCTAGTGTTATGTCACTAATATTCTTGTTAAGGGGAACAGGAAGGGCTTTTACATCCTTAGCCTGCTTCAACTCTATCTACGGACTTTAGCTATCCTAACTTCATCCCCAGGTGCTCTCTGTATTCCTTTCAGGTTACCTGACCTTGCTTTCATCCTCTGTAGGCTTACTTTTTGTATTTGAGTTTGGCCAGAACCTTGTTCATTCATGCAGGCCCCTTGTTGCTAACACCAGTCCTGCAGCCAATGACTGACCTGTCCTGACAGTGAGATATTCTAGTATCTCAGATCAGACACAAATGTTCTTCCATGAAAGTGTCTGTGTTTGAGGTTGTTTTGCTCTTTGCCTTCGCACCTGTGTAAACCAATGGCAAGTCAAGACTTCAGCAGAGACACTCTAAAAGCCCAGCCCCCTTGACAACTTTACTGTGCAACAAACTGCCTCAAAGCAAACAAAAAAAAAAACAGCCCTTCTTTCTGCAGGTGTGAGGGTAAAAAAAAAAACAAAAAAAACAAAAAAAAAAAAAAAAAAAAAAAAAAAAAAAAAACCACCATCTAGCTCTTTTTCTTTTTGGAAGGTTCAGGCTGTTCCTGAACCTGCTGGAAGAGAACAAATAGATTTATTTAGTAATAGACAATAAACCCTCAGAAATTCTTAAAATAGAAATTAATGCAGCTCTCAAGATTGACTGAACCGGAGGCCTTCAATTACTTCAGCTATTGTTCATCAATGCAGTGTTACGCTTCAATATTGCCCCATCCAAAATAGGAATATCTTGCATACTCTCCTTAAAGGAAGATTGATAAAAAAGCCACACCAATGTATTGTAATTCAAACAAGAGGAAAACGTCTTCAGAATTTTAGAGGTCACCCTGCATAATAAGCGTGGAATAACTTAGGAAAGAAAGCCTATCTACTTCAATACCTCATGGCAAAAGCTAACGTTAAATGCATTTAAATTATTTAGGTTAATGGATAAGGTACTTTAAAAAACATTTCAAATCCACAATCACTGAACTCTATCAGTTTCCTCTTTATCGTTCCATTTTATTTATATTCATGCCATCTGGCTGTATCGATCATGAACTTAAAACAATCCTGCATTTTTTCAGATGAAGTAAACTCAGAACTAATTTCTACAATCATTCCATAATACATACACTCCCAAACAGACAACCTCACTTTAACCCACGCATACTTGTTTATTGGAAATTATAGTTAAGACCGACTTTTGTAATCTTACAGTAGCAACTGTTTTGTTTAGAACTGCCATCACCAATCCCAGTCAACATACACATAGATCAAGGAACACCTGAACGAACTAGAAACATCACTTAGCCCAGAAGCTGTCATGTAGTCAAATAGCCAGATTTACACAAAATAAGATCAGCGGTTGACAAAGCATTATACAGCAGGATTAAAATAGACTGCTAAGAGTAAAATAATATTAATTAAAATGCGACATTTATCTCTGTAGTGTTTTCAGACAGAAGTTTCTCAGACATATGTAGATCACACACGTTGTCTTAAACTGCCATCCTTATCAGAGATCTCATCAGTGCTAAACGCTGCCCAAAACTAACAGGCAGGCAGTTCTAGACCCAAAGATTTACAAGCAAAGACCTCAATTTTGCAATTTTCATCAGGTTACCTGAAAATGGCCTCAGCAACACACACATGATTAGGAAAAGTTACTGCTTCTACCAAAAGGTATGGCAGTACCAGGAAAAAAAAGTAAAAAAAAAAAAAGTAAAAAGGAGGGAGGGCTAGTTGTTCATTTTGATATCGAACTGTGTTTATTTGGTTCTTAAACAAAGCGACAGAAAGTCTGCATAAGTCAGTAACAGACAGGATTCCGACACGAATCTAGCACAGAGCAGCAGTAGCCAAGAGATAGTCAAGGGCCTTTATGGCTCCATGAGAGCAGCCTATACATTAAGTGAAAGACACCTGGTTTATGGAGAGAAGTGCCTATCCATATTGGGTATGGAGCATCACCCACAGTGGGTATAAGCTGTGCATGCCCTCCCGCACATGAAATCAGATCCGTTTCTGAAACTTTTCAGCAAGTATTGCTACAGCCCTGCTCTGCAAGAGTCAGCATCAAAGCATCCTCGGCATCTGTACCATTTAATTTTCTCACTTACAAATGCTTTAAAATTACTGCCAGAGCATCCAGGAGAGAGCTATGCCTGCATTCTCACTGCTTGGTATCACTCAACCTAAGCAAAGTTTTCTTTCTCATTTTCCTAAGGTTTGTGACTGGACCTGCAGACATTCTATTGCCACTGCCTCCCTTCAGAGCCACCACCACGACGCCGTACATTAAAAAGTTGAGGTACAGATACCCAACCTCACCCACCCAGTAAGTTCAGCAAGAAGTAAAGCAGCAATGGAGAGCCTTCCGCGTTCCACAGACCCCAGCGCACGGTTCTCAGTCCCACAACCCGCGGCGAGGCCCCACGCCCATCGGGGCGCACAGCGGCCGTCCCGCCCGCAGCCGGCCGCCACCTCAGCGCAGCGCAGCACCTGTCACGCAGGAAGGGCAGCGCGGCAGCCCTCAGAGCACCGGCTAACCGCTTCCTCGGTGGCCCGCCCCGAAGCCAACAAATCGCACCGGTGACTGCAGACACGAGCACGACACCTCTCTCTCGCTCGCTCCGTGAGGTTCGCCCCCGTTCCGGTTGTCCCGCCCAACTTTCCCAGCGTGAGAAAGGTAAGTTCCCGAGGAGGACCGCGGAAAGGGAGCCGGGAGCCTCCCGCACCCACACAGCGGTGCGCCTCTCCTTCGGATGGAAAATAACACGAAACGAAACGAAAATAAATACCGAGGGCCGCAGGAAGAGAGCGGATCGGAGCGGCGGGAAAGGGCCGGCTCACCGCACCGGCCTACCTGCCCGGGGCGGGGAGGGGGCGGCCCGGGGCGGCGGCTGCCGGGCACCATCTTGGGGGCGGCGGGGGCCGGGAGGCCGCGGCCCGGCGGCGCATTACCTGCTCTGCCAGCCCTGTAGGAGGTTGGTGTATTTGCTCAGCGTCCCTTCCAGCACCGGCTCCCGACGCCTCCCGATGCCGCCCGGCGCCTGCGCGCCCCCCGGGCTGGCCGCCGCCGAGCCGGGGCTGCCGCCGCCTCCTCCTCCTCCTCCTCCTCCTCCATCCAGCCTTCCCGCGGCCGCCGCCCGGCCCGGCAGCCCGCGGCCGGCTGAGGAGGACGAGGGAGAGGAGCCCGCTGACGCGGGGCGGCTGCTGCTGCGGCTGCTGCTGTTGCTGCCGCCGCCCTCGCTCGCCGCCGCCTTCTCCATGGAGCCCCGCGGCACAGGGTGCGAGTCCGCTCCGGCCGTGGCCGCCGCTACCGCCCGGCAAAGCCCTGACTCACGGGCGGCGCCGGGAGAGAGAGGGGCGGCGCCCGGGGGAGAAGGGGCCGGGCCGCGGCGGGAGAGGGAGCCGCGCGCCGCCCCTCGCCGGGGGCCGGGGGGCGTCGGGTGGCCGTTGGGGCCCGGCCCTGGGTGTGCGCGGGCCGCGCGCTGAGCGCAGCAGGGGGCGGCGGCCCTGTGGGGCTGTGCGCGTATCGCTGCGACGCTGCACGGTGCGTGCCCGGGGCGCGCGGCCCTGGCGCTACGAGAGCTGCGCCCGCGGAAAGCAACGCTCGGCAGGAGGGCGGTTCTCGGTGCGGATGGATGCGCGCGAGTGCCCGCGGCCACGGAGCGTGGCACCGAAGAGGCGGCCGTCTGTGAGCCGTTCGCGCGGTGCACGCCGAAATGCGTGTGCCCAGCAGCGGCAGTGCCAGAGCCGTCCCCAGCACGCTGCAGGACGCCGTAGTGTCACGGAATCGTTAAGATCGGAAAAGCCCTCTCAGATCACCTAGCCCAACTGCCAACCCCACCATGCCCACTGAGCACGTCGCTCAGTGCCACATCCACACAGTTCCTCAACATCTCCACAGATGGTGACTGCACCACCTCCCTGGGCAGCCTGTGTCACTGCCTCGCTGCTTTCTGAGAAGAAATTCTTAATACCCAACTTGAAACTCCCCTGGTCCTCCTCAAGGCCGTTCCCTCTTGTCCTTTCATGTATATCAGTGCATTGCATCAGTTCTATCATCGATCCAGACTTTGCAGAAAATATTTTTGTGGGCTCAGTTGCATCTCCTGAAGACAGAGGATGATTTAAGATCATTCCGGATCACTGCAAAAAGACAAGCAGGTCCTTGTACAGTCAGCAAGGTACAGAGCTGTGTGGTTACATTCCCCCAGCTCAATTCCACAGCCAGCCTTGCTGTTTTAGCCAAGTGCCTCAGCCTTGTTACAGTACACATCCTCACAGCACACCTGACATGCAGTTATGTCATCTTGCGACTGGAGACCCGAAATACAGAGGGTCTCAGTGAGACTGACAAAGCATGAATGAACCAACCTTAGTGCTGTACTTTAACCCTTGAAAAGCTGTGTGCTTCCATGTGTTAGAGATCTAGAGATCTTTGGACTGTTCCAAATCTCATATGCCATTTCCTATTCTGCACCACTGTAGATTTTCAGGCCCTCCAAACTCCCACAACTAGAGGCCTGCATTTCCAGTATAAACCAGACAGGAGGGCTTCTTGCTCAGATTCTCCCAGTTTTCCCTCTAGAAAATCTTACCATATGTGTTGTAGTTGGTTAGCTGAAATGTTGGACAACTCGATCCTGAATTTTGGGTAGTTAAACTTCTATGTTGTAGCTAAATACTGAGGCACTGCAGTCTGGAAACTTGAATTTTAATCTAGCCTTTCATTGGTGGAACATTTAGTGTACAGCACTAAATGCAGCACAGACAAAGATTGTTAGCTTAGTTATTCTTTAAAACAGAAAATATTTGACAGTAGTTTTTCAAGGCAGAGATATTACTTAAATATTCATATAAAATTCCCCAGTCTTTGTTTACTATAGAAAGAAAGAAACTGCTACTACAATCTGAAAATCGTTGTTCTCTGACTCACCTCCCTCAATTTGATGGCCATACTTTTCAGAAGACCTTGGAATGAAGGAGCCATTCTCCTTCAGGAAGCTCAGACCTCGCTCTCTGGTGACGAGAAGTATGAGATGCTTTCATTTTTCTCATCATCAGCTACAGCTACAGCCCCCAACAGTGGAACAAAATACTTTACAGAAGTAGCAGTGTCATCACCATGGCTTCCCACCAGACACTGCAACACATTGACTGTGTGTGTTCTATATTACAAAGAAATAAGATTTGTTTTTCTGTCTTCTGTAGAATTTATTAGAAGAGAGTTATGTCAGGAAAAGAAGTCTCCTCGTAAAGTTATACAGAAACCTCTCTATGTCTTTCTATACAATAAAACCCAAGTAACAGTTGTGTTCCCACAAGGGAGTTTCTGACACGGAAGAGGCAATGGACTGCCAGCATATCATATCCCCAGGAGAATTTTGAAAAATCTCAAACCACCTCACTGCTGCAAGAAGGTTTGTGTGATGTGATAGCATACAAGGTCCTCTTACAGCTTGCAGGCTGGTTAACAGGGGGAAAACAAAATAGAGAAGTCAATGGCCACTTTTCAGATGGCGGAAAATGCTGCTCTGATTTGGGATCTATGTTACTCAGTATCTTCTAAAATCATTAGTCCTTCAAAAATGATTAAAACAAGAATCAACTGGAAGGAAAAAAAAAACATCAGAGATTTCGCAGCAGTGACTAATTTGCTGATAAAATGGTAACTGAAGCAACTAACTTATATGACCTATACGTTAGCTGTAGCTTCCCAGGAAAGATATTTTGAAGTCATTTGAAGTAGTCCTCTGAAAACCCCATCTCAGTGTTCAAGGGTAATCAAGCAAATAGCTGGGATGAGCTCATTAGGAAAACAGAAATATCAGCATGCTGCTATATAAATCCATTGTACACCCTGTGAATGTATACTCTGTATTAATAACATTCCTTCAGAAAGGATGGAATAGAAAGAGAAAAGGTATAAACCCCAACTTTGTAATGAGGAGAGAGTTAGCTCAGCAGGATTTTCTGCTGGAAAAGCAGAACAGGATGGTATTTAGGTTAATGGGTGTATTTCTCATGAAACTGGAGCTACGGGGGAGCTGGTTTAAAATAAGCACAAGAGAATACTTTTTCACATGATTTCTAAAAGTGAAACTCATTGTTACAAGATGTCCAAGTTCCAGAGGAATAAAAGAGCAATTTGATAACTGTTTTCAAAGACCTTTAAGCAAGGTTGTCCAAAGTGTTTTGTAAGCATCCGAAGATCAGAGAAACCCTAAACTTCTGATGCCTTGAAGAGTGTTTATTGATGAAATAATACCTATGTTGTTCTTGATCTTTCTCTAGGCATCTAGTAGTGGAAGAAATGAACTATGCAGACCTTCAGTGTGACCTATAATTCATTTACTTAAGATTTCTTCCCCTTGGTTAACCAAAGATCCTTTTGATTCCAACCGTGGCACTCTATGCTGTTTTTGCATCATATCTAAGAACAAGACTGTATTACAACCAACTTTCTTATTCCCTTTTCCTTCCCAGTATGTACGTACTGCTGTGATGTGACAGAGTTGGACAACCTTTCATTGCAATCTTGATATCAGTGATCCCCTATTCTCACTTATTTTAAGGCACTGATGTTTTCCAAAATGACTGAACCTGTTTTGCTCTTGTGTTTTTTTCCCCCAGCTAATGATCTGTCCCAGTAGAGCTACCCTTCACAGTAATAAACTCTGAGTTAGTCTGATGCAATCCTGCATGATCTATGCTTTGTTACAAGTATTCTTAATTAGCTGTTTATTAACAGCAACCTACCTAATGAAGGCTTTTGCTGTTTCCAAGGTAACACAGCCACTACTTCACAGTCCTCCTCTAGTATGTTAGTTTCACTCTGTGGTCAAACCAAAATTTTGCCTTTCTTTAAGTACCATAAGAACCAAAATGGTTCATTATTTATCCCACCTGCTAGAAAGCAGAACATCTGGCAGGATAACAAATTCATCTGTGTTTGCTTTTATCGGTAAACAGAGAAGTTTCTCCATTCTATGATCCTTTGCTATGCTACACAGTTTCATCGTATTGAACAAGGCCATCTCACAGCCCATTTGCTGCTTTCTGTTTTCTAGTCATCTTGTTTTGGGTTTCTATACCTTTTTAATGTTCCCTTAGCAAACAGTTTTCTATAATTGCTTTCCATGTTCCTTTTCTACATCTTGCCCTCTCTGCCACCAGCTTTCATACAATTTGTAACAATCATAGTCATAGGGAGATGAATTCATACAGGCTTTTCTCCAACAATGGGGTCTACTTAGTTTTGCCTGGTCTGTATTCAAGCACTGAACCTATTCCATGAAAATGACACAAGGCTTCCGCAGTTTTTCCATCTCCTCCTTGTCCTACAGAGTTCTCCTGAGACACTGCATCATTTCCCATGAGCTTAGAAGAGTAAAGCCAGATGTCACTGCACTGCAGGCCGTACTTACGGCAAAAACATGCCACTGCACACCTCTCCTATTGCTGTGAGCACCAGAATGAGTCAGACGCGGTCCCTAAGGATTAGTTCATGCCATGGTCACACTCATGCCAAGGCTACTCTCAATAACACTTCCCCAAAAGTCTGCTGCAGCTGCCACAGCTTGAGTGCAGCTGGCACACATGCAGCAGGTGGAACAATGCAGAGAAACAGAATGTTCTCTGGCCCTTCCTCAGATCTACTTCCCTACATTACTGGACTTGAAGTTCTAAAAGAAGCAGTGATCTCTCTAATCTGACCTTTCCATGACATAGTACTAGAATCATAATACAACTACTGTGATCTATCTTACATAATGGTTTCATTTAGACTTAACCAGCACATCATGCACACTTCTGACCTGACGATTTGGAAGACACAGAATCTGCCATTCATTTTGCAGTCTGCCAACTTTAGCATTAGTTTTGCTGCATCAGTATGCATTTTATGCTCTTTCCCTGGTGCCTGTAAGTCTGTAAGTGTACTAAAGATACTTCTTTGACACTCTTCATCTTGCTGGCAGCAGTTTCTCATCGATGTTTCTCATCCACCAACAAGACCATCCCTCACTGAGGTTCAACCTGATGACAGGGAAACCAGCATATGGCACTAGTACCCAAAACCACCTTGGCTGCCAGAAACAATCTAGTTCAGGGAACACAGTCTTGACTGAAACATAATTCACTCTGCCACAAGGCATCACAAATTCATTTGGGCTGAAATTTGTGCTGCCTGCCACATTTAGATTTACAATAACTTGTCTACTCACAACTCTGTAATTTGCAGGTTAGGCCAGTTGAAACAGACCTTGATCAAAACATCTGTGAGCCTCTAGAATACAAATGGTCAGGTGGAGAGAATATTAGTTTATATTGCTTATGTTTACATCGTATGTCATTAAATGAGCATAAGGAAATGACGTGTGTGATAACCATGATGCAAAATATTTTCTGTATGATTAGAGTTAAACCTTTGAACTGCCCTGGAAACAAATAGAAAGGTGGTGAGCAGAGAAACTAAGTGAGAGTAAACATCACACAAAGTATATATTGTGTATTTTAGCTATTGGGAACAGCCTTATTCTGTGCCATCTTCTGTTTGAACAGTTGTTATAGGTAGTGACAAATACGGCTCTTTAAATAGATTCTTTCATACACTAAGGCCAGAAGAAAACACTGAGATTATCTATCATGACCTTCTGAGTAAGTGAAGCCTTTTTAGGTTTGTTGTGAAATTATAGATAAATGTTGATTTATCAAATGTTAACATGATACAGGCACTTTTACCCATGTTTTTCTAGCAGTATGGTTAAACATTTAGAGATCAGCAAAGTACACTGTTCCTCTAAGGGTCAAACTCAGACTTCACACCAGACTGACTCTTCTCATTGCTGCTGTCTTCTATCAGCTCTCAGACTTGTACATGGGCTCTTTTTTGTGCCACTTTTTGCAGAACTGAACTGTTTCCACGGAATGTGTCAGATTCCAACATTTATTATTCATAAAGCATGATGCTATATGACATTGTAAAATCACCCAGATTGTCTTCCACTGACTTTCTAAATGAAGTATCTGTGAAGTATTGCAGTGGGATGGCAGATTAAAAATATAAAAGGGAAGATCTGTGTACTGGCGATGAAAAAACATTGCTATTTTTTGGTGGAAACAAAATTGAAAATCAGATTAAAGCTTTCAAACAACTACTTATGCAAAAGGTCCTATGTATTACTAGTTTCGGACTCTACTCTGCAAGTTTCAAGTTTCATATGGAACATAACTGTCTCCTTCTTACTCTACAAATCTGCATAAGAAATACTCAAAGGTAGTTTAATATGCTCAATAGAAATAAACAGATGTGAAAAGATGGAATTTATTTCAAACACTTTCTGAAACTGCTGAACCCCGTATGAATACAAGCATAACTCTCAGTCCCTTTTTCACAACAAAGTTTTAGAAGTTGGGCGGGCTGTAGAGAATAGGACCTACTTTTTGCAAGAAATGTTAACACACAGTGCATGAACCTTAGACCAAATTCTCTTGCCTGTATCTTAATGACTTCTTGCTATCAAAATAAATCTGCTGTAAATTCAATAGACTAGTGAAAGATATTTAGCCATTTAGTTCTGAATTTTAGCTCCCACCAATAAAAGCCAGTCAAGTAAGCATGTAAAAGGCAGTAAAATGCAGTAAAAAGTATTTTGTTTTGTGGGTTTTTTTTTACACTTTGTGAGTTTATAATCTTTGGGCTTATACTTTAATTAAGTCCAGAATGTTTTATGGCTGTAATTCCCCCAAGCTAGGGATGGCAATTTATTTGCTAGGGTTCACCACTGATTTTAATTTGCCTGTTAACCAAAATAACAATAGCTTGTGAAAAGCATGAACAATTTACATGATGCAGTAGGTTTTTTGTGTTTCTTAGTTAGCTTGTTTGTTTTTAAAAAGGAGCATGCTACGTAGTGCCTTATTAGTGCAAGTACTGGACTAGTTCTCTTGCAGTCTGGAGGTCCGCTGCTGACAGAATGGATAGGCAACATGATGTTCCACAGGACCACAGCACAGAATCAACTGTTTAGCAATTCTGAAGAACACTAGAAACTGAAGTTTACAGAAGACTGAGAAAGTCATTTGTTTTCTCCTTTTTTGTTTGCTGGAAAGAAAAAGACAGACATTATTTTTTTCCGCCTCCTCCAGTGAATTTGCTTGTGATGCTTTCTCTCTCCCATCACACTCAGCTCTGACAGGAGTATCCAGTGGAGACAACCTTATATATGCAAAGAGCTGAATTGTGATTCTGTATCTCTGGTTTCCAAAACCAGAGCTGTCAGCTTTGATCTTTGACTTCTGACAGCCTATTCTGCAAAACCGAAGGTGATGTGAGAGCATTTGCCTTGATGTCAAAGGTAGAAATGAATGTTATTTGTTTTGAACACACAAACTAAAAGTTCAGGAAGCTGCTATTTTTCTGTTTAGCTTTTCCCAACCTTGTTATTTTTCAGAAAGGATGCTTAGGATGGGCACTCCTTAGCTGCAGTTTCACAAATCCAGGCATTCCAAGCTCTGAGCTCTGCCAGCTTCAATCAGTCATAAACGTTCCCCTACTATGGTGATTTCATGCTACAGCCTAAAAATAGGGCTATGCTTGCGAAAAAAAAGGAGATAGTATTAAAGTTAAGAGTGTTGATATAAAATGGACTCCAGACACCAACAGCCTGAAATGACAATAGGAGCAAGAAACTGGAGATTTGCACACAGAAGAATTTCTTCCTTCTTTATAAGATACACAGAAGACTGGATGGATTTGTTTTACTTTTTCTGGCATCCTGTTTGTATGAAATTGAAGAAGGAATGTCTAATCTTACTGTCCTACTGGCAAAAAATAGGAACTGATTCTGGGGCATCTGGAAATCCTGACCAGGAGAAGTAAACCCCAAACAAATGAAACTCTGGATCCTGGATCTCTGAAAAAAAAAACTTCTTACAGCTTTTTCAAACTGTCACCAGAGTTACAAATTTGAATATTGTCATACAGCTTTGAAGAGTCTAACTAGGAACTGAGACTCCCCACCCAATGCTTGTTTTACTTAGATTTAATATTCGTGTGTCAGATTTAATATTTCTGTGAGTTTCTGACATAATTTACAAAACGCCTCCTGAAAAGCATATGGAAAAGATCTGTGTTTTTAGAATAGGTATCAAATGGAATAGGACAAGTCTTCAAAAGATCATGTGCGTCTTTTTCTTCTTTAGAAGACTGCTTGAACAAAATCATCATCTAAAAGCTATAAAAATGCATTCATATAGAGTATACTTCATAAACTGGAATAGGGTCTTATTATGGGAAAACATAGCCCATGTCATCTTAATTTAATCTGATCTGAGATTCATTCATGTCAGAAATGAAATCCATATTGCTTTTAGTAGAGAAGGGCATAGGATTCTGCTGCTGACAGAGGGAAATGGGGCTGATAGGCAGAAACAAAGACAAGAATTAACCAGACCGTTTGAAAGAGCTTTCATTTTTTTCCCAGCTAACAACCAGGACTGTCACATCGCATTGATCTTTGTCAGTTGCTATTGCTCCCTTTTGCCAGCTTGATCTGTGCTAACCAAGTTTAGACAACACTTTGGTAGCAACACAAGCTCCTAGTCTACTTCAGAATTCCCAGGGGAGGTGGAGCTGCTCCAGTGTCAATCTAAGAGCGCAGCAGAGAGTTTGCCAAAAAAGGCTATGTTAAATGCAGTCTTCAGAGGCTGCACTAAAGCACACATGTCAAAATCCTGGTGCTTAACTGGCAGCAGGCTTGGAAGTTTGTAACCAGGAAGAAATAGAAGATAATTCTGCTGACATAACCTCAGGATTTTCTCACTCTCCTAAAGCTGCAAAAGGAAAAGTGGCATTGTATGACAGGGCAGCACATCAGAAATAAGTCAGAGGCTGTCAGCCACAGGATGAGGAAGGGTTTCAAGGTAACTTGAATCTTAGGAAAATACTACAACAGGAAATAGATGTAAAGAGCCAACCCTTCCCATTGCACAAGAAAAGAGAAGGATTAAAGGCTCTTGACAAAAGAATAAAGTAAGAGAGAAAGGTCGAAAAATAATCTTATCTTGGCTCCTTTCTCAGGTTGGGTATCAGGAAAAATTTCTTCTCCAAAAGAGCAGTAAGGCACTGGAATGGACTGCCAGGGAGGAGGTGGAGTCACCATCCTTGGAGGTATTCAAGAAACATTTAGATGTTGTACTGACATGTAGGGACATGGATTAGTGGGGAAATATTGGTGGTAGGTGGACAGTTGGACTAGATGTCCTTGGACGTCTTTTCCAACTTTAGTGATTCTGGGATTCTATGAGAATTCTCCAGTTCAATCAAGAGAGCTACGGTTATTCTTCTTCCTTGGCCAAGAGCAATTTGCTTCAGCCTGAACTAGGGAAATGAAAATAAATGGCTAAAAAAAAGGAAAAATAAAAATGATGAAAATGCGTGTAGGACCAAAGTAGCCTGTTCTTTTGTCTACAATCTGCATCATCTGTTTCTTTGTGGGAGAATGCAGCTATTCTCGCACACATGACAGGACTAAGCAGGAAGCATGAACCTTCCTGTTTCCCTGGCTTCTGAACTTCCCCTGCATTCTCTGTGCTTCTAGTGATACCCCTTGTGAAGAACTGTGCCTCTGAGAAATTTGTGCTATTGTTTGCAATAGAGAAGATCAAGAAATTCAGGCCCAGCGTGAATCAAAGTACACAATGTAATATCTCTCTGCTATGCATCTTGTGCCCCAGAGTTTACTTAATGTTGCATAGCACTAGAAATGAAATTAAAATACATATCCCAAAGGCTCAGTTACATCTACAACAATCTGGATATACAGCAGACAGTGAAGGAAGTTCATACTGAGTTATACTGTGAATACAAAAGCAATAGGTATCATCAAAAGAAAATATGATGTTGAGAATGCTGTTTTTTTATGGTGGCTGGTGCTAAAATATATGGTATATTTTGTCGTTCCCTGATAAAATAAGTCAAAGAAGGCTGAGAAATTGCAGTATAGAGATATAAGAAGCAAAACTGCTGTGTCATAAAATGGAACACAGAAATGAGGTTTTATCTAGGTTACATTAGATGTATCTGTGGCTCAGTGAAAACTGAAGAATCAATTTTGATTTCTCAAGAAGAAAAAGAGCAGTGAAATTTAAAAGTCTTTAGAAAACACTGAGAGTGCTGGCAGATTTAGATTTAAATCTGGGCATATTGTTTAGCATTAATTAAAGATTTATTCAATCCAGAACAAGCCTAATTCTGCAGAAATGACTGAAAATTCGAAATGCCAATAAAAGGATAACTCAGGTTTCGGTTCAAATCTACTGAGTAATAAGGAATGTAAAGTTCAACACTGAAGTCAAAAAGAATAACATAAGGACCCATGCATCCTGTGACAAAACATATGTAGAAAAAGAAGAAAAAAAAATCCAGGACATTGAGTCATTTTGCAAAGGTTTTCTGCACTAGCAGAGTGCACAACATCAAAAAAGAGGTGATGTGAGCCTCATTAAGTTATGATTAATTCCTCACAGAAGTTGTATCAGGAGATGAGTGGTGTGTCAGCTAGAAAGCAAATGGGGAATGTATTGCTTTGTGCATCAGTGTCCAGCTAAAAAATGATGGATTGCCAGAACTGCAGTTTCTCAAAAACACCACTAATAATAGAAGATAAACAGTAGGATACAGATCTCACAGTGGTAAGCTTCTCCCCCTTACACAATATAGTAATTAGGTTATATTTCTATGTACACTAGCAGGAATATAAAAGTAAGTCCCAACTTTTGGATTAAAAGTAACAAGTAGCCTTGTTCTCATAAAGGTGGATACACTGAGAGGCAGAAGGAAAGCAAAATAATTCAGGATATTATGAAAGCACTTCCCAAGAAAACAGAGAAGTACTCACAGAGCACAGAACAGAAGGGAGGAATTTCCCCTTTTGTGCCTCTAGGAAAGTTCTCCTTGGCCTAACACAGCATGAGAAGAGAACCGAACTCATTAATTTGGGATATACAGAGGAAACAGAAAAACAGAAAGAGCAAGCACGTTTAGCACATCATAGAAAAAATACATTGTAGCTGGGCATCGGTTCCAAAGAATTCAGCAAATATTTTAAAAGGGAACATTACATCTTCAAATGGAAGTAATACTAAGGGAACATGGCTGGTGCTAAGACTTGTCTCTGTTGAAACACAAAACCTACAGATAAATCTGCAATAGCTTTTCCTGAAAACATTATGTACTTCACTTCTCCCTTTGAGGAAAGGTTAATCATATTTGTTATTTATTCCAATATTGTAATAGAATCTCTAAGGCTTAAAGGTGCAACAGTGTTCCCAGTTAACTTGGTAATTAATGACTACAAAGTCGATTTTCCATTTCATTGTAATTTGGACAGCTCACACACTTCAGAAGGCTTCTAATTGGATTACCGATTATGAATTTTGAATGGTCAAAGCATGTATGACTTTTACTGCCTTCAAGACCAATACTCCAAACAATGAAAAACTTTCAAATAAATACTCTTGCAAACTTGAAATCAAAGCTGTGAACTGTATTATGTTCACTGTTATTGCAGATTAATTGCTCGTGCTATAAAGTTCATGGGTGCACAGAAAAAGAGAGAAAATGCTTCATCTCTATTTGCAGCATATTTGTAGCAATAAATGGATAATTGTATCTCCAAGAAAACTGATAATATTTATTCTCAAAGTTGTTGAGAAAGCAAACACAAATGAGAAAAGGTGTCATTTTCTATTGCATTAATGCATTCCTCGTGTGTTTTTTACACTATTCTGGCATCCATCATTATGAATTAGGTATAAACAGAATATCAGAGCAGAGGAGACAAGTTCTCAGAGATGGAGATAATTATGGGGGATGATAATTTTAAGAATTTTCCTCTTTAACCAAATTAATACAAATTTGATTATCAAACAACTCAGAACCTCATCTCTACACAAAAAAGAGGTAGTAGCTTGTGACACATTGTCAACTCTCAGAGTGGACTTGTTTAAACAAAAGTGGGTTTATCTCTTGTGCATATTCAAAATCAATATTTTCCTACTAAGAGATATCTGCTGAGATCTATTAGAATCATAGAATCATTAAGGTTGGAAAAAACCTCTCAGGTCATGTAATCCAACCACCACACACTGTTGACAACAGTGCCACATCCAATGGTTCTTGAACACCTGCAGGGACAGTGAGTCCACCACCTCCCTGGGCAGCCTGTTCCAAAGCATCACCAATGTTTTGGATAAGTTTTTTCTTATATCCAATCTGAACCTCCCCTGGAGCAACTTAAGCCATTCACTCTCATTCTATCACTGTAACCTGGGAGAAGAGGCCGACCTCCACCTCACCACAGCCTCCTTTCAGGCAGTTGTATGAAAGCAACCAAGTGTCCCCCAAGTCTCCTCTTATCCAGACTGAATAATCCCAGCTCCCTCAGTTGCTTTCCATAAGACCTGTGCTCCAGACCCCTCATGGCTTCCTTCCCCTTCACGGGACACGCTCCAGGGTCTCACAGTGGCTTTCTTGTAGTGAGGGGCCCAAAACTGAATGCAGCACTGTAGGTGCGGCATCAGCAGTGCCAAGTATGGAGGAACAATCACCTCCCTGCTCCTGCTGGCTGCACTATTTCTGATACAAGCCAGGATGCCATTGGTCTTCTTGGCCACCTGGGCACACTGTTGGCTCATGTGCAGCCAGCTATTGACTAACACCGCCGGATCCTTTTCCTCTGCATGGCTTTCCAGAGGAAAATTACCCCAAGGCTGAAGCATGGAGTTGTGACCAAATTACACAATCTGACATTTGGTCTTGTTAGAGCCCATGTTACTGACCTCAGCCCAGCTATTCAGCCTGTACAAATCTCTTTGTAGAGCCTTCCTACCCTCAGGCAGATCAATACTTCCCCATGACTTGGTGCCATCTGCAAACTTAGTGAGGGTGCTCTCAATTACCTCATCCAGATCATCAATAAATATATTAAGCAGGACCAGCCCCAATACTGACCCATGAGGAGCACCACTCCTGACCAGTCACCAGCTGGATTTGCTTGCATTCAGCATCATCCTCTAGGCCAGCAGGCCAGCCAGTTCTTTTCTGAGCGGGGAGTGCATTTGTGCCAGCTATGGGCTGCCAGCTGAATATGCTGAATGAGAAAGAGTCAAAGGCTTACTAAAGGTAGATTGCATATATACCTCTTCCTCATCTACCAGGTTGGTCACTTGATCCTAGGAGGAAGTGAGGTTAGTCAAGCAGGATCTGACTGTCACGAACCCATGTTATCCTGCATATGCCATGCGATCACACCCTGGATGATCTGTTCCATAACCTTCCCTGGTGCCAAGGTGAGGCTGATAGGCCTGTAGTTCCCCAGATCATCCTTCCGATACTTACAGTATTTTAACCCTCTATTGGGTTTACATGATAAGATTTATTATGCAGAAATATGAGAGAATCAGCCCTGCAGACATAAAAGTCAGTGCAGACGAAGAACAGGAGGTATTTCAGGCACAGAGCAGAACTTCCCTGCAGCCCAGGAGAGGCTCATGGAGGAGTAGGTTGTCTTCCTGCAGCCAATGGGCACCGCACAGAGCATATCTCCACGTGCAGCCATGAAGGAGCCCACAGTGCTGCAGTGGATGAGGCCAGAAGGAGGCACAGCCCATGGATATCCCCACAGAAGCATCCTGGGCCAGAGCTGCAGCCCATGGAGAGAAGACCACAGTGTGGCAGGAGGGCTGAGAGATGTCCCCGGTGAAGATACCTACTGAGCAGTATGCTCCTGGAGGGTGGGCTTTGTGTAAGGAGCTGTGTTGAAGCATTGCTTAGAAAGTTGCAGCCTGTGGGAAGTCCACAAGGGATCAATTCGGGAAGGGCAGCATCCTATGGAGAAACCCACATGGGACACAGAGTGGCCACGAAGAAGCAGCAGTGCTTGCACTGCTTGGGGAAAGGAGGTAGAAGATGATGGGTGGAACAAAGATTGAACCTCTAGAATAGGTTTTTATGCTTGAAAACCACATTAATACACATCAGCATTACAAATGATGAAGTTTTTCTATCCAAAATTAGCAAAACGCAAAACTAGTGACAAAATTGTTGACATCATCCTGGTTCATCGTTATTTTTCCAAAAACTTGGAGTGAGATTTTTTTTTCCTGCTTCTTCTCTCACTCTCCAGTAACCAACTGAAGTATCACTCAGGAAACAAAAACACCCTGTAGTGTCAAAGGAACTTCCTCCCTCACAGTACAATAAACTAATCTCCACTGTAAATCATTCTGTGCTGATTAATATTGTGTTCCTGTTATAAAGTTGCATTCAGGAATCTATCCTGTTTTTACTGAGCGCTGATGTAGCTTACATACTCAGTCCCCACCAGGCTGGCACTAAAGCTGGCTAGCTGCCATCCTTGAAAGCTGTTTCAAAATCTCCTGGCCTTTCACAATTTATGGCAAGTGTATAATTTCCATCCTAACAAAAACATTGAAATCAGTCATAGTTACTACAGATCCTAAATTTGTCCTCAGTGTTGATACTCAGGGAGTGAGTATGCATAGAGCAAGGAATAACAAAACTCAAAGTTGCAACATCTCTGTGGGAGTTTTTATCCTCTGCAGCTAAGATAAATAAAGTCCTACGCTCTTGAGTTAAAAAGTAGCTGAGGAAGATCATTTCCACATGGGACATTCCATTCCGGCTTGGTACGCTGATAACAGGGTTTGTATGCTGCTGGTACTGTCAGCCTGCACATACTGTAAACAAAAGGTCACAGAGATTGTCACGCTGAATACAGAGAGGCTTTGCACACATTTGGGTTGCACAACTTGCATTGTTTTCATATGCACGCCAATGGAACAGCACAAATCTAAGCCACAATGGCAAAAAGCAGCCCACTGCTGGTGAGAAATAAGATTGCAACCAAAGGCAGCACGGAAATTGTCCTGCCTTCATGACACAGAGACTGTGCTAGACCTCCCTCCATCCAGAAATCCCACTAAAACAATGTAAATGGAAAATTCTGGGAAATTGGGTTTGCAGAAAGCATCTCATTAGAAATTCTTGATGCAACGCTCTAAAGCACGCATGTCCATCTTTTTGGCTTGCCTGGGCTCCATTAAGTGAAGAGGAATTGTCTTGGACGGCACTTAAAATATATGTTATAGTTAATGTATATAAGTAACAAAACTGATTTTTATAATTTTGTATATTAAAACATATAAAAAAGAGGACAGTGGAAAACACAAAACTAGTGGGACATTCAGCCTAGCTTTTTGAAACTAAGGCATCACTCTGGTCCAATGCCAGTGGCTGCTATTCTTGGTAAGCTCTCAAAGATTTTTGATGAGAACAATTGTTCACAAATGCATGTACTGCCAAAAAGCAATGCCATGAATAAGATCCAACTGTGAAGTGAGAGGTGTTTCTCTCTGCTAAGAGATGGTTTATAAAGGTCTGTAAAGAGACATGATCCAATTTTACTTTGAGTTCAATGTCAACTCTGTACATTCCATTTGAAAATTAGCAGATAATGCATTTAAGTCAACTGAAAATGGATCTGGAAGTACCCACACACAAATACATATATATATTTTAAATCTTTAAGCTCATTCTCAAATCTGTTTATCTAAACTGAAAGCATAGAAGTATATTTTTTGTTGTTTTCAGGACTGTGTTTAGCCAAATGAATAGCATGACTTGCCATGACTTGACCTTGCCATAATTTAAGTTAAATTTTGAACGCTGTTATGATTTGAAACCTAGCACAGATAAATACTTACCTTGAAGTAGCTGAAAATTATGAAACTTGTGAGCAGCACATCAGTATTCTGGATATTTCTTCCAAAGTGAATGTGTTAACTTATTAAATTATTTTGCAAAATAAGAACACTAGCTCAAGTTTAATGATTAAATAAGAAAATTTACATGGAATCATAGAATCATCATTGCTCTGGTTGGAAAAGACCTTAAAAATCATCAAGTCAACATCAACCAAACCATACTACCCTAACAGTGGTCCCTAAGCACCACATCCAAATGGTTTTTAGTCACATCCAGGCATGGTGACTCAACCACCTCCCTGTGGAGCCTATTCCAGTGCTTAACCACCCTTTCTGTAAAGTTGTTCTTCCTGATATCCAGCCTAAACCTCCTCTGGTGCAACTTGAAGCCATTTCCCCTTGTCCTGTCACCTGCCAGCAGTGAGAGAAGACCAGTCCTGCTCTTGCTGCAGTCACCTTTGAGGTATTCGAAGAAAGCGATAATCCCCCCAGCTTCCTCTTCCCCAATTCCTACATGTCTGCTTAATAACAACAACTGCATGTCCTCACAGACACATACACGTTTTGGTTGAAATACTGTTATCAGCAATCACTGTGTTACGCCAAGAGGCACAATGTGTGTAACGTGCAATACACAGGGGTTTGGGTTGGACTGTGTGTGTGTGGCGGTGTGAGAGGTAGAGTCAGCCTTGCACTGTGCCCTCTACAGTAGTTCATTGTCACCTATGCAGCCCATGCTCAAACTAAGCACAATCAACTCATCGAAAATATCACTAAAAATCACATACTAGCATTAAAAGTTTACGACCACACAGGACCACATTACTAGCTGTGCAGAGCCATGTGTTGCCCGTGCCTGGTTTATTGGTGTAGCTGGCAGTATTAGGTTAATGGTTGGACATGATGACTTTAGAGGTCCTTTCCAACCCAAATGATTTTATGGTTCTATGATTCTGTATACCAACAGAGCACAGATCTAACTGAATCTAGTGCGTGTAAGTACACAAAGTAATTATTGTATCTGAAAACATAAAAATGCATTTATTGATCCTGACAATGTATGAAGCTCATCTTGGAGCAGTAGAACAGTGTTTTCAAATCTCTGTCCAGTCCCAAAATCTTTATTTCCCCTCTTTTTCTTTAAGGCACAACCTGGAATGGAGCTTCAGATTTGATATTCATTGTGGGTTTGTCATCCCAAGTTCTGGGAAGAAAACTCTCTAAATCCAGTGTGGTGTTAGGAAGTAGCATTCCCTCATTCCTCAGTACGTACTGTGCCACTTGACAAGCAAGCATGCTCCTTCAGAGTTCAGGTTCTATATTTAAACAGTTAAGACAGTACATTGGCATGCATATTCACTCCTTTTTCAAGGACTCTTTAATATATGCTAGTATCTCTTTGGGCATGCTCAGTAGTGTCTGGGGTGCTCGAGTGTCTCCCCACTTCTTCCCCATTTTCCACTGCCAACTTCTTTGACTAACTTTGAGCCACTTTGGAATTTGGAAAATGTCCATTGTTTGTTAGCCTGTAAAACTATACATGTGGAATCTGAAGATGTTCTTGCACCTAATGGGTGCAAAAATCGAAGTATTTTATTATGATTTCTTTGCCTCTTGTGAGGTAAAATTGTTGAGGCAAAAGTCAGAAGTATTCCTTTTTCATCTCTAGTGAAAATTATTGAGGAAAACAAGACTATTTACACACTAAAGTTGAAATTGAATGTTTTAGAACCATCACTCATGGATTCCTTTTGCTGAACTAATGTACTGGTTCTTAAACTAATGTACTAATTCGTATTGCTAAACAAATCAACCTGTATCAGGTTTGGTATTTTGTTTTGTTTTGTTTTGTTTTGTTTTGCCATAACCCCTTTGTGGTCAACAGAATACAGGAGAAAGTTGACACATGATCTAAAGCCTTCTGGACTAATATGTTTGCAAAAATGTTATGTGGAATTCCATGGAAATGGAGATAAACGGTAAATAATTCAATTCAATTCCTAATCTTCAATGCTCTGTATGTGCTTGATAAGAGCCCTGCGCTTGCTAAAAGCTCTGTGTAACTTCAGGAGTACAGCTCTGTGGACTGGGGCCGAACAACAGTGGGAAGTTTGTTTCATAGTTTTGCAAGAGACCCAGCCACTGCTTAGAGGCAGAGCAACTATAAAAGTAAGAGTTATCTGCAAAGCAGAACTCGGTGACAGAGTGGGACACCACTGTGAGAAGCCCCAGAATTAACTGCAATAGTCTAGTTAGATACTGATCTATGCTTTGCAAATTGACCTCTTTAAGAAGGCTGACTTAAATATCAAGGAACTAGCCCCACATTCTTCAACCCTAACCATTCTAGTTCTCCTGGTTTCCAAAGGTAAAGGTCTTTGTTATTGCTTACTTTGCAGAGGAAAGGTTAGAAAGAAGGCATTCCATGCATGCCATCAGAATGGTTGGGTAAGGTGAGATAAAGGTTGAATCAACTTTTAGAATAATGGAAGATGGAAAAGGAAGTAATTTGATGCCATCTGCACTTCCAAACAAAGGAGAAAAAAAATTCCACATCTGGAGAGCAAAACTTACCTTTTGTAATTTTTTCTTTTGTAAGGAATATATTTTAATACTGTTTATCTGTCAAACAAATGATGGCAAACAATTATTCTAAAAATACTACGCAGGGACTGCGTGGGAAAACACAGTGGAAGAAACACATGAAGGGAAACTGGGACTGGAGTTGATGTAGGAGAGGAAGTCTAAGTTGGGAAGATTGTAAAATGTTTGAGTTTCTTCTCCTAGCCTTAATGTGCATTTGCTTTTGGGGGCTTTTAAACTACCCAGAAGTCACTAGAAATAATAATAATAATAGTAATAGTAATAATAAACCACAAAAAAAAAAACTAAAGTTCAGTCTAACTACTTCTCCATCTGGTCCACCTTCAAAGTAGTCAGAAAATGTGGGACATGCACTTTCTTAATTCTATTGTCCAGTTACATTACATCTACATTTAAACTAAGCAGGAACCTCAACCTCATATCTATCATAATCGTGCTTTAGAAACTAAGGTATCTTTTGAAAATTTGAATTATTATATCTTAGACTTTTTTGCTTTGAGGTCATCTACTGAATTGTGCTACCTAATCCATACCCAGATTTAAGCTAGTAAGTTTATACAACTGAAGAAGTCACAGAGATTTGCTGGTCCCACACTCACAAAATAGCCTGTATGTAATAGAAAATCCTACAAAATCAGCAAGGGGATTTAGAATAACTCAAGGTGCATCTCAAGACTTTAATATTTTCCAGTCCAAAAATTATGTAATTAAGGATTAAGGTCATACTCCTATCTTTCGTATGGAACACTGAAAATAAATCAAACGTAACTGTTACTGCTTTTAAATGCATCCTAAGAAAACTGTTTTGTATATTTGTTCTACTCACTGAAAAATACAGCATATTAAATGGAAACTTTCCAACTAAATAATCAGAAACATTTTCAAAATGCACAGAAAGCTAAACATTTTAAACTGTGTTTTCCTGTTGACAGATGTTTCTGCTCTGCACAGGACTCTGCAGCTGTAGATTACAACTGCCGTATTTTATTATCTCTGGGTACTGAGTTTTGAAAGGAGCTTCTTGGTTGTGATAAATGCTTGGATGTCAGACAAACAGAGAACTTCCTAGAAAAGGGGAAAAGATATCCCAGCAACTCAGTTGAATTAGTTAAAATAGATTCAAAGACTGAGCTACTAGTGCAGTGACTCTGCATGCACGTAGTCTAGAATGTGCAACTAGGGAATCTCTGAGCTCTGTCCTTCCCTTATAGGAATTAGTTTTGTTCTTTTTAATGGATACTGAAACCGTGCTGTGTTTTTGTTGTCATGTGTAAAATCAGATAGAGCAATGAAGAAAGTGGATCTACTTCTATATTGGACATTGGACCAACACACCACTTAAATAGAAGAAAATAAGAAATCATCTCATTGTTTATTCTTTCTCCTCCATCCAAATTTTATCTTCGTTTTCTATATGAAACTTCCTTTTCTTTTCTGCAAATGAACTGTAAGTTAAAATGCCAAACAATCTGCTTCTGGAACTCACAAAATAAGTCAGTATTGACCGAGTCTTTTGGTGAATTGACAGACCAAATGTGTCAAATCTTAGTGGTGATTTAATAAGCCCGGACACCTGATTCATGTCAGAGAAGCACATACTGCGCCATAACAAACCTGATGTAAGGGAACGTGTGCTCCTGCCTCATCTACTTCCTTACTACGCCCAGAGTTTGATGGCCTCAACACCTCTAATTCAGGCAAACAGCTGTTTGGCTTGATACAGCTTGTAGCTGTCTGCCGCTTCCCTTCAGATGGCTCAGCAGAATGGAATATGTGCCTGAGGCTCTGTGACTTCAGTTCATTGATTCTGCCTGGACTGTCACGGCTGTGCAAGAGGATGAGCTATTCTATCAAAAAGCCCACCCTTCTGATTTCCACGAGGCTGCCTTTGCTTCTAACCTAGCTCATTATCAACTCAAGGTATGATACCAGACTGTGAACTCAAGCCACTAGCATGCAAAAAAGTAATTTCTTCTGCCAACATTAAGAAAAAAATTAAAATCTCCCACCAAGACTGTACAGCCTGCTAGGATGGAAGGCTGCTATCTTCATTCAGTCTGTACAGCTGATTGCCTGAACATGTCTGCCTGAGTCTGCTGATGAGGCCAAAAGGTATATTTTTGTTTGTTCTTGCTAATGTAATGATCCGACAGCACTTGTTTTAACAATAGAAAGGTTACTTTTTGCTCTTCCTTCTCTGCTATCTGCAATGTTTTCCTTTAAAGCTTTTGGGCTATTACCAAAACAGCTACGAGCGTAATTAGAGGTACAGCTTTTGACAAAAATGTTTACTGCCAATGACTCAAAACCACCTGTCCTCACCAAAACAGCAGTACTGCTCATCTGCATTTATTGTCCCGGACGTGTGTGGTGCAGGGAGAACGGTGTGATTTTGGCTAAGGCAGCCAAGGAACGTCTGAAAATGTTACTCTCGTAAAAGTCGTCCTGCCTGACTGCTTGGTGTTCTCACAAATCTCAGTGCTTCCCTGACTTGCTCCAAAGCTATTAAGCCCCTCCCTGATACCAGGAGAAAGCAAAAGAGTATAAATTGTGGTGTATACGATGGAATTGCGGCCCTGGGAGACGTGGTTTAGTGGGTATGGTGGTGATGGTTGGGTGAGATGATCTCAGTGGTCTTTTCCAACCTTAATGATTCTACAATCCTGCGAAATGCGTTTTATTAGAAGAACAGAAAACTCTGAGCACAAGAACAGGGCAAAGTGCCAGCGCGACTTGCAGGCTGGGTCAGCAGCCTCCAGCCACTCGCAGCGCCGGAGATGGCAGCATCCCGCCGTGCCCCTTCACAGGGCAGGCAAGGAGGAGGGGATGAGCGACGCGGGGCAGCGGCGGGGCGGAACTACACTTCCCGGCAAGCCGCAGGGACGGAGGGAGGTGAGAGGAACCGCTGACGGCGGAGGCGGGGAAGCGCGAAGCGGCCGCGTCACGGAGCTCTTCGCCGCGGCCATTGGCGGGGCGCGGGCGGCGCTGCCATGGCGCTCTCCGGGGCGCCCCTTAGGGTGTGCATCGTGGGCTCGGGGAACTGGTGAGTACCGCCCCGAGGGGACCGCAGCGCCGGCCCGGGCCGAGCCTCCTCAGCGCCGGGGCTGCGGGGGCTGCGGCCGGTGAGACCCCGCGGCGGCTGCGGGAGGGGCGGTGCTGTGGTGGGCGTCCGGGCTGCTGAGGAGGGCTCGTGCCGCCGCGCTCCCACTGCGAGGTGCTTCCGCGAAGTGAACGGAGGAAGAAGCCGCGGAATCGATAGCTGTTTCTGTCTTCTCGACCCTTCAGTGAAGGTGTTACTTTGGGGTATTTTTAACCTGGCGTTTGTAGTGTGATCTGTCAGGTGACGTAGGCGTTCAGGATCCTGAGCGTAGTTGGTAGCGCGGCAGGTCGCTGCTGACTTGTGCAGCGCTCCGCTTCCATCCAGCTGCCAGAGGCACGCGTTATGTTTGCGGAAAGCGACAGACACGTTATTTCCCTGGGGAGAATATGGTGTTCATGGTGCTTCTTTGTCTGCCTCCCTCCACTTATCATTCCCAAGCACCAGTTTTACCCTGGGTGCTGTTTGCAATGAATAAATACAATGCGTTATGTGAAAGTCTTCACATTGCCACTTTATTTAGTAATGCTAGGGATATGTTATTTCTGAGGTTGGTTTGTTGGTTGGTTGTTTGTTTGTTTTAAATTTTAAATCTAACTTCACAGAAGTTCAGTTTTCCAGAGAGCAAAGTCCTACAATTTGCTGAACAAAACGTGATGCTTGTAGAGGCATCCTCAGGCTTGTTGCTCATCCATTGCCATTGGATGTGGTTTTTACATAACTTTGTTGTGGTTTTGCATAATTCAGAAAAATAGCAACTGCAGAAGTCTTGTTTTTCGTTGTTACGGGTTTTTGAGGGAATGACAGGTGTTTCAGCACAGCTTTCCCTTCTGGCTGTAAGGTGAACTGCGAGATGATTATAGAAGGCAGAAGATGACTGAAATGTAACTGTTTGATTTAGGGCTGTGTGGAACGGGCTGCTCCGGGAAGTAGTGCAGTCATTGTCCCTGGAGGTGTTCAAGAAATGTGTAGATGTGACACTTAGGGACATGGGTTGGTGGGCAGTATTGGTGGTAGATGTGGATGGTTGGACTGGATGATCTTAGAGATCTTTTCCAGTCTTAATGATTCTATGGTTCTGTGTTATGCATTGCAGTTTATGTAAAAAGGAGTTGTGTGATTTGCCATATCTTTTGTTATTGCTGTTCTTCCACACTTGAAATCTAGCATGAAGTTCCATAGATAATTTGACTGCAGACACTGCAGGTATGATTCTTTTGCCACTCAAGCATTAGACACTTTTGACATTATTAAACAGATCCAGTCAGGTGAAAACAAAGTACATACACATGTGATTATAGCTAGCAGGTAATACCTACAAATTCTTTTGTGGGTTTGTTTCATAGTGGATCAACATTTCTATTGAACTGGAGCCTGTGGTCCTAAAATGGAAGTGTTTAGTGATCAAATGCAAGGAAATAAAAGGAAATTAAAGCACTTATATGTGCTTCATTAATGATATTTTGGGGTGTTATATTTATGAAACATACATAACGGGAGTGTGCCTGGTGTTGACTAAGATGTAAAGATGTATGTAGTTGAACTGGGTTGAGCGCCACAGTTTGGAGACTGGAGGTTTTTTGTAGATCTCTGTGAGATGATCTTGTCCTGCAAGTAGCTGTAGGATTGAATGCCTTTGCTTTCTCACAGCCCTTTCACCTATATCTGGGATGGAAAAAAGTACGAAGGGAGCTTGGCACAACAGTGACAGGTCAGAACTAATCACCTTGGGTAACAAACGGCTTCCAAACTCATTTGGCTGGTGTGACTGGGGAAGGTCACCTTAACGATGCTGTTAGCTTGGCAGGGTCTCTGACATCTGCTGCAAGATCATGGATCCAGACAGATGGCTTAAAAAAGGGGCAGAAGAGCAGGAGTTGCTGTTTTTCTCTTTGCCGATTTGTAGTTGTTCAGCTAGAAGATAATTGATCGAATTAGAATCTTTACAAAATAATTATAATAATAATAAACCCTTGCTTGAATGCAAAGAGTGTGCACCTTGGGAATATATGTGCCTTGGAGCCCCAGAATGGTGGCTAGAATACCACAAGCACTGCCTCTGACATGTATTGTAGCCTTCTTATTTGACAGTGCTTTCAGGACAAGTTAACAAAGGCTGTGGGACCAGAATTTGTGCCTGTGCCATTTGCTAGAGCCAGCCCTTAGTTAATCGACTTGCCTAACTTGAGCATGGACTGGAGGATTTGGAAAGGTGGGACAGAAGGATTCATATGTCTGGGAGCTTGCTGTAGAAAAACTGGAGATAAAACTTATGGTTTAACTGAGGAGATTTATTTTTAGGAAAAAGTGATAGGGCTAATGATACAACGTGCGTTTGCATACTGCGTCCTCCACTGGTGGTGATAACAGGGCGAGTTTAGGAGTTTCTGGATTAAGATTTTAACTTTTAAAACAATGTGGGGAAATTAGAACTATCAGAACACACTAATAGTGAAGAACAGGAGATGAAGTGTATGATCCTACGCAGTGAGTTTCAGACCGGTCTTTAAAAGTGTTAAATAAGAATTATATGGGATTGAGTTTGGGCCTGCCCTTGGTACCGGTTGCAGGGAAGAGAACTTTACATTACTTAAATAGAATTACCAGACAGCTGGAGTACATCAGGCTAAGCTTTGTGAGGGCTTTGTTCATTGCAGATATCTTTCTGTCACTGATCAGATGTAGGCACCAGGATTTCAACCTAGCTCATGCTAGATCTACTGTTATTAGGAATAAATTGTCAGGAGTTGGAGTTCCTTTGCCTTGTGATGTGTCAGGAGAGCCGCTACAAGACAAGCCAGAAATGCCAGTAGTGATTCCAGAGTACATACTAAGGATGGTAGGACGTAGAAGAGAATACAGGCTTGTCTGTTGGATTAAGAGGTGTGGGGAGCTGGTATTTTACTGTAAGCCATTTTGGAGTCAGCTGTTTGACCTTGCTGAGCTCTCTGGTACAGCAGTTGTTGCAGCAGAACAGGAAATGGGGAACCACAGCAGTCAGACGAAAGAACATTCTTGAATTCAGGAACCAGACAGCTCTTCAGTTTTCTTGCAGCCTTAGATTGTGGTATTAAAAAAGGCAGCTAAGTCATTTTAAGTGCTATGTTATGATAGAATTAATGTCTTGATGAAGAACACGTGCTGTTGAGTGTTGTGGTAGCAAACTGAAAATCCCAGTTGGGCAGTCGCTGAATTGGTTATTTCTGTCTTTATCGACGTGCCGTGTGTATGGAAGTTCAGAACTGAAGACAGTGACTTACCAGGATCCAGGCTTTATACAGAAGTCTGTCATAGTTTGCTCTTGCTCACGGAGCTTAACCTGCTTTCTGTGACACACACACCTGTGCTGTATGGAGCATCACTCTCAGTGTGGGGCTGGAGCCTAGAGGATGGGGCCGGTAAGCTGTCTGCTATTGCAGGGAGAGTTCCCCGTGAGCGTCGGACCTGGCTGAGAGCTCAGTAAGGGCCACCTGAACCCAAGGGGCTCACTGGTGTGTGAAGAGCTGTTGGAAAGACATGTCCCTGTCTTTTAGGGTGCAGTTTTATGGTTTGCCTGAAGAAGGTTTACCTCAGGTGGAGTATTTTTTGGTAAAGTGAGAGTATTTGTACCTTCTAATAAAGTGTGCTGTTCCTCCCTTCACCACTCCAACACCAAGCTCTAGGAAATCAGGGTATCATAAATTTAAATAGGAGAGATCATAGAATCATAGGATCATAGGATGGCTTAAGTTGGAAGGGACCCCTCACCCTGGACACAGCTGCCAACCATGAAAGAGATGAGGAAATCTGCAGAAGTGGGAAGCCTCAGACTTGCCACTCTGTATTTTTGTCACATCTTTCCAGTTTATTTTTTATTTTTTCACTCCCATGTATGTTATGTGTAATTATGAAGCCTTCTTGTCTCAGGAGAGCAAGCTAGAGAAACAGGCTTCATAAAACCGTATCTTTTAATTCCATACAGTATTCAGGCTAGGAGTAGAAGAAAAGGTTGTGTTTATTCCTCATCACGTGTATAGCTCAGTAGTTCTGATTAATTTAATGGTCGCACAGAGATTTGAGCAGTAAAGATGCTCATCATCCTACAGGTTTTATCGTGTGCTTTTTCTTGGGGAAATCAGTGATAGAATTGTCTGCCTGCAAATGCAGAAGATGCTGTTGCAGTAATTAAATTCTTTGAGACAGGCAGGGTGAGCATAAGTCTTATAAATTATGCAAAATATAAATGCTTCTTGGCTTTAAATGCAAATTGGTATTCTGCAAAAATTGAAGAATTATCATCTTAGCAAAGAAAAATTGCCATTTCTGAAAGGTGAAACTGATTTGGTTTTAAAAAATTTAATATGCCACTTTTACCACTGCATTGAAGATATAATCTGTTTGATTTGTGGAAATACAGTAACCCAAACTCCCACTGCATAGCCAGTAAGCAAACAAATGCTTCTGTCCTTTGTACTATAGACACATTTGTTTGAGAGAAAGCAGCAGGTGTGAATGACTGGTGTATTTTCCACTTGCTTTACTGGATCAGAAATGCTGAGTAGTAATTGGTCCAATAACCCGTGAGCTTCTGTTTGTTTAAAAGACAGTCTCTTTTTCTTGGGCAATATTTTTTTTCTTTCTTATTTAATGTTTTTTTTTTTTTTAATATTTTTTGTTTTGTTTCCTTTCCTGCAGGGGTTCTGCGGTTGCCAAAATAATAGGCAATAATGTAAAAAAATTGCAGAAGTTTGCTTCCACAGTGAAGATGTGGGTCTTCGAGGAGAATATTAATGGGAGAAAACTGACAGATATAATAAATAATGAACATGAAAATGTAAAATATCTCCCTGGATACAAGCTGCCAGATAATGTGGTAAGGCACCGAAGTTAAATTTGATGTATTTACAGAGCAGAGGGAATATCTCTCACACTGTGAATGGAAATAGAAATTTATTTTGCTAACATTGTTAGGTTTTATAATATTTCAAACTACATACTGTTGAGATCAGAGACTTGCACAAGTTCAATTACAGGTAAATGCAACATACTGTACTTTTTTACTGTTGGGTTGTTGGGTTTTTTTGCCTTGCTCTTGTTGTCTTTATGTTACTACAGTTTCTCTATGTGGAAGTAAATTGAAAATGAGAGCAAGATTAATGGTTCTAACCATGCTCAACATAAAAATGTGGCCTCAACTTTGGAAGGGAACTGGCCTGGTCAATTAGAATTGAAGGGATTTAAAGTATTCTTCAGGATGAGAACTAGGTTATTCCTGCAAGCCACCTGGGTTCATCTGGTTCTCAGTTCCCTGTTGCTGTGTGCAGTCGGGTGAGCGTGCTAGGTGTAGCGCTGCCAGGGCAGGACAGTGGAACTCCACAGACACTCTGTGTTGGCATAACATGCCAGTGGGTGGCTTGCTTGGGAATCTTGCCCCAGAAACATTACCAGAAAAGTCTGCAGCAGCTGGCAGTTCAGTAAAGATTTTAGGCAGGAGAAACATGAATTGCCTCAATTGCAAGGTTTTGGGTTATTCTTTTTGTTTTTTGTCTTATCTTTAACAGTCCCTTTCCCCTAGCCTTTAGCAACAAGCGTGATGTTTCTCCTGTCCCCTACCTGCTCACTCACATTTGTTCTTCTTTACCTGTGGGTTAAGCTTCTTCCTAGATTCTAGATCTTTGTGTTATTTTGTGATGGTCATCAAGTGTTAAGAAAAGTGGAGTCCATGAAGTGTGAAGTAACCCACCTTCGTAAAGACTAAACACATTCTACTTTTTACCTGTGCAACCTGGTGTAGGGAACCTGCTTTGGCAGGGGGGTTGGACTCGATGATCTCTGGAGGTCCCTTCCAACCCCTACAATTCTGTGATTCTGTGATTCTATGGGTGCATACAGCAGGAATATGAATTAGAGCATATAAGAGGACTGGGGAAGAAATGTGATTGCTCAAGGAATTAAGGAAACAAGTTTTCCCAATGAAGTAATGTATCAAAAGTTCAGGTCATTTTGTCAAAGAGAAGACAGCTTCTTATTTGATATTTTCTGACTCAAAAGAGTTGTTTGAATGTTAGGGTGCACTTTGAATTTTTTTTACACCAACTGTACTGGTGACTGTGAAGATGCTTCTGTCAGGGCATGTAATAGATTATCTGAAAACCTCAATTCTTTGGCTTTTCTGGGATGCTTGTGTTATTATTTTCGATTATGAAGCTCAGTAATTTATAGCATTCTGAATAAGACCCAAATGTGCTTTTACTAACCTAAGAACATTTGTGCGTAGGGTAAATTTTAAGAAGTTATGTGGTCTTTCTTTCCCTTTCCTACACAGGTTGCTGTCCCAAACCTTAATGAAGCTGTACAGGATGCAGACTTGTTGGTTTTTGTCATTCCTCATCAGTTCATTCATAAGGTCTGCGATGAAATCACAGGACGAGTGCCCAAGAAAGCTCTCGGTATAACTCTGATAAAGGTAAAGCAAATACTGTGCATAAAAAACAGATAATATGTTGTGGATTTTCTAAAACCAGATAGTTTGCAGTTTAATATGAAAACCCTGTGCTACTCCCTAGATTGTTTCATTAAACCTTTTGAGGTGCAAGACTGGAATTTGTCTCAGTCGTTAGTGGAAGAAGAAAATGAGGCTGTTCACAAGACTTGAAAAGAAAGGGGAGAGGAATATGTTTTGCACCATCAAGCTTTGCAGTCTGTTATTTCTTGTTTCCAAATGCATCATTAGATGGAGAGCAGAGCACAAGCATAATGCTTTGATTGTTAATGCTCATCCCACACACTGAATTAATCATTTTAAGAACTACTGAGAGAATTCTGTGACTGAGCTCTTGTTCATATCATCGATTATGTTGCAACAACAGAGATTATTCAGCATGGCCCAAAAGGATTGTTCAGACATGGGAACTTGGAGTGGGGCTGAGATGTAGGAAGTAAGTGTTTCATTGGAGGCTTTATGGTTTTGGTGATAGAAGTTTTAAATGTTTCTTCTCTTGTGTTGTGTTTTTTTTTAGTTCCTCTGAGGTTATCAAGAATGCTTTCTACTTAGTTAAGAGTAGACCATTTTCTCAGCACGTATTCCCTTGTCCGCTATCATTTTTGGCAAACAACCAATTAATGGATCATTTAGGGATCAAAAAGTTCAAAAAGAAAAAAGAAGGAAAAGTACAAAAAGACCCTATGACTGCTGACCACAAGCTTGTCTTTAGTTTGACTAAACCCATCAAATTTGTGTTACTTTGTCAGTGCTGGCTTGATATATTACTGAGAGGTAT
Organism: Tetrao urogallus; assembly: GCF_951394365.1. Classification (NCBI taxonomy): domain Eukaryota; kingdom Metazoa; phylum Chordata; class Aves; order Galliformes; family Phasianidae; genus Tetrao; species Tetrao urogallus. Next base: position 12,064,447 of record NC_136820.1, on the reverse strand, counting down.
GAAAAAGTAATGCTTCCTGAGTGCACTTGCTGCATTTTGTGGAAAAGCTTTCCATATGGTAGAAGGATAAAATGAAGCAGCATTAAAAGAGCTGAATGCATAGCACCCAAACCACACAGCTATCTTAGATGCCCTAAAGCTATAAAACTTGCATTGCTTTGAAGCTGTCAGTTTATGCTTCCTTCTCCTGTAAGCTCAAGGTAATCTTTATTCTTCTGTAGTTTGCAAAATGTGATTTATGTTCTTATATCCCTAATGCTGGCAACAACTCTGATTAAACTGGTGGAGCAGATGAGGATTTATGTCAGCGCATCTGAAATCAGGACCTGGGCCTGCATTTCCTTGGCAGTACTGCTCAGAGTATTGATTACAAGTGCCTTAATGGAGTGTTGATTAAGGGCTATGTGAAAAAAAAGAAATAGGAAGAGGGTACATGACCCTACTTGCCCTAGTATAGGTAAACTAATGACACCTGCCGTGCAAGGAAGAACTGCATAGTAGGCACATTTCCTTGTCTTAAGGAGAATGTGAAACGTTAGCTTTTACCAAAAGCTATAACTGCATCATTATAAGTATCATTTAAGAAGAAAGGGTAGAAGTAGAATGCAATGTTGAAACTAATAATAGAGGCAAGAATGCACTCCTTCCCCTACTTTTGCAGCTTCTTTATGCGTGCTGTTTTCATTCAGGTCATATTTTAGCAGTCTCATTATGCTCACCTCACCACTAATGCAATTAAAGAGGTTTGTGTTAACTTTGGCAGTTAAAGTGCAGCTCTCTGAAAAATGTGACTAGTGGGACCTCTTGTTTCTTTGCTTTCTAAATTGCTTAGCAAGTTAGCAGTATGTCATCTTTAGTCTTCCTTCGTTTTACTTTTCTCTTTTTTCTTAACAGACAAATTTTCAAGCAAAGCCTAATGTCTTATAGTAAAATGGAGTCTTTGGGAAATAAAGGTGTTTGTCTGCTAGGTAATCTGTGCTCCTATTCAAACGTGTTGCTTTACACGAGGATTGATTGGCAGTATCTATGAAAACCTGACAAATGATTGTGCAGATGAGAGGAACCTGGATCATACACCACACAGGGTGCAGCTCAGCAGGGAGCTGGGAATCAGGGAGCACTTGAAGACTCCTCGGGCAGCCTCAGCATTGAGCTCATTTTCATCCATCTGTGCACAGGCCTCAGGAATTGCATTGGCAGGCATTATGACCAACGGGTGAGACCACAGAATTGGACTTGCATTGCCCAGGGATCATTGCTGCCTTTGGTTTGGGGTGGGGAGTGTTTGGTTTTCCTCTTGCTGTCTGTCATTCTGTGTTGGACTTGGCTCTTCAAGAAACAGGTGCAGCATTCCTTGACTAGTCAGAAGTTGCATTTGTTTCATAGCAAAGCTGGGTTTTGGCACCTGAGCCTCTTTCATCAGTTTTTGCGTGGATGAATAATTGTTGTGTACACGTGTAGATTTTTGGAGTTGTTCCCAACGTGTGTATGTTTTTCTGTTTATTTATGTTTGCTAGGAGGATGGGGGAGAGGCCTTGCAGTTACCTCGTGGGAACATCTTGGTGCTCTGAGGGGGAAACGCAATATTTATGTGTCTGCTTGCTTTCAAATTCTTTTTTCTGTGGCTCATAAAAGATGAGAAAGCAGAGTGTGCATTAAGTGCTTGAAAAAATAATGCAGAAATGCAAGCACTGTTGGCTGTTGTTATGTAGGCACTTCATCGTCTCTCGGCTGTACGATGTTTTGCCAGGGCTGTTACCTCTGGTCTGTGAGAATGCAAAACGCTGCATGTCTGAAATGCCACTACTGACAACATACAAATTTGTGTGTGTGTGTGTCTGTGTGTGTATAGAGTAGTAGTAGCAGTAGTGGATCACACTAAAAGGCATAAAATTAAAAATAGCCATGCCTTCCCAACATTGAGAAATAGTATTGAATAGAACTTATATACTGTAGGAAAGAAAGGCCATTTCAGCAGTCTGCTGTGTCCCTGTTCTAAGAGCTCAAAAAAAAATCTCTTACCTCATTCTGTAAAGTAGGAGAGAATGCTTTTTTGAAGAGTGGTCTTACTTTGTGTTTATGATACAAGCCATCCAGGTTACCAGATTGTGTTCTCCATTGCAGCATTGATCTCTATGGTGATCTTCTCTAAAGTCCTGTTTCTCCCCCTACTTTCACCTTTTGTGAAGAGTGCTTTATAAATGACGATCAAAAATATCCTTATAAGTTAAAGTATTCTGAGTTGTTCAGCTTTCTTCATATCTATAAACTGCTGTTTCATTTGCAGTATTCTTAAGTTGATTAAAATGCATCTCTAAGAGTGAACTGCTATTGGTTGGACTGGGAGGAATCAGTTCTGATGTTTCTGTTCAGGTACTTCTAAACAGAAGGAGTCAATGAGATGGTGTTTTTGAGTTGGGATGCAGATCCAGATCCAAATGCAGGCCAGATTCACAAATGATGCATCAGTGACACTTCACCATTTTTAGTGGGGATGTAGTGATAAGCAGCTGAGATTATGAACAGAGCTGAATATTATACAATCAATCAGATTGGAAAAGACAGCTAGTTCAGCACTTCTGAGAGTCAGAACTGCTATTGGGAATGGGAATAACAATGTTACCATCATCCCTCCCCCCCCCCCAACCCATTGGTAGTTTTGTCCTAACTCTTCAGGTGCTTGGACAAGTTGCAATAGCAGAAGCTTTACTGGCATAGCAGCAAAGCAGGAAATTCTTCGTCTTTAGTCTCTATCTGGACAGGCCTGGGTGCAGTGCCCATGGACAAGAGTTACTGTGCTATGCTTCTCTACTGTGTCTACTGAATGCCTTTTTAGTAATTGCAGTTAATGTTGGTTGCAGGGAATAGATGAAGGCCCAGAGGGACTGAAACTGATCTCTGACATTATTCGAGAGAAGATGGGAATAGACATCAGTGTGCTGATGGGAGCAAACATTGCCAATGAAGTGGCAGCAGAGAAATTCTGTGAAACCACAATAGGTAATGTCCCGAGTAATGACAGTGTTGTAAGTATGTTCTCCTCCTCACAGGTGTGCACTCAGTAGCTCGGATTTCATTGTGTTCAGCATCGGAAGCTCTGGGATCCTTCTGATTTTAATGTTGAATTTCCTAGAATGTTTACATCCAAAAGTACTGGGAGAATACTGGGACTAGAAGGAGAGATGAGTGCAATTTTAACATGTCTCACAAGAGTTTGACCTTAGTGCAGGAAATGCTATGCACATTTTTGATCACCCTCCATGTAACAAACTGCTTTATTTTATTGCTATTCTTACGATTTTTCTTGGATCTGCATGGCTTGATATATATAAATGACTATATGTTCTGTATTCCAGCTCAGCTGTTATGGTCACAGATGGTACCTATATGCACGTCTTTTTTAGGTGTAGGTGTTGCTGTCTTTTGAGTTCTCCAAGTAGTTAGTTCACCCCAAAGCTAGGAACGGGTTCAGTTCTGTGTTGGTGTCTTGGTGTCTGTAACCTCTGCAGTACAAAGACGTCTCTCATCTTGCATGTCACAAATTCTGGATAAGCATATGTGTGTATGTATACATGTACATGTACTCATACATAATAGAGAGTTAATGTCATTTTTTCAGTGTTTATTTTTACAGTTTTGTGCTTTTCTTTCTTCTTTTTTTTTTTTCAGCTTTCTAACTTCTTACTAATGGTTCTGTATTTTAATTTATTTTTTGAATGGTTGCGTTACCTTTCCATGTTTACAAACAGCTGTGAATGTCAACATGCTTAGCTTATACAGTGTCCTTGACCTGCCTTTATCAGTAGGCATTCTTCTAGAATGAAGGCCTTAAAATAATAGGCGGAACTGCACCTGCTTTATTTCAAATTTACCTTTGCTTTATTATTAACTGTTATTTTAAGGAGAATGATCAAAGAAAAAAAGAGAGTATCAAGAATTAATGAGATTATTATTTGGAAGCTCTTGATGAGCAGGCAATGAATTACGAATCCAGAGAAACTCAGCGTGAAGCTTTTAAGTGTGAAGGAGTCTGTTTAGGATGACAACCTTATCTCTAGTTCCAAATAGTCAAACTTGTGCAGGAAAGACTAAATAATACCCAAATCAATTATTAATTGGCAGTTTTTATCCTTCCTTTCTCTCTCACCAGGCAGCAAAATCTTGGAAAATGGCCTTCTCTTCAAAGAACTCCTGCAGACTCCAAACTTCCGAATAACTGTAGTAGATGATGCGGACACTGTTGAGCTCTGTGGTGCACTGAAGGTAAGAGTAACAGGCTGCAGTTTGTGCACAGATGGAGCAGTGATCCTTGTAGAAAAAAAAGTGGATATTTTCATTTAAAGAATCAAGCCTCTTGTACTTTATATAATATATAACATTGTTACATAACGTTCCCTGAAGAACCAGATGTGAAAGTAGGCAGCAGCATGTTCAGTGAGTTGGCTTTTAGACACTTGTCTCATTATCTCTCAAGTCGTCTTTCTCCGTCTTTCACGTCGCTTACACGTAATCACAAACAAAGTGTTAATTTCACCTCACTGGTCAAAATATTTCTAAATACATCTTAGTTCACTTTTTCGTTATGCAGCGGTGCATTCACCAAAATAAAGTGAGAAGTCAGTATTAATCCTTGATGTCTGATGAGTGAAATGTTCTCCTCTCCTCTGACTTACGTAATGTGAGCTCTGCTGTGTGCTGCACTTTCTCACCATGTGTATGACCACATACAAAAATGACTTGAATAGGAAAAAAAGCTGTTTTGGAGAGTTATTTATCTGGATTTTATTTTTTGGTAAAAAAATTGACGTTGACAGGAAGCCAAAACAAGCTTAAACATACTGATTTATTTTTAGGTTAATTTACAGGCCGTTTATGAAGGGAAAGCATTAGTAGCTTGAGACCCTGGCCAATAGTTCACATTATCTGCTAATTATCATGGAAGCACTTGTAGAGTTCGTAATGTGGCTCCACAGCCATTGCTTGAAACTGCTGCTGTGATAAGCAAGGTTAGTGGGAGAGAAATTCCTGCGTATAGGCCCATGAAATAAGTCAAAAAACAAACACTACAGATTTTTTATTTTTAAATCTGCTCAGCTTGGTGTTTTCTGATTATCTGGAATTCTTGCTTGATAGGTGAGTTAATTCCCTGACAGTTGTCTCCTCTAGAAAATTCTGTAGGCTAAATCAGCAGTTAGTCAGCAGGCACTCAAACTCCATTATAGAAGTCCCAGACAGGCAACAGACCAATATTTCTTTGGAAGTGCAGAATAATTTAAATCAATTGTCCTTCTTGACCTGAAAAAGGGCTGAGGTCAAACTCTGTGGGTTTTTTGTAAGCTTGCTTTGTTCCTCCCTCCTGCTCCATTATTCATCTTGCAACCTGCAGACTGAGCTCTGTAGTCACATTTCTAAAAAGCTGTATATATTCTATGTGCTCTGGTCACTTGGTGTTGGTTGTGGTATATTTTGTTAAGCGAGCTGAAACTTCCAAAGAAGTGCATGGTGTGACTAAAGAAAAATGTGAATTGCAGCTGGTATTTTAAAACAAGTTGATCTTAGTATTTTGTACCTGATTGAAATGCACGAACTCTCAAGTGCAGCTCTTGTTGACTGCCAGTTACTTTATTAGACTTGCAAAGTTACTTCATGAGAAATAATAAAAATGAGCATTACTTAACTTGAGGGAAGGAAGAAATTCGTATTTCAGAAGATGTCAATACTGTGTCGTGTAAAGAGACAGGCATGAAATGAGAGGGTCTGCTTTTTCTATAGTGATGCTGCATCAGACTGACAGGAGCATCCCCACAAACTGCATTTTGGAATTCAGAAGCAAGCAGATGCATGTGCTTGTCCAAACTTGCTTTTTTCTTACAGAAATAGTAAAAGCAATTCCTGTAGAAGTATTTAATGAATGAGAAATGCCACGGTGGGAGAAAAGCACATCCTTCCAGCTTCTGCATTTTTCCATATGTACCTGCTTGGGAAAAGGAGACTTTTCTTGGTTCATCTGGCACCATAGGCTACCTCAGCACTTACCTCACTCTATTTCTGCAAGCAAGGAAGATTTCAGTGTGGATGATTGCCTAAAGGTTGGGAGAAGAAATACGGAAGGATAGTAGAGAGTGTTCTGAGCTCAGCTTTCCCTCACAATAATGATAATTTTAGGTTTGAAATTTGTCTTTTGAAGCATATTTAAATTCAGACTGTAATAATAGGTATTGCAGCTGGGTGATCATGAACACATGCTTTATTGCTATTTATATATGTGCACATATAGACTGAATATCCACTTCGTTCACTGTGTTTATATTTTGTGACAATGGGCAGATGGAGAAGTATAGAAATAGGTGCAGTGAAACTGCAGCCTTGCATCAGCTGAGAGACTGATAATGGCAGTCATTTAAGAGAATCCAATAATACTGAAGAAGAACATCTATCTCCAGTAACTTGTTGGCTGTGGGAACAAGATGTGCTTGGAGAGTTTTCTATAAGGAATTTTTCTTCTGAGGACTGAAGCACATTTCACATTTAGTCGGCAGCCTTTTCTAAGGAGTGAGGTCAGGAATGAACCAGTTTCAAACGTGGGTGGTTCAAAGTCCCTGAATGTCTTTATGGGCAGCCCAACCGCAGGGCACCCTCGGATTCCAGCTGCCATTTGCCAGACAATGTGGGTCCTTCCTAGGAAATAGTTAAAGGTGACAGGGACAAGGACCAAGGCGTGGGTGACAGTTCTTGCAGGAAGGAGAAAGAGCCGCAGCTGTGGTTGCCTTTCCCAGCAGAGCTTCAGGTCTTTCTCTAAATCTTAACTAATCTACAGCTTAACCTTAGGCAAAGAAGTGTAAGTGATTTGCTGCTTACCAGAGCATGTAACCCAGCATTCTCATTTACAAAGGTGTTCCTTTGAAGTTTGTTTATGGCAACTGTTGTCGGATAGTCAGTCTAGCTCCTGTAGAAGTTGACTGTGGTAATTACGCCTTCCTGAGATTAGTTGGAAATTAAATCCATGATTTATGTTCAAGTTTGCCAGGAGCAAGAAAATGGTTTATGCTGAGCCTCTTTTAACAGTCCTGCTGATACTGTCCTTAATTTGTTGAGTCTCTATTTGACCTCCTAGCTTCTACAAATTCATGTGCTGAGCTGTGGCACTACATCAAGGAACAGTCGATGTCCCAGATGAATTAAAATATCTGTGTAATACTTTAATGACCTATTTAATTAGGGTCAGAAGTGGCTTCTGAAAATGTCTTCATGAGCACACCACAAACTTAGAGTAAACAGAACAGGACAGGAAGCTGGGTATTTCTTAGCAGTGACGTGTGTCAGCAGTCTGCAATTTTGTTAGCTATGTTTTTTGGGTTATCTACTGCATTTGTGACTTCTAGCATGCTTGCAGCAGATCATGTGCAAATAGAAGATACACTTTCTCACTCACTCTGTAATACACTGTGGACACTGCCTGACATCAACATTTTTTTTCTGGAGTGTCCTTTCAGTATCCTGGTGATAAAATAACTTGAGTCCAGGCCTAGCTCACTTTGTACTTCAGGGTGTGAAACCAGCCAGAGAGTCAGCTGTTACTGTAAGTATTTTAATAGCTTAAAACCATACTCAGTATAAAAGCACCCTGTGCATCTTGCTCATAGGATGCATGCTTTAATGGAAAAAGCTGTAATGCTGAGCGTGGGGAAACATTCGCTCAAGCACTAAGTGATTTTGAGAGCTCTGAATCCCACAGTCCAAGAGGAACATTGTATTGCAGTCATTTTGGATTTGTTCTGATGGTATTTTTGCAGCCTTGGAACAGCAAGTTTGTCTGTAGGCTACAATTGTCATTACTTATTGGGTACACTGCTGAGCTGGTACGCTTCACCTTTATCAGATACAGTAAATGTATTTTGCCATATAGAAGGCTGATGACACATACCATCTGCTTCTTAGATGATTACTCTAGTGCTAGTGCCACTAGGCTCTATGCATCTTTCTGTAATAGACTCAGCTCACCAGAGGTTTCAAGTAGCAAGCTGTCTGCTTTGAGACTTAGACACCTTTCTGTCCAGAATAAGATCAAGTTGAGGCTGTTTTATTTTTTTCAGTAAAGCATGACTTTCTGTGTGTCGTAATTCGGTTTTCTCTGCTGTGTATTGGGCAAGAAGGAGTTGTCATAGATTCTTCAAGGATCTAAATGAAACCAGAGGATGGAGTTTTATAAGTTCACAAGTGCGGTCTGGGGGTTATGTTGACAGGTTATAATCATCTCCTAGGTGTGGGTGTGTATTCAAGAGCAAAAGGAGTTGTCTTATTTCCTCATTTGCAAGCTGTGTGCAAGAACATATAATGGGGCATTGTCCAAAAGAAGAGCTAAGTGATTCAGAACTGGAATCACAGCTTCCCTTCCTCCCTACACCATCTCCTCAGAAGTAGCTAGTCATGGTAGGACTTGCTTAAAACAATATTTGCATTACTCCAAGGGCAAACATTGTGAAAGGCAGAAGTAGTCAACAAATGCCATAGGTAATAATTGTACTGAAATTTATGGTCAGATGGTCAGCTGCAAAGTGGAAAAGAAAGTCGAAACAGGCATTGTCAGAGTGGGGGAGAAGAAGCTGCACTGACAGGAGTGTTCAAGAGGTACTGGAAAACATCCAAAAGTTGTTCAAAAATATTTTTGTTTTTGTCTTTGTGCTAAACATTTAGCCTTCATGACCATGTGAGTTGCAGTTCAATGGGTTATCCCATCTGAAAACTTTCTGAATACCTCTTCGACTTCTCTCACTTTGCCACCAAGTGAACAGATATTGGAAGTTGCTCTAGAAGAGCTGTCTGATCACAGCCAAGATGTAAGCCAGGATGAGCTTGAATACCAGCATTAAGTCTGATAATCTGTTGTTGCTGTCATATCTGATGTCAAAATTTCTGTTTGCAGTTTGTAAGGTCTGCTGCTAGACCTTTGCTGGTACCTAAAAAGCAAAGAGTGATCCATTTTGTAGAGGGAAGAAACTGTGATGGGCACATAGCACTGCAACAACCTGCAGTTTTTCGTTCTCACAGTCCAAAAAGGGAAATAAAAATGGCTGTTTATCAGCTTGTTGCTTACTGTAGCAATTTCTGGCTGCTGTTTTATCTTCAGCAACAGTCAAAGGCTTTTGTCTCCTGTATTTGTTTCTGTTTCTGTTGAGATCTCTGCTATTGCTGTTGCAGAAACATAATGCTGTATCTATTGCTTCCTTGTTTTCTTTATCAGATCTTCAGGATCCCATCTCGCTTGGAGGGTTGTTTTTTGATTTCTTTAATAACTAAGTATGGGTAGTCTGTGATTCCTGTTACTTGATCTTGTTATTTTACAGGTGAAGAAATAGCTTTTGCAGTGATTTTGCTCAAGCATCTCTGAACTAATCTCTATTTTATGTTTGTAAACAAAAGCTGATCATCATTTTCATGATGATTTATCATGAAAAACCAGTACAGTATTTGTAGAAAGCTGTCACTAGATCTAAGGAAAAACACAACGTTTTTTGCTTACGAAAGGTTTCCTGTGTGATGAAACTTCTGAGAAGCCTTTATTAACAATTATTGTTACGTGATCTCCATGTACTTAAAGGGGCTGAATGCAATTAGCTTGGCTGAATTTGGCCTCCTAGCATATCGGCATGAAAGTCAATACAAGTTTCTCAAATTACTTTAAACATAAAGAAACTCAGGGTACAGGGCCATGGATGTCAGTCTATCTTCACCTCTACCTCAGGGTAGGAACAGGTTAATCTGGATAAAATCTTCTTTGGGTGTAGTATGGCATGCTTTTAAAAACGGTCAATAAAAACAGCTTCACAGCCCCCAGGGCAGCTTGTTCCAGAGCTTTAACTATGCTTTTATACTTGGAAATAATTTACTGACGTAAGACTTAACATCCTTTTTTTTTTCCTTTTTTAAGGTTATCCCATAAACCTTGGGAAAAAAAATAGTGTTTTACATTAATAAAGTATTTGCAGTTCTTGAGGACATTGCACTCTTGTCCATTCACATCTTCTGGGATTCGGATTGAATAATTTTCCATCTGTTTTTTCTCTTCTCACTAGAATATAGTGGCAGTAGGAGCTGGGTTCTGTGATGGCCTTCGTTGCGGTGACAATACCAAAGCTGCTGTTATTCGCCTCGGCCTAATGGAGATGATTGCCTTTGCCAGAATTTTTTGCAAAGGACAGGTGTCTACTGCCACTTTCCTGGAAAGCTGTGGAGTTGCTGACCTCATCACGACGTGTTATGGTGGCCGGAATCGACGTGTAGCAGAGGCATTTGTTAAAACTGGAAAGGTACCTTATTTACTGCGTGAAATCCACTGGTGCAAGTACTAAACACTCCTGGTTTGTTGAAGTAATAGTATGGCTCTCTGAGCCGTGTTAGCTGCACTTCTCTTTCACTTTTGAGTGTGTTACAAGAATAGAATAAGTGGGAAGGTGTTTAAAAAAAAGAGCTGGAGGGATAAGACAGTGGGAAATGCAGATGTAGGAAGAAGAACATTTACAGACAAGAATATAGGAGGATACGTGTACTCACTCAAGTTTACTTTTGGGTAGGGAAAACCATCAATAACATCTTTACTTCCATCCAGACAATGTTGTCAAGCTTACAAAAACTGTATCGTAGCTCTTCTTTTCTCCCTCCCTCTTGTTTAGTCTATTGAAGAATTGGAGCAAGAAATGTTGAACGGTCAGAAGCTGCAGGGACCACAGACATCTGCAGAGGTGTATCGCATCCTCAAGCAGAAAGGAATGCTGGACAAGTAAGTAAGAACAGATAAAGTGAGTGCTAGTTCTGCATGAACCTTTTTATCTCCATGCCTCTTTTTACACTTTTGGCCTTGCTTTTTTCATGAAGGTTTTGCCAAAAGCAAATTGCTGTAATAAGAGTGGCTTAATCCTCAGTTAAAATGCAGAAAACAATGAATGAAACCTCAAAATAGTATTGCCATCTCTAGAGCTAATAGTGTGATACCAAATCTGTGAATTCCCTTCTGTTTACACCAGGGTGTGTTACTGTCTCCTATCATAGGAAGGTACAGCAGAGTGTGTTTTAACATGTGAAAAGAATAAAGCACGTGAAAGCTGAGCTCCCTAAAGAGACTTTTTAATGAGGCTCTGCAGCTCGTTTCATAGTAGTAAATTCATTGCTTATCTCTGAAAAGAGGAGCTTTGTTATTAAGGATCCATATAGTTAAGTAGAGTAGGTGCATCTGTCCACATTGATTCAGGCTTAGATACTGCAGTTTTTTTCCTTATTTGACTTTCTGTTAGATCAAGGGTGAAACCTGCCATCAGCTTGTCTAGGTCGGTTTTGTTGTATGAAATTAAGCAGTTTGTCCTGGTTTGTTCATCTGAATTTGAGTCAGCATATATAGGATTCCTAAATCCACACACACAGTTGTCTCCTTAAGAGATTAAGGGATGCATTATTGCCATCTGTTCCTGTTGGTAGATGACAGAAAATCAGAACGTAAATGACAGCCAGTCAGAAGACCTGGCCTTGTCCTTACTTTTTCCAAAACAGTTTTTGAAATCTAGTTTTAATGGAACAGCTGTATTAAACTGACTATTTTTTAACCATCTCTCTGGGAGTAAAACACCTAAGCCTGTCTCTGCGGTGTACAGTAATTAATCTAACTGTAGAAAAAATAATTAAATATTGCCTTTGGTTCCTTCTGTTTATGATACTTTACATAAGACAGGATACTGTTAGATTATTTTTTTCCTCTTTCTTTCTTTCTTATATTTTTTTCCTGTTATATCCTATAGCGAATCGAGCACATATGAATTTTTGGACAGTGTTTTTAGTGAAAAACATGATATCAGACAGTTCTTATGTCTTCTGGTTCACCAATGTATGTGTTGGTTCTTCATGCGAGGTTTCATTCAGTAAGACTTTTGAAAGCAACTTGCAAAGTGTTTTTTTCAAGAACTTGCTTGTTACTGCTTTAAACACAAAACACGGTTAAAAAGTCATGGTTTCAAGGTGAAGAGGTAGGACACTAGAATAAAATTCCATATTCTCATCCTGTAAATAGACTCCCAAGGCTTTGTAAAAATACTCACAAGTCAGTAGGTTCAGCAGAAGAGCCTTGGTAACGTTGTTGATGCCTATTAATATTTACAGCACAGTTTGTTTTCTCGTTTTGGGAGCGGTGGAACAGACCCTCTGAATGTGCTCAGGCATAAGATGTGCTTGGAGTTTGCTGGCCGTGAGCCTGCACTCAACCTTAATTCTTCATTCCCTGTGCAGACAGGCACAACTGAGTAATGTTCTCTGTGATAAAAAGCAAGAATTGTGCAGCAAGATGCACTTTGTAGTAGTGGTCCTTCTTCTCTGAGCCTTCTGATGACCATCAGTGCTGTTTCTAAAGCTGTGTGAAACTTGCTTTTTTTCCAGAAGGTGCACAATGTGTTTGTGGCTATCTCATATAGACGTAATAAATTTGATTTCATTGCCTGAGTTTGTGTTATATTAAAAGCAAATACAGCCCCCAGCCCAATATATCATAGAAACTGAATAGCAAGTGAGGCTTTTTAATAAATGCAAAAATCTTTACATATTTTAGTCTGCATATTCCCTAGTAAGGACTTTACAACCTAAACAGTACCAAACAGCTATGTGACTATCTGCTAATTTTGGTTCCACTGATGAAGTAAAAACAAAAGCTCAGTCAGCTGGATTGACTTGAAATACTTTCTGCTATTGCAGCTATTTTCATCTTATTTTCCTTGAAAATAAAACAGAAATGGATGTGCATTTCATAGCAAGACACAAAAATATTTCAGATAATTCAAAATGCAGTATTTCATATTTCAGCACTTCCAGTAAGAGCCACAAAAAAATGGAGTCTATCCACAAGGATGTCTGTGCTACCATTTCTTTTCCTCAGTAATGCAAAATCTTGCAAGTAGAGATTCGTTCAAGTAGCAATGCTGTACCTGCCATAGTGGTACTGTCAGGTGGATTGCTCATGGCTTCTTTTTCTTTTCTTTTGAGGAGTCTCATTCAGGCTATGTGGTGATGCCAAAGTTAGCTCAGTATAACACGTCGTGGCAGAGTACGTTGGTATTCATGTGCAGTGCTCAGAACTGATTGGGAGTTCTGATCTGACTTGCCTTTGGGCAATACAGATAAAACCTTGGAGTCACTGATGGAACCACTTCCCCAGGAAGAAAGTACAACTCAGAATAATAGTGTGTGTGTCAAAAATTTGTCCGCCACCTTGAAATGGCACGTTTATTTTGCTGTACAGATAATTTACCCCTAAAATTCACCAGGCTGTGTCTGAAAATTGGACTCATCTAGCTCTGCCTGGGATGGAAAACAAGCAAATGTAAAGTTTGTTGGCTGTGATTCCTTTCAGATTATAAAAATAGTCTGAATAATTTATGCTTCTTTGGAAATGCGCCTCTCTAAAAAAAAAAAATAAAATAAAATTGAGAGAGATGGCTGTTTTAAAATCCACATTTTGTTTTGGACTTTTATCATTAAAAACTTGACCTTCAATTTCTTCTTCTGTATCTTCATGGCATATTATCACAGTATTGTTTAGATACAATGCAAAACTGACATGCCAGAACTGCTGTAAGAATATCAAAGAAAGATGTGGTTTTGTTTCATTTGGTTTTGTTAGCTAACTTCATAGTTGTGCCATACATAATAAATGTTGCAGGCTCCATTATAGCTAGTTAGGCTTCTGAGAGAGTGACTCATTGTAGAGATGCATGTAGGTTCTGTATTTATCCAGCACTTTTCAGCTTACCTTGAGTGCTTGACAAATGCTGAAAGAAATTGATTTTTCAGTCTCCTTCTTTCTCTTCCCTCTCCTCATTCCATTTTGTTTCTTTCCTTTAAGAAAATGTTACAGAATAATCTTACACTGCGTTTGCTTTCCCCCACCCTGTTTCCTTAGGTTTCCACTATTCACTGCTGTATATCAAATCTGCTATGAAGGGAAGCCTGTCAAAGAGATGATATCCTGCCTTCAAAGTCATCCAGAGCACATATAAAATCAATCAGGCCATTGTACTCATGCAGCTTTTTGCCTTTCAAATTGGTGTTTGAGTTCAAGTGGATGCATCATTAAGCTTCCTGCAAAGCTGCTCACTAGGCAACAGTAACGACACGAATGTCTTTGAATGGGTATTGGTTTTACTTTTACTGCCTAGTTTGACATAGCATGCAGTGTTGTTGGCTTGGTGACTTGTTCTACTGGCTAAAATATAGCTGTTTTCAAAAGCGCACTGCAGAAGTTGCACTACATGCACAGGCCGTACAGAAGTACTTTGTGTGAGTTCCTGCCACGTGAAACTCAGTATGTTGTTGTCTCTTGTTAAGGCCTAGTCCAAAATCCACTGGTTGCTATGGGAAGAGTCCCACTAGTTTTCATGGAGACTGAATCACGCCTTTACCCTTGAAATGTTGGGAGTCTTTCTTTTAAAACTTTTTTTTTTTTTCCTGCATACACATCGAGATTTTAATGTTTTCCATGTTTGTATTAATTTAAGCAATACTGATGCATAAAGAAGTGGTAATAGTTTTCAGGGGGCTACAGGGACCTTCTAGGGAACTCTGGTGATTAATATTATGACTTATAGAACTCTTTAAAACTGCCAGACAATTTTGAAACCAATTTATAACTGAATTTAAAGTTTTTAAATACGCTGTTTTAAAGGGAATGTGTTAGAGGGGGATCATTAGCTCCCCTTCTGTTTTTTAATCCTTGCATTTTTGTATTTCAGTGTTTTTCCTGTGATGTTCCCAGTTGTTTGGCTCCTCAAAAATTCCATTTCCCAAAACAAATGGGTAACCTTGACCTGGGGGTTCTGAACCCTGGAGCCTGGGGTTCGTTTTAGTCTTGTGCCTGTGGTCATTCTTCACTAGTATGATTTGGTGAGTAGCAAAGGATGCTCTTGGAGTTTCCATTGCTCAATTTGTCATGCTGCTTTTCTAGCTTAAACACCAGCTACAAAGTGCTGCACTCCACACAACACTCCAAGGAGTATTCAGGGAATTCCCTGGTAGCTCATGCTTGAGGTTTAAAAAGGGTTGTACACCGTTATGCTGATGGCATTCATTTCAGTGCCTGCCAGTGACTGATATATCAGCTGGACTGCAGTCCTGAACCAGCATCCCTAGAGAGATGAATTCTGAAGTTACTCTTTCACTGGATAAAACTTTAGCGGGTGCTGGATTAAGTCCTTCTGACCTGAAAACTTTGCAAAGACATCTGTCTCTTTTATTCCCTAGGTATTTCAACTCTTTTTTTTTTTTTTTTTTTTTTTTTTTTTTTTTTTTTTTCCCAGGCACTTTTGCTTTATCAGGGAGGCTAATTTTATTTATTATGGAAAAAAAAAAGTAATTTTTGTGGAGTAGTTTTAGAGGTTTTCTCGGTTGCTTGCTCGCTTGCTTTTTTAGGAAGGCTGATGCAAGAGAAGGCAGGTAAATGCAATCTTCTGTCTTAGTTTCTTTGTATACTGAACAGCAGTTTTTTGGGTAAAATATATGCTAGGTACATAAAGAGTGGATTTCACTCTTGTAGCTGGAAGATGAAGGTTAGAATCGAGTTTTACAGATCTCAGCATGAAGCCGATCACAAGAATGCCCATCACCTCTGAATATCCACTCCAAACCTCTGAGCAGTATCAGAACTGATTCCCTTGTTTTCTGTCATTGGTGGTGGTTTTAGACCAGAAATTGTGAGCACACACACATCCTGAAGCTTTAAGGTCATTCAGAACTTGCTAAGACAAAAGGGATGCCTGTAAATAATTGACATCCTTAAGCAGCCTGGATAACTCTGGAATAATTTGGACACCTTGGTAGAGACAAAAGGATGCTGCAGTTTAGGGGTACCATTTTTTGTGCTCCAGTGATATTTAGTAATATTTTACCTTAATTTTTGTAAGATGTGAATGTCCTCAGATATTCAGAGTTCTGAAAGATTATTTTGCCTTATTTCTGATTTTGTGCTAAGTATAGTAAAGATAGCAAGAAATCAAGTAACAGATATTTGTGGTGATTGGGAAAATCACTGGTAGAGCAGATGTGGAAAAGAACACTGCTTAGACAATTAAAAGGGTGTTTGAAGATTGGAAGCACTGTTACACTAACGCACACATGAAGCATACACTCCTCATTACTGCGTAACTTTCAGTGTGTTTGCTCATGCTTTGTGTTGTGTTCTGGTTTTTTTTCTAATGCCACGCTGGTCGACTTTGCCTTTATATGTATATATACATATATATATAAACTTTTTTTTTACATGCAGTATGTAGAACAGTAGTATTTTGTAAGATACATAAAGGGCTAAATGTGGTAAATTAATATATATTTTAAGATTATTTCTTTTCCAGTAGTACTTCCACTGAAACCCCAGCATCTTAATTGTTCTGGTTTTATACAGAAGCCTTCTCAAAAGGCAAATCCAGAGGAAAGCTTTTTATGGAACTCATTCCTCCGGTCTGTGATGGTATTCTCATTCTTTTTAGGCAAAAATTGAGATTTCGTTAACCAAGATAATTTAATTTCTATAGGTACTTTACCATTCATATTTGCTTTTCATGCTTAGAGCATTCATTTTGGATCTAGATATTTTTTCACCACTAGCATTTTCTTCTCTGATTCTTTTCTGATTAAAGATCATGATGTGAAACTGGTACTGGACTATCAGGATCTTGTTCTACATATACTCTTTTTCCTAGTATTGGATAGTCTTACTGAATACATTAACCCCTGCGTAAGATTTTTGCGTACAAAGCTGTAAGTTTGTAACTAATCCTTCATTTATGAACATTAATTACAAAAGAAGGCATGATCTTCTAACGATTTATCATCAGCTTGCCCTAGACATGCGTGCTGGTTTTGTTTAAAGATTGTGAATGTATGCCCATTTGAGGATTTAGTACAAATAAACGTTTTGTCTTGGGAATCAGTTTGGCTTCTCGTTTCATTTTGCATGGCTTGCAATTATGTTTTACTTAGTGGAATGTGGTCTTTTTGTACATAATGATATGTAATGAGAGCTTATATGAGATGTGAGAACTAAAATTACAAAAAGAGTTGTATGAAGTCCCGTAGTCAGCATTTTTGTTTTTGCATTAGTAAAACAGTTTCAATGAAATGGTGCCTTTGACCTCTAAAACAGATTACTGCCTTCATTTCCCTGAGTTACTGTGTGAGCCACTGGAGGGCACTGGTTGGTAAGTGACCAATTCCACTTGTTCTGTAGCCATTTTTCTTCCCATCTATTTCCGAATCTCCTTAGGTTCCTGTATGTTTGCAGCTGTGGTACACTGTGTTTGAAGTATTTGGAGATGGTTATGGTTCAGCAGCAGATGTAAGCATTGCAGACCCATCAGAAACTAGAGAATGGGCTCAAACACCCACACCTGACTACGCCTGCCATGCCTGTGTTCCAAAGTGCTCCATCAGGACAAGTCACTGCCTCAGGTCATGGACAATACAGTCTGAGATCTTATGACATCACCAGAAGCCCTGAAACATGCGTCCAGCAATGCTTGTTTCTGTTGCATCTTCAAGTTGCAAGAGGAAGTGATGACTGCACATTGTGCTCGGTTTTCTCGATGCCTACATCAGCTAATAGGGGATGTCACAAGTACTTGACAAAGCAATTCCACTGATGCCTCTGTGCAGTCTCCTGTAGAGGCGTGAGGGAAATGCTGTCGAATCATGAAGTTCTTGTCAGCATTTTCATATGTGCAATTGCTCCAAGACTGGTGTTCCTACTAGGGATAGGTGAGCTGCAGCTGCTGGCAGGAAGGTTGCATTACTTGAAGTATATCTTCCTCATGGATGTGAACGTGGATGTGAGCTGTCTTTGCACAGCTGAATTATGAACAGACACCATCTTCTGCATTAGCTGTAAAATCCTTGCTACCTGGTCACATGAGACAGAGACTACAGCTATCAGTTTGTGGCTTTTTTTTTTACTTAGTGTTTTTTCTAAGGTTTCTTGTGAATGAAGATAATTCAGTTTGTTAGACAGTACTTAGTTGTGAAGCACTATACAGTTAAGGAGGTACGGGCTTTTTCAGTGAACAAAATAACACACTGTCTCCCTGAAAGCCTACCATAAAAGGAGAGCAATGTCTTATTTCTTTGTTTATTGATAGGGATACTGAGACAGGTAAAGATGGTTGCCCAGCAAACCTGTGACAGGATGCATTTTATTCTTCATTTTAAGCCAGAGCTTTAGCCATTAGGTCATTTCTCACTGTACTTACAACTCAACATTGTTTTTAATTTAAGGGTACATTAAATGAACTGATAGAATAAATATGTAGGTATATAAAAAGTACTGTCTGAATTCTAATAAGTCTGAGTGAATAGGAAGGTAAAAGCCATCACAAGAGAATTAGGATGGATATATTTATTTTATGAGGGCATTCTCTTCTGTAGGGATAATGCTTTCTCACTGGATTGGTGTTTATCAGCTGGAGTTTTTGGTTGTGTGACTGTAAGTACCACACAGGCTGACACTTGGGTACAAGAAAAATGGCAGACGAGAATTCTCTTTCACCTGGCCTGTGCTGATGCTCGCTCACCATGTTCCCACTCTGAATTTCATTGTAGGGCTGGAGTTGTATGAATGAAGTACACAGATATCACATGGACTGATGAATGCTGGAATGAAGAATCCTAAAACATGTAGCATTTCTTATTATTAAGTGTAAAATTATTTGTTTTCCACCTGGCTCCTGGTCACACTGGAGTTTTTCTCCAGTGATTTGCAATGAACTGATGGAAATCTGAGCATGAGAAGTTAACACTTCAGTTTTGAATAATGGATGAGAAGAGTATCTGCCTTCAATCCCAGCATGTGTGAAGGAGAGCATTTGGCATTTGGCTTAAATGGAGCCTACTTCTCTTCTCAGTCTGTTCTAATTTGGTTGCAAATTCCTGCCACCATGCCTTGTATAGGTACTTCAAATACTCTTCATTGTGCTCTTATAGAAAACAATTACAGAACTGGATTTTAAGATGAGGACAGTAGGGCGAGACCCAACGGAATGGCAGCTCTGTCAGCGTTCCCCATTTCTACATTCTCTCTAACTATTTATTATATTTACCTATTGCCTGCAGTATCTCTGTTTTAGAGAGATGCTGTAAAGGGTGACTGTAGGGAGCACTGGGAACCATATGTCGATTATTTCAGTAAGTTACAGAAACAGCTTGAACTGCTGCTTTTAAATGTATGACTTTCTTATAATTCACACCATAAGAATTAGTGAATAATAAATTAAGCACAGTTCTCGTATGTGAGCAGTCATGTTCAAATGGGGAACTGCCAAAGTCTGCTCAGTGTAATGCATATTACCCTCTGTGATGTTCGTGCTTCTTCTTGCGACTAATCTGAGTGTTTGGTTTGCTCACCTGGTCTCAAGTCATTCAGAATACTTCACCCTAGGGCTTTTCTTCAAATCCGGTCCAGTTTCCTTCTCTTCCTTGCGTAGCTCCTTTTAATCATGCTACTTTGTAGTGAACCTTCACAAGAGTTCTTCCTATCAAAAGGTGGGTGTGTGTACATGTACATGCATTTGTGCTCATCTGTACAGCTAAACCCATTTCTTGAAAGTCTGTGTGTGCAAGTAATCCTTGCAGGGGGCTGTGAATTCTGCTCAAGGCTTCAGAGAGGCCATCAGGAGGACCTCTCTTCATCTGCCCTGGCACTAGCTGTGAACAGACAGATGTTTAAAACTTCTTGGCTATGAAGTTAATGCATAGACCTTCCTATGGTTTCTTCTAGGGTGGCAGTAAGACAGTTTGGGTGAATTGGAAACATTGCTACCATTTTGGAGAACAGTATTATAAATACACCCCAAGTCTCTAAAGCTCTGAAGCGCCACATGTACAAATAACACAAATTCTATGTTTAGATGAGAACGAATGACACTGTGTTAGTTTGCCCTTTCTTTCTCCAAGTCCATGTTCATTATAAATCCCACTTTCAAAAATTGCAAACTATTGCTTCTTGCCATAGAAATGTACTGCAGCTTTCAGCAGGGTGGATTCTTTCTGAATCTTTTGTGCTTAGAGGACTTAGCGACTGTCTTGCAGTTTAATTACTAAACACAGATATGGGGTAGACTTAGAAAGCACGATGAGGGATTTTTAGTTTGCTTTTTTGCCTTTAAAAAAGGGTGAAGGGAATTGGAAAGCAAGCCAAATCTGGTAGCAAGCACTGGCAGGCTTCCTGATACATGTAAATAGTAATATGGAAACATTTATGAAGCATTAGCTACTGCTTAAAATGCAGACTTAAAACACAAAAGTTAATTTTGTCAGCTTTTTGATAACTGTGAGCCAGTTTTTTAAACATGCCATTCTTTCTGGTAGCTACTGTCCATGTTGTTGCATCAATAAATAAATAATCACGTATTGTGACATATGGTTTTGAAGGCTCCGTGCTCACTGGAAGGCATTCTGTGTTGTGACGGCTGAACAGAGGCAGCCATAACTGTACCTGTTCTTTGGGTTAAAGCCCAGTTCTGACACAGGTGTTTTAATGGGGCATTTAAGTTCAGAAATTCTTCCCATTTTCCCTTACTCTGCAGAGTCGCTTTTGAATGTGACCAACTTCGTTTGTTCGTTGGTTTGTTTGAACGTAGACCTCAGCTGCACAATCTTCAAACCTGGAGTTGGGTGGTAGCTGCAGTAGCACTGGCCCTGCCAGTCTCCCAGTGTCCAAGTTCAGTCTTATCCTCTGATTTTCTTCCTCAGCTGCATTTTCTTCAAGCTAAAGGCTCCTATAGAGGGGGAGTATCTTGTCTTATGTTGGTGCCCAGGAGAGATGCAAAGTACGGAAACAGATCTCCCAAAATTTTAAGCTGCTGGTTTGAATCCTTGCTTGTCACTTTCTTTATTTGTGCATTCACTGCTTTCAAGGAGCAGCAGCTCAGGTTTTCTTAGTGGCACTCCCTGGGGCAGGAGCAGCTGCTCAGGCTGGGCTATGTGATCAAACCAAAGCCATAGCAGCCAGCAGTCATCTTCACCCAGCAGAGTGCTTAAGCTTTGTTACAAAAGCTGCTTAATTTGGTTTCAGTGCGTTTGTATTCTGGAGCCACAGTATCCTGCATATATGCTTAATGTTCTTCACCATACTCAAATAATCTTTTTTTTTTCTCAGATTTTCTCTCTAATTTAGCCATGACTACATTTTTCTAAAACTTTTAACTCATCTGCGTATAGCCATTACCATTTGGCAAAGGAATGTGCAGTTCCCAAGCGTGACATTTTCCAGGTGTGGCGTTTCTTCCAAAATACAATGTGGTTGGCTTCACAATGCAGGGCACTGTAGAGCAGCAGATGAAAAGAGCTGTTTCCTAGCAGGCACAGTTTGCTTTTAGAAAGCAATTAGATCAGATCTGCAATGAGGGAAGAGAGTAGCCTGGAGCTGAGCTGCCCACCCTGTATGTAAGTTGTTTCAATTGTCCTCCCGTGGAGGAGAGTGGGAACAGAATTCAAAGTGTTGCACTCCTCAGAGAGTAGAAGAGACAGAGTGAGACCAGTGCAAGAGCTGGTAAGCCAAGAGCATGCATTAGAATACAGGAGTCCAGGCAGAGCTCTTGGAGAGGTGATTTAAGCCCTCTGTCATTCTGCATCAGGCTCAGCCTCACGGCAACACAATTCTCTTCAAAACTAAAACCTAGAAAATGTCCCCTCAGCAGTGTAGCAGTTCCACAAGCCCACTCAAAATATCCGCACACACACTGAGAGAGCAACTGCGGTTGAAGTTCCCCCTCCCTTCTGTGTATCAATCTTCAAGTAATATATGGAAAACTTGAGATTAGAAAAATATGTTGTTCGTGCACTCTAGATGGGTTGTTCAGAGAAAATATGCACTTTGTTCACTTTGCAGTGAGATTGTGAGTGATCAGAAGAATGCAGAGATACTCGGGAGAAAGGCTGGCAAGAGGTGATCTGTGAGCTGCAAGCTCTTTAGGGTAAAGACCCCCATTTTTTCTCACACATGCTGCATTTAACACGTGAGAAGTAATCAGAAGTGTTGTTTGCCTTTCCATCAGTTTGTGATTTTCTCAAAACTAAATTAAGAAGGATGAAGTTTGATGAAGCAGAGACAGGCTCTCAAAACAAAGCTCCTGAAAATTCTGAGGGAATCTTCTTCCCTCTGTTCAGAACTAGAAGTGGAAGCCCCAGGGAAAACAAGGTGCATGTAGCTCCAGCTATTAAGATCTTTATGTGATCTTAAGAATCAAGTGAGCTGTGGCCTGGTGTCACCAGAGATGAAGTCTCTGGTGGAAGGACATAAACTGTGAAGAATGCTCCTGATGTACTTTTTCTGTCTCAAATAGGTCCTGACCCACAAGTTGAGCTTGTGGGCTGGCAATGTTGCTTGTTTCTTCACCAGGGAACGTGCGCTATGTGCAAGCTCTCTTCTAGCACAAAGCCAGCAAAACTGGTTTTCTCATTGCTTTTGTCATCAATTCAAAAGTGAAAAGTTAGGGAACTTGGTTCCATGATTTGTAAATTGTCACGTATTATTGTGTTGGGGACATGGAAAATGCTTGGTGAGCCGAGCGCATTTAGACAGAATGTTTCAGGTCAGCACAGGAGCTGAGTAAGGGGATCATTCGAGGAGTCAGCCTAAACATCTCTGCTTCTCTAATGTTGAGACAGAATTTAGGTCCAGAGTGCATGGACAGGCGGATTTTAGGAAATAGGGTGGAAAACTAGTGAAGTATATCCATATATCTTGTTTTTATCACTAACTTGGACTAGATTGATTTAAAACTCATAACAAATGGGAACTCTGCAGCAGGCAGTCAGATGAGTTCCTCATCAACACATCGCTAAAACCGACATGGTTGTATAAGTTATAGGGGATAAGTATTGAGCCTGAACTGTTCAAGGGAGGCTGCTTGAGCTAGGATTGAAGCCTTTCCTCTGAGCTGTTAAAGGGAGATTCTTGGGATTGTTGACAGTGCTGAACACATCCTAAAGAACAGCTGAATTTGTTTCCCAGGATTGCTTGCTGTCTAAATATCTCTGTGTGTCAAGTACACTTTTGTAAAGAATGGGGATGTGCACATGCACAGACAGCAATTGAACAGGGAAAATTGCCAAGTCTGATTTCAGTTCTGAAGTATTACAGTGCTAACATAAGATTTATCTCTATTCTGTGAAGTATTCTTGGGCTCAGTCCATCACAAGTCTTTGTTTAGCTAGAGTGTTAGAAATATTATTTTGATTGCAAAATTATCTGGCTTGAGATGATTAGTAAAATATATAGAAATCCAGTAAGCAACTCTCCAAGAATAGCTCTTTTTCATGTGCTGTTCTTTCTAATATGGATTTGGAATATTTGGGATGGTGGTGGTGTTTGGGGCTGGCAAACTTTGTATATTCAGTACTGCCTTTGAGCAAACACAGCCCAGTCCTTCTGCATTAGTCCAGAATCTTCAGCTGGTTACAATGCATTG
This sequence comes from Tetrao urogallus, assembly GCF_951394365.1. NCBI lineage: Eukaryota > Metazoa > Chordata > Aves > Galliformes > Phasianidae > Tetrao > Tetrao urogallus. The sequence goes on along the minus strand of NC_136820.1, from coordinate 12,040,964 downwards.
ATGGCTTTTTCCAGCACAGCTTATGTCAGGAGACGCACTACCAACATAAATACAGGGTAAGGGCTGCTTCTCAATGTAGCACTAATGGAGAAAGTAACCTCTCTGCTGCTTGTCTTAAAGTTGATGCTTGCAAAAAGTTATTTTCAATCACATTAATTCTACTTACGAAATACTGCGATCTAACAGTGTCTTTCTCCAGGCAGGGATGCACACAGGAGAAGTATTTGGGAGATATGTAGTCCTTCAAGTCCTGCCTCTTAATCACTTTCCAAAATTTGGAAGTGGGCTTGAACTGCATCACTTGTGCTGCACACAAAGTACACTGTAGGCCTGCTGCCCCTGGATCCCCCTTCCTGGAGAGGCAACTGTGCATGCTTGCAGCTCCCACTGAGCTCTTACAACAAGACATAACCACATACTTAGCACAGATGCCTTTACCAGCAGCTTTTTTTTCCCTATCCTGTGCGTGTTTTTCTTTTTTTTTGATTGCCTTATATTCAGTTGCTTTACAGATGGGGTTACTTTGAAAGCTGGAGGATTTCAATTATAAGTAATTTTCTTAAATTCCTCTTATTTTAATACAGTAGAATATTCCAGTGTTGTACCTTGTTATCTATGAAGGTAATTTATTAAATCCTGTATTTTAGCACTGATAAATTTGTGTAATTGTATAACCCCTATTTCTCTTACTGCTGAATTATATGGAGAAACTTTGCAGTAATGAATTTGTACAGTCCATAGAAGTAGGCTTCTAGAACAAGGATGATTGCATGCAAGAAATAACCTCAGACTTCATCAAAGCAATAACTGGTTTGAATATATCCTTGCTAACTGATGTTTTTCCTTGTACTGCCAGCTTGAACAATGAATCACAAAAATATGATCTCCCTGATTAGTACTTCACTGTAATTGTAATCATAACATCATTTAAACAGGTGTAGCACAGAAGTCTGATGCATGACCTTCATTTGCACAAACCAATACTGCTTGGTTCTCTGATTGAATCCTTCTGAGGAAGGCAAATAAAGAAAGTGTTTGATTGGCATATCAACCACACTGCTTTTGTAAGATGATGTATTTGATATATTTAGTGAGGGGCTGGGGGGGCTTTTTTTTTTTTGTTAGTACTTGTTCAGGTCTAGGAGACAGTCCTTTAACTATACAGATGAGTGTCCTCATCATTCTGCAAAGTATTTTCACCTCTTGGTTAATTCCTGAACAGGAAAAATGGAGGAGTACGGAAAGATCTGAAGTTGTAAATGTTAAGAAAACGTTGTAACTGACAACACTCTCAGTAGAAAAGGCTACTTGGATAAATTGACGTGATAAATATCGCCGCCGCAGCAAGTATTTACAGCAGAGTCTGAACCTCCTTGAATGTAACGTCATCTAACCTCAAAGTTACAGTAAACCAAGCTTCTTAACTGTGATGCTTATGGGGATCATTACGTTATACCAAATCTCCTGTCAGAATTGTCTTATGGTTCAAGCCAAGTCAGACACTCATGAATATATGGTGGGTTTAATTCACCTTGATATTAGTAATTAGAGCCCCATCCATCTCAGAGTATCCAAATCTAATAGCACAATCCACAGGGCTGTGCCAACTTGCATTAAATTCACATTCAAATACCTAGGTAATGAGGTTGCCTTCAATAAGAAGGCTGTATTTTAGCTGTAATATGAGCATTTAGTAAAATCCTTCTTGGTATGTTTTTCATGGTTCAAAGAGCTTAGATAGTCTAACTCCTATCAGCTCTTCTCGTCCTAAAATCCCCAAATGAAAACCTTTTCGTCTGAAATTCTCTTTTCTCTCGCTGATGTAGCAGAGAAGCATTATCCATGCTCAGTAGCTGGTTAGTAGAGTGATAAATGACTTGACAGGATAAGCTTTCTCAAGATATGTCATAAATAGGATAAGCCTTTGTTCTGAGGAAATTCCAGTCCCTCCAAAGTGCAGCCTGTCTCCCATCCCCTGGCTGCTCTGTAGGCTGGCACAGTGCGCCATTCTTACACAGTCCAAAGCCTGCCGTTTTCAAAGCAGACTAAGTGAATTAAGAAATTTAACAAAATCCATCTTCTGATTCCTTTAAAAATCCCAGCAGGCTTTGCTACAGAACACACTCTCTTCTCCAAAAATATATGCAGTTTTAACAGAAAAATCATTCTCTTCTATTTATCTCCTGTTTCTCTGGCTTCCTATTTCTCCTGCAATAGCTGCTTTTGGGAACCTAGAATAGAAACACATGCAAAGTGTCTTGTATCGCTGCGCTTATTTTTTCATGAACTGGCACAAGACTTAGCCAGTATGAGCAGCTTTGCATGCTGCTTTTGTGCATATCTGCAACGCTCATGCTTTGAAAACATCCAATAATAATTTATAGTCGTGAGAAGTGTTCTATATATTCTAAAAGTACACTCATCTCTGTGTCCTTTGGGTTAAACTTAACTCTATTTTGTGCTACAGATATTTGTTTCTTTGGGTTTTTTGTTTGTTTGTTTGTTTTGTTTTTGTTTGTTTTGTTTCAGATCTGAGTCTGCTCTATGGATCACTTTGTGATAATAATAACAGGGTCACTTTGTTCTTTGTGTTCACAGAAGTATTTTGACACTGGTCTACTGATTTGAAAATACTGATACCGTGTATCTCAGTCATTTGAGATTTCAGAGCATTCTGTGGTAAAATTTTGTTCTTTCAATGAGTAGAAGTTAAATATCCCACAGAGAATGGCTGTGAAGAGCTGTGCAGGACTGCAAAACATCTGCCTGCATTTCTCTGCCTTCTCCTTCCACTGCTGCATTCTCCAAGATGTCGGTCAACCTCCTGCCAGGCGTTCTCCTCTCCATCACTCCAGCCTCCTGTGCCTCAGCAGTTAGACTGTTAACCTCTCCCCAGCCAGCTGCCACTTTTCTCAGTAGATCCTTCAGCCACAAAACAGGAGCAACTGCAACAAAAACACGCCTGTTGTTCCTCTTCCTGCCCAGTTTCTTCTGACTTCACCCTAACCCTCAAACTTTGAAGAGCTGATTCTTATGCAAGCACCATCCTTACTGAGAAGAGCCCATAGATGTCTTCAGTGAAAATGGCTGTACTGTAGTACACTAGTCCTTGTTTCTACTGTAGAAGTACAGAATTGTAGAATCATTAAGGTCAGAAAAGACCTCTACAATCACCTAGTCCAACCACCAACTCACCCCACCATGCCCACTGACCACATCCCTCAGTTCTTGCTCATGGTTCTTGAGCACCTCCAGGGACGGTGACTGCACCACCTCCCTGGGCAGCCTGAGCCACTGCACCACTGCTCTTTCTCAGAAGAAATTCTCCCTCATATCCAACCTGATAAGTGTTTAAATGGTAGCAGTAATCTTTATACAGCACTTAAAGCTAGTGTGGAACTGCTGAAGAAAAAGATCACCCTTGACAGTTGTCAATTCCCTGTTTGTTTTCAGGTGATTAGTGAAAGGCTGAACAGTTCCACTGTGATTTCTCACAGCCTCATCCATGATTAGGAACAGCATTTACTGTCTCCTCCAAGCTTCTGGCATCAGTTTGCTTGCAGTCTTTATTAATGTTTAGTTCTCTTGCTTTGCTGTGATCAGTACAAAATCTAGAAACGTCTGAGACCTGAAATACATGACCTATTATGCTAAATTGTTAAGAGGTGAATGGAGCTTGCTTTGTATGTATGTACACATAGTGGAAACATCCAGTAGCTGGCAGGTACAGCATTAGCAGACAACATGGCTGGAAACTGAAGCTGGACAAATCCAGACTGAAAGTAAAGCATTTTAAAAGTCTACTTCGGGATGGTGACCCCATGGAGAGCATTCATGAATGAGCCTCAGGGACAGCCTTTGTCTGAACATTCTTAGGGAACAAAAAGCTCCTTCCTCGCATAAGATGATACAGGACACTTGAGTATCCAAGTGGCTTGTGATCTGCAGGTGTGAGAAGGCAAGGCCAGCAGCTGTGCTCAGAGCTGTGCTTGCACGCTCACTATAGGACAGCTGAAGACAACTGAGAAGCAGCGCTTGAAATGCAGTATAAACAATACAACAACAGCATCCATTCTGAGATTTGTACATAGACTTCTCACTTTCATCTCTCCCCTTAACTGAGTAGGTACACCCTCTGCCCTGAAGTTAGGTGTATGTGTGTAGCATGCAGGAACTGTGAAGTACAAATCTCTCTGGAGGAAGTAAGCAGCTTTTCCTCAACACACTGTTTAAGGCACAGTTGCATTTGGGAAGGATTCTAGGATTCCCAGAGGAGATGGGACAGCTGGTGAAAGCCTAAAGCATAGAAAACACGTGGTTTATGTACTTTGTGACTTCTTTTCTTAGCGCAGTCTCTGTCAATGAACAGTTTACTTAGAGTCACGGTAATGTGTTTGAAAAATTGGAAAAAAATTGAGAAGTCAGTATGTTACTGTTTATAGCATGGACTTAATTCTCTGTATGGTGGATCACGTGTAATAAGACAACTTTCTGACACTCTGTCTACAGTCCTGGCTGTTCATGTAACGCGGGTAAACTTCATGTGTTGAAAGAAATAATTGAAAGAAAAGGCACATGAAATGTAAACAGCTGATTTTTGTATTTTCCTGCCTTAGGGCAGTAACATTTGTGTCTGGTGGTGAAATCCAATGCACTCTTGTTACTCAGTTGATGGACTTTGTGTTACTATTGATCATAGGTTCCAGAATTTTGGGGTGTCTGAGCAGCAGAGCAAACAAATACTGTGTTCAGTAACATCACGTACAAACAAATCCTTCTGTGGATTTCAAGAGCAAGAGCCATTTTGAAAATCAGAGGTTATCATCTATTCACTCTCTCTTGCAATGTTAGAAGAGCCTCAATATCAAGTATTGTGATACTGAAAGCCAATTTTACTCTACTAAATGCTGGTTCGTTTAGAGTCATCTGTCTTGACTGATCACCAGGCATGTTTATAGTATATCTCAGTACTGAAGTCAAAGTCTAGCATTTCTGGTTTGGGCTAGTGTAAATCAGATTTTCTGTAGAGCTAGATAAGCTGTCAGAGAGTCATGTATGTTATTAATTATTTACTCTATATACACAGCTCAGAGCCTATACATTGCTGGTTCCAGAAAGCCATTAGGAAATATTCCAAGCGTAGTTTTAACATTTGATTTATTGCTTACTGGAAATATCTTCAGATGAGCACAGTCGGATGTCAAGGGTGAAAATATTTGGCCTGGACATCCGACACTATTCCTATTCCTATTCCTCACATCTAGCCTGGGTTCCATAGCAAATACAATTCCTTTTTTGTTCTCTTTAGAGTAAACTCACTTATTTTTCTTAGATCACTCCTACGTTTTAAAGAACACAACTTTTTGTTGCTGACTGAAATGTCCTGATGACTAATGAAAACTTTCAGTCACCTTTCCTTTATCTGTTCACTTGTTTTGCTTAGCTGACTTTGACATTTGGAAGTTCTGAGATTTGGGAGGGGTGAAGGGAAGTTGTATTTCAAAACCAGAAAAACAGTTCAGGAAATTCCAGTCATCTCTGCTCCTTGGTCGTGTGAATATACTTTAATGAGCACTTCCAGTGGGCCACATTGTTGCTAATGCAGTAGTTCTGGAGAGCTCAGTCAGAAATCTCAAAAATGTTGATTCCTCAGGATTTGAGACCCAAACCAGCTTAAGTGGAAGAATCTGTTAATTAGATATCAGGACATTTCAGCAATAATTCCTTTACTTAGAAACACTGTAATACTTTTATCAGCTCTTTTGCTTTTACTAAAACAATTGAACAGAAAAGCTTCAACACATTGAGTATTTTTCTTCTAATCACAGTTTACTTTGTGAGGAGATACAGGAGTTGACAAACAAAGGTAAGAATCCTGACTGATGTTTGAAAGGCTCACTAATCCTTCCCTTGAAAGGTTCATTTAAAATACAGAAAATGGGCCACCTTCTTCTCTCTTGGTAGTTTTGTAGTGAAAGGTTGATTGTTCAAGCGGCAGCGTTCAATTATTTTGCTTCTGATGCTATCTACGTGTAAAAAAATCTAGCTAAGCTCAGATGCTCCCTGCAAGCTTTTCAGTTGGAGCCTTCAGCGCAAGATGCAAAACAAAAAGCAAGAGTTTCAGAGTTTACATTCTAAATGTAATGGGTTATACTGTCAGGTTAAAGGGTGAAATTTGCTTCCAGAAATGCAAGCAATTTGGAAAAGCTGCTGCAGCATTTGCCGTTTTTTTTAAAGTGAAACTCATTTCTTGATTATGTTTGCTGGAGAAAATTTTGCTAATTAGGGAAGTCAGAGCAGTAGCTAGAGTTCAGAGAAGTTGCCCAGCAATGTAGCCATCCACTTCTTGTTGAATTAGTTCCAATATTTGACATCCTCAGCAGACATTAAAAACATATGCTATATTAATAGTTTTAATACAGTTGAAACAAAATAAATCTCTCTCCGCATCTGTGTTTAACTTTTTTCCCCGAGGACCTGGGATGCTCAAATGATATACATAAGGACCAAAAGCCAAGGCGTGTATTGGTCTGATGTTTGATGGCCAAAAAAGTAAACAGCACTGACCTCCAGAAGTGCAGTGAGCAAAATACACAGTTTTAGCAGTATGTATAAAAGTTAAGTCCACTAAATAAATGCCCTGGAAACACGGCGAGAATATACATACAGTGGGAAATAAATCAGCTCTCAAAGTGGTAGTGATGAGAGTGACTCAAACCATTTTGAAGTTTGTGTGGATTACTGCGTTGCTACTGATAGGAATTTTAGCCCCTAGATTTACTCACTTGTGGATGGGAAAGTTTACAAGTGATTCAGTGCTGCTAACTGGATCCGCACTCACAGCAACAGGGGCATCTCACAGTGGCTCTGGCTCTGGGGGGAAGCTTGGCAGCGCTGAACAATTAGTACACTTTTTATTTGCAAGCCAGCTGAAGCTGGTCTCTACACAAACCAATGCACAGTCTTCCTTACCATCTCAGCTCTTATTTTTAAAAGGAATGAAACAGGAATGCAACCAGTACAAAAACACTGGTAACTCCACACACACACACACACACAAAAGATAGTAAAAAGTGTAAAATCGTTTATTTATGATTGAGATGCTGTGTTAAATGTTATGAGATGTTAAGTGTGGTCTACTTATTTTTTTCCTCACACAGTGTATCTGTATATCATACCCCACTGAGTAACCGGCACTTCATTCTGATGACCCGCTCAGCTCATGTTTGCAAAACGCTGTCACATTTTTTCTGCCAGCTCAAAGCAAAGTCACCCGTGCCTTTGAGTATGCATGCAGAGGCTCCACTGATCCCGAGCCAAGGCACACCTTCAAAGCACCCCCGTGGAGCCTGTGTTGTGACACACTTACACTGTAAGAGAGGCACAATCAAGTATAAGCAGCAGTTTCTTTGGGTAATTCGCATTTCCCGTACTGCTGGGAGAAACTGCATCCTCCTCCTCCTCCCTCTCCAGCTCGTTCGGTCCCCTGCTGAAAGGTAACACTGCAAGCCCATCCTTTGTTAGCCAGCGGGAGAGCAGCAGTAAACAATTCGAGGACAATAGCCACCAGACATATGGAAAACACTTCACTTTTACTGAGTTGCCACTTACAAATGCTTCACTAATGAGAATTCCTGAACGCTGAAGGAAGCTATCACCTGCTGGCTCCTTCTTGAAACACTGTGCTTTCTGTGGAATGGAAGGTTGCATTAGAAGCTCTTAAATGACCCTCATTTTTTTTTATTATTATTTTTAAAGGGGACACTTAAGGCTAGACTGGAAACTACAAACGAATACAGGTCAGAGAACAGCTCAGCACTGTCAGGTAGTAGTTTAGCAATGACCTCATACTTTCCATTTCCAGTGTCCTTCAGTGTTTGCCTTTTACAATGCCTTCTACACCACAGAGACTCTGGATTGTTTGGGAGATGCCAGCTAAATCCCCAATTTCAGCTCTCAGGAGGCTGCTGCACCTTCCAGGCCCTGGTGTCTGCCTGTGGCCTCTCTGTGGTGGTCGCACTCCCACAGACCACCTGCAGCAACCCGTGTTCCTAGGATGTCTCCATTGGTGCTGGTTGCAGGTGACTGTGCAGATGGACAGTGCTGGGGATGGGTTTACCAAATGGTGCTTACCAACCATGGGATTCCACAGAGCATTCCTCAGCTGCTCTGGAAGAAAGCCCAACACCTTTGTGTGCGTAAAGAGCCTGCAATCAGATGGCAGCTCCAGATCAATCATAGGATTACAGAATTATTAAGGCTGGAAAAGAGCACTAAGATCACCTAGTCCAACCATCAGCCCATGCCTGTGACCGCTCACAGACCTCGTCCCTCAGTGCCACATCCACGTGGTTCTTGAGCACCTCCAGGGACGGTGACTGCACCACCTCCCTGGGCAGCCTGTGCCACTGCATCACTGCTCTTTCTCAGAAGAAATTCTTCCTCATATCCAACCTGAACCTCCCCTGGTGCAATTTGAGGCCATTCCCTTTCATCTTATCACTGTTACCTGGGAGCAGAGGCCAACCCCCACCTCACCACAGCCTCCTTTCAGGCAGCTGTAGAGAGCGATCAGGTCTACCCTGAGCCTCCTCCAGACTGAACAATCCCAGCTCCCTCAGCCGCTCCCATCAGACTTGTGCCCCAGACCCCTCACAGCTTTGTTGCCCATCTCTGGACACACTCCAGGGCCTCGACGTCCTTCTTGCAGTGCGGACCCAAAGCTGAACACAGCACTCGGAGCGCGGCCTCAGCAGTGCGTAGCACAGAGGGACGATCTCCTCCCTGCTCCTGCTGGTTGCACTATTTGGCCGCACGCAGCCCTCCCTCGCGCTGGGCTCCCCTTCCCCACTCAGCCCGACCCGCACACCCCACACGGCCGCCCGTCCGAAGGCGCTGCGCCCCCCGCGCCCGCCTCTCCCCCCCGCGGCGCCGGGGCCGCACAAAGCGGGGCGGCGGCGGAGCCTTTCCCGCCGCCCGGGAGGCGGCCGCCCTCGCCGCTGCCCCCGCCCCGCCGCTGGGCTCGGGGCCGGCCGGGAGGCGCGGGGCAGCCCCGAAGCATGGAGCCGCCACCGCCTCTGGAGCAGCCGCCGCGTCCGCGCTCCCACACCGTGACCACCACCAGCAGCTCCTTCACCGCCAACCTGTCGGCCAGCTCCAGCACCCTCGCCTACGACAGGGAGTTCCTGCGGACCCCGCCCGGGCTCCTCATGGTGGCCGAGATAGTGAGTGCGGGGCGGGGCGGGGGGGCACGGCAGCTCTCGTCGCTGTAAGAAGTTCTGCTTTAGTTTAAACGAGTTGGTCGCCTGAAAAACGCATCAGCGGGTGACCAAGCTCTGCAGGGCGCTGCAGGTCAGGTGGCAGCGAGTTAGCGCCGGCCGCAGCCCGCGGTCCCGTCAGCCCTCGTAGCGGGGACGGTTCGGGCTGCCGAGTGACTTCTGGAGGCGCCTCTGAACTCCGCAGGCTGCGTGTGCTTCTGTGTCACAGCGCACCGACAGCCGCGTGCCAGAGTCACACGGCTTCTCTCCGTTTTGTAGTCAGTAACATTTCCCTGCGATCCCAGTCATTAGATAGATGTGCGAGCCAGAAGGGATGGGAGCCCCGTGGGTTTTTTTGCAGGGCTTGGTGAGATGCAAGCAGGCACGTGCTGAGGCTCGGTTGTGCACCACGGTGGCAGGTGGCACGGGGTGCCCACCTCGGTGTTAAGCAGCAGACACACGGCATCTCTGAGCCTGCTCATCTGCACTGCTAGTAATTGAGGAGCTTAAAGGGCTTGTTGCCCTGGCCAGTTTTCTTTGAATTTCCCTGTGTTGCTTTTGCTTTGATGGTGGTGGAAATACTGCGTACTAAACCAGGTTCATTTCCATTTGGAAACATTGTGCTTCAGTCGTGCTTGTGGCTCAACTCCTGCTTGCTACCTTTCCAGTAAGATAACCCAGAGAATCTTCAGGTGTTTGACTGTAGGCGGGTTTCCAGGGTTAGATGTAGGGGAGGCTTTGCTGTGTGGGACATCTGTGAATAAAGGTCTTAGTTGTGGAAAGAAAAGCATCTTTTCCATTCTTTTTCAGTTACCAATTACAACAAAATTCTGAACTTTTCTTGTACATCATCCAAACTCTAAGAGTTGTCTGGAGCATTCCCCACCCCACTGGAGCCTGGCTGTATGTCGGCTGTGGATGAAGCTCCATGTTCATGTGGATGAAGCTCCATGGCCATGGATAGGCTCCTAATGACTGACCCTTTAATGTGTGCTTTCCCATTAGGGATGACAGATGATGATACCTGTGTGGCTTTCCTTTCCAAGCAAAGTGTTGATGGTTTTCTTGGGGACTTTGTTTCCTTCACACATCCCTGGCTTGTAGAATAATTACAGGATGATTCTTCATCCAGCATGTTGATGTGAGTTCTTTAAACATTGACACTTAGAGTCAAGTTTGGTCTGAATTTTAGAAGTACCTCAGGGGAAATATGTTTGGCAGCTTTGAGAAGAACTTCAAAGCTACCTGACCTTGTAGGCCAACAAAAAATTGTGTCTTCACTGCAGACTTCCACTCACATGCTTTTGCTGGTCAACAGAGTGAAGATGTGTGGTCCCTGCTAGCTCAGGGGAGCCGATGGAAGTCTCTGAGGTAGATAAACTTATCCATGTTCGTGATGGGCTGTTTGAGAGAAAGGAGGACAATTCTGATAGCAGATTAACAGCATTAAGGCAAGCCTACAGAAGTACTGAAAGGTGGCATCCACAAGGAAATTCCAATGGTTCTCAGTTTAACTGATAATTTTAGCCCCATTTATTTTAAAGGAGGTGAAGATGCTGTTCTGTGAAATGAAAGACAAATATACTAGTAAATACTTTTAGATGGAATTAACTGAAGTTATTAAAATCAAATGATTTTATTTGAATGTTTATATATGTGCGTGTGTGTATTAGACACTGGATTTTGGCTAAACCATTTCCACTAATTCTGTATGATGTTTTTTCTGAGAGGAAGTGTGCTTTAGCAGAGCATGGCTAGCTTCATATAAGATCTGGGTTTCAAGTTGGCACCGAATCCATCAATTCCACTGTTCCGATCATCCAGTGTGTCTCAAAGTGTTGTCATGCCTGTACAGATTGGCTGCTCAGGGTGTTTCTGACCCTCAGCACTGACCCCCCAGCTGTCAGCCGCTGTCCTTTGCTAAAAAGTTGCAAAGCTGTAAATGGGACGGGCTTGTATCTGTGTCTGTATTTCACCTTGGGAATTCTCAACCTGATGGATTGCTTTCAGTCTGCTGCCATGCTCTGAGCTGCAGCAGCTGTGTAGGCGCCTACATAGCTGTGCCTCTGCTGCCCTGCTCTGAGACACCAGCTAGGTGGGCAGGGAATGGGAATGCTTTTAGGAGCAGCTTTCATTGCTCACCCACTCATCAGCTAGACACCATGTTTGTTAGGATGCTGTGTTAAAGCTAAGCCAGAGGCTTGAAGCAGGAGCACTGAAGAATTAGCACTGCATGTTTGATTACTGCCACTGTCAATCAGCAATGTGCACATTGAAGTTTGTGGCTGCTGGTTTTGAAACAAGAGCTCTCTTTGTGTAGATAAAGGGCAAATCTCTGTTATTCTTCTCCTCCTCAGCGTGGGTGCTGTGAAGATGAGTAATGGCTGTGTGCATTTCCAGGTGGGCTGGTAACCAGATATGGTACATTCAGATTTACCAGCTCCTAGGAGGATGTTCTTTGCTGTGCTGTAAAACACACATCTGCCATTAGCTCAACCTGCTGCTTCCAATTGCTTCAAGATACGTTGGCTTTATAAAGACAGATGGGTAAGGTATTATCTGTCTCTATGTAACTGCCTTAAAGCGAGCATAAAGCTGGGGTGGAGTTGGCCATGCACATTCAGCAGTGATGGAGCTGTGTATCCACACCTGTTTCAGCCTCACGCTGTAATGCCTTTGGGTCTGGAACTGCACATCCAGTGAGTGAGCACAGAGCTGCAGGTGGAGGTGTCGGCTGTAAATTACCAGGTGATGGCAGATATCCATTGCCTTCTATGCGGCCAGAGGGCGTGCAAGGCTTCCTGCCGTTTGCTAGGGAAAGAACTGGGGTTGGTTTATAATACTGCTGGATTTCTAAGAGAGGCCTTTGAGAACTGGTGTAAAATGCAGCTTTGCTGTGTGGAAGTTTATCCAAATTAGTTTAACACGGAAGTCATGATGTGTGATGAGCAAGGCAGTGGCTCCTGACTCAGGAGATCTGTATTTGCTGCCCTCAGTGCACTGGGTGGTTGTTGGCAGCAGAAGGAATTTCTCTGCATCTCAGTGACTTCAGCAGTCAATCACCTGAGTTAATGCTGCAGTAGAAGTGCATCCTGCAGAAGGTAGCAGGTACTGATTCCCATAGCATGCTCCCTAAAAAGGAGCATTTAGATTTTGGAAAGAAGCAAGTATAGTAATTTCCAGAGATGACTGCTGAGTGTTTCTTTTCCATACAGTGATGGCTCAGAAAGACTGTTTGTGGGAATTTTATGGCTCTGATTAATGGTGGCAAGCAATACCTCCTGAGTCTCAGTCAGTTCCTCAAGTCAAGCATTACTGATCACTTTGCAGAAGTGAAGTTTTTGTGGTTGCCGTGGATGTGGTTACAAAGGTATTTACTTTCCAGCACAATTACATTGATTTCTTCAGACTGTTGCCTCACACCAGTGTGTTGCTAGATGCAGATCCTCTCTTAAAACTTGCCCCGGTCATTCTAAGGCTCGTGATGGCTATTTGTCCCTAACAAAACCAAATATAACCTAGCTGCAAAAGGTCTGGGAGGTTTTTATGCTGCAGCTGCAAGCGAAAGCTTGTGATGGTGTAATTTTGAGTAAATTGTAATTGCAGTCATGTTTCCTTGTACTGTACAGATTAAAGCTATACATTACTCTTCGTGTGAAATGCCCAGAATGCAATAGGTGCTTGAAATAGAAGCTTGAGAGGTGCTTATTTATGTTACTGGCACCACATAAAATTGTGCTTCACATTTACATTTCTGGGGAATAAAAATAATTTTGACGACTGTTTCTTTATTCTTCAAATGAACCTTTGGAGGCATAGTTCAGGCAGGAAATCTTGTTTAACTTGCTTATTCCAGTGCAATGGTGAGCCTGGGAATGTTAAATAGTTACTGTCAAATTTGAAACATAGAAGTTACCAAAAGCAGAACCTGTCATTTCCAAATGTCTATTCTTTTTCCCTTTTAGTAGAAGCCAAAGTAGAAGTAGAAGTAGAACCCTTTAACGGGTTTTCAGGTTTTGAATTGTTAGCAATGAAATCATAGAAACGTTAAGAAAAACAGTGGGAACACGTACTATAGAATACTCAAAAGACATAAATTATACTTAGCTCTTAAAGTTGTCCTTGTGTTTTGCTTTTTCTCTGCCTGCAGTTCAGAGCTTTTGTATAGATGCCATGCTCCTGCACCCCTAGTTCTTGGAACAGCCTCAGAAACTCAGAGAGAGATTCTTGAAGCCCCTTCCCTCACCTGAGCAGCCCCAGCACTTTCTCTGGGATCATTGGCAGTAGAGATTTTTTTCCTTTTTTGCAATAAAATTGTTACTGCAATCAAAACGTGTCTGCATGCATGAAGGTGACAATGTTGAGGCATCTTCTGATGTGCTGAACAAGTGCTTTGCCTGAAAGAGGTGCACATAAGCGTGGTCTTAAAATGATTCAGTTGGAACTACTGAGGGAAAAAGCTACTCTGTTCTCATCAATCACTTCATTCAGCAGCTTCATCTTTCTGCACATGAATAAGAAAACATACAGTACAAAGTCTGGGCTCTATCCTTTATTCTTGATCAGCCAAAACTTTCACTGAAGTCAGGTTTCAGTTCTCACTTATTTCAGGTGCCATCGTTCCATCACTAATCGCTGTCATCCTTGGTGTCATGCATTCGTACATCTGTGTGACTTCCATCTGCTTCCAGGATCGTAGTGTTCACTTGAGTTCTGTTTCCTAGAGGCTTTTGATTTCCTGGACAAGGTCAGGGTGTTTCCTTGGGAGGAGAAAAATGTTTGGTGACACACAAGAAAACAGAAGCTTTGGAAATGGTGTCAAATGTGCTCCAAGTGCAGGTTGAGCAGTATGAAGTCTGACATGGTAAGAGGGTGAAAATGCCTTTCAAATTGAATGCAGATATTTTACAAAAGGTCAAAAATGCAAAATATTCTCAATATCTCAAGGTTAAGGTGGAATATCTATGAAATGCCATTATCTCTTGATGAGAAGAATGCTTTAAAGACATACTTAAGCATCAATTTCGTTCTTGGGTGGATAGTGAATATAATACGATTCCTTCTCCCTCACCTCTGCCAAACTCTAGAAAACAATCATTTTCCTCTGTACCTACAAAAATTCTTATGCAATCCAAAGGCAGTTGTTTTTTTGTTTTTTTGTTTTTTTGTTTTTTTTGTTGGTTTTTTTTTGTTTGTTTGTTTTTTTTTCCTTCTGTAGCTAAAATGCATAGTCCTCCCAGTATTTCTAATGGCTGCTTGGCCAGGAAAAAAATCTGTTTTCCATGCCATGCATGACGAAGTGGTGCATTTGCTGGTAACACTGTAAAAATGCAAACAGAGAAAGGAGAAAGGCAGAAAGGTGAATGGGCTGGGGGTCAGAACCATAACAGACCCCCAGCTTTCTGATTGCTGGTCTTACCCATTAGCAACGTGCTTCACCCCCCGCAGCAGCAGCAGATGCCTTTCAGTCCCAGCTCTAGGATGCAGGGAGCACTCCCATGTGTGCCTGGAGAGCCAGCGCTGTGCAGTGTGATATTTCTGCACTTGTTCCTGTTTCCATTCCAGAAAAGCATTAGAACTACTGCCCTTGGAGAGAGCATCAAGCCCTCTTTTTCTAGGATCAACTCACAAATGAATTTTAGCGCCTGCCAAATCTTTGGCGAGGCATTCTGTTCAGCCAGTTCCTGTGGAAGCTGCTAGCACTGATTCACCTGTTTCTGAAGGATCGGGAGCACTGAGTCACTGCTTTCTGTGGGAGCTGGGGCTGGCCAGAGGAAGGCTTGGAGCTAACCTTACATGAGTGAAATGGGAGAGCTGGAAGCCTGGTTCGTCCTTCACTGAATCTGTCCTGAGCATGACTCCACTTTTACCGAGTTAGAACACAAGAATGAGTGTTCACTCCCGTTGTTTTTGCAAGGTGTATGCGTGCAAATGATCCGGGTGCAACCACGAGTTTGCTGGGACAAAACCTCCAAAGCAAAACAAAAAGGGTTTCATCACGCTGCTGTCATTAGAGCAAGGCTGTAACAGCAGCTTGTTCTGGGCAGCCACGGTGGTTTTGTTCAATCTGAGATGCGCTAAAATCAGACTCTGTAGAATGGAGATGAACTAAGTAAGCATGGTTATAATCAGCAGTTTGTTGTTGCGGTGTTTGGATATATCATCATTTAGTTACAAAGAACAAACGTATTGAAAAATCCTCATTAGGGCTGGAAGGGGGCTGTGTGGGGAAACGCTCTCTGATCATCATCTCCAGTAATTGCTGTTTGTGTTTAGCTGATAGCCCGATGTGCGCAAATTAAAAGGAAACCTGTAAAAACCTCTGCTTCGTACCTGAAAACAAGACTGGTTTCTGTCATCAGCTTCAAATGTGCCTGCTTTATCCAGGCCTGCATTTAAATGGATTCAAGGTGACACTGTTCTGCACAGGCTCCATTCCTTTAGCTTGGAAACGAGACAGCCACTAACAAGATCCTTTTTTTCCCCCCTTTAATGTATGTGTAGTGATTACACATTAAAGAGTTCCTTCCACATGTATTTTAGCAGCCTCATCTCTTTTCATTTGACCAGCACGCTATTCCCAAGGCTGCAACTCCTGCTGCAGATAATAGCTGACACAAGGCTGTGCAGTTTTGAAATATGAGGAGGTATGGCAGAAACTTAAAAATCAAGACGCTGAGGATGTATCTGGCAGGAGTCAAACGCTGAGAGGCAGAGGGACAGCCAGAAGAAGCCTCCATCAAAAGTTAAACCTCTACAATGTATCTTTAAAATGGCACTTAAGTGATAAAATCTGCCTTGGCTGTGTCCACTTGGAGACTCTTCAGAGCGAGCTCTGACAGGATCAGGTGAGGGAGGATGATCCTGTGGGTAGATGAGTGCCTGCTGCTGCTGATGTAGCTCACAAGGCATAAAGTAATGCACGGTTGTCTTCTGCAGGCTCAGAGCACAGCTACGATACATGCTGCTTTCATCAAGGAGCTTCTGTCACAGTTATGGAGCAGGGAGGTTTCCTGGGAGTGGACTAGAGTATTGCGTGTTCTGTACAGCACTGGAGGAAGGCAGATGTGAGTAAGGAAAGGGATCACTCAAGGAGAAAAGGTGCTCTCTCGGCCAGTAGCTTCCATGGGAAATCTGAGTTTTATCTTTCGCCTGCAGCGCTTTGTTCCTGTGAGATGCTTGAGCAAATAAGGTGGGCTTTTCAGTGTCCTCCCTTTTCTCCTTGTTTTCTGGGTCACTGACTTTGGGTCTAAGGTGCAAAAGAAATGATTATTTGCAGTCATAGCCAAGTCAGTAAGAGCTATGTTCAAAAGAAGCAAAGTGCAAGTTAAGTACTGTGGGAAAAAAGAAGCAGTTTTCCAGAAAAAAAATTGGCAAGAAATGGATGCTTTTGACTTCAATTTTAGTGCAATCTCTTTAAAATTCTGAAGACAGCTATCCAGTCTGCTGCTGCACGCAGGTGATGCTACAGAGGAGAGGAAAATCTGTGGTCCTGTAATTACAGACTGCAGCACCATGTGTGTTTACTAGGGATAGAATGAAGATGTGTGAAAAACTTTCTCTCTGGCACTGTTGCTTACTGAACAGAAAGATATTTTAACATATGGTTGTGCCTACCTCTGGCTTGCTCATTCCTCTGCCTCTTTGTCCCTGTCATAATTTTATGATTTTTTAAGGTTTTTCATTGTGGCTTTTTTTTTCTTTGGGGGGGACGGGGTGGGGAGGGAGAAGGGATGGAGGTTTTGGTTCTTTCATTCCTTCAAGCCTTCCTGCCCCACTGCTCTGGACAACTTGCTGAAGGTCTGCTTTGCAGGATCTCCATCAGGACAGCCTTTCCTTGGGCTTGGCACAGACCACATAGAAGGCGCAGCTCCTGCCATAAGAATAGGGCAAAACAGGGTCTTACAGTAAGAGATGTGAGGCAGCTGAAAGAACAGGCTCTGCTCACTGTAAGACATCCATCATTAGTGGTTTGATAAAACTGTAGCTGGACAAAACTGTGATAAAGTACTGTGGCATTTAAAAACAATATTGCAACATTAATACAATGATTTAGGAGGTTATTGGTGAATTATTGTAGCATGTTTGTTTCTTGCATTGCTAAAGGGGCTTACTTTTAAATAAACATGCTTTAGGCTGAACTGTGAATGCTACAGACATGGGGCAGATTGGACAGACTGGGTTTTGGTCAGACCTACCACCATCTCCCAGAAAGGAAGGATTTTTGAAAAAGCTGAACAGTACTTTGGTGTAAGAAATGGGTGAACACATGGAAAAGCAGGATCTCTGTTGGAATTTCTGATTTATATTTTGGAGCCTCACTGTGTGCATAAGCAGTGACCATTGGGATGCACGGGACAGTCACAACCGTTACGTCTCTTGTGGATTGCCTGCTGGGCACTGCTAAGGTGTGGCACTGTTACAAACAGCACATTATTAGTGTTATTTTTGTTTTGTTTGGCTGGTTGGTTTTTTGTCCTAATGCATGTGAATTTGGCTATTTTCAGAGTCTAAATACCAAATGATACCACTTGATGGGATTTCTTGTGGAGCAATTTCTGTTTGAACTGTGATCTCCGTGTAAATGTGTATAAAACTAGCTTTAAAGATATGACACAAGCCTACACTACTATAGTTCAGTGATGAGTGAAATAGTGATAAGCAACTTCTCATGTTACTAACCGCATCTTGTCATTTGTTGCAGTTGTTTAATGATTTTGCCCTTTCTCAGCAAAAATGAGGGTAGGAACGCAGAATAAGGTTTACAAACATTTTGTTCACATTTGGGATTTCGTTTTAGACTTTGACCATCGTGAAACATGACCAGACATTTGCACAAAGAACTTGATGTTTTCTTTGTGCAGTAACAGAGGACTGTCTAGCAAATGTTTGCCTAAAGTAAGCAAATCAGGACAGTGTGTCAGGGATGAGATGGGGAATCTTAAGAAGTATTTCGCCAGGTCAAGTTAAAATTAAACAGAGCACAGAGCAATAAATGAAATGGAATTCTCTAAGCTCAGTTACGTTCTGTTTTCACTGTCTTACTAAATGGAGGAGTTGAATGCTAGCCCCTAAAGGCCCCAGAACTATGCCTGCAGTCATTGTCATTTCAAAACTGTTTTCTCCTAATCTTATTTTTTTTCAATATACCTCTTCAATTTAGGTCTCATGTACAACAAAATATCAGGGAGAACTGTGTTTTAGAACGCATGATTTTGAATTGTGCGGGCTGTTATTTCTCTATCATATAGACAATGTACACAAACAAGAAGATGATCCTGAGCCAAGGTGCAAAGAGAGTCCAGATGAGTTGACAGGAATCGAAACAGTTATTATGAAGAGAAGGTTATAATGATTTGGTTTTTGATACTATTAAAATCTGTTGTAAAATTCCCATTGACTTCAGACATCCCGACATCTCCGTGCATGAAACACCAGGACCAGGGCAGCCTGGCTCCAAGGAGGTTGCACAGCTCATCAGCACGCCTGTTGTTTGCTGAGCTCCTACAGATCAGCAGCTCCTTTCCTACTGTCATTTCCTACCCACTTGTTGCCTTTGGTGAAGGATCAGCTTTGTTCCTTCCGTTCAGTGATGAAGAAAGAAGTGTTCCTGGGTTGTTGCTTTGGCCTCCGCTGTAGATCAGTCTAATGAAAGAGATTGTCTTCCTCCAGGCTTTCCTCCCTGAGACCTCTGTGTGCAGCACTTGGTGTCAAATTAAGTAGAGATTGGGAGGGGCCCAAGTCTTTACCCTTTGTTTGTTTGACCTATTGTACTGAAACTGACTTGGGGAAAATGAAAGGCTCAGTAAAATTGCTTCAAAGCAAAGTCTTGCTGCAAGGTTCTTTACCCCTTCTGTGCATGCTTTTTTTTTGGATTTTTTTTGTTCGTTTGTTTTTGTTTTTTGTTTTTTGCTTAAACAGAGCTGCTGATTGGTGGCAAAAAGGAAAACTGCCGATTCTTCCTCAGACATACCCTTTTGTAACTCACATGTCTAATGTATGTATTTCCTTAAAGCTGCCTGTGGCCGTGTATGCTACAGATACAAGTACCTTGCTTCATGGTGAAGCATTAGTCATTTTGTTACATCCACATCACCTTCAGGATGTTCATAAATCCTAAGTATCAAAGCTGCACAGTGTCACAGAAATCAATCTAAATGTGTTCCTATCCAATACATGAAATGTGTCCCATGACTTTCCTGCCTCATCACTTGATTAATATAAGGCTGCGTGTATAAGCATTCTCCTGTATCAAAGGCAAATCACTTCACTTGCAGTGTTCTTTGTTTTCCCTTTGTGTGATCTAGCTAAGCTCTCAGCTAATGAAGTGCTTCAGCAGCCTAATTCCTTTCTGCTTGCAGTTCTGTTTGCTAGATCTGCGATTTGTCTGCTGTAGGAAGTTATAGGATGTGTCTCTGCACAGTTCAGTGGGCTGTTTTCACTGTGAGGATTTTAATGTGGGAATAGTTGGTAGCTTGAAGTAAGGCAATCTGTAAAGTACTTCTTTTTGTAGCTTACTGGTTTTGAGCTTTCTAAAGAATTTTCCTTCTTTGATTTAATTTTCTGCCTTTGACTTGAAACAACAAAAATAATGCTTTCTGGGGAAAACATACTAAATAGCTCTGACCCTGCACACAGACCTTTTAAAGAAAATGCCAATATCAGTTTACTGGCTCCTGGCCTTCCCTTCCCCCTCAGTGGAAAAACAGGCGCTTCTGAGTGGGAGGTAGATAGCTGAAATAATCACCAAAGTGTATTTGAACAAAGAGTGGTAAGACCTCCTTATTGTATCTGCTCTACTGTAATCATTGGGATGAAAATACTGGAAAGAAAGCTGTGGTCTGAATACGAGGCAAGGGAAAGTGGAAAGGTGTGGAAGTGAGCTAAGTAAATATCATTTAGTTGGTTGTATATACTGGGGATGTTGTAATTTAAACAAAACTACAGGAAAAGGCTCTGATTTTCCAAAAGAGCTGCTTGGATGGGAGCAGAGCCTGCAACTAGAGCAAAGCTTCAGCCTGTAACCCCCTCGGCTCCTTGGCTGTTGTTGCATTATGTTGAGCTCTCTCCCTTGTAATGTGGCATGCACGCTGTATCACTTGCTGTTATTGAACTGCAGATCAAATGCAAACATCTCGCAGCGAAGTCGGTTGCTGCACTTTTGGGAATTGGTACCACCAGCTGCCTGCTGTTCATGGCCGCCTGCACCAAGACAGAGATGGACCCCACTCCTATGTCCCTAAACCACAAGCTGTGATCTGAGATGGACTTGTCCACCGGTGGCTGGTAGTGTCCTTTCCTCACACAGTTTGATCTGTGCTATGCTTGGAGCCATGACTTGAGGCGTAGTCACGTGTTCTGACTTTCTGCCTCAGCATCAGTGATGGGTGAGGGTGAGTGGGTAAGGCAGGCTGGAGAGCAAGCATGCAGTGCTTGTATTTTGTTTAGATTTATTTGGGTCTCAGGATGAGGAGATTGGCTTGTCTTCTTTGGAACAAAATTCCAATCTGTGCTAGGAAGGTGAGCACTCTTTGCTGATATCTTTGGGAGTTGTACTGGTCTGCAGGCTAACAGCATGCCTGTCCAAAGGAAAGTGCTGTGCCTGCAGAGGAGCAGGAAGGTCAATGTAGAAGGAATACTTTCCACTGTGACTTGTAATTGCCCAGGCATGGGGGTCCCACTAAATCAGGCATGTCCAACCCGTAGTGCAGCATGGCTGGCAATGTGGCATGGCCAAGGCCCATGCTATAAAGGGGGGTGGCTCTTCACTACAGATTGGTCCCAGGCATGCACCCATCAATCAATAACAACCAAACGACAGGTGCTCTATTAACCCTGTGCTGGCTGAAATCAGCGCACGAGGAGAGCAATGCTGTGCAGAGCTGACTCAAGAGATGGCAGATAGTTGTATGCATCGTGATACACTGGCTAGATACAGTGCTCTGAACAGTGAAAAATACACAGTCGTTCTTTCTGTTTTGATGATGGAATTTGGGAATAGGTTTCAAGACTGCAAAAAAAAAAATATTGTCAATTTATGTTTGTGACACCATTTTCAGTCCACGTAAATACATGACCTGGAAATTTTCAAATGGATCATAGAGAGTTGCAATCAGATATTCAACTCAAAAATCTGATCATGTCTCTTTGCCAGTCTTTCATAATCCTTATCTTAACAGAGAAAAATATCTTTTGCTTTACAATCACACTTTATTCATGTCATCACTTTTTGGCAGCACGCACATTTGTAGCAACTGTTTTCAAGGATGAAGCATAGGAAGAGAAAAATTTCATCAAAAGTCTCCGAAGAACACCTTGAGAGCTTAATAAGAACTGCAGCCACTGCCGCTAAACCTGATTGATGCATTAGTGTCACAAAAACATGTTCAAATATCCCACTGGATTTATGGTTTTGTTCCTCTCTTTATTAACATTTTAAGAAAAATATTAGAATTTAAGGTGTTTTGTTACGTATACATTAGTAATATTGTGTATTTTATGAGGGTTGCTCTGAAAGTAATGCCTCCTATTTCATTACATTGGCCCAAGATGTCAGATGCAGATGTTGGTGGTACATGTTGGCAGCAGAGGCTGAACCTTCCCACCAGTATCCCATTACGTGTTGTTGCCTTGTGACAGATGGCAGCAGAGGGGCAGTCTGACAGAATGCCATCTGACATGGAAGTGTGTATGAAGTAAAAGGGTGGAATTGAATTCCTCCATGCGGAAAAAAATGGTGCCCATTGACATTCATCAGCACCTGGTGAATGTCTGTGAGGACCAAAGGGTGGATGGTGGCACAGTGAGGTGGTGGGTGGTGTGTTCCAGCAGTGGCAACAGTAAGTCACCACCTCCTTCATTGCTGGAGAAAATGCATAGCTAATGGTGGTGACTATGTTGAGAAACAGTGTTTTGTAGCTGAGAATTTGCTCTATCAAACAGTGTTACTGTGCTGTGGTTTCCATGGAAATAAATAAGAGATATTACTTTAGGAGCAACTTATGCAGCCCAAGACAATTCCTCTTCATTCAGTGTGGCCCAGGCAAGCCAAAAGGTTGGGGATTCATGTATTAATCCATGATAACCCAAGTGGTTTGCAGATGTCTTGAAGTCTCTGTTGGAAAATATGATTTAGAGACAGTAATGGAGTTGAATATGCATAAAACTCAAGGGTTATTAGCTTTCTTTTGGGGAGAGTGAGGCATAAATGCCTACAGGGAGAGCAACAGCCAAGAAGGGCTCATTGTTCTTGAACGTTTCTTGATTTTTCTGTTCATGTACTACAGGAGGAAAATTCAGAAGCTCCAACTCCAGGCTGGTAGCTCTGTCATGCAGAAAGTTTAAAAGTTCTCTGTGCCATGCTGTTGGCTGCTGCTCACAGTTCAGTGTGCAGCCATAACCCAAACCAGTGATTTGTTTACCTTGACTATGCTGAGCAGCAGTGTGCAGTAATTCATGAGCAGCTTTGTGTGCAGCTGTCACCCTTGTGGGGCAGCAACCTCTGTCAGAAAAGTAAAGTAGACTTGAGGGGCATTAAATCATCCCTGGTCACTTATTTAAATCTGAATAAGCCAGTGTCTTCAGGCCATGAAGGTTTTTTTTCTTGATTGGAAACTTGCTTTCCTTGCACTAGAAAGCTGAGGTTTGCAGCCAGTTGTTTTGTTCTTTGTTTACAGAAAGCCCATTGAAGCAGTTGGGGGAACATTACACCCTCGCTCACATGCAGGCATATATATACTTAATTTATGACTTTGGTAGTTTGAATTTCAAGTGTCAGGTATCCTGTGGAGCTTTTTTACTTTGTTCTGCAATGCTGCGTGCTCCACTTGAGTATTTATCACAAGAAGCAGGCTCATTGTGGGAAGCCCTTCAAGCTTGCAGGCTTTTTTCTGCAGAATCTAAAAAATGAGCTGGTGGAGCAAGGTGACAAGGACTGCTCCAAGAGTATGTCTGATCCACAGTCTCTGTTTTCAAGTTTGTCCAATTAATTTTCTGCCTTTGGCATTAATATTTTCACTTGTTTAGAATTGCTCATCTTAAAGTTGCTTTTGCATCCCAAACTGCTCTGTGAATATTAATTGTAGAAGAGTGATAATGGCTCCTAAATAGGACTTGTCTGAAAATTTTGTATATTCCCTGTTCCTGATTCCTTCATAGTAAACCCTTTTCTACTGCTACTGATAATAAGGAAAACTCACACATGCATAAATTTATGATTCTCTCTCCTTCAATTGTGTCTCATTGACTTATAAACAGCTTTCAGTACAAAGATATATTTAATTTATCAGCACTAACAGAGATGTGAGAAAAGGACATACCTGGAAAGTGACATTAGACAAATTCAGATTGAAGTGAGGCTGAGGTTTTCAGCAATTAGTGCAATTGGCAGTATGGCAGCTTATTTAGAGAGAAAACTGGATACTAGGAAAGATTTCTTCTGAGAAAGAGCAGTGATGCAGTGGCACAGGCTGCCCAGGGAGGTGGTGCAGGCACTGGCCCTGGAGGTGCTCAAGAACCGTGTGGATGTGGCACTGAGGGACGAGGTCAGTGGGCATGGGGGAAATGGGCTGATGGTTGGACTAGGTGATATGAGAGGGCTTTTCCAACCTTGGTGATTCTGTGATTCCATAAGATTAATCCTATCATGTGCAGTGTCTTCATTAAGACATCTCTTTCCAAAGAGCATTCTGTAGGTTGAATTCTTTGTGCGATGCCCACGTGGCCATAAAGGTCTGAATGTGAACTACATGAACGGAAATGCTTCCAGAAAATCGTGTGCAAATATAAAATATATGTAAGCATGGTGTTCTCCTGTGTTGTCACATTATATGCAAAATACATTCAAGAAGGGAAACAGTTTTCTCAGGTAAGAAAAAGGATTTTTCAGGGAGGTGCTTCTACAGTGATTTGGTCTTTGTAAAATCCTGAGTCCTTACCTAAAAACATGGATAATGGTTCCTGGGGTTGGACGTTTATATACGGGTCTGGATATTGACATAGTCAAGAAATACAGCAAATTTGTACGCAGGCTCATTTTCATGTCTACAGTTGGTCAAGCAAGGGGGAACTGCTTCAGCTTCTGGTGATCGGAGGACTTCCTCTCACAGGGAGCTAAATTTCTTTTTTTATAAAACCAATCTCTATGTGACCAGCTGGAAATGAAAAAATAGTTTCATTCTAAAAATAAAATTGAAAAAAAGCTTTTAAGGTGTTACTGATCTTTGAGTAGAAATGGAGTGCAGCAGTAGGCTTTCTTAGCAGATATTCTCTTTGTTTTTCCCATTGCGCCATATTACACACAGTCATACAGCCTCATAACTATGAAGTAAAATTATTTCCAAAGAAGTAATGAGTTTTCTATTGTAATGTAGCAGTTAGGGTTTGTGAAACAATGCTGTGCGTCCGCTAATTATAGGCAGCTCTATTTACATGGCCTAACAGGAAGATGGAAATGTAAAAATAGCAACAAAGAGCCAATGACATTATTAATAAAGCAGCTGTATACTGCATTGTTCTCCCGAAGAAAGTAGACACCATTTAAACAAAGTGCTCTACATAAATAATCAGTCCTAATTCATAAGTAACCACGGTTAGGAATTCACATTTAAAAATAGTTCACCTTATTAATGTTCAAAGAGGGCAGGGTGACTTTCTTTGTGACTGGGTGTGTTTAGTGTGTTTGGTGCACGGGCACCAAATCTGAAAAATAATGTACACAAATCATTGCTTTGGGAAACCAGTATTTTTCTAGCCCAGGGAGCTTGAACTTTTTTAGAGGATGAAGGGAGAGAGGAAGATCAAGCATTATAAAGCTTCTTCCTAAGGAAAAGTCTGTATGCAGAAAAAGAGATAAGGGCAAGGTAGAAGAACAAAAAAATACCTCAAGCTTTTTTCATTTATATGAAACAAAAGAACAAACCTTCCTACCATTATGGTCCTGAAGAAACAATGATACACTAATAAAAATAATGACAATAAATAGCTATAATGGGGAAAACACAATGTTCAGGCAGACATATATGGTCATCTGTTTTCTAAGCTCAGAATTCACTTATGGGCTTTTTTTCCTGTTTAAATCATAATAAAAGAGACCAAGAAAAGGAGATTTCTGGCATTTAGAGATTACTGAAGCTAACAGTCTTTCATTCTAATTTTTCTGAGGAAGGGTTGTCATTTCCTCAGAATGCACTTCCTGATAGCACCAAAGACAAACACACACTCAGTGTATGCAACAAGCTAAGCCTGCACACACATGTGTATGGGTGCTTTATATAGGAGACATAACGCCAGAGCACCGGGGCTGTACCATGGTCTTTAACAATGGAAGTGTATCTCGACTACTTGCCTTTAAAGTCTGCAGCCTCTCTCAGGAAAACTCCTGTATCTTTGTGAACTAATGTTAGAAAACAGTAAATTTGCACAAACAAAAGGTAGTATGTTGAGCTTGGCATCCAAAAAATCCCAACTGAAAATCTGCTTTTGGAGGAAGGTGGGGGCAGACCCTATCCTGCAGTTATAAATGCACTGGTACTCCTGAAACCCTTTGTGTCTCAAGATGAGATTTTGCATCCGCAGAAATTCCCTGCCTTGTCTAATCTCAACTTCAAATCTCAAAACAGGAATTAAAAAACAACGTGACAGTACGGTGTCCCAGTTTTTGTGCTTAGGTTTGTTTTGAACCTTAAATTGTAGCAGGGAAACCCTGCAAGGCTGTTTTAACTTCTTCCACATAAGTACTTGATGTTTGCTACTGATGTCAGCTCTCAAATCTGTAATATCTATAATTTCGTACAGAGATATTTTTAAATTAAAATCAGCATGGAGATGTTTTAAACTTGAAGTCAGGCGTCACACGGATTTGATGATAGAACTCGTGAGAAATCAGCTCCATGAATTATCCCTATGGCTCACATGAGCTGCGTTTTTCCTTCTGTACTGCTTGTATGGGACCAGGGCAATTTAAAAGACCTATTTGTGAACGTTATTCCTCAGAGAAATCAGCTACAGCTTCTACTCAGAGCTCCAAAATGCATTAATATTTGCATGTTAAATACAAGAACACTTAACCTTGCTGTTTTGCCTATTCTGATGACTTATAATAGGAGTTTTAGAAAGAAAAAATGATCAAAGCATGGCACTTATTTGCTAGTTTTAAAACTGAAGGTGTTTGGATCATCAAGTGTGCTGTTTCTTAAGAAGCACAAAAGGAACCTTTAGGAAACAGAGGAATATCAGTCTATTCAAGTAGCGTGTGTTTCTTTGTGACTGTTTTGCTTTAGAACTTTGAAGTTCATACTCAAAAACATCACCAAGTGAAAATTCCCTCCTAGAGCACCTGAAAAAGCAAATCCTTTCGTGTTTGGATCTAATATACTCTTACATTTTTTCGTGTCTGCTGCTGAAGGGCAAAGCACGGCAGGAATTGCAGTGAACAATGCCTGGAGACGTGCGATGCCGTCAGCTGCAGCCCGTGGCGTTGGCCCCAGCAGCACCGCTTCTCCCAGCACTGTCAGGAAGCTGCGCAGACTGTAAAAGGTGAATTTCACATCAGAGGCATTAGTGAACAATAGGAAGGTGTTTCTCATGGACGTGAAGGTGGTGCCATACAGGAAGAGGGAGCAGCGCCTTCCCTTTTATTCCCATCTATCATGATTGCTGGAGAGGAGGCCAGGCAGTCTCCTTGGCCGAGGTCAGGTTTAGAGATTAAGCACTGTGGAGGTCATTGCCTTCCCACTGTTTCACCGAGTGCCCTTCTAAAGAAGTAAGTGCTTTTTAAGGCAGGCTGCTTGTCTGCAGTAAGGTTTTGCACCACCCCTCTTTATTTTTGCATTAAACCGTGCCACTGATGGAGCGGCTGATAGCACGAAGCAGTGCATTGCTGGTTAAATGCAACACCTCTGTGTGCCTTAGGAGAGAAGCTGACCTCCGGTCTTTCTCCTGACTGACCTGGGAAAGATCCATCATGCTGTCTCCTGCATAAAAATGCATTTTTGTCAAATAAAGGAGCATTGTCTTCAAAGATCTGGCTGCTTCTATAGATAAAATAATAGCTAGCAAGGATGTTACAAGTTAATTAATGCATGTGTAATGCATGGCAAAGTGCATTACCTATATAAACTCTGTGTGTGTCATTCCTCAGGCAAAACATAAGTGTTAAGCTGGGATTTACAGGCATTGGTAGGCAGCTGGTAAGCAGATGTGTGCTCCCAAATGCAGCCCACAAAAACCTTAAAGCCTTTAATGTGGAAAGTGCCCTGGGACATGGACCAATCTTTATGCTTTGTACACATTTTAATGACTTGTTAATGATCAACCAGAGTTTTGCTGAGAAGATAGATTTGGTAAAGGTATCTTTCAGGCCAGTTTTTTTGCTAGTGTATGAGGTCATTCCTCATAGCCCTATGTTAGAAAAAACATGTTGTGTTGATGTGTTGTGTGGCTGTCTCATCCTAGTCTGCCAAAACTTCTGCAGCTTCCAGCGCTCAGTTGCCAGGGTATCCTGCAGGGAAGCAAGGCCAATTAAACCAGCAGCGCGTCATGGTGGTTGTAATGGATAGGATCATTGGGCTGTTTGATCTGCTAATCTGTCTCTAATAATCAGTAATATTGGAAACCTATGAGGGAGTGTGAGAAGGGGAGCTCACAGAGCAAGAGCCTTCCATGGTAGTTTACTGGCTTCTGACAAGTTGTGCATTTAGGAATTTCCAGAGCTGAGAGTTGTGTGTTGAATGTCATGTATACAGGTAATGGCCGTGGGCTAGCCTGGCTTCTAGGAGTTTGTATGTTTTCTAAAACTCTCTTATTTCTGATTTCCATTATATCCTGTGACAGTGAATTCCACAATTTGGCTATTTATCAGATTTTGGTTTTTTGTTACTGTTGGGTTGTGTTATTTTGTTTGTTTTCTGTTTTATTTGCAATACCACTTACTTCTGCTTGTTTTTTCACCTTTTTGTCTGATAGTTTAGCTGGCTGCTTCTTCTGTTGTGAGGCCTAACCCACTCCTTGCTCCCTTTATGCCACCCAGCACTGCAGACTCCTGTCACATCCTCCTTCTGTCTCGAACAGAAAATTAGAAGTCATCTTTTTCTAGCTTTAAATTTCATTTCTTGCAGGAGCCATTCTTGGTGCCTTGCTTAAGCCTACTGAATCATTTTAGAAATGGGAGAGAGGGATGAACAGTATCATCTGAAATCTGGGAAGAAAACTCTCTGACTTCAGTGTGGTGTTAGAAAGTGGTATTCCCTTATTCCTCACAGTATGTACCAGGAGACAACAAATCAAGCACGCGCTCGCAGAGTTCAAGTTCTACATTTAAACAGTGAAGACATACAAATATAATACATTGACATACATATTCTTTCTTTTCCAAGAACTCAATAATATATGCCAGTGTCCTTCTGGGCATGCACAGTTGTATCTAAGGTAAACCGTACGACCAACTTCTTCCTCCCCTTTATTTCTCTATCAGCTTCATCACAGTGACATTTGGCTGGCCTTTTGCTGTTTTTCCCCAGTTTGGCAAATTTCCATTACTTCTTAGGCCATATGAGCAACTTCTATCGTAGTGCACTCTAATTCAAAACAGTATATGTGAAATCCAAGGAAGAAGTCCATGTACCAGCAAAGATAAAAGTAGTCTATTGTGACTCGAGTGCTCCTGTGAAGCAGAATCAATGAGAAAAATAAGGCTGTTCACACACCAAGCAGTTACAATGGAAAGTTTTAGAACAAGCACTCATTGATTCCTTTTGCTAAACTAGTATATTGGTCCTTAAACTTAAATACTGATCCCTACTGCTAAACCAGCCTGTATCAACAGAACATTTCCAATGTGCAGGTACACTACTGGTTTGTAAAGAACAGTGAGGTGTGCTATTTGTTAGAGTTTTTGTTATTCTATTCAATTTCTAACAGTTTCTAATGCTTTTTTTTTTTTTTTTTTTTTTTTCTTTTCTCTTTTTTGATCACATGGAAAAAATTATAACCCAAGCTCAATTTTTTGTTTTGTCTATTTATGAATATTCACTATCCTGCCTCCAATAATTTTTCCACAAAAAAAATGTCTTGGTAAATGTAGCAAACCCTTTTTTATTTGCACAAATTTGATGGTTATGGGATGGGATGTGTTTTCCAGAGAACATCTTCAGTTGTTTTCATTCACTCTTTCTTTTTGGTCTGCATGAGCGGCGCTAGCTCCAGTCTCACACATTCCTTGCATGTTTCTCAGATGAAGCAAGAGCTCGGTATTGTAGTATGCTGCTGGGATGGACAGGACAATTTCTTTACTCTGCCCCTCCTGAGTTCTTTTCCTCAGCTGTTGGTTGCAGTGAGCTGTAGCACCATATTGTAGAAGGTTCTTTGTATATGAGTTGATGAGTTGCAGCAGAGTCAGTGATCTCATCTATGAAGGTGAGAACAGGAGTGCCATGTGATTTATTCATCTGAGTGGGCATCTTCAGTCAACATTAAATCGGGGTGTGCTGAGGTCCTATTGATT
This sequence comes from Tetrao urogallus, assembly GCF_951394365.1. Lineage (NCBI taxonomy): Eukaryota > Metazoa > Chordata > Aves > Galliformes > Phasianidae > Tetrao > Tetrao urogallus. The sequence continues at coordinate 12,011,207 of NC_136820.1, read as the reverse complement.
TTATGCCCAGTAAGTGCTGCAGCATAGCAACACTCATTCTGTTCAGAAAAGTGTTTCCAACTTGATGCTTTACGTGCCAGCCAGTGTGTGCTTCCCTCTCACAGTTCTTCCCAATGAGACTTTACAGTTTCTTGGGCACTCTTGCAAGGTGGCTCACCCTCATGCTGTAATGTCAATCCCATATCTTTATTTACACATGCTTTAGCTAAGTAAGTACATCTTCACCATGTGACTGATCTGGCTAATGAGCATCATATACTAATTATCAGAACTGGCTCTTCTCTACTGACTCAGGTGTGAGCAGGTCTGGCCCTTGTTCTGTGGATGAAGGTGGTTTGGGGCTCTTTCCTAGGGAACTGGAGCTACTGAGGGAAGACTTCCTTGCTGTTTGGAGCTGTGGGAAAGCCATTAGAGGTCTGTCTGTCTGCTCTTGAAAGTCTTTGAGTTCTCAATGCGAAATGACCATCCCATCCTCTCTATTGAATGAAATCTCCTCCAGTGAGCATGAGTTTAAACAATTTCAATCCTGGATCTACAGGTTTTCTGTGTGGTTTGTAGGAAGGTTTGGACTAAGCTCCTAAGTAAGAGTTCACTGTAGGGAAAACATACTTCTGGAGCATGTTTGGACACTTTCCACATCCCATGATTTCCTTTCTAGTGAAAGCTGCCCTAAAAAACAACTCTGTGAGAGATTGCTACTTTCCAGTAATGGTGAGTGTTGCCAGCATTTCAAGCCCTCACTTTCACGAGGAGTGCTTGCTGTTGCTGCTATGGAGCCAAAAGTGGGACAGAAAGTTTGAAGATTGCGTAAAAATAATATTAAAACTAATCTGACAGTTTTCAGAAATTTCTTTAAAAGGGGCTCAATTTTCCACCTTTTTGTTATGAATAGAAACATAGGAGAGAGTTCCAATGCTAAGGCCGAGTTTGATGCTAAGAGCGGTACTTCATAAATCATAAAATACTTTCTGTGTGTGTCCATTGTGACCACTTGGATGTTTCTGCAAGAACTGTGGCTTTCTGAATTCTGTTAGGAATGACAAGCCCTGAAAAACTCTCAACAGAAACACAGCAGCCTGTTTTCATTTGATGTACAACCTGTGAAACTATAGGAATTCAAAGGATTTTTGTCTATAGAAGCGGAGTTTATTGCACAGAGCTGTCACAAAAGAAGACAGCCTGGGTGGACTTCAGACCTTTCCTTCACTGAGGAGATCTCAGCAAAATAAATACTTCCAATGCGATGTTATCAGTAACAAGAAGGGCAGTGACTGGCTGATGTCAATCTGATGTAGTGTTTCGTGTTAGAAAAGTGCTTGCAACTGAAACAGAGACATAAGTCAGGCTAAGACAGTGTATTGCTTAGATTATTACAAAGTACAAGAATTAACATGGGCTTGACATTTCAAAGGTAGCTCAGCAAGGCTCTTGCATTTCTATAAAATGTAGCCAAATATGAGTCACCTTTTCTTCTGACCGAACACAAAAGAAGATTTGCCAGCATTAAGCCAAAGCGATTGTTGAGTTGTGCTTTAGTCTGGACAGGAATTTCATTTATCTGCTGTTCGTATGCTTTCACCATATTTTTTTCTTAGTTTTTCTTCCTCCATGGACTCTAAAATATGATTTTAAAATACAAGTGTTGTTTTTTTTATTTTTTTCTTTAAGTAAAACAAATAAATGAGCGCCATTTTGAGTAGTTTGTAGCTGAATTTACATTTGATTTTGTTGTTGTGTGCATCATGGTCAGTATGGAATTAAACTATCAAAGTCATTCTCTCTAATTCATCAAAGTCATGCTCTCTAATTGACTGAAAGCTTTGTCATACTGTTCCATATGACTCAACCAAGCTCTTGGCTTTATTTGAGAGCACACTTCCAGGCTGCTGCGTTTGGGTACTGTATGCAAATGGCACCCTTAGTATTAGGGGGCCCTGAGAGTAATTTCGGTATCTTGCTCCATCTCTTCCCCACCACCATTCTTTATCTTTGGACAGGTGATTCTTGGGCAGGGAAATCAATCACCCGCTGCCAGTGGTCATCTGGAATGCATGAGGGATCATGAAACGTTTTTCTACAAAAGCAGTGGCTTTTCTCCCTCTAGTGGCAGTGGACAAAATTGATGGATATGGCTTCATGTATTGTGTGGGAGCTCAAATACCCCAATTAAAGAGATTATTTAAATGCAGTGCAAACACTTATTTCATGTAGTCTTAGCAAGAAAAAAAAAAAAAATCATTCTGCATCCATCAAGTATAGGGCAAATAAATCTTCCTATTATGATAACTGACTGTCCTGGCTATATTTTACAGGAACAATAGGGAAGGAATACCCTTTTTTCTCCTTCTTTTTTTCTCTTTCATTATTTTTTCACCCTACCTCCCTTCTGGGACAGTTTGAGTCAGGGTATCCAATCCTTCATTTTGGTGTGTGAGAAGTGTTTGTGCTCTCCTTGCTTGCAGACTCCCTGGTTGGTTTTTTTTTGCAGGCTGAGAGTAGCCTAGGGAAGAAAAGGCTGAGGGTGAGACATTCATAGGCTGCTGAGGTAGCTCCTAGATTGTGATTTAAGAGTGAAATAAAGATGTGCAGTAATATAGAGTGGTTTCTCTTTGTTCTGGTAGTAAATCTGCTTTCTTAGGAAGGAGATGCAAGACGTCTTGCTTTCTGTTTGCTGGAGCCTGTCCATATTTAGGTGCCTTGAGTATGGAAGAAAACTGTTTCTGCAAATGCACATCTCTCCTTCTCCCGTCATTTCCATCTCAGCCAGTAGCAATGCTGCATAAATCCTACAATACTTAGGCATACGGCTAACCGAAATGGTCTTGGAAAGCATCTCTAGGATAAATACAGAAAGCTTCAGGCAAGCATGCCACATAGTTTTTACTTCATGAAATGAGACAGGCCTTGGGTTTTTCTCCCGTGAGCCTTCTTTTTTCTTTGAAAGGGATGCATATGCTGTTGTAACTGTGTTACTGTGTTAACCAGTCAGGATGAACACTGCAGATTTGCAACATTAACATCACCAGAACAGTGTCACAGAAAACATCATGGGCTTTTAGAATATAGTTTGCAAGTACAAATTCAGTTCTGCAGTTTTCAGGCTGCTTCTGAAAGCGAAACTGGATACACAGATTGAAGCTCACTCTTATTTCTTACTTGCTTGCTTGTACCAGCAACATGAGACGAGATGCATCTCATCTGCTAGGCTACAAAGCCTCTGTTTTTCACATCTCTGTGTGGTCTGATACTTCTGAAGTTCTTAGCACTGCAGATAAATTATGGCACTTATTTAAGAGTTTGAATATGCAATTAAGCATCTAATTTTAAACTTGCACGCTCAATAATATTGGACTTTGCTACAGAATTATTTCCTTTTTATGGTGTCTGCCAACTGCTGAAGTATGCATTAGTAGATTTGACATATTAATGCAGTAATGGAGATACCTGGGCAACTGGCAGCCAAATAATCACAAAAGAGATATCCAAGGTGAAATCATAGACTGCAATGAACAAGGGAAAACTGTTTGCCTTTATGATTTACTGATGAGTAAAATCCTTATCTCCCACCCAACCTGAAATATCAGACCCAGCTGCAGAAGCCCCGCTAGCCTGATAAGCCAGCAACCCCTGCCATCAGCTGCCACATGCATTGTTTTCTTCTTTCTTCTTGATGTTTGTTCTTCCTTTTCTCAAAGTCTTTTTGACAGCATCACAGTATGCTCCTATAACTCTAGATAAGCATATTCTGACCGGTCAGTAAATGAAACACTTAGCTATTAGCAATCCATTGTAGCATTATGAGATCTGGGCCTTTCCCAGTTACTGAATGGAGCTCTCCTTGTCTTCTGGCCAGTCTGTAGCCATGAAGCTAGTTGTGTACACACTGAGTGGCTGTGAGCATTCCTCAGGTACTGCAGCTGGTCTCTGCTTTACAGTGTTGCTTACCTGACACTCATTTGCCACGTTCTGTGCACTAGGAGCTGATTTGGATGCCATTTGGATGTAGCCATAGCCCTTATTCCCAGCAGGGAGGCTCGTTACTACATCAGCAGAAGTGGTATTCTCAGTTCCATCAGATGCACGAGTGTCATCCACTTTGTACTGATCTGCTGAACAGCAAACATGTAATGTAAGGGACAATCAAAACACTAGGAGACAGGCTTTTACACCACAGAAGCCATCTCAGTATTTAACATGCTGAAAAGACAAGCTAATAATGAAAGACTTGTCTAGCTGTCTCTGTTCCTTTGACACCTAAGGTATTTTGTAGGTACTGTCGGCCAGCGTGAACTTTAAATCAATTTATTGCATGTGTTTACATCAGCAATAAAACTGTTTGCCATATCATTTAACTACACAGAGAGTGAATTGTTGACCATGAGCTGGTCTGACCTTTTCAGTTCTAATCAAGAAATCTGAAATATTATTTCAGCCTGTCAGCTCCAGTAATATGCGGTAAGAGTATCTGGATCTAACTGAAAATGTCAGGGGCATTCTAATATGCAACCCATCAAAGTTACGCTGCATATGAACCAAGAACTGGTAAAGAATATAAATCTGAGAAACCCATGGTGCATCTCAGTTGCTTAGACAAATTGGTCTGCTATTGACGCAGGCGAGCTACAAACACACATTAAAAGCAGTGCTTTGAGATACAAGCAAGATGTACGGCCGTTTCAATATTAAAGTGTTCTTGAAAGACAGAGAGTAATCACAGGTTAGAGTTTTGCTGGAGGAAAGTTAACTGAGAACACCACCACTGCTGTGGCCCACGTCTGAATAGTTGCACTGTGCAGTTGTGTAGGTTTAGTGGTCTCGTGTAACTTTGGAATTTTCTTTTTTAATAACTTGCTGCTTGCAAAGTTTTTACCATTTTCAGAAATAATCGTTGCCTCTGCTGAGGTGTTCTGACCAATCTCATTTGTGCTGAAGTTAGTTATCTGTTACACTGCTCTGCTGAAGTTATCTGGCTGTTTTTAAAGCTCACTCAGAACCCACACTGTTGTTCTTAGGTGTTTAATGACGTTACATTTCTCTGTTTTCTTTGTCTCCCAAGTTTCCTTTGATGGTGTTGTACCGGCAACTCAGAGAGAGGATAAATCTGTCTTTAATAGCTGTTTATTAAGCATGAGACCAATTATTCATTGATATAATTTATGGATAATGAATTTAAATTTGGGTTAATGAGCATGGGCACAACAGGAAGCATCTTTGTATTGCAAGAAAAGGGCATTTTGTGAGCTAAATGGCCTATCAAGATTGTATAATCTGAAAGCAGTTGCTGCACTAAAATTGAGTTGGTTTTTAATCTAATCATGTATAGTTTGTGTAATTTAAGGCATTATTAACCGAATTGCTGCTATTAGTGAAATGTGGTTGGAATGGAACTAGAATTAGAGTGAACTGTCAGAAGCATTGCTGAGCCGGTAACTTTGTATTTTAGACTATCCTGTTCTTGTGAGGCAATGCTGCCCTCACCTGGTATCTGGCATGAATTGGGAATTGTTAGCCCAGCCCAAGCCAGCTGTAGTGCATCAAATCTATCAGGTCTCCCCTGAGCCTCCTCTTCTCCAGACTGAACAATCCCAGTTCTCTCGGTCACTCCCCATAAAATTTGTGCTCCAGATATTGCTAAGCTGGAAAAAAATGGTGCAAGAAATTAAAATTCTTAAAATACCATTTTGTGTTTTTTTTTCTATTAAAAAGACAAAAAGATTGTACAGTTTTGTGGTTCTTTTAGGAGTACATTTTGTAGAAGTGGATGAAAATAGGAATATTATATGGTAATATACTGTGAATGCCCAAGACAACAAATTGAAGGCTGATTTTTGTTTGTCTGGCAATTTGGAAGATGAACTGAAGACAAAGTAAATAGGTGTCAGCTGCTAAAAGTTAGCGGGACAGATTGTAGTAAACTCTTGTTTAACGGGATAGTTTTATCTCGTATGTAATGTTTAGAAATGTATCGTTATGAATACATGCAGAATTCTGCAATTGCAGAGTAAATGGTACCATGGCCAACAAGTTGCGTGGGAATGGGGCCAGCACTGATGCAGATGGAGCTATGGCAGAACTGCTCTCCCAGGGGCTACAAGGATATCACTTTGGCTCAGGAAGGCTCTCCACAACAGGTTCCTGAAAGCCTGGGAGACAGACCATGGAAATGCTACTGCCGTGTCATCTATTCTTATGTACTTTTTCAGGCATCTGTCATTAACCACTGCCAGAGACAAGATATTGACATAGAAGGTTTCCTAGTCTGTTTTGCTCTGGATGTTGTCTGTTTAATAAGTGCTGTTTTCTTCAATTTTGTCTTCCTCTCACTTATCTCTGCTAGGCAATTTCACCATAGTCCAGATAGCAAAAAGAGGTGAGCCTTATTTCAAACAAAAGGATTTTAGTTCCCAAAACAGATTGCAGTAAAATGCTTTTAAATATATAAATATATGAAAGGTTTAAAATAAAAAATTATTTAATATTTAATAATCTCTGGAGACCTTGTAAAACACACAGCTTTTCTCCCCTTGGCAAATCTCTTTGTCATCCATTTGGCTTCTGATTTGTTTGCATCTCCCTTAATGCACTGGAGATCAGCTAACCCTAGAGGAAACAGAAGATTGCATGTTAAAATCCCCGGCTGATGTATTTTGTTTGAGTCAGACGTGAACAGATTGCCAGGTTCAGGATCAAGAGGAAAGGTTCTTTTCCCCGTACTGATGGATTAGGATTTCTGCTTCTTATGGCCGATCACTTTGGAAATGTTTCAAGAACTGTGGCATACAATAATATACCCAACCTGGTCCAGCGGAGCATTACAGGTGGCTGTTGATATTGTATTGCTCCCTCTATTATAAGGTCCTGAGACTTGTTTTACATCTGTAGTGCTTGACACTCCACAGAGTTTCTGTTTTATGGACCATTTTGACCTAGACCCCAAGTGCTTGGTTACCCATGATTGTAGCAGGTGGGACCTGAAGGTCCTGGCAGTCCTTCACAGGCTTCTTGCTGACTGCAGAGTAATGCATGTAAGCTAGTAGGCTAGAATTCAAACACAGTTATCTATGATGTTTGCTCAGTTTGTTTTTTAAATGTTATTTAAAATGAGCAATACTTTTGAGATCTAGCTGTAAAACCACCACAGGTATGGTCTCATAATAGAGAAACGTGGGCTAAGTCAAGACTGAGATGCATCGTTTCTGCCCTTCTTTTTGCAACCTCCTGCAGCAAAGCCAGTTTTATTTGTTCTTCCTTTTTGTTAGATTAGTATTACGTGTAGTTTTGTTAGATTACTGTTGTATGTAGTTAGATCAGTACAGCACCCCAGCTCGGCTCATGAGATGATTATGTGGTTCGCAGTGGTGGGGTTCTTTGACCTAGCACAAATATAAGAAGTCTAAGACTGTGTAACTGATTTCTTTCTTCTCCATAATTTTGCAGATATTAGGGCTGCTGGTGTGGACTCTGATCGCTGGAACAGAATACTTCCTATATCCAGCCTTTGGCTGGGTGATGTTTGTAGCTGTGTTTTACTGGGTCCTCACTGTCTTCTTTCTGATCATCTACATGACCATGACCTACACCAGGATCCCCCAGGTGCCATGGACCACAGTGGTAAATACATCTGCTCATTGTTGTTTTGGATTTGCTGGGTTGTGAAGAGATTAAAATACTGATGCATTCTACAGCTGCAGTTACCCAATCGTACTGGTGCTTTTTGCAGTTTTTCCCCCTAATTTCTGTCTCTGCATCCCTGCAGTGTTTAACCTTCATTCTACTCAGACAGTACTACCCTTTTAAAGTACTTTTCTTGTGATGTTTCACTGTTTTGTTCATCGATCGATTTAGTGACTTGATTTTTAATAATGTGTGTGTGACTCATATTTATGCACAGTGGCCCATTTTTCACCCTTCAGTGATTACATCCCACGAAGAATGAATCTGTCGCTGCGTTTGAGCTAACAGACTTAGTTGTATGGCTTAAACAGTGGGAATCCCTACAGGAATCAACACCACGAGTTGGAAATGGTACCACGGATCTTAAAGCATGAGTCTTCCTCTGCTAAATGAAAATAAAATGTTGCTCAGAGAGGAAGCAGCAGTCTCACTAGCCATGTACAGCTAGAGTGAAAACGGTGCTGCAAATTATTAGTGTTATATGCATGTAAAATACCTGCCATGTAATCCCTTGCTTTTAGCTCAAGACTAAATGAAAATTAGGTGAACAACTAATGTAATTGGAGAAAAAATTCACAGGTATTTGAAATTCAGGTCTAAGTTTTGTTATTTAAAGAAATCCTGCTAGTTATACAAATGAGTGTTATATATGTGTGTGATTTTCATAACATGCTGATTTTCGAGAGAATAGATGCTAAATGTCATTGTCACATAAGCCAACTGGCTATTTGTAACCCATACAGCAAATAACATAAATTTGGTTTTGCATTTGTTTGATACAGTGAAATACTGCTTTTCTCTCTTTTTCTACCAGATAAGGGCTATTAGTGAGAATTCTGCTGTTTTTATGATAAAATATATTTGACTTCTATGTTGCAAAGTGTATGTGACTAAAATTGAATACACTTTTCACCTTCCCTTTTGTTGCTGTAATAAATAGCTAGCTATAGCAATTACTAATAACAGCAACAAGGATTATGCTCAGATAGCTTCTCTGTTTTCAAGTTTCACGACCAGCAATTACCTTGAAGGCTATAACAACGCTATAGAAATGTTGGATTATTTCAATTACAGCAGTAATGTGTCTGGGTATGGTTAGAAGTGCGTGTCGTTTTTTTTTCTTCCCGATTCCATTAAGTGTAAGTAAAGTACATTCAAAAGGAAAACATCTTTGTATCCATTTTGTTACAGTTTTAGTTATTACCCTTCTTTTATCAGTTCAACACTATTACCAGGCAACAGCTGCAAGTAAATGAGTTGCCCCTGATCTGTGTGGCAGACAAGCTGCAGTTCTTGATTAATTTCTGCTTGAAACTGAGTATATTTCTTGCTCTCAGTTCCAAATGCATGGTAGATAAGATCACCCAAACGTAGGTCCAAAAGGTACTCTCCCTCTGTGGTACAAGATAATTTGAAGAGAAAATGCAAAACAAACTAAAGACGCTTGGATTTCAGCTTCTTTTGCCCTGAGGTATTGAAAGAGCTATTGGGAGCAGCCTGTGAATTGAACCTCTGCCACTCCTGGCTGGCCAAGGTGTTCAGAGAGATGTTTTTAATGTTTTCATGGAGGAGGGCATGACACACACCTCCTGAATGTCACACCTTTTCACAGAGTTTACTGCCACCTTCTCCCCATTCCCCAAAGTATCAGTCTTTGCTAATTATTGCTCTTCCTCCTTAAGCAACAGTTAGCTAAAACTCTGCCTATTGTATGCAGTATCCAAAGTTACATCTGGACTTCCCTGCCACAAACTGGGTTTTTGCAGGTTAAGCACGTTACCAAATTGCTTAAGATGCAGTTACTTTACTGCAAATTAACCCAAAGGATGTGCTTCAGAAGTGACTCTCCTTAATAGGGCCAGTTCTTTGCTAAAACAATCAATGGAAGCTTTTAAAATTGGGTAGATTTGAATTTAAGAAGCAGATGGTAATTTAGCATGAACCATTTGGTTTGAGTAATATATTGGCAGTAAACGGCCCAATCAGCGTGCATTGCATTCCATCTTCCCTAGCAGTGTTATTTCCCAAAGCAGCACTTCTAAAAAATTATGTGCTTTTTTTTCTACATGACAAGATATTGCAGGGATTTGTAGCTTTCCAAGGTAATTGAGTCTTTTTGGAACGGGAAATTTAAAAATAACAACAACAAATATTCTAGGCAATCAAGTTTGAACTTGGAAAATCAGTGCATTGCAGAAGTTGTGCTTTCCACTTTTTGGCACCCTATCCTAAAATTGACTGTTTGATATTTTATTACTGTAATACCTAGATAGAAGAGGTGATTTGTACAAGGAGATACTATATTTTATTAGATGAGCTGCTACAGGCGAGATAAAAGCCACTCACAAGTGTGTGAATAAAACCTCAAGTCCCCTGTGCTGGGCTTCAGCCGAGTGCTGAGGCACTGCCCTGTGTTCTCTGCAGAAATGTAGGTAGGTGGGTCTTTTCCAAATGTCCTGAAGCTGCAAGGACTTGAAACCACAGGAGAATGTGAATTCTCTGCAGCTTGCATGAATTTGGTCAGACCTCTCATAAACTGAGTGGATAACAGATGACAGCACAGCATGCTGCTCTCTGGAAGGGCTTGTAGCTGAGAAAGCAAGTTGCTGGGGAATGGCTTCCCTTCATGAAGGTTTGAACCCTGTCTGTCATTAGAATGTGGGGCAGTGAGCCAGGCTCCACCAAGTCTGAATTGAGGTCTTTCTGAAGCAAAGGAGAAGGAGGTGAGGAGCTCCCACACCAATCACTCCAATGTGCTGACCTGTGTTTTGGTGCACTGAGGGAGTTGCTGAGACAGACACGGGTGCCTTCTGAATTTCTCTCCTTTTTTTTAGATCATGACAGAGTTCATGATTGGTGAATTCAGTCATGAACAATTGAGGTACATCCCCAGCATCTACTGGGTCACACCATGGAAATGAATAAGTTGGAGCTGCACCAGTCTGCATCATTTAGAGACAACTGGGACAACAGAGTTAAGGCTTATGATACGTGTGTGATGCTGTGAGGTGCAAACATAGAGCCAGAAGCTGAACGGAGGGGACCATGTACAACACCAGGGCTTTGTCTAAATTCAGTTACTAATTCCTGTGATTGTAACTAGGTATAAAGAGTGTCATGGGTATTCCACTGACATCTGAACTGCAAGTGTATTTTATGGCCAAATTCATATGCCTTAGACAAGCAGCAGGGGGAGTTTTAGGGGATTTTTTTTTTAAACACGAATGAATTTCCTCTAGCCGTGAGCAAGCAATGAGTAATTAATGTCAAAGTATTCAAGTTACTTACTTAAAGAAAAATAAATGCATACCTTTTTGTTTGCCTTTTCTCAGATGCTTGCCCTCCTGTTGTCTCTGACATGCAAAACCAGAATAAACTGTCCTTGATTATTCTCTGTAGTTTCATGTGAGATTAAGGTCATCTGCTTTGCTTCATTCATAGTAATGAGCATAGATTCCCTGAGACATTCACTCTTTCCCTGGGAAGAAAAAATGCAGTGTCTGCCACAGATGGGTCTTTCAATGACCCAGGTAGTCCTTTCAGAGTGTTCTCCTCCTTCGTTTTATGTTGTGGTTTGTTTGCTTTTTCTTCTCTCAGAAACAGGCAGAAGGGAAAATTACTGAATGGTGAAAGAATACTCACCAAAAAAATTGTACCCACTTTATTTCCTTCAAAAATGAAGACAAAGTCGTGGAAGTTCCATAAATATTGCAGATGGGGGGTTGGGTTTTGTTTGTTTGTTTGTCTTTCATGTAGTCTCATATTCTTTCTGCCTAATATTCTAATATTTAGCTTGCGATAAGCAATCTGTGTACCTGTTTTCAATTTTGGAAAATCAGAGTACCTGGCTTTAAATTAAAATTTTCAGTATTTAGTTTGATGGAACGAGCAATTGGTCCAAAATGTGCTCTAATGTTCATGTATATTAAGAATAAGCAATTAAATTCTAATCTTACAGAGAGGAAGTTAAAAGAGGGTAAAATCATCGAGAATCACATTTTGTGTGTACATTGGATGTGCACATTGTGTTTCAGAGGAGATTTTTGTAATGTTGGAACAGAAAATGGTAACAAACGTTTTTGCATATGAATTGCTAATTTGATTTTCTTTTTCAACAGGGTCTGTGTTTTAATGGGAGTGCCTTCATTTTGTACCTCATTGCCGCCATTGTAGATGCATCTTCAGTCACCAAAGAACTGGACAGTCACAATTACAACAGTTGGGCAGCTTCTTCAGTGAGTTCATTTTTTGTTTCAGTCACAGCTGTATGTCTAACAAAGTGATACCAAACAGCGCCTGTCTGGATGTGAGGGTTGAAATGCACACATTCTGGATTTCAAAAAGCTGCAGATTGCAGTAGGGACTCACACAAAATCTATTGATAACTGTAATTTAGTTTGTAGGTTTTGAAGGCAACTAGGAATTCAACCAGGAGATGACAGTCACAGCTGCAAAGGCTGTAATGGTTTTAAGATCAGACTGTTTCCCCCTCCCTGCCTCCATTCATTACTAGCTTTCTAGCAGAAGTTATGGCCTCTGCCTCAGAGTGACAAATTGGGTGAACACAAAGTTACTTCAGTGCACTCACACAACTTCCAAAGCAGCTTAAACTAACCCAGCTGACTTTGCACTGATGTGGTTAAAGTGCATTTAATTTCTGTTGGCTGAGCCATGCACAGAGCACTGTGGGAAGGCCTTGAAATGGTGCCACCATTTCTACAGTGACTTCCAAGCTCACCTTTTGATAATCTTGGGCAACACTTGAAAAATCATGTAACTTCCAACTGTTTTTGACATTACTGACTTTCTACTTAGATTTGGAAGTCCAAAGCATTCAAAGTGGGTAATAAAAAACATTTTTTTTTTAATTTTATAAGGACCAGATTAGGTGAAGGTATTCTTTAGCTAAGTTAAAGGAGTTGCAGAAGAACTTTGCACATTTTGGTAACAGCAGTCAAATTCAATTGTATTGGAGTAACTCTGAATTACAGCTACTTTGCTGATGGTTAATGCATCTGCAGTTGTCCTTTCTGGACTATTCACAAATTCTGTCTTCTGCCTGAAGCTTATTTTACACAGTGATGAACACAGAGACCTGAACACCTGCTCTGTTTTTATCTTGGGAATGATGTAACTATGTCCCTGTCACTTCAGTGGTGTTCAGGATCTTCACCTCTTGGCAGTTTGTAATTATTGATCTGCTTCTCAGCCAGTGGTGTTGACAGGAGCTCGCTTGCTGCTCAGTAATCTTCCATGCTGACTCATGCTTTATGCAAAATGCACCAATGCTCATGGGATATTTGGAATCTCTTCTAATACCTCCTAATAATGTTCATCTAATGCAATGTCTAAATAAACTATTAAATGTAGTTTAATAGTGCTCTCTGTACACATTAAGTGTTTCATGGACATATGTTTGTGAGAATTTAGCAAATCATCCATCTCCGATATCTTTTCTTTACTGGGAAGATTTTGGATGGAGGTTTTAGTTTCTAAGAAATAACATTCTTTTGGTAAGGAGAATGTTAGAATTTTCTATTGTTACCAGGTTTTATATCATCATCTACAAGTTTTTGTGCCACGGATTGAATTTACATGAGATAAGGCTCACCCAAAATCTTTGGAAGGCTCAGATTTACTGCCTTGTGTATATGCCTAGTAGTGCCTTGCTCTCAGAACTGCAGTGCCTACCTGGGCCAGTGAGAGAAGCGAGAAGCGAGAATCATAAAATATATTTAGGCTGGAAGGGACCTCTGGAGATCATCTGGTCCAACCTCTCCTCCCCCAGCACAGGGTTAGCTTGCACCAGGTTGCTCAGGGCCTTGTCTGTTTGAGTTTTGAACATTTCTGAGGATGGATTTTCCAAAATGCCTCAAGGCCACATTGCCATATTTCATTTCTCTCACAGTGATTTTTTTTTTCTTTGCTAATATCTAATTGAAATTTCCCTTACTGTAACTTGTTTTTGTTCCCTCTTGTCCCTACCACTGCCAAACTCCAAGAAAAGTAGTGTTTGCCCTGTTTGCAATGTCAGCTTTATTTGGTTCAGTTACCAGCACAAAACATTCTGGTCTTATCATAAGCTATTTTGAACAACATGCAGTGATTAGCAGGAACTTAACCACTGGCATTGAATTGGACTTTATCAGTATAACTGAAATAGTTCACAGCTGTTCTTTTGCTTCTGGCTGCATATGCAGTAAGGAATTCAAACACCACTCATATTCTGTAGTTCCTAAAAATCTTCAAATATAAAATAAATCTAGCCTGCTATAGAAGACTTCTTCTGCAGTCACTTTCTGATAACGTAGTGATATCTTAATGAGGTTGCTGCCACTCTCTGCACTGAGAAATAAATTCATTAACAGAGGACTACTGGAATTACTATCATTTGAGAATATGCCTGGGCCTGAATTTTGAATTTAGGTTTGCTCTAAATGACCTCTCTGGATGTGCAGTGTGCCACACTGAGGCACAGGTGGCCTTCAGGCAGCTCCTGGAATGCAGCAGCAGCAGCACTGTGGGGGCATTAGTTTGAGCTCACAGTGTCGCTTGGTCTTTACGAACAACTGAAGTTAAAAGCTGCAAGTATAGGGTTGGTGGGCATCCAGTCTGTAGGATCCCTTCTGAGGCAATATGATGTGGAGATAAGTGTTGAAATAGTCTATATTTTAGCTGCTTCTAGGCCCATATTCCTACACAAAGTTTATTTAAACGAGGTTGACTGCGATGGCAACCCAAGTACAAGAAGGCCAGAGACCACCATTTTAGCAATTCTGCTGCTTTTATCCAAATACCATCATTAATTTTTCAAATGAATGAGAACGCTCTCAAATATTTTTCTGACATATATTTTTACTCTTCTCTCCACAGTTCTTTGCCTTTGTGGTTACCTCCTGCTATGCTGGAAATACATATTTTAGCTTTATATCTTGGCGATCAAGAACTTTGCAGTAAAAATTGTGTTAAAATGAATTCTGTAGAATAAAACGTCTTGAGGATTATACTCTTCTTGATGGAAGCTTGGAACAAGGATTAGATCTTCTGGAACACTTCTGTTGTAATTGAAGAAATATATTTAAACTTAGATTAAAATGAATATTTATAATATGATATCGTATTTAGTGACATCTAACACTGACTTTGTACTGTATAATAAAATTTCATACTGCTTCTTTTAAAATTAACATGGTATTTTTCTAGACATTGCATAGATGTTATAACTAAACCTTTAATAAACTTCACTCAGATGATGTGCCAGTTTTGTAAATTTAACTTTTTAAATGTCACCTGTGTACTTTTGATAACGAATGCTACAAATCAAAAGTAAGATTGATGTTATATGTATACAAAGTGACCTTGTGAAAAATACCAAAAAGCTTTAAAGAGAAATAAATAATTGACCCAGCTTTGAATGTTTTGTAAGCAGGGAGCAGGGGTTTGCTTATTTTGTCTGTTTTTCAGAGGCAGATATGTGCTATTAAGAATTGTGATGGTTGTGTCAGTTTACATATTCCAATAGCCTATTTTAATCGTGAGTTTGGTTTTGAAACCTATTAACAACATAGACTTACAGCTTGCTGAAGAAGTTGTATGTATGAAGCAAATTATCTTAACAGGTTTCTCAAATCTAGCAGATTTGATTGATAATTCTAGACAACAGACCTTTAATGCTCAATGTTTAACCTACAGAGAATATCATAAAATATGTACTAAAGGTAATAATTCTTGCTTCTCTGAGGACTGAGGCTAGTTCATTAGTTTGTAGTACTGAAAATGTAGGCCTCAACATGCTATCAAATGACATGAAGATTAAATCCATAGAAGAAATGTCAAGACCCTAGCAGTAGAAACAAAGGATTTTCTCACTCATTCCCTTTTTACCAGCCTCATTTGTGAGTTGTTAGTTTAACAAATCAAGTTTTTAATTTGACTCATATTTAAATATCTTTGAGTTACGCAGAAGTATGATGGAAGGTTATGACTTCCAAGACAAATACCTTTGCAAATGACTTTCAAATACAAATTACCTAAGGAATCTCTTCCAGGAATTATGTAAAGAGCAAGACTGTGATTATTTTGTGATTATTTAAAGTTTTCTGCTAGTAAAAAAGACTGCTGGTAAATCCCTTATTCTTGCACTCAGGGGATTTGGGCTTTTCCAGTCTTCAAAAACTTTGTTGCACTATATATTTGGTAGTAGAGAAATCTCACTGCTTGAAAATCTTCTTTGTTTTTCCCTGTGAATAAATGGGGTGTGCTTCCTTATGTGCACACCCTGCAGCTAGGAAGATTTATCAGCAGCCAGCTAATTCTGTTCTCAATCTCCTGGTTTTGTTCTTGATTATCTGTCAGAGTCACAGGATTTCAATACAAGGGAAGCCAAGATATTATTTAAATACCTATATTTGTCTGCAAATTGCATCTGGCCTGCATAACAAAGGTCAAGCTGTCTCCTGCTTACTAATATCATCCAGCTCTGAGAATGAAGAAGGGCTACCAACTATGCATTTTATCTATACAGACAAAATGTGTCATTAAAGTTCCATATGCTCTTTTCCATTGCTGGAAAAAAATCAAAGGCAGAAAAATGATACAAATGTCAACTGAGTAAATGTGACAAGGAACAGCCAAAATTTAAATCTCATGAGTGATTTTCCATCTGTGAAAATGCTTGAGAAGTAAGAAAAATTCTTTCTTGAATGATATTCGATGTTCATATCTAAGTTCAAAGAACATGGCTGTGTTTGCATAAATGTTTCATGATAACAGTGATGGGCTGGTCTAACATCATAGCCCAAACAACACTTGTGGATAGAGGTACAAAGACAGAGATGAGCTTAGAGAGAGTAATACATTTTATCCATTATACCTAAAACTATTGTGTAAATTGTGTGTTAGAAAACAGCCACTACCTGTTAGAGTAAACCCAAGAATGAAAGACAAAAACATACAGTTGTAGGTTAGGGAATGCTTTTGGCAAAATACGTCCTCTCAGCATCTTCACCCTAATTCTCAAGGGAAGATGTGCAGAATCCCTTGTCTCCCAAGGACAAGTTTGGGAATTAAATTTGTAATTCTGCTGGGTTTTTAAAAGTACTAGGTGGGAATTTGTTTTATCTTTGGCTTTCTTTGTTTCACAAATCATAACTTAATCTGCTTTGTTCTTAAGAAGGATAGCCATCTTACTTCGTATGCTATTTCTCATCTCTTCTGCAGCTACCAACTGTTTTTCAAGCAATCTGAATATCTAGTTAAAGTTGGAGGGATCAGTAAGGCTGAGAATTACTTCTGAAGGTTGCTGCTTCTATTTCAGGCCTAATGAAAGGTAAAAGCTTCCAAAAGGTTATCTGATTGTTCCAGGTGCATTAGTCTTAAATACTGACTTGCCAACTATGATCCATGTTTTCGTATGTTCTAATATTGATAAAGAAGATAACGTAGCAGTAGTTTATCATAAAGCAGTATTTGGAAGATTTTTGGCTGTAGACATTTCTTTGTGTTCATAAGATAAAAGCTTTTTTTGAAAGTACATCTGGGAACCAATGAAATCATTAGCAAAATTCTTAACAGAGATATTGAGAAGAATTGAGAAAAAAAACAAAAACATGAGAGAACTTGCAAAATAAAATTATTTGACATTGTAAATAATGTGTTCCAAACAAACGGTATCTCTAAAAGATCTGAGGCACTCACATAGACATGTGAGGTGCTAGAGAGCAAGGATATTTGCTGTTAACTTTTGGCCATCAAATTTCATTAATTAAAGAGTTGTTGGTGTGTCATCATCATCGTACATTTACCATGTATTTTACATCGTATCATTTACCAAGTAAACAGCAGAAGAATTATAATCAAAACTTGAAATTCAGAAGTGTTTTAGACTTGGGTTTGTGCCAGTGGTTTACAGAAGATGGCTGTTCTTGAGTGTTCTTGAGTGGAAAATACAACTACTCTACGTGCATTAATGTAAAAGCATTTCTATTGCACTGGGTAGAAATGAGAAATTCATGAGAAATTAAGAACTACAGCAGCTGAGTCAGCGGGAAAGAAAAACATATTTCTTAATGGGAAGTACAGAGATAACTAAGACCTTCCTTCATAAGGCTTACAAGAAAACCAGCTTTAAAATCTCAGTGGCTAGCATTTTACTTCTGTGTGATTTGGCAGTGTTGTACATTTGATATCTAATAATAGGTGTTAAAATTTGATGGGAGAGGTACTGCCTTTTATTGCAGATAGTAGGTTTCCTCACTGAAAACAAAGTGCACTGCTTGGTCTTTTGCTAGGTGGACTGTTGGACTAGATGTTCTTAGGGATCTTTTCCAACCATAACGATTCTATCAGTAAGGTCAACCCATCAGAAGCTTCAGGAAAGAAGGGGACAGGGTCTGTGGTAATAGAACAAGGGGAAGTGGCTTTAAGCTCAAAGAGGGGAGATTTAGGTTAGATGTAAGGAAAACATCTTTTTCGGTAAGGGTGGTGAGGCACTGGAATGGGTTGCCCAGTGACATGGTGGATGAACCGTTCCTGGGGACTTTGAAGGCCAGGCTGGATCCTGCCCCGGGCACCCTGACCTAGCTGTGGTGTCCCTGTTCAGGCAGGGGGGCTGGACTAGGTGATCTTTGAAGGCCCATTCCAACTCCAAGGACTTACGATTCTATGGTTGCTTCCATTCACCTACCCCATCTCACTCACATCAATTCCTTATGCTGGACGTCATCTGATCTCACCTGTCTACACTTTTACAGCAGCCTTCGTTGTTCAGGGCGATATTCAGTATTAAATATGAATGAAACGTGTTCTCACTGCAGAACAAAACATGAGAAGATGATGTTTCTATAGGAGCAACAGATGCTAAGCTCAGGGGCCGTTTTTACCCTCCTGTCAGAAAGCACAACCGCTTATTTTTAACCTTGAGGAAACGTAGAGCTTCCTTTGCCGAACTGCATCTCTGCATGACTGAATTCCAGCTGCGGAGCCGAGCCGTTCCGGCACCGTTACAACCCCTCTGCTGCCGCCCACTGCAGACAACCTTTTGCCTTTGGGCCGCGGCGGATCGGAAGACGCGCTCTCCTATCTGTGCAAACACGCGCTGCGCGCGGCGACGCCGCGAGCCGCCCCCCAGCTCCGAGCCGTCTCGGCCGAAGAACACCGCCGACAAACTTCTGCCTCCGCTTTCCCGCCACCCCGGGCCCCGCCCCGCCCGCTGCCCCGGGGCACCGCCCGGCCGGCGGGGAAGTACGCCGCTCCGCTCCGCCCGGCCCCTCCGCAGCCGCTGGCCGCCGCCCGTCCTCCTTGCGTTCCCCTCCCTCTTTCCCCGCCCCGCCCCGTCCCGTCCCGTCCCGTCCCGTACCCCTTCTCCCGCTCCGGGCCGCGGCAGAGCAGCGGAGCGGCAGGACGGAGCCATGTCTCACGGGGCGCGAGTGATCCGCACCGGGGTGAGCAGCGCGGGGCCCGCCGCGCCGCCGTCGGCCGCCGCCTCCTCGTCGGCGGGCTCGGACGCGGAGCTGCTGGACGGCGCCTATTTCCGCTCGTGTGCCGGCATGCTGAAGGTGGCCCAGATGGTACGAAGCCGGTCAGGGGCGGGTGGCCTCGGGACCCTCGGCCCGTCCCGGGGCGCCTCCGGGGCGGCGGGTAACGGCGGTTTTTGCTCTGGAGCTCTCGCAGCTGGCGGGAGGAGGAGGGAGCCGGGTTTCTCTCAGGACGCCGAGTGCGAACTCCCGTCAGAAGCAGCCTCCGCTTTTCGTTCGCTGGTGGAGACAGACGTGTGTCAGCCTGGGGGAACGCTGCTTGTGTGCAGTGCCGCGCTGCGCTGCTGGGACATCGAAGCCAGTGGCGATGTTGAGCGGTGACAACTTTGTTGTTAATCGTAATTTTGGCACAGCAGCGTGAAGGCATCGGGTGCTGCACGTCAGCGGTCCGTTAGCTGTGGTAAGTTTTGGGAGAGGAGGCCAAGGGCCGCCTGCGAGGCCGGGGTCGGGGTGAGCGCCTGGGCCAGAAGTGGTGAGGTATCACCTGCAGCAGGAACTGGGGAAACGCTGGGCATTTGTACTGTAGTTGTCCCTCACTGTGAGTTCGGTTCTGTAGGAGAGCCAGCAGCTGTCTGCTGTGTTCTCTTCTCTTGGGTTGTTCCCAATCCATCATGAGGATCTGGAGCGTCTTTCCAGGAGATAAAAACGATGCTCTTTTGAATGCACGTCTCCATTGCCAGTGACCCTGCGGTCCTGGAAATATAGCCTTGTGCTTTGCTGACTAACTAGAAGCCCGCTTATCTTTTTGTCTTCGCCACTGTAGAAAGCACAATACCTTTTATGGACTAGAAGGACATAGTCCTCTCTGCTGTCCATCCTGATGTATCTGCACTACACTTCCTACTTGTTACTCTCACAAGCGCGTGTATTTGTGCTGAAGTTTCAGTTTTGGTGTGCATGGAAAGTGTGGAATGTGTGCTTTACATACTTTACATTCTTTAATGTAATGTATGTAAATGTATTTTAATGTATATAAGTGTATGTAATAGTGTAATATTTAACATATTTTATATGAAATAATATTTTCTGAATGCTGATCAATATCATTAGAATTTAACCTAGTGGTTTTCTGTGCTGATTTGACAAGCTCCCATGAGCCCCCTCCCAACTTTACCCTTTTACATTTTTCTGCGTTCTAGCTTGCTTATAAATAATATCAGTAGAAATTACTTCAGCTATCCAAGGAACTTTGGGCAGGTTAAACTTTTCTGATGCGTTATCTTGGTAATGTATTCTTCTCAAACAGTTTTCAAAGAAAACAAAATGTTTGTGCTGCAATATGTAGAAATGACCAAGACAAGCTAGTTTTAGGTCAACTCCACAACATTCATCTAAAATTCATCTTTTCTCAGAGATTATTTTCACTATATCTATGAATCTGCTTTTATTAGCATGCAGTTCTTCTGGTGTTGTTTGATCAGAATTCTCTGTGATGAAACTGTAAACGTTGCTGGATTAATGTTAGTGGGGATGGTGTGACTGCAGGCTTCTTATGAAGGAGAGCCATTATTCAGACAGAGGACAAAGGTAAGTTGTTTTCAGATAGACATACAACGTGCTTCATAAAGTATACCTAGAGGCTTCTGAATGGTTCTGGTTATGAAGAAGGAGCACTACTGCATCTCTTTTCTCCTTCTTCCTCAATCTCCTTTGCCAAGAAATAAATGGTACGAGAGAGAAGCAAACATTTTTATTTCTTCATTTATAGTAATGCTAACGGCTGTTTGCAAGCCCCAAAATTAGCATAAATAATTTGATTGTGTGCATGAAATTATTCTAATAGATGGCATCAGCGTGCCAGGATAATTGTACCAAGGAAACAGAAGACAATGTCACAGGTTTTCTTCTGTGAGAAGGATCTTAACACAAGCCTTAAAATTCAGCAGTCTCATGCAAGATGAGGAGCTTGTCCAGGAATCTGATCATTACTGACTCCATGTTACCAATTCATTCCCTTTAAATTCTTCTGGGTGATTTGAAAGCTTGTGTTGGCTGTAGCATCTAGTATAGATTGAAATTAGGAATTAGAAAGCATGTTTCGTGCCTGTGAGCCTACGTACATTCCTTTATTTTGCATAATTACAGCTCTGAGAAGGTAATGCGTTTTCTGCATTGAGTTCCTGACTTTCAAATATGCAAGGAATGCTCTATATAGGTATTTTGAAAATACAGTGGAGGAGAAAAATAGTTTGTTACTTGTGCACTTTACTAATAAGGCAGTTTCACAGCTGTTTTTCATGTATGACCATCACTAATGTTAATAGGGACTCCATTTTCAAAATCCAGTCTGAATTGATGTGCTTTTAGCAAGAAGTTACGACGTATCTTCAACTTCTGCCTTCAACTGGTCTAGTTTGAATATTGCTCTTCCTTTTGTTCCTTCTTTCATTCTTTTTTGTGCTTGCGCTTTTGCCAGTACCTTTTGTACTCCGGGTGTTACATGCAGGATTGTGCCGTGGTTCAGGCTGTGGGAGATTCAGGTTGGACGTTAGGAAATACTACTTCTCTGCAAGGGTGGTCAGGCACTGGAATGGGCTGCCCAGGGAGGTGGTGGAGTCACTGAGCCTGGAGGTGTTCAAGGAACGTTTGGATGTTGTGTTGAGGGGTATGGTTAAGTGAGAACTGTTGGTGATGGGTGGATGGTTGGACTGGATGATCTTGTAGGTCTTTTCCAACCTTGGTGATTCTGTGATTCTAGAGCAAGTGCAAGGGTGTGTGTCTCTGTGTGCACAGTCCACGTGACTACAAGGGCTACATTTGACATGAAGCCAGCTTGGCGAAATTGCTACATGTGGCACTTTTCAGTACACCCCACTGACAGTGCTTTTGAAGCATGTTTGATCTGTGTTTGTGCTACTGCTGGCTTATTTTATTGCAGGACTTTCTGGGTACTCAGAAAGAACCGGGTAGTTTTCGAAAGGTATCAGGAAACCTTTTGAGGTCTCCTGTGCCCTTGGAGACTGTTTGGAGCTGTTGTGTGCAAGAAGAGGCATCACAACACAGTGCTTCTGTAGGTCTCAGACTTCTGAAACCATTCCAGGATTGTTTCTTGCTTCTGGATCCTGAGGGGAATGGAGGTGGCCTGTGGCCTCTCTGCCCCTACTTCAAGATGGGCCAAGGTAACTGTGACCAGAGTCCAGACTGAGGGAGGATGTCCCCACAATAAGGCCATTGCAACTGAGCAGACAGCGGTTCTGGCACAGCAAGCACAGCCATAGTATACAGTGTTTTAACCTAAGGATCATCTTATTCAATCTGAATCAGGAAAGAGCAGTTTCACCAGACACGAGAAGAAGAAATCTTCTCAAAGCTGGGAAAAATAGAATAAACCCAATGGAAGTTGACTTAATAGCATCATTTTTAACTCGTTAAAGTTGCTAAGGCGATAGTTAAAGTCTTCTGCTGAGTAAATATTTCATTTCCCAAGTGTCGACAAAAGTAGTTGCAATTCTTGATATCTGAACAGCCCACCAGGCAGCCTCTGAGCAGCACTGAAGTTTGCTGAAATTCTTTGGATTATTATATACAAACATACAGTTGAATAATGGTGCTCAAGGGAATATTAATACATCTCATGCAGAAAGCCAAAAAAACGTTGGTAGCTAGATTGTTAGAGCCAAGATCAACTTCTAAATGTGCGGGATGGTATCAGCCAAACTTCCTGGGGAGCTGCATTTGGAAGATGTTAAAATATGAGAAGAAAGCAAGATCTGTTGGTGGAAGATAAAAACTCCTAGTCAAAAGCATTGATTTAGAAAAAAGAAATGCACAAAAGCAAATGCTGTTGGAGTAGCTCTCCAATAGCTCCAGTCTTAACTTGAGCCCCAAACTTCTTTTGTCTATGGAATCTATTGACGTAAATGATCTAGTTCTTTGCAGCAGTGTGTTACTGATGTATGACTTTGCTTGTATGGTAATAAGACTGTTTAGTTAGGAGATATGTGCAGAGATGCTGAAATGGTAAACTTTTATCCTACCTAGACTGTACTTTCAACTTTCTCCAGCAATTACTCTGTCCGTAGTTCTTCCAAAGGAAAACAGTGGTCAGAAGTAACAAGCTTGGCTGAAAGATGCCAGATGGTGACCTGCCAAGCTTACACTCAAACAGGTCTGTGTTCTGCTTGTCTCTTCATCCCAGCTGATAAGAGAAGATAGGAAAAATGCTGCTGTTCTAGCTAACAGTGATATCCTGATGTATTACACAAAAAGTCTTATTGGAGGCATTTGGTGAAGTAGTGGATAAAGTAATAGAGGAGGAAATGTGTGAGTGTCCTCAGCCTGCAACTGTGTGACAAATGACTGGCTAAAGAATAAGGAATTGAATTTATTTTTTAATTTTAGCAGCGAAGTTGTTATTCTCAGGCCGAGGTCAGACACGTGTATTGTAGGTGCCCATTGCTGTTCTGCTAGATGTTGCAGTGAAGGGACCTCGCTTGGCATGCTGGCCATAGAGATAGAAGTTTGTCTATGTCGTGGGTGGCTCAAAAGTAAACAAGAGCATTTGAGTGAGGAATGCCCAAGACTTGTAATTAAAACCCATAGGTCTGGGAAGTCCTGTTATTTACACTCTGAGATCACCGCAACAGGCTGGCTTGGCCAGGCGTACTTTTTCCATTCCTCTGCTCAGGGTGGCCATACAATTTCTGCCCAGGTATTTGCATATGAGCTGGGAGCAGACAGCGTGTTCCCTGGGTGCTAAGTAATGCTTAGTGGTAGGCTGACATGGTTTTATTTGATGGGTCAAAACTTCAGAGGCAACGGCAGTGGAAGGAATTTTCTCTGTGCTGCCATTCTCAGCTGCAGTGATGCAGCTGTTTACAAGATTGTGCAATATGCCAAATGAGGGAACTGATGTAGCTTTACTTCAACTCTCCTTCACTTTTCTTCTTCCATAAGAGATTTGAGGGAATGGTGCAGCCACAGAGACTATTGTCAGGAGCAGCCAGAGTCTGGGATAGAATGGCAGGAACTGCAGAAGGATGAATTGGTTCCACATGCTTCAAGTCACAAGCTAAGATTTCAGTCCTTTTCTGTTATTTGTTGTTGTTGTTAGGGAAAGGTTTAATTACTTGGGTTACTCTCTGTCTAATTGTTCAATTTCTATGTTTTTCAGCAGAAAAAAAAAACACCAGTGAATTATTCAACTGCTCTGGAAGGTTCAAAAGTCGAGCCCAGAATATTGCTGTTTTTAAATAGTAGGAAATCTCTGTTCCAAATATATCAGTGAATGCATTATTTCTTTCCAGAAGAGGCTACCTGCAAGCACGGAATTGGAGCTGTTGTGCCTTGCTCACTTGGCCAATCCATTAGGATTTGTTGTAATACATTCATGGCCTGTAGTGCTCTTCGTGTAGCTGTGACTGAATAAGGTCTAGTAAGTACATTTTCTGAAATCAGAAAAAACAGGAAGTGAAGCCTAGAAATTTACCACATCTCCTGAGATGTGTTTAGCATGCTTGAAAGAGCAGAGTAAAGTATTGGCAGTGGTTTTCTGGCGCATGTGTTTCACAGGAAGTTAGATTTGCAGTAGCGTTTTGAAATCTCTATCAGGTGTGCATGGTGTCTGTGGGTTGTCAGATGTGAAAAGCATGGATTCTTACTGCTCTGTGACCTTCCTAAGAAGTGCTAATGTGCCATATCCCCTCTCCTGTCCCTTTGGAGACAGTGTCCCTTTGAATATCTGCTACTCCTACCGCAGAAGAACGAAAACCAGTGGTTCAGTTCAGTGCAAGTGTGGTCTTTAAATAACTCAGAGCCTAAAAATGTTGAAAATTCCCTTGTTGAGCAGATCCTTCACCTGCAGCCCTGGAACAATCCATGTGTCTCATCATGATCACGGGAGCCGTGGACATACCTCAGTGAGGGCAGTGTGCCTGACCACGATGACATTAGGTAACAGCTCTACATTGCCTGCACGAAGCAGTATCGGCCCCACAAGCCAGGCAGCGTTTGTCTACTATGAGTGAGTGTTTCCTCCGCTCCCCTCCCTTGGGTGTACTTGTAGGGCATTCTCTCAGTCCTGTGGCTGAGCCTCTCCTTTGCACTGCTGTCACATCACGTGCACTGTGGGCTTGTCCTCCTCTTTTGTGGTGAGATGTAAAGTATACAGCAGCCAGAAATTGCTGCTCTCTCTGTGCAGAGATCAAACTTGAAAATTGCTGTAATTTTCTTCCACACACCTGCGTGCTTCATCTGTTCTGCATAACTCAGATTCCAAAGGAATCATTACAGCTGAAACAATTTTCTACGCTGCAGTGCTGGGAATTTGATGAATACAATGGCAAGTACAGGAGTGTCTGACTGGCCCAAGCCATGTGGCTGCAGCCTTCAAAGCCACAGCAAATTGATTTGCTGTTCTTGTACTTAGGGCTTCTTCTGCTCATAGCTTGACACAAGGAAAATGGAGTGTGGCAATGACAAGATTGAGAAGCTGCTTCAAGAGGAATTTTCTTGGGATGTTGTTTAGTTTTATTGCAATACCATTTCTGAGTTCGCGAAACAAACACTGACAGCTGGAAAGGAAAGAGACCTGAGATCATCAGTAGCAACTGCAGAGCTGCAGAAAGGCTTTGGATACTGTCCTGTAAGTCTGTAATCACGTTCACCCGAAACTGGGAAGGCCACTTGAAGAGGTCTCTCATCTACAAGGGAAAAACCCAGTCCCAGCTGCTCTTTGTCACCTGCTGGCTAATTGAGCCTTTTGTAGATAGCTTGAGCGTGGCTTCCTAGTAGCAAGGGCAGTGCCATCCCTGGGTGTTAGTGTGAGCTGCCGGGCAGTGGTGCCGTTGGGAAATCTCAGCTATTATCTCATCACCCTTCGCTTCTTGTGCCTTGCCAAGCACAAAGTGTGTGCGCTTAGGCCCTGTCTAATCCATCAACTGGGTTGTGATAATGCTGGTTGATGTGGAAATAGTCACAATGTTAGTATTTTGGGGAACACTCACCTGTGTTTTTCCTGATTTAAAAAAAAAAAATGAGGTACCAGCACAGCTAACAACATAGACTTCAGTGATGCTACCAGTCTCCTCTTGTTTGAGGAGACCTTGCTTGAGGCTCCGCCGTGGCTCGCACAGCCTTTGCTGAAGATGACAGATACAGGCTTTTTAACAGCTCTCAGTGCGATTGCCAGATGTCAGTGTGGTATTCTCTGGGGCTGGGAAAAGAGATGGCAGGTGCTAACTGAAGATTCGAGTCAGCCAAGCAATAAATGCCTCAGACAATGAGTTGTGTTGTGAGCAGCATCCATAAGGAGAGGGATGAACAAATTGCTTGCTGAGGGTTACAGGCATGGACACTGAGACTTTCCTGAGCAGTTTGCAAACAGTACAACTCAGTGTACACTGAGAATGGTTCAGAATGGTGGTTTCAGAGGTACCTCACTCCTACTCCACGTATTTCTCCTTGGCAAGCTGAGAGGAAGTAATACAGGTGAGCTGGGAGAGACTGCTGGAGTGGGTGGCTGTTCTGCTGGGGCTGTTGCATGCACAAGGAGTAACATGTTCACGAAGTATACGGGTCTTCTGGCCTTGCCCAGGACAGCATCTCTAGGATTTGTGGGTGCCTAGAAAGGCATAAGGCTTCTTTGAGAGCTAGAAGGAAAGCAGTTGCCTTTTCCAGAGTTAAAATCCTGCTAGAACGTTTGCTGTATTTAGAATTCTGGCCATATCCTATGTAGAGATGTTGAAAGTTAGCTGTGCTATTAATAATCTTTTGCAATGAGTTTTATATGTTTTGGGAATTGTTTGTGACTTGAATATGGCACTTGTGTGCCGTTACTCAATTATGACTTCACATATCGCTGCAGTAATATGAGTTTTGCACAAATGTTTTTACATAGATTGCAAAAACTTGCTGGTGATGATTTTACAGTTGGAGCGTTTTAAACTGAATTTGATTTATAAAACAAAGCAGAACCTAAATCTTTTAGTATTGGTTTAGAGAGAAAAGAAATAAAGTTACGAGCCTCTTGTTAACAATCTTGCATTGCTCTTTTAAATTAATTCACTGCTAGATGAGACTGTAGCATGTTCTTTGCCGTATAATGGTGAAGTTCTCAGCTTTCAGCTAATGAAGTGCAGTCCAGCGTGGTGTCCTTCAGTGCAGCATGGTGTGGTGGTGCAGGCAGCTTTGGGGTGTGAGGCAGGGAGCTGGCTGAGGTGACAGAGGTGGGACTGATGTGTTGCTTGCACTGTGCTGTGCAGTAGGTGTGACTTTGCTGGTCGTTACAGAGAATTGCTTTTTTAGTAATGGTGGCTACCATCCTGCAACAGGGGCTTTTTAATGCTGTCATTCACATGCTGGTTCTGTGATTACCTCACATCCTTTGCTACCGCCGGGGCCTGTGCCAGAACAGATAAATAACTTATTAATAAGTGAAGAATACAGCTTCCTTGTACTGAGGCTTGTCCTCTTATCTGAGTCTTAGAGGGTCAAATAAGATTATTTTGTCTTCTTCTCACCCTCCCACCATTCCTATCTTCAATAAATAGCTGAGGATGGCAGCGCACAAGAGAAGTCACTTATCAGAGACCAGGCAGCCTCCTTATTTTAGCAAACCAGCCAGACAAGAGGAAATCTGCCCAGACGCAGGGGCTGAGAGACTGTTGTGCAACCAAAGACTGACTGCTTCACAGATCCATGCACTTGAAGATTGCTGATTTCATCTGTCATTAGGGAGGTTTTAGCTGGACTGGGTTCTTTATCATGTTTTCCTTTTCTGAATCTTTCTAGTGTGTGCTTGGCTGTTAGACCTCCCTTTTCCTTTGGAAGAAGATTTTGGTTATGGCATCAGTCAGCTTTGTTGCTTAAATTAGCTGAACTGGTGTTGCATGAATTATGCTTGTGACCTTGACCTGAGCTTTGTCTATCTTACAGCTTTATGAGTAAGAGTAACAGTAACAGTTCAAAAAACCGTTTGATTCTCTCCAGAAGTATGTAATTAATAATATACATATTGCTTCACCGTGTTGTGGTGTCACATTCATAAATACACGAAATGTGGTAGTACTTCTGCAGTCAGTGACAGCTCTTCTCTGTGTGGGACACCTAAACAGGACATGGCTGTCCTCATTGGCATGCTTAGGATGGAAAATTCCACATTCCATTTTGACCAGTGTCACAAGCTAAAAGCTTTGACTTTTTTCATTCAAATAAAAGAAGCATTTAGCTCTTATTATATTGCTTTCTTTAAAAAGACTAATAAAACTTGGTGTGAGTCACCACTGTCCCTTACTCCAAATCTGAAGACAGACAGCTTCTGTGCAGTTGTTTGCACGGAACTTGGGTAAGTTCTAAGAGAGGAGGAATTAGATGAAGGAGGAGGGAGATTGAAGCGGTACAGAGGTTCACCAGTTCTTCACCAAGTGCAGTGGAGAAGTCTCCTTTCACTGCTGTTTACAGCATTCAAGGGAAGAAGGAGAAAAAAAAAAAAAAAAAGGCTATATCTGTCTTCTAGAGAATCAAATTCCTTTCCAAAGAAGGATGGAAAATAAAAGCTTTTTTGGTATTTCACACGTTATCAGCTACGAGCTGGGGGCTGGTAAACCAGAGCTGCTGCCTACAGATGTAGTGGCATGCTGAGTCCTGTCCCCTGCCCTCTTTCCCCTGAATGGTGCTCTGAGACAACGTCTCCTTTCCCTGTGCAGCTGCTTAGTAAATGGCACTTTGGTAGTGGGCTTCTGATGCTTCTAGTTTCGTGAGCACCTTGGTTGGCACTGCCCCCTGAATGGAATATCCTTGTTTCTTCTCCCAACTGCTTATTTCATTCCCTCTGTCAGCTTTCCTCTTGCACTGGCACCATTGTTGTGTTCCTGCACTAATTATAGAACAGATAACAGCTGGAAAAACAATTCATACACAGGGGAGGACATAAACACAGGCAGAGTCATTGTGTTGCTGTGTCAGTTCTTCAGTTTTTTTTACCTCACAATACTCTGTGCTGGTACTGCACAAAGTGGCTGAGTAGAAAGGCTAGGAATTGCTTTTGCATTGACAGCTTTGGCTTAAATGCATCAAACTATATCCCTCTGGAAATATTTTTATTTACCTAATTGCAATGCATGTCCTGATGCAAGGGCATGGGGAAGATACCTAGGATATATTAAAAGAGGGAAATGTTGTGTTTTCAGATGCATGAAGAGAAATTTGGATTCTTTGGAAAGAATGAGATACAGAAGAGAGGAAGTACAGAGTATCATATAGGGAATGAAGAAGACAGAGGAATAGTAAGAAAAAAAGAAGGAAAAAAATCCATGGAATTAAAAAAACTTCTTGTGGGAGAGCAGAGCAGAGGGGAGTATAGCCAAGAAAGAAAAGAAGATACGCAGAGAAAAGCAAGGAAGTGGTTTTATATCACATAGTAAAATAAATGGAAAGATAATGCAGTGATGGGTAGATTATATGTGTCCATGTTTGTGTCATGGTATTCCTCGAAATCTTTGAGATAAGAGTTAGTGTTTCTCCAGAACTGGGTATCTTGATGCAGATATGCTTCCTGTCTACCTTATCTTTCTTCCCAACAGTTTAGCTGGCATTTCACATCTTATTTTTTATATAGCAAAAGAAAACTATTACTCATATCTAAAAGTCACATGGTAAGACAGCAGTTTTGACCTATCAGTTCAGGATGTGATCTTGAGACTTTGAAGAATTAGGGTTTTAGTACTGCTGCTGGTAGTACAGCAGCAGCTGGAAGTCCCACGCCTTGACAGCCAATGAAGTGAGCTGACCATGGCCAACAGCCAGACACCCACCTGGCTCTCATGTGCTCCCTTTTCCTCTGGGATGGAGAGCAGATAGAAATGCTTCTCGTGGAGTTTGATAATGACGGTTTCATAAGGAAAGCAAAAGCTGTGCTTGAAAGCAAAGCAAAAAGAGGAATTTGTTCACTTAATCCCCATTGACAGGCGGATGCCATGTCACTTGCTGGAGAGCAGGCTCACAGCGCTCATAATGGTCGCTTGGTAAGACAGAGGCAATGGCCACAAACATCATCCCGTCCTCTGAGTGTGTTGCTGAGCACTACATCGCATGGCCTGGAATATCCTGGGGGCCGCCTGGGGCAGCTGGCTCGGCCACATCCCCTGCCAACCTCTTGCCCACACCCAGCCTTCTTGCTTTGTGTAATGCAGTTAGAAAGCTCAGCTACTGTGTGAGCACTGCTCAGCAGTAGGCAAAGCACTGATGTGCTATCAACGCTTTTCTAACCACAGAGGCAAAGCGCAGCACCCTGTCAGCTACTGTGAAGGAAGTTAACTCCTTCCCAGCCAGACCCAGTACACAGCCACTGTCCTGGGTGCTGTGCACACAGTGGGAAAGGGTAACGCTTACTCCATGGGCATTATTGGAGTAGTGAAAGAACAGCTAGATACAGGCCAGTGATAATGCGTGGGAAAGAACAGTCAGGAGCGGTCAAGAGGACGAACAGAGGCCTGAACTTTGCAGCTTATGTTTCCAGTTTGAAAACAGGAGTCTATTTGGGATGTATTTGGGGTGTTTTCTTTGCAACATGTGATATCAGGGTTTACTGTAAGTAAGTGATAGTGATATCCTTAATTGAATAATACATGCTTGCACAAAACTAGCTGATGTTAAGCAAAACACACTTGTCTTAATTGTCTGATACTAAGCAAAATATACTTGATGCTAAGCAGATCATCCTTTATCTACTCATGGAGCTCAGCATATAATTGTTATCTAGGTCAGTGTGGGTGCCTTCTCCAGTATATCACCCTACAAGGAATTTACTACTTGGTTAGAAAAACAGGGAGCAAAGATATAAAGAATTGCTCATCATTGCTAAATGAGCTATGGAAAACTGCCAACTTGAAAAAAGGAGGGCAATCTGTGGTCATGAAGAGGACAACTGTTTGCTTCATCCCCAAGGGTCTTGAGACCACCACCCAAAATCACTGAGCATGTGCAAGGAGGCAGGACCCTATGTTAATCATTTTGGAGGGGGTTATTGAGTATGTGCATACTGCCCAGAGGAAACCTTTGCACATGTAACACAAATAACATATGAGCTGAAGGTCTTTTGTGCAAGGTATGCATGGTTAGGGTGGAGATAACCTCTTGCACATCCAACTTTGTAAGTAAAGAATGCCTGTCAACACCACATTGGAGTCATTAGAGTTAGTGAGTTTATTCCTGGACTTCAGATGGCAGTAGTCAGGAAACAGACACTAATTACTGTTTTACAGTAAGCTAGGATACTCATTTTTATTAATCATGTGGAGTAATGGCAATGAATCAACCCAAAAGCAACTCCAAGAGACCAATCTTTTTTTACTCTTTTACTTGTTCCCTGAAATCTCCATTGGACTTCTTAGGAATTTTTTCATATATTATTAATTCACACTTATCTGTTGCATCAATCTATTGGTGGATTTTGTTTGTTTAGTTTTGTTTGCTGTTGTTGTTGCTGCTCCATTTTGTTTTTTGTAGATATCTATTCTCATTTAAACTTTAAATGAAAACAGTCATCTTGACCTAGGGTCATAAGCATCTTGATTGTTTATTTGCAGTGTTCAACATTTTGCCTTGTTTTATATGTCTGAAGTGTTTGGAAGGTGAAGAACTTTAGCACGAGTCTTTAGGAATAGCACAAAGCTGCACCAGGGAAGGTTCAGACTGGACATTAGAAAAAAACTGTATACTGTGAGGGTGTTCAAACACTGAACAGGCTTTCTATAGAGGTGATTGGTAACCTGTGTGCCTGTCAGTGCTCAAGAAGCATTTGGACAGTGCCCTCAGTAACATGCTTTAACCTTCATTTAGCCTGAACTGGTCAGACAGTTGAACTTCATGGTCTTTCAGTGTTGCTTCCAACTGAGCTATTCTATTCTATTAGCCCTTATTTGGTGAATGGGGGAATTGAAGCACAAAATCACGTAATTTACTCAATTCTAAACAGTAATAAGGTTACAAAACTGAGATTGGAACTCAAGAGGCACTGATGTTCAATTCCTCCCATCTTCTGTCAGTGTTTGTCTGTGGAAGTGTGTCTCTAATGCTCAGAACAGCAAGCTTTCTTTTATAGCATGTTGTCAGTATTGGAGATCATGCTGGATTTATATTTGTGCAGGTAGCTGTGTCTGAAGAAAATTTAGTTCTCTCCAAACGTTGCGAAAGAATTAAGTATTGGTAATAAAGTCAGAGCTTTATTTATTACATCTATTAAGGTGGGACAGTAGAAAAAGATTGTACAAGGCACTTGCACAGATTTATTCTTGGGCTATAAAATTGCTCTGTGGTCGGATAAACTACAGTCTTTTACCACATGATCAGACCTGCTTCAAGTGTCCTTGCTGGAGCAGGAGATTGGACCAGATGACCTCCAGAAGTCCCTTCCAGCCTCAGTCTTCTTGTGATTTTTGCTATGAGCACCCAACACATAAGTGGATCACGCCTTTCATTTCCTGCATGGTTAAAACAAGCATGCAGCCGCAGCTCCTCTCTTTCCTGTCAGCCCTAGGTATGTCTGATTAGCATGGCCTGTGGCTGGCTCATTCAGCAAGTGAAGCCACAGCAGAGAGTAGAGCAAGTCTTAAGCCTTGCCCTCACTGAGTAAAGGCAGCAGCAGCATAAACCCTGGTCCCTGATCTGAGGATCAGATCTCCCGAGATATGTCCCACCTCCCATTAATGCACTCTAAAAATCTGTGCTCATTCATCCTTTTTTAGGGGACGTGGATTGGCTTTTGAAGGAAGACTATATTAGGCAAAAGCTAAGTGTTAAATTTTTGGTAGAGCTAAGCTCACTTCAAATCAGTGCGGTGTTTAGGCTTGGGAGCTTATGTCACTGCTATTCAAGGGCTAGCATTTTCCACAGGCACATTGCAGAGGAGATGGTTGACTTTTCTCCAGCTCAAAATAGAGAAGAGAATGTGGACTCTTTCTATCTTTCTTGTGTAGTGTCTGTTCTCTCTGGTAAGGTGTTGAGTGCCTTCTGGCAGTTGCTGATTGCCTTTAGCTCATGTTGGCTTCATTGGGAGATGGTTGCTGAAATATCCCAGTGTTCCTGAAGTCTTAATGACTCAACTATAATATCTGGTTCAATGGAAAGTCATGAAGTTCAAGCTAATCAACTTTTGTGAAACAGGATAAATATGGAGCTCGACTTAAACCCCAGAATTGTCCCTTGAAGTTGATTGATGCCTATTTTCTTTGTGTTGCTTTTCAGAAACCAGAAAACATATCAGTAATGTCCTGCAACACGTCTCTCACCCATTGAGTAATGCGGGTCAGAAGCCTGCTTACATTTTGTGCAGTGCGTTAAAATTTTCCTGATGCTGACCAACCTTTACCTCATTCTTCTAGTGTGACTGGCCTGCTGGCTGGGGATCCGAGTCTGCTGCTTTCACAATCTGAAATATTATATTGAAATGGAAATGGCAGTGCTCTCAATTTTTTGTGCCCCTAGGTTTTGTTTTCAAGATGTATTAACCTGTTCCACTGAGCTCAGATGCGTAAAGAATGCTCATAACATTTCATCACTTTGCCATTCATTTCTCTCTCCATGTATATTTATTTATCTACATGTGGTCTGTGCCACAAACTGACTTCTGAGGTGTATATATGAAACCATATCTCAGACAGTTACATGTTAATCATTTTACCACTCACTCAGCAAGTTTTCTGGAAACAGAAATTACAGAGATAAAATTGAGATATAGTTATTGCCTATATATGGTATCAGTATATTGTGATAAATTCTGATACCTGGTGAAGAAACTTTGGTATTTGTCACTTTTTAAAAGGAAAGGTAAAATTCTGTGGCTCTCCTTGCTACATTGGTTACTATTCCGTTTTTTTAATGGATGATTTTTTAACTCTGAATGTACCTGCCAGCCATACGGGCAGTGTTGTGTGGTTAGCATGGTATAGTATTGTATAAAGTTCTTGATCCTGTCCCATTTGTGCCTGTCCTGTGAAACAGCATTACGTGCCTCTGATCAGAGAACCCTCTTGAGAATTTGTGTGTAAATCTTGTGCTGGGAAATTTACTTTAAGAAAGGAAATATTTGAGAGAAATGCATCTTTCCCATGGTTATTTCTTCCTACCTATGGGGGGAACTGAGGCACACCTGAAAGCAAGAAAGGAGAAGTCTTTGCTAATTGTTTTGGGCATCGTTTTAATTGAGAATTGGCACTTGGAATGGAAGGCACGTTTGTTAAATCCAAGTTTCTGCCATGTTCTTAGGAGCTGGTCAGATGTTTTTTTTCCCTTGGATCTTCTGAGGAATGCAGCTCCTCAGAGGAGTTTTCTGATCTTGTCTTTGGATGGCTCTCCTTTGTGCTTGTTCTGAAATTTTTATACCTGCTATCTAAAAGGAAGAAAAAGAAACCTTTATGCTTCCCTGCTTTCAACTTACAAATCTTAGCAACTAGATATGGTAATGTTTAAAGTAAGTAAGGCTTACTAGTGCTGCTTATTCAGATGGTAGCTATATTTCAGGACCCCAGTCCTTCTTACCCTTTGTATACAGTAAAAAAGTTGATAAAGGAAATGGTTCAAGTGTGAAATGAGCTAATAGGCAGATTGAACATTTCTGTGAACTGGCTCTCCCTTTTTGTTCTGTACAGTGTAAAAACTGAAGAGCGGTCACTGTAAAAGCACCTGAATAAGAGAGACTCCTTTTAGCCTTTGGTGTTTAGACAGCCATTGTCCTCATCCCATCGTGAATTATGGGCAGGATTCAGCACTTGCTGTGATTTTGTTGTTGAGTCTTACTTCAGAATTAAATTTCACTGAGTGTTATTTTCATTTTCTTCTTGAATTATTAGGAGCGTGTATCCTGTATCACTGCAAATGATCTCTTAGATGATATGATAAATGACCTGCTGATCTCCACCTGACAGTTCAGGCCATCCAGCAGCTCAGTCAGGTGTCTCAGCTCAGCTGACATTAAGATTCAGGGAGCTGAGATGTCAACCTGAGCCAACCTGGCTTCTGCTTCCCGTCATTTCCGTGCAGCCCTAACTACTCCCTTGTTCTCCCTCACTTGGGGGAGATCATTAAAATGATCTTAAAATTCAAGAACTTGGCTTGGAAGTAGGAAATGCTGAATTTTATAGAGCATTTCCTTTTCTTCTTCTATGAAGTGTAACATCTCTGAAATCTCAAACATACTTCAAATGCAAGACTTTGTGCATTTAGGATTACCCAGTGGCTAAGCTGTGAGACCTGAGTTGGGAGGCAGAGAATAGGCATGATGCAGAGAGAAGCACCAAACAGATGGGATGCTGCCAGTATTGAACTCCCAAGCTAGAGGGCAGAAACTAGTTGGGGAGGCACGGACTGACCTGTATCATACATTTTGAAAGGTAGGAAAAAAAAAACAATCCGACACCCAAACAGCATAGTTCAGATTCTTCCTGCTGTATGTTTGACCCAATTCCACCTGCTTGGGTGGATAGGCTTAAACAGAACACACTCCCAGGTGCAAGCAAAACCTCTATTATACTTCACAATAAATTGTTATTTTGACCAAACTCTGTCCAAACAACCACATCATGTTGTGACAACGAATTGGCTCTTTTGGAGGAAGAATCTGAGCTATGTTATTTGGGTGTTGGGTTTTTTTTTCCTTTTCATTTTAATTAAACAGTAATGGATGGAGTTGATTAGGAGTTTGAAGGATGATTATACATGCAGTACTGAAGTGCAGGCTTCCTCAGAATTATTTTTTTTTTAATGTCTTGAAGAAACATTCAAAGTGTGAATCATTACTGTTCCTGTCTGGTTTGGGGTGAGCTGAAAATTACAGAGGCTGAAAATGCATGTTACCAAAGCCTGTAATAATAAAATATTTGGCTGTATCCTGGGTAGATTTTTTTTCAATCACCCATGCTAGGCAGGTCCTTTGCAAGCCTACAAGTAACAGAAGTTGTGGTTTTATGTGACACTGTTAACGTAGTAAAACTTTTGAAAGGTTTCTTGACACGGTTACATCATTTCCTACAGTACTACCTTGCAATCTACTGATACCTCTGCTGCAAAGGTGATAGAAAAAGAGGAGTGAAATTGTTATCTCAGTTACAGCCAGCACCCACCAAACAGAACTAAAGGTGTTCGTGGCATATTTGTTTTTACAGCATTCAGTGATTTCAGCTGCAGTGAACCATCCGTGTCCTTTTGAAATTCCATAGGGTTTATGTCCTTCAGTTGCTGCTGCAACCCCAGGCATTCAGCACCTGTTCTCTATTTGAGACCTCTTGTTTTGTAATACGGACTTCTTCAGTTTGGATCCCGCAGGCTGTCTGGGACCGTTGCTTTCTTTTTAGCAGTTGGCTCTTTCTCAGCTTTGAACATTTTTGTGCCTGTTACTTTGTCCTCCATTTTTTTTGGGACCATCCAGTTTACTCTGGATGATTGCCTTCTGTTTCTAAATGACATATTGTTGTGTTTGAAGTCATCTTTGTAGATGCTCTAAAAACCTCTAATGTGTCTTTTGTCTTTCAGATCTCACTGCTGGTTGGATTCATCAGTGTAAATAATTCTCAGTGGACAGATTACAGTGCATACAGCTACTTTCAGATTGTTACAATGTGCGACTTGGTTATGATTTTGTTCTTCTACATAATCCACATTTTCAGAATCTACAGGACGCTCACTTGTGTTAGCTGGCCACTTGCGGTAAGTCTGTCAGATGGTCTGCATTTTTTGCTTCTCTTGTGGGTTGATGTCTGGATTACTTGCTTCATTTTCTTGTGCTGTCACATGTTGATAGGCTCTCTTTCATGTACAGATCCCTTTGCTGCTTTTGTTACTAGTGTTCAGTTCAAAAGATACTGTAATTCTGAGTCTTTAAGCTGACTTGAATCAGATCCTTCTCTCCTTCACACAGATACAAATCCAGATTTGCTCCAGTGAAGGCAATAGGGTTATTCTGAGACAACTGGAAAAAGGTGTCAGCAGACAGGCCCTAACTCTGGCCATTTATAGTAGCTACACGTTTGTTAGAGTACCAATACACTACATTAGAATTTGTGTAATACATCCTGTCCCAAAATAAAGTTTACATGTGCTATTTAAGTCAAATGTGACTCTTTTTGGTATGGTTATAGGTAACTTAAACAATAGCAAGAAATAGGATCCTCAGCCTGACTGCTCATAGCCTGGCCTTCACTAGGAACTTCCTGCAGGATATCCTACCTCATTCCACCATTTCCCCTGTACATCCATCTCTTATATCCTAGCAGAGAACTAACAAGCACCACTGAAAATGAGAGACCTGAACTTCCGCAACAGCTTTGATTAGATCAGCTAACAGAAAAGTCATCTGGCCTGGTGTGGGATCACAGATTTTAGTAACCTCTGACTGCATCTCTCTTGGATGCATAGTGACCTGTTAATCCCACAGAGAAAGAGCTAAAGGGGTGAGGAAAGCCAAACAGAAAGATGTAGAGGAAGTTTTGAAATTCAAGAAGTGTTTGCTTCCTTTTCAAGGAAGCTATGTAAATAGTTTACAGAGGTGAGGTAGCAGTTTATTTTACTTCTAAGCAAAGAAAAAAAGTAAATTCTTTTTAATGGAGACTTGCAACACTTTTTAAAATATGTACCTCTAGTATTTGTTTCTAGAAAGTACTTCTGTCCTTATTTAGAGATAATATGTTTGCATGGAAGAAGGAATGAGTTTTGTAAAGCAATATTTAATGTGTGAATTGTTGTAACTCTGCCACTTTGACCTTTTCATTCACTTCCTTTTGTTTTTCTTATCTGTTTGTTCATTTCAAAATGTTCCACAGTGCGATGGTGAACTTAAGGCACTTCAGTTTGTGTCTATTTAGTTTCAGATAGCTTTAACGAAATGGGATGCTTATACATTCTGTTTATGTTCAGAGGAGGCTATAAAGATGGAGAAGGCTCTGGAGGTCAAGGTGTGTGAGTTTGCTTGGCACAGAGCACAGGAGCTGAGGGGAGGCCTGATGGTGGCTGCAGCTGCTCACAGGGGGCAGAGAGGCAGCGCTGAGCTCTGCTCTGTGTGACGGACACAAGAGAGTGGAGCTGTGCCAGGGGAGTCAGGTTGGGAGTTAGGGACAGGGTCTGTGCCAGAGGGCGGTGGGCATGGAGCAGCCTGCCAAGGGCTGTGGGCACGGCGCTGAGTGCCGGAGCTCAAGGTGCATTTGGACTGTGCTCTCAGACATTGGGTTTGGGTTTTGGGTGGTGCTATGAGGAGCCAGGGGTTGGACTTGAGATATTCTGTGATTCCCTGGTTTTACAACCACCTCCTTTTTGGTCAAATATTTTAGTATCTTTGGAACAGAATTGAAAAGCCTGTAAGAGACTTTGGGAAACTAGGATTAGTGTTTGGCTGAGTTTCCTGGCAAGATCCCTGCATTGCAATCAGAGGTGTGCCTTACAATCAGTAAAGCTGTGGTGGTTGAGGAGGTTGTTCTGTAACGACAACTTTTAAAGCTGCAAAAGCATTTTTGCAGAATTGCACTGTCCTGGTCCTGCCAGGGGTTCATTCTCTACATAACATGGCCTTTGATAATTCACTTACAGCTTGTCTCCATCCCTTGGGTTCTGTGAAAGTTGTAGGCTTTTTTTTTTTTTTTTGCTGTAATCTATTACATTGCTGTAATAGATGTCTCTAAGAAAGAAACAGCATACCTGATTTGCCTGCTGCGATGTGGACTAATCAGAGGAGACTTGTAATAGAAATGCTTTATTCTAGCAAAAACAGGGATTATGATCTTGATCACCTGAAACGAGGTTACAAGGGGAAAGTAATTTGTAGTCTGAGAACCTGCTTTAGGGAAGGATCCTCTTCAGTTGTTTAAAAATCTGAGCAGAGGGAAACTTTGGTATGGTTTGACAGACTTTTTCTCTTCTGGAATTTCCTTGAACAATTTCCTCTTGGGTCTATATATTCTCTGTTTTGGTTTGAGAAGGAATCTCCTGTCTCCCTTACATGTGGTGTTTGCCTGGCTCATGCTGGTAGTGCAGTACAAAATCAGTAAACATATATCCCACCAGGACACCCCACCACACAATGTTCTGAAGACCTGTATTGATTGATGTAACCCTCGTGAGGATTCAGAACACAAATCCACAGATGACTGTGCACTGTGAGGCAAAATTGACTCCTAGGGTGATATTTGTCACACCAGAGAAAATCTAGAATGTAGTGCCTCAGTGCTCTCAGAAAAAAAAAAAATATTGCATCACGTTTGATTTACTACATTACTAAGCTGCAGCTTGCAAGACTTGGGCAGCTTTTCTGGAACCTGATGTTGCTTATGAATGTCTGCATAGTTGTGCTTTTTGTGTTTTCTCTCCTGTTTCTAGGCTTGGTTGATGTAAGAAAGTTGTTAGTAAATCCAGCTTATTTTCTGATTAGAAATAGAAGCACTTGCATTTCCTCTGCTACTCATTGCTATTTCATGTATGTAGGCTAGAGAAACGTGCCCCCAAGGCTTCTTCCTTTCCTCAGAATGGTGTCTTTGAGTAAATTGCATTCTTGGTACAATAAAGATACATGTTTTTCCCCCCATATTGTACCATACTGAATGAAAAAGATGGAGTCCATACCCACTAAGAAGATTTTATTCCAGTGACATTTCGTAGAGCTGCAGATTGGTCTTTCCCTTTCAAACAGAAACCTGTCAGTTGTTTTTTATGTTTTTCTCGTTCTTTATTTTTTTTAACTTTGAGTAACCACTGCCAATTTGTTCTGATTCTGATGGATACTGAAATGCTTTTCTGGTAAGTTTTCCTTCTGAAGCAATCTATGCTTGTCTTTACAGGAATTTCTCCATTATTTAATTGGTACAATTCTGCTTCTCATTGCATCAATTGTAGCAGCATCGAAGAGTTACAATTTGACTGGACTAGTGGCTGGAGCGGTAAGGACTTGTTTATTAGTCTTGATGCTTTTTTTTGCAATGTAAGTTGAGTGCTAGAAATCCATTGCTTGTCACTTTGATTTCTTACAGACTTGTCTTGCTTGTTTCTTGGTTGGTGTACTGTCTTCTATCTCATTTCAGTGATTGTTCCGTAGCATAACACCAACAAAAAGGTTTCGTGAGACTCCAGTCTCACCACTAAAATGAATGTGTGTTGAAACAAAAAGCTTTAGCTTTAACACATAAAGACAAATGTGTTTTGGGGAAGAATTAAGACAATTTAGGTTTGACAAATGGCTGTTGTAACAACTGCAAGTTAGCATTTCACCCTAGTCTTCTGATTTGCCATGTTCTGCACCTGAAACAGAGATTATTTCTCCTGAGCTAAAACCCTTTGTCATCCTGGGTCTATGTATTGGATGATGTATTCTGTCTCTGGCTGAAGTGTTGTTCAGAGACACGAGTTTTGAATGTGGACAACAGAACTTAAAATGCAGTGCAACTAGGATAAAGGGTTGCTTTCACAAGCTTTGTCCCAATGATTATTTGTAGATGCAGATGGAGAAGGAGACACTTATTTATCTGGCAGATGACAAATAAAGACTGGTCAAATGGGGTTTGTCAAAAGAGCAAAAATCAGAGGTGTCAGAATAAGTCTTTTCTTTAACGCAGTGTCCTAATGAGAAGTCTAGCAGGTGGGACACTGTGTAGGTGTCCAGCTTTTTCTCCCTACTCTATAAGATTTTCAGTCATTGGTTTGACAAGGCGTAAGCTGCTATTATACTATGGTAACTATTTTTTTTTTTTTAGCACATTGGCAGAATGGTGTAAAATATAACTTCATTTTTGGCCTGTTAACATCATAAAATACATAGTTGAATATACAGGAGTCCATACATTCATGGATTATGTGTCATCTAATGGTAAGTATTTGTGGTTTGTCTGTTTTTTCATTCAGACGTTTGGATTCCTAGCTACAGTCCTTTGTGTTTTAAGCATATGGTCATCCTACAAGGTTTCTTGCATCACGCAGTCAACAAGTAAGTATCATGCTTAGTGCCTGCCAAAATGCTTCTCGAAATGAATATTTATATTTTCCCATGGCAGTATCTGCCTGGGAGGATTTATTAACAGCCTATTTCTTGTTACTCAAAATTACTCACAAAGCAGTAATTCTACACTTTGGTCAACGTATGTGTCACAGCTACTGACAACTTTTCACAGCTAACTAGTGGAGCAAAATAACTTGCCTCTAGCAAGTATCGGTGCTGTCTCATCTTCCACACCCCCCTGCCCTCCCACCAAAACAAGGTTTCCTGTGCGTTCTTTAATCAAGTAAATTCATTTGTTTGTGGTGGTGCAAGTGACACTGTCTTCCTTTTCTAAGATGCAGCTGTATGACTCCTCCATCTCAGCAAGATTTCTGCCTTACAAAATACTATACTACAGAGGACCGTCCATCACTGAGGAGAGAGCACGGGTATTTTGTTATTAGTCTGGACAGTCAGTGGCTTTTGAAGATCTACTTGAAGTTTTATGCAAAATAATGTTATGAACCAAAGTTTTTTTGTTGCCCTCATCCAAAGAAGTTTACTTCCCCCCCAGAAGAAGCATATAAAGGAGAACCATATTTTTTCTGAGCTTTACAGAGAAATGCTGCTTCTGTTTCTCAAGCTGGGCTGCAGTCATTTCCAGCTATTTGCAGTAAGTGCCTTTAAAACTCATTCGGAGAGTTGCTTGGTTCTCTTTTCAAAGGGATGGAAAAAAGTGCTTCTGATTTC
Organism: Tetrao urogallus; assembly: GCF_951394365.1. Taxonomy (NCBI): domain Eukaryota; kingdom Metazoa; phylum Chordata; class Aves; order Galliformes; family Phasianidae; genus Tetrao; species Tetrao urogallus. The sequence continues at coordinate 11,969,366 of NC_136820.1, read as the reverse complement.
CTCCATCTGTTTACAGAAGGGAAATTCTGCAAATTTCTGCCTGATTCTTAACTTCCAAGGCTGGTTTTTCAACAAAGGAACTGTTACAAACTGATCTTTGAATGGATAAGCTGACCCAAGTTCAGAACCATGGAATATTTCCAACAGCAGCTCAGCCCTATCAAAAATTACGAACTGCAACTTGTGTAAATCATTGCAAATAGTCCCTTCTAGCCCTGGCAGTATATGATGAAATCAGATCCATCAAAAATTATTATTAAAAAATTCTCTCAGCCAAATACAGGAAATACATACTCAAGAATAAGCTTTAATGGTTTGCGGGATCTTTTTCTTTCCTTTTCGTAAATAGTTGTTGGTGGAATGGACATTTTCTGTGCATTTCCTAGATGTTATTCTCTTTGGAATCTAATGGTTTTTGTGGAAAGCCCATCGCAAATAGTGCAGCGTGCTTCTTTCTCTCTCTCACACGTGGCTTCTTGTTCCTTCTGACTATGCTGGAATCCATGTTTTCAGAGCCTGGACAGAGTTTTTTCCAACCTGATGTTGTTATGAAGCTGTTTGTAAATTTTGGAGACAACGCTGCTATTTTCTTGGCACTTCTATCTTTCTGATCTTTTGCAGTCCATTTCTGGTGAGCTGGAAACTTTTGGCAGAAAAAAGTGAAGCTCAAGTTCTCTTCCTTGGTGCTCTTCCCTTTCATGTCTTGTTGTGAAGCAGAACTTGCATTTGTGAGCTGGTCTTTTCTGTGAGGACAATTGCAGGACAGTGGAGCGCGTTTCGGCAAAATAAAATAAAATAAAAAATCAGGATTTATATATTTTACCTGACCCAGACTGGAGGAAAGAAGCATTTTCTGGCCTGCTCTTCATTTTTCTACCTGTCCTAAATTCTGCAAAAATGCTGCTAATTAATTTAATGATTGGCTTTCAAGAAATGTTTTTGTGCCCCATAGCACATCAGCATGCATTGCCTATTGTTATGAATGGGTCTCTGCAGTGATTTTTTATTTTATTTTATTTCTTTTTCACTCTTGGACAAGAGAAATGGGCCAACTTCTAAAGTTCTAAGAATCTTGGTAAAGTGAAAATAACTGAGCAGACAACCAGGAAAGGCAGGAATCTCACTTCTTGTGGTGCATGGTTTCTGTGATTCTTATTGCTTTCTTTCACTAAGTGACTTAAAACAACACAGAACAGGAAACAGTTTGAATGCATAGAAGTCTACTTCTTGTGGATCAAGAAACCTGTGTTCACTCCAAGATAAATTGCTTCAACATGAATACAGAAGGTTATTCAAATCTTACTGTGATTGAAAAGACTGCAGAAGATTATGATAAACATATATGTGGATTAATTTTTATTTGGCACTAAGGGTGGTTGTTCACTGGTTCCCTTGCCAAGACTGACTTAGCCACAGTTTTTGGAAATCAGCACCCTGACTTCAGTTTGGATTGACATGGTAGGTATTTAAGGAAACAATCTCTTCTTTCCCATGGGAGAACAGGAAAGTGCTGTTTCTGACAGTAGCACCATTGCCTCTGGAGAATGCTGCTCGGATAGGTATTGGGCACCTTCCACAGGCTTTCGCCCATCTTGGCAATCCAAAGGAAAACAAGTGTTCAGTTGCACTCAGCATGAATGCAGCTGAGTGCACAGAGCTGTGGTGGCAGTGGGGAGATGCATCTGCTAAGGCTGGCCTTGGGGCTGAGCTTGTGGTGAAGAACAGGCTGTTTCAACGCTCTGCTGGAACCTTGCCCCTCTCTGTGCACTGCATACTCATCTCTATCTTTTTTTTTTTTTTCAGTCTACCTCTTGACTCTGTCCCTTGCTACTATTTGGGGGAGGGGAGGAGGGAACCTTTACAGGGAATTTCTTGCAGTCCAACCACCAGAGGATTTCTGGATGACACAGTCTGATCACCCAAAGAATCTGTTTTGTTGCACTTGTTTACACTGGATCAAGAGACAAAGTTCCCTTCTAGGTTATGTACCCATCAACAGGCATAAGATATGCCTGTAGCTTTTGTTGTTGAGACACTGCTGGGTTCATAGACCTACCAGAAGCTCTTAAAGCAGGATGCTTTTAGGCTGGAAAGCTGACATTTGCTGATATAACTTCCTCACTTCTCCCAGACTCTTGTGAAACGTGTCTATCACAAAATGCACAGCTTTTGATGATATCGAAACCTACTAGCAGAACTTTGAATGACAGCTGTCTGACAGATACTTTGGCACCTCACTACTGTACCTATGCCAGCAAAAGCATTTTAACTTTCCTTCAGTGTCAGCCTTGTTCTGAAAGCTCCATCTGTCTTTGACTTTGTCAAATATGAGATTCCAGCTGTTTTAAAAATAAACTATGTATGTTCGCTATTTGGATGATGTCATGGCTTTGATAATTGGGTTGTTTTCTTGCCCTTTTTTTTTTTTGCCTTTACTAGTGCAGTGATTTTCTGCCTGGGGAACATCAGGAAGCATTCGGGAGGATGAAAGATGTTATGAGCCCCAGAAAAAAACTATTCACCTTCCCTGGTGTGTAGATGTGCCATCTCTTGATTGTCCCCCACAGAAATGTCCATCCTCTTCAGTCCCAAGAAGAGTGTTGTTGTTCCTTTGAATCAACACAGGTAGATCTTGAGGCTCAGTTTTGCTGAAAATTGAATTTAAAAAGAAGAAAAAAAAAAAGAGAAGAAAATAAGTAACAAACTGATTCATAATGAAAAAAAAGAAAAAGTTGGTGTTTGACCTCTGGGGATTTGAGAAAAGCTAGAGATTGAATAGTGCCTTTGTGAGGTTAAGAACTGGGTAAGTGAGAAGGGGAAATGAAACTTCTACCAAAAAAAAAAAAAAAAAAGAGGAAGGATGGTTCTGAAAAGCTTGAGGAGCACAGTACTGGATGAAGACTGCAGGTTATGTGAGTGTTTTTTCTGTTGCCCTAAAATACTTGCATTTTGCATTGTGTCTACTGCAAGGGACTGGATTCTGTGCTTCTAAAGGGGATTTAGGAATACATCACTATGTGGGATATGAGACAACAGGATGTTGGGTCAAAAATGAATTAATTTCATGGTTTTAATGAAGGAGGGAATGCTGAGTGATGCTCCAGGAAAGAGGACTATGAGCTCATTAGGACAAAAAGGCACAGGGCACAAGGAGGAAAAAGCAGGTGCAAACATTAGTAGAAAGCTTACAAGGGAAGGATCTAATGTGAGCACATTAATTGCTGTCAGAGGAGCTGGCAGATATCAATCATGGCTACATCAGAGCTTAAACAGCAGACCTGCCTGTCTCTCTTCTCTGCTTTCCCACAGTATATGTATTACATACCTTTGTCTAGGAATTTCATGTTCTGCTACAGCTTAAGGAAGTTGCAATAAACGTGACCTAGAGGCTGAGGAAAATAGTGTCAAGTTGCCACATGTTTGGCCTTGTTTAACTTAAGACTGTTTTTCTTAGAGAAATGGAAAGTGAAGGGCTGTTGCGGTGCTGGAGGAGCTATGTGCTAGACTGGCCTCATGCACCCTTTGTGCTAGGGGTGCACACCTGCATTTGGACTTCTTCACCACAGAGATAAGGAAAGCTGCAGTTACGCATCACTGGGCCCGACTGCTGAGCCTAGCCCTGGGCTGGAGCCTTGGAGGTGCTCCTTGTAGTGTGAGAGAGAGAGAGGCCTGCAGGAGGCCAACCTGCCGTTATTTAAGCCCATGGAGCAGGAGAGTGCCCTCTCTGCAGAGTTCTGGGGTATTCTTGAGCAGGCTGTGTGCATCCCTCATGTTCAGGCTGTTTCATTTTCTGACTGCAGCACACGTGCAGGGTCTGTGCCCTTGGCTTACCTTTCTCTCCTTTGCAGATGCATAGGGCTACACTCTCACAGTTCCTGCTGGGAACACGCAGCTTACGGTTTTGGTCCCTGGGCCCAGGACTTGTTTAACTTCATGAAAGCAGGTCAGAAATTCACACTGTTGTCTTTCCCTCCTGGAGAAGGACGATTACTTTTTTTTTTCCAACATGAGACAGTAGCTGGAAAACAGGAAAAGCTGTTCCTTCCTACACACAGCCATTCTAGAGGTTGCTCATTACCTCCAGCTGGCCGTTCTGAAGTTTGTTTCTATTCTGCCTGTTCCTGAGCCCAGAGTCCAGCAGTCTCAGCCAGTCCCCTGTTCAGCACACCAGCCTCTTGCAGGCACACAGTAAGCATGTGCCGTTGTTTGTTGGTAGAAACTGACCGGTATGCAGTGGGTTCCCACCAGCTGGAGTCTGAATCCAAAGGAGAAGCCCATAAAATAGCTTTATGCTCTTTTTGACTGTCACCTTGTATCTGCACTGATTTACTGGGCTAATGACTTTACAATTTATTAACTACCAAACAAGCTCTCATCAGCTGCCAGGCCCAGCCACGGTGCAGCCCCAAGGAGTTTCCTCCCTCATGGGTGAAGTAGCTGCCAAGACAAGCTTTCAACTTTACAGTGAGGCAGAATTTAGATTCTGAAATCTCTGGTACTGTTCTGGCTATGGTGGTGTGAGAGCTGGGCTTTAGAAATACGGAGTAGCCACAGGTACGATACTGCAGCAGCTTGTTTTGTGCTGGCAAAAGCAACTGGGACAGCAGTGTGATAGGAAGGGTTAATAACAGTGAGGCAGAGAGCAACCATTTCCGTTTAGGGTGATGGTACTGGGGATTGAGGAGAGCAGAACTAGAAAAAAAAGTGCAAATGAAACCAAAATCAAAGTGACCCAACATTTCCCAAGAGAGCAGCTCAGAGCACCGCTGTTCTGCAGGTTAGTGATTTTTTATCACATCCTGAACACGGCCTCCAGCGGCTCCTGTTTGTTCCATAGTGCTGAACTGCAGCTTCGTGAAAAGGAGCATATGATAAATGTTTTCAAAAGCAGTTTTATCAGTGGGTGCATGCCTACTGCTCTCAGGTACAGCTTGTGTTTGAGCAGCAGAAGTCTTGCAGAGATTACCCAGTCAGGAAAGCCTTAGCTTTTGAAGCAGAAGAAAGGAAGTAGATAAACAGGCTGCTTTCAATTGAAATGCACTTCTTTGGATCCTGGCTTGAGCTGAGTTAAATTCAAAACGCCCCAGGTGTTGTGGATGTTTTATATTGATCTTTAGATGTTTATAGACCTAGAATAACAGCAGTGCACAAAGCAACCATTTGAAATGACTAAGCTGCAACCTAAGACATTAGCAAAAGCACAGCAGTCCTGCCCTCCTCCCTGTACGAGGGAATTCAGCCAGCAGCATGAACTAACACTGAGGCACAGTGTTAAGCACGGGTGTCCCATGCCAACACTCCCTGCTACAAAGTATACAGGTTGCTTTGGTTGGCCCTTAAACGGTGTTAGTCCTGTTCTGGTGCACAGAGGTACTGCCCTGTAAATCACGCTCAGAACTCCTCTTCCCTGAGACTGTAGAGACATGCCATACGGTTGGAACCCTACAAAGCTATACAACTGCTTAGCAAACCAAGCACCTGCAGAAGAGAGGGAAGTGCACAGAAGGAAAGCAATGAATCAAGTAACCTGTGTTCAGTGTGTGTGTGTTTCCAGGTGCAGAAAAAAGTAGGGGTTGGTGGTGAAGGAAACATCTGCATATTTCTGTGGCTGAGGAAGGGACTGCCAGAAAGACAAAAAATGCCCCAGCAACTGAAGTGGAGCTGGTGTGTGGATGACATAGTAGGCCAAGCAGAGTGGTGGGTCATTTATCTCTGCAGAGCAGAATATCACCAGACCACTAACAGAGTCAGCTGTAAATTCAGTGTGTCTGAAACACGTGTTCTGTTCTTAAATGTTTACACTTGTGCAGGAAGAGCAACAGCAGTCAAGTAGCCTTATGGCATAGAAGGAAGTGCAGCAAGGCTCTAGAAACCTGGAGGAAGAAAACAAAGGTGTAGCCTCAGAGGCACCTAACCCTAACAGAGACAGACTAGGAAATTACATCATCCTTGTTTTTCATAGCCCAATGAGAGTAAATAAACTTCATTCTGCCACAGACAAGCACTGTGTCTCTTGGAGGCTATTTGCTTAGGACTGGCCTTAATACTTAAGCCATTCTTCCTTGTGCACTCAATGAAGAGGAGAGCAGAGATGATTCACAGCAGCACAGTGACTCAGGAACATATGTTACCCTTTTGCTAATTCTTGATGTGCCTCTTCCTCCATCAGCTACCAGGTGGAGTGGGACATCTCAGGGTAGGGCTGGAGTAGATTTGCTTTGCCATGTGGAGCTGCAGCAGCACATACCTCTTAACTCCAGCACGTGCCTTGGCTAGTAACAGAGCTCATGCAATAGCTGGGTGGATGTGAAGAGAGTAAGCTAGGAGCTGTGTATCACTATCTACAATACTATGACCTCAAAGCTTGTAGCTAACTAAAAGCATCAGTTTAAGTTTTGATTTCTTCCCTCCCAACCCTCCCCATAGTACAGTCCTGCAGCACACACAATTACAGAGCACAGTTTTTTTTTTTTTCTTTTTTTTTTTCTGAGATCACTGGGGCTTATACCAAGGTAGACTAGTGCTGATGGCTTCCCTGACATGGGTGTGAATCACAGCTCTGCTGGTATAATAGCTCCTTGTATATCAGAAGTGCTTTGTCCATCTAGCACAATCTACTGTTATTTCTATGTCTGTAAATCACTCTTAACATGAAACTTAATGAGCTGCATACCCATACCCCTTTTTCATGAGCCCCAGCCAAACAAGAGCACAGCACTGCAGCTGTAGCTATTAAGCTATGGTGGCGGCAAAGCACTCCATTAATACCTCATGCTCAGCAGTTTGATGCGTGAGAGCTGAATAATTATGCCCTTGTTACCCTCAAATGAGAGGCGCCACTGCCAGAAACAAGAGTTAACAATTAAAAAACTGTACCAAGTCAAGGACAACATTTATTCATTCATAAAACAAGCCTTTCTGGGCAAGAGAACTGTGAGACAGAAAACAGGCAGACTTACATTAACTAGACTGGTTTCTAATGCTGCATTGTACCCCCTCAGCTAGACCTCCACAGTCACTTCATCTCAGCCGCTTTGAGAAACCAGCAGAGATGCAGCTAAAGCTAAAGCTCTTGGCACTATAAAGCTGCAGTTCCAAGTCTTAGGTTAGCTGTGTAGAGACTACAAAGTGGCTAAGTAACCACTCTTCGCTTACGTACAGATCAGTGGGTGTGGGGATTTCAGAATAGTGGCTGCACTGAGATGTTTGGAAGAAGAATGACAGCCAGTGCAAAGGAAGCGGTTAGAAGGAAGGCTGTAAGGAAGACAGTCAGATGGGTTATTTTGAGCAACACTTTACCTAGTAATTCTCTAAGCAAGTGTAGAGTATATAATAATAAAAAACTTGTAATGCTTACATTGTACAATATTATGACTTCAGTAAGTCTTATGACAAACACAAGTGATGGCTAAAGGGAGTTGTGAAGTAGTCTCCAAACTTGGCACTGCAGATGGCAACATGCTTTTGTGCAGAATATCTAGCAACAGATACCTGACTGGATATGCTTGTTGTGTGTTGTCCTCATCAAGCTGCAAATGAGTTGTGCTACAGAAGAATGTGTTTATGCTGACACCTCCTTGTGAAGCCCTGACTCTCACCTCAGGACGTGCCAACTTCAAAACAGCCCAGGCTGTTTTATTTCTCGTCTTGTTCTAATATTCAGCCAAGAGATAATAGGTCATATGAAATAAATTGAATGAGTGATCAGGACATGCAAGTGGCTCAAAGCAAGTTTTGCTGTGGTGCCTGTGGAGGAGTGGAAATGCGAGCAACCCTGTCAGGCACGCTTTACAGCTATGTGTGCCAACATTTCTGTTCGTGGACCCTGACATTTTTCCAGCATGCATCATTTGCATTTCTTTTGATAATAAGCTTCTCTCATTTAGCCTCCCCAGAGTCTAAGAAATGCACAGGTATTCCCTATTCCTTTCTTCTGCCTCCTCACCTACCCAGAATCAACAGGCCTGTCAACCAAAAGCCAGAGCGTAATACAGAGCACAAAGGTCTTCAAAGCTGCAATACTGCATTATAGGTACAGAGTCATCATGTAGCTGAAGCTTGACTTCATAATGAAAATAAGGAAAACTTAAAGAGATCTCTTGACAGGTTACAAAACAAAAGGAATAGAACCAAAACCTTTACTGTTCCAAACTGCTTAGCTGAAGTATTGCATTGAAACAGAATTCATCTACTACCAGAAATCCACCAAGCTACATTTTAAGAAGTGACTGTAAAAATGATCACTAAAATACTCTGTTCAACTTATAGTCACACTGACAAAAACAGAGGGCAAATGGGCTTCGGCTCCAATGAAAATACAGGTCGGAAGAGAACAGAGTGCTTCGGACCAGATCATTTCAATTACCCGACCGTCTTTGCCCTCTTGTGGGCAAACTTTTCTCCTGCACTTTCTCAGCAGATGCAGACAGCAGTATGTGAACAGCTGCACCGTGTGGGTAAGCACCAACAGAATGCAAAAACATTACTCGACTTCCTTGTGCTCCCTTTAAGCAAGCAAAGAATAGCTGTTCTGAATTCAAAGGGAAGTCAAAACCACAACCCAGCCAAGGAGGTTCCTGCACAGCCACACGAAGGAGGCTGTGCAATAAGGCAGGTGGTCAGCACACAACAGCAATCAGGAGGTGCCTGTGCCACTCACAAAGAAAAGATGCAGATTACCAATCTGTGTTCAGCCCTACTCTGCCATTCTGGTAATTTACAGTAAATTAATTTGGATTGCACTGCTGAGAAAGGAGTTGTCACAGTTCTAGCAGTAACAGGACAAACTGTGGTTATGCTTCTAATTATTAAATCTTAATCAAGTTTCTTAGAACTCGCTCTGTAAATCCACCACTGCAATTCCGCCTTACTACATTTTGCCTTTATTGTATTGTATATTGCACCTAGTTTTCAAATTTAATTTAGTCTATGGTATTAGAGGCCTTTTCCTCTCTTGAACTCGTACATTTACATTCATCTCTGGCAAATTCATCATAGGGAATTTCACATTTAATAAATAATATAAAGAAAAATATAGTACATTACTCCAATTTCAATGTAGAAGATAAAAAAAGTGCAATTCTCCTCCTGGTCCCAAGATGAATAGGCAAGAAGCAACCTGATTATAAAACAAAAAAAGTTACCCTGCCAGAAAGCATGCAAGTTTATTATTTCCTTTTCCATACCCCAGCCACCAACAATCAGACAAACATTTCTAAAGGATCCAGTGACTCCTCCTCAACCTGGTAGCTCAATCACCTGCATTTTTCTATACCAAAAGATAGAATTTGCTCATGACACCTTATGTTTATTTGTGCTCCTTCCTTTAACAAGTTTACCACTTCATTTCTCATCTCCAACTAATCAAGACAGTAGGAAACCAGCACTTGAATTACACTTGTTGCAGTAACTCTTAGGCCATAGTAGGTGTGAAGTCTGTCATTGACTAGCTTGTTTGGACCCTGTGACATGGGACAATACTGACCTTATTGGACCTTTCTTCCTGAAAGCTTCCACTGAAAACATCCAGCTTTGCAGGTTTGCAAGTTAGACACTCTTCCCCAGTAACAGGCAAACACAATGCAAGCTCCTTCCTCCAAACCAGGAACAAAGAATGATGTTATTTCCTGTGGTTTGTTCTGGGAGAACTACATACTGATACCGAATCATTAGCAGTAGAAACAAGAAACTTATTTACTAATATTTTATTTTAAAAATGATTACAAAACATCTTTAAGGACCAGAAAGAACATAATACATTAAAAAGATGACAGATTTAGAATGGAAAAATAATTAAACATTTCACAATTATTTTAATGGAAGTTCAAGGCAACACCGCATACGAAACTATATGCTTTTTTTATTAATATATATAAAACAATTGCATTATCATTCTGATTTAATAATCATTAAAAGGCACTTAAGTTCTCAAAGGTATGAAAGTGATAGTTCTGAACAGTATAAAATTTAATCTAGATATCTCCCGCTGCTTACAGCAATAAAATAAAACAAAGATGAATTTCCATCTGAAAGGCACTACCAGCATATTAATTCATTACAACTTCATACAACCCCTCAAATATCTCACAAAATGTTTCCCTTCAGTGTAGTAAGCTTGGTATTTTTATTGCACAGATTTGAACAGAGTGAGGATTACCACATTGGCCATTATGCAAAAACATCTTGTGCTGAGCTCTTAGCCTTGCATGAAACAGTTCACTGCATTTTAAAGTTGGTGGGTGCAATGGTAGAACCGAACGGTACAGGACCACAACCCTGCCCTGCTGTTTGCAAGCACAGAGTACAAGCTGTAGGGCACAATTCCTTCAAATACTTGAATCCAAAGGGCATTGCTAGCATTATGATTTTAATATGAGCTTAACGCTTTAAAAATTCACACTCTACATAACGTACATGTGGCTTTTCAGAGCAAAAACTCACAGTTCAGCTTTTTAACAGCAAGTCTTCACATGTCCTGGAGAACCCTCTGCACTGATTCTCACAGCACCATAAGCATAAGAGATGCCTGAGAGTCAGTGTGGAGCCTTCAAATATTTTTGGATGTGCTCGACTGGAGAAGGCTTTGAATATGCTGAGCAGGCTCACAGCCCCACTGCCAAGCACAGTGTTGAAGAAGGTGAAGACAGAAGGTGAAGAAGCTTGATGTACCGTGCCGACTGCTCCTCTCCACAGGTTTTACTATCAGTTAAGACTGTACAATTGTGGCTGCTTTGCAATCAGGAAAAGAAATTTAAGATAGTTTCTCATAACTGCCCTCCTGCTAAAGCTCCCACCATTCTCCTGAATAACCCTAATCCACTTCAGTCAAATTCAGCCAACTTCGTTTAGCAATGTAAATAGCTAATTTAAAGAAAGCAGGATTGTTTAATCAGGAACAGGCTGGGAAACTTGCAAATCACTTTGCTGACAGTGCACGAGTGTAGGAGACATACAGCCAGAAAGAGCTCCTGCAAAAACTGATGTTTAATCCAGTGCCATCCTTTGGGATCAGCCTAATGGGAGGAAAGACACTCAAAGCCTACAACTGACACCGGGAGCATGACAGGAGCACATCAGGACAGCAGGAGACCACTCTGCTTGGCTGTGGTAGTAAGGAAGTCTCTCATCCTACCTGGCCTGGAGGATTGCAGAGACACACATCTGCCCTTGTACCCTGGGGAGCTGACAAAGCAAGTTAAGCAGCAGCAGAGAACTGCATAGATACAAACAAGCCTCATTCCCAACTATTTTCCCAACTATTTCTAAACAACAGAAAACCAGCTACACCCTACCCTCAAGCTTAAAAGCCTAGGACTGACAGTACAACCATACAGAAACTGCTTTGTTAACAAACAGCTGTTTTGGTAGCAACAGTTTAGCAATTACCTCAAACTCATAGCCCCTGTGTGGTATTTAACTACTGTACTATATGACAGATGAATGCCAGTTAAACAGAATCTGGGATGGAGCACTACGTATTGTTTTAAAGAATTTCACGTCTCCCATTAGGAAAATCCTATGACAAGGGAAAACAGATCTAACCAGTTTCCAGAAAACTACCTGCTCATTTTCATTAGCTGGTGGCAATGCTTTCATCCCTTTCAGTCAACAGAATTTGGTTCTCAAATCCATACACAGATCAGTCAGTTAGTGAGAGAATGTGTAAACGCTAACTGCTTGGAACAGCTACAAGGAAAATGAGTGTATGTTAAAAAATCCTCACTCTTAACAACCTGAAATACTCCAGGGATGCCAGCGTGTACGTAGCAAGAGAATCCATCAAACTATTCTGCAAAGATTGGCAATATTTCTGTTTCAGAAGGTCTGACACAGGTCGTGGGAGTCAGAACTCAGTTCCAGTCACTTCTGACACCAGATGCTTGTGGCACCTTTTTGTAAAAATAACTTCTGTATTCCAATTTGTCTGTAAAGAATCAGTGGTAGATACCAGATAGGATAGGGAGGCCCAAGGCAGAGAAATGGTTTCATGGATCCCTCTCAGTACCTACATCTCCAATTCAGGAATGCATGCCAATAGCAAATCACTTAGGCAGAGAAAAGTCGATAGAGAAGGTAATCAAAACCCATAACTCTCTTCATATATTTTAAGCTAAGAAAAAAAAAAAAAAAAGAAAAAAAAAAGGAAAGATTATTCCAAGATGAAAATTTTGTCATAGTCCTGCATTGTTAAATAATATCAGCAGCACCTTGTTAATTTTACACTCTATAGCATCAAGATTAAGAAACAACAGAAATCTCAATGTTGAAAAAATTCATAAGAATCTTGGGCAATAAACTAAAAAGGAAACAAATACAAACACACAAAAAACTCACACCAACCTAAAATGCTAATCACCACTGTGAACATATACGCCAAAGTCAGACACTGCGAATTGCAGCAGAGATATTTCTCCCTATGACCAGTTTCCTATTGCCTATTGTAAACAAACACATCTCTAATCTACCCAGTTTTCAGACACAGCTACAATAAGCTCTGTACACCTACACTGAGATCAGGTTAGTGCAAATGGATTCTAATAAATACAAGAAAATAAATGACAGTCCAAATAACATTTCATCTTCAAGGCAAGAAATTCCATACAAGGAAATATGTATTTTACGCATGGCTCTGAAACCAAGACACAGCTTAAACTTGGTGCTTCACACCAGCTGTCAAAATGTTACATTCCCCAAGCAAAATGTAGTGTTAAAGTTAAGGCACAGAGGTTAGGGAGAGAACATCACAAACTCATGTTCATCTGAAAGTAACAGTACTAGGAAAAAAAAGTTGACCTTTTACACCGCTTTCTCTTACACTGGCTTCCTCATCCCTTTCCAAATACAGCCCTCATACACAATTTCTGGAGGGCTTAGTCTCAGCACTGCCACAGCAGGTTACAGGACTATAAACTTGTCAGACAAGAATATTGATAAATGGTGTTAATGCCTGGAAGACGTTACAGATGTCATGAGAACTCAAACAACAACTGTTTTTGCATAATCAGCTTTTTTTTTTCTCACGTGCTCTGGTATTTTTGGAACATCTCTTGGCTTATGGCATGTTGCCCTATTTTTGAGGGCATCCCTTTACATGTCTAGCAATTTTGCTTCTACCTCAGACATCTAAAAAAATGCCTTTTTTCCATTTTATTTATACCCATCAGCACCCAGCCTGATATGTCCATCACTGGTCTGATACATGCTGCATCAGCAGTATGGCCTGTTGCTTTAGGGTACAAGTACTTATTTACCTGCTCACCAGCTGAGCCAGCCAGTCCATAGTGCACTAGAGCAAAGAAAATGACATGGTCCACAACAATTCCAGTAAAGCTACCATTAACTGTGCATAGACAAGTTGTGTATGCGATTAACCTTGCAAATCATATTCACCTGGATAGTACCAGCGTGAAGTAATGTTTTTCCCATTGATGTTCAAATTGCTAATTTAGGGTTACTTTGTGAAAATCCTTATTCTTCAATTTTTCCTCTCACAGCCAGCTTTTCTTTATTCCTGCAAATTTTCTTGGTTTTGAAACAATCTGAAAAAACATTCTGTCATCCAAGTGTGAACACCGATGAGCACGATGTGCAAAGCTCTCTCCTTAATAAACAACTACATTACCCCCTGCATAAAAACTCCTTGCTTTCATTAAACTGATCTCACAGGCAGAACTGAAGAAAGAGATTGAATAGTAAAAACAAAATCCCACACTCTTACATACGGATAAGCATTTTTGTAAGGCTGCAGTTAGATGTCTCTTACATTCACTGTTTGACCAATAAGAATGAATTCTGCTCTTCTAATTTGGAACTTGTAAGAGAAGTGTCTGGTCCAAGTTATATAGGAAATGTCTTCAGAGCATAACTAAGAATTTCTGCATCACATATTTCCCTTTATTAGTCACTTCTACCAAAATCAATCAGCACACTACTGTCCTTCAGTTATTCTATTTGCACTTTTTTTAAAAATGTATGCCACCTAAATAGGTGGCAGGACCAATTGCTTAGAAAATTAAATAAACCACAATGTCAAGATGTCACTACTTGCCTGCAGATCTTTAAATTTTTGTGACAAATAAAACTGATTAGAAGGAAGGGACAGAAGTTATTACCTACAGAGCATTTAAACTTTGTTTTAGCTTGCTCCACTCAAAAAAAAAAAAAACAACTAATTTCAGAAAGTTTAGCTTGGCTTATTCAGTGGCTGATCTTCTGTGGCACCTTGAGTGTGGCCTGGATTTTCAGAGCGTTCTTCAGTGCTTTGTTTCCGACTGCACCAAAGTTCCCATATAAATTCAGCTAAAAATGCCCCACTTGCAAAAAATCCAAACACCTATGAAAGTGAAAGGAATACAGGAATTAAAAATGTACAAACACTGGCAGTATTCTAAGTGTCTGGAGAGATCTGTTAATAATGCTCATATATTAAATCATTAGTTCCATTTAAATTGGCAATGGGTTGGAAGTCATACTGTAGCATATAAAATGTAAAAGGTTTTACAGTTCTCATTCTCTTAACCAGCTGTGGATATTAGAATATTTTCTAAATATTTTTTAAATATTTTTAAAATATTTTCTAAATAGATCTTAATAGTGAAAGTATATTCTTTTTTTTCCCAGTAAAACTAGTGAAGAAGTATAGCATTGATGGTGTAGCAGAACAGTTATACAACAGATGCATGCAGTTTAGAAGGACCAAGCAAAGAAGAGTAACAGATGGAAGGTGAAGAGATAAAGCAGCAGAAGCTCAGCAAGGCCTTGCTGGGTCAGCAAGTAAGGATGACAAGTTTCATTGTTATTCATAGCAGAAGGGTGGTAAGCAGGTTGGTTTTAGCATCTTCTTTCAAGCAAGGAATCAAATGTACGCATTTACACTCATTTTGACTGAATTTAAGCAGCTGTTTTTCCCCAAAGCAATTAGACACTAGTAAGTCTTAAATCACAATTACTTTGTTTTTCCAGTTTAAAAGAAAAAAAAAAAAAAGAAAAAAATGGGGAGCCTTTATATTTCAACCATTAGGTATAAGTACATTAGCAGCAAAACAGAGCACCACACGAAAATGTGCGTATCCAATAGCTCATCCTGCCTATGGAGTGGAAGTATTTTGCTTTCCTTTCTAATCCATTTTTAATTCATTCAAGAATAAAAATCAAAATTTGATCTTTTAAACTCACATATTCACAATTTCGAGGTTATTTTAAAAGAGTGCCAAATAAGTGAGGATCTATGCCACAAAGTCTCTACAGTGCATTGCTCTGAGCCTTTTCATTGTTCCCGGGAGATGCATGCCCTGTTGTTCTATTTCTGTCACTGAGGAAACTGTGATTCTTATCACAGCCTTTACAAGCCAGCATTCTCTACATATGTTTTATAATGCCTGACAAAAGATATGGTTGCTTGCTGACTTTACAACTGGAGGATATTATGGAAATGCAGCTGATCTGCTTTTCAGAGAGGACATTATCAGGGAGCGGTGAGAGAAGGCGGTGTTGTCAATAGTGACAGAGGACAGGGAAGAACACGGAGCCAAGGGAGCAAAATTAAGCGAGGAATGAAGATGCCAGGGAGCTCAAGAGTACACAGAGCTTTCCAGAAGTCCTAAGGAATGCCTGCTTTCCAGCTTGTAGAAGCTCCAAATTAGCTCTCTCTTCCTGAAACAACGTAATGCACCGAAGTCTGTTCCCTGCCCAGCTTCTTGCCTGCAAACTGAGTGAGATTTCAAGAGCAGAGAAATTAAGATACAATTTAAATGTAAAGTAAATGATACAATTATAAGACTTACACAAGCAGCTTTTTCAAAAGCAGACCCAGAGCTGGTTGCAGCAAGCACTATTGAAGCTATTAGAAAGAAGGCACCTATAATTAGCATGGTCCAAAAATTCTGCAAATAAAAGAAATGAATGTTACACAAGCGTAGATATGCTACCTGAAAACAAACAAACAAACATCCTAACAGCAACCAAGTTAATCTGACAATGAATTTACTATTTGAAACACTGAAGTTCGTGGGAGAGTCAGGAAACTGATTTCACTACCAACCAACATCCAATATCATTAACTATTTTTAAAAGTCAACTTTATAAAATCCTTTTTCTTTTTTAATCTTCTTTCAGTATTTCTCTCATTACATTTAACCTTTTTCACAGTCAAATTCAAGCGCAGGTCAGTCATGTTAGCATTATTCCATCTGGGAAACTAGAAACCTGTAAGTGAAGGTGCTCATTCAGATCTCTGACTACACTCCCTTATCTGTACCTTCACATGATATTGTTACTGCTTGCACTGAAAGGACAGTCCAAAAACAACAGCCTTCCTGACTTCACAGGGTGACACTGTGCCAACAGTGCACCTTGTGAAACATAAAAGCATGAGCAGTAACCAGTACAGTCATTATCAGAAAGGAGGTAGGCTACACTCAGTAGAAAAACAGATGCCACAGACAGGCAGATTTCAAGTACCATGCTGGCAGAAAGCCATATCATACATATGAAGGCTGCTCTGAAAGTAATGCCTCCTAATTTATTATGATGGCCCACAAGGTCAGAAGCAGGCAGATGTTGATGGATGGCAGCAAAGGTTGAACCTTCCCAACCAATATCCCATTACGTGTTGTTGCTATGTGACAGATGGCATCAAAGGGGCAGTCTGACAGAATGGTGTCTGACATGGGAGTGCATCTGAAGCAATGGGGTGGAACTGAATTCCACCATGTGGAAAAAACAGCACCCACTGACATCCATTGGCACTTGCTGAATGTTTATGGAGACCAAACAGTAAATGTTGACACAATGAGGTTGTGAATGGTGCATTTCAGCAGTGGTGACAGCAACAGTGGGTCACCTCCACTGGTGCAATTTCTTTTTTTTTTTTTACAAGCACAACATACAGGCTTTTGTTCATCTCTGGTGAAAATGCACAGATGACAGTAGTGACTGTGATGACAAATGGCATTTTCTAGCTGTGAATTTGCTCTATCTCACAGTGTTACTGAACTCTTTGTATCTGTTGTAGTTTCCATGGAAATAAATAGGAGGCATTGCTTTTGGAGTGATCTATTATAACAGTGTAATAGTGGGAGCCTTTATGAAAGACTTTCACACAAGTCTTAATGTCCTGCATGTAGGACAATTTTGAAAAACTGTCAATATTAAGAAGACTCTTAAAGTTGAAAAAGTCAAAGTAATATAACCTCCTTTAATCTACTTTTTAAATGGAAAATAATAGGAGATTCACTCTGCACAGCCTTTTGATTCCACAGCAGTTTTGAAGAGCTTACATTAAATGGTTTATTTAAAACAAATGAAATTCCTTACCATTTTGTTTACTTTATCTTTCCCAAACGTTTCATATGCAATAGTGCAATACACACACAGGATCAGGAGGCTCAAAAGAAAAGCACTGCAGCTTACAAATTCAAAGAAGTACAGCCCATGACAGTTGATACAATCCTCCACAATTTCTTCAAAAATAACAGCCAGAAAAGAGAGGACCTGCAAACAAATAGCATACTTCAATCGTACCAAGTCTCATCAATATCTTCAACAAATGAAAGTCTGAATGCCTCTGATGTCAATATTAATGAAAACAGCTGTAAGAAAACACTGGATCTTAAAAGAACCCCATAAAATTCTGTACTATTTTATTACATGCAGAAATATAGGGATGCAGTTTTGCCTTGATGTTAAAGTCAGGCAGTGAACGACGCTCGGTTAAGCTGAGCACATGCTGCCAAACTCACTTTTTGGTTAGAAAGTAAAGACTCTTGATTTGTGATGCTGTGCAGAAGGCAGCAGGAAGCAAACCAGACAGATGAGAAGCACAAACACTGCTGCTTACCACTTATAGCTGCATTTAATTTTAAATGCACTTCGGTTTGGGGCAGGGGAGAAATCAAACACATTGATCCAGCCAGCTGCCTCTCTTGATCAACTTCAGAGAAAGCGTAGCTTGTATACTTAGAACCCTGTAACAACAGCAGCTCAACTGCAGGAACCAGAAAGTTTAAGCTACGTTTAAGCTACGCTGGACAGTGTTTAATCTGTGCAGAAGCTTATGCCAGCCTTCCTGCAACTGTCCTTTTTTGAGGACGCAGCATGAATTAATTCCCAAACAGCTGTCATGCATCTGCTGCTGGATTTTCTGCTACCTTTTTGTGCAGGAAGGAATATTGCTGTATTTAAATAATCCCTCCTTGTGGCCACTTCTCACTGGCTTTCTTCCTCCTGTAAAGATGACACAGGATATAGATCTGTGCAGTAAGGAGTTCAGCAGATTAGAGCAAAGCAGTGATTAGGAACGAGAGTTGGTCATAAAATCAAGACTGATGTGAGGATGATCGTATTATTAATAACAGCATGTGGGAGGGTGACAGTTCTATGAAAAACACCAAATTCTAGAATTTAGAATTGTCATTTTCCAGATATGGCATGTAAAAGCAGCTGCAGGTGCTTTATCTGCATCTTATTTTGGAAAATAATTATCTGTCCTCGGTTTTGGCTTTCTGACAGCAAAAATAAGAACAGCGACTTAGCACATGAGAACCACACCTTCCACCAACTAAGCCAGACCTCAGAAGGGCACTACAAAACATTGTATTTTGAATACACAATCATGTATGAAGTAAACAGGATCTCAGAAAAGGAAAGAACTGGAGGTGAGAAACTGCATATTACAATCAGGCCTCAGCATACTTCCTTTCCCTCATGCAGCTGCTGGCAAAGGCACATTGCTCAGGAACACACACCTAAATCAGTGGTTACAATGGATGCCCAAGGAATGTATTAAGCTCTGAATTTCCAATTTCTAGAGAGGTTTTTTAAAAAATAATCAAAAGATTACTTACACAGCTTACAATTGTGTCCAATGACTAATTCACATGTTTTGCAAAGTGAGCTAAAATAGGAGGTATGTTTTTGTTTTTCTTCCCCTCTCTTCTGTGATTTAGATTTCCAACCCTTTATATATCACCACTCTTTATATCAGCCATCACTTTCACCGGAAACAAAACAGACCAGAAGGAAAGCAAAAGCCTTTCTGTTAACCTGCCCTCAGAAGACTTCAGTAGCCCAGATAACCGTAACTGAGAAAAAAAAACCCAGCAACCTCTTGGCTGAGTGTACAAGCGAGAGAAAATCACATTCAAAGAGTACTTAAAGGAGTTCCATGTCAAAATAAAAATTAAAATTAAAGGATTGATCAACTGGAGTCTATTATGGGACTTGTCCTTTGCTTTAGTTTCACATTTGTCTTCTCCACACTGCGCCTATGGAGACTTCCAAGCAGTAAGTGGACAGAATATCAACAACTGTTTTCCTCTGAGCTGTCAGCAATGAGTGGAGAGGGCAGCTCAGCTAAACCTGTGGGACAGAGCTTCCTTCACACTGAAGACCAAGGTCACACCTGAAGACACATGCAGTCAGCTTCCACCTTCCCTCCCTCTCCTACAGAAAATAAATATCTTCCTCTGGCCTTTGCCAGCGAGGAAGTTTTTCATCAACAGTGACATTACTGCTACTGCAAGTTTCTGCAGGTGGGTTTAATAAAGAAAAGGCTACAAAGAAATGCTGCAAATATAAAGTAAATCAATGAACTTGCCAGCAGGCAAGCAGCAGTGGTATTCCCAGCACAAACCTTCCAGTTTAGATGAGCACATACGTTAGTTCTGTACTGCTCCAAAGTGAGGGCTACTATAGGAAGCAAACAATTCAGGACAAATAGAAGATTGAGGCTGAATTACAGTTTTCCGTTCTGGTTAAGGTATTTTTTTTGAAGTAAAATAACTGCTAATGAGAAATACTACTGCTTTAGATGAGAACTCATTTCTACCTCAAGCATGGCACAGTAGGCACCATGACATTTAACTTAGTGCTGAATTTGAACCAGTCATGGAGTAATAAACAACAAAACAATCCAGCTGTAGTAAAACAAAACAGTAATCTAGAAACCCACGCAATTAAGATGCCTAGAAAGAAGTTTTCTGCAGGCAATTTCACGGTATTTTATAAAATACTTGATCTTCTTGTTCAGTGGACAAAGAACTGGCTGCAGAATCAAGCCCAGAGAATGGTAGTCAATGACACAATGTCTGAACGGAGATCTGTGACAAGTGGTATCCCCTAGGGGTCACTGCAGGGACTGATGCTCTTTAATACTTCATCAATGACATTGATAGTGTGGTTGAGTGCACCCTCAGCAAGTTTGTGGATGACACCAAGCTGTGGGGTGCAGTCGACAAACCAGAGGGACAGGAGGACAGGATGCCATTCAGAGGGATCTAGAATGGCATTGAGCATTGGGCCCAGGTGAACCTCATGAGGTTCAACAAATCCAAGTGCAAGGTCTTGCACCTGGGTCAAGGCAACCCCTATTACCAATGCAAGATGGGAGACGAAAGGATTGAGTGCAGCTCAGCTGAAAAGGACCCGGGGGTATTGGTGGATGGGAAGCTGGACACGAACCAGCAATGTGCCCCTGCAGTCCAGAAAGCCAGTCATATCCTGGGCTGCATCAAAACAAGTGTGGGCAGCAGGGGGAGGGAGGTGATCCTGCCCCTCTGCTCTGTGCTGGTGAGGCCTCACCTGGAATACTGCACCCAAATGTGGAGTGCTCACTACAGGAGAGACATGGATCATTTTTGTTGCCCTCCTCTGGATGCACTCCAACAGCTCCAAGTAATGGAACACCTGCCCTGTAAGGATAGGCTGAGAGCTGGGGCTGTTCAGCCTGGAGAAGAGGAGACTTCAAAGTGACCTGAGAGCAGCCTTTCAGTACCTAAAGAGGAGCTACAGGAAAGAAGGGGACAGACTCTTTAGATGGGTCTGTGGTAATAGAATGAAGGGAAATGGTTTCATGCTTAAAGAGAGAAGATCTAGGTTAGATATAAGGAAAAAGTCTTCTACAGTGAGGGTGGTGAGGCACAGGAACAGGTTACCCAGTGATGTGATGGAAACTTTCAAGGCCGGGCTGGGTCAGGCCCTGAGCACCCCGACCTAGCTGTGGCGTCCCTGTTCATGGCAGCGGAGCTGGACTAGGTGATCTTTGAAAGTCTCTTAAAAGTCTGAGGGTTCTATTATTCTATTCTGTAACAAAGACGGGTGATTTTTGAAACCAACACCCTATTTAGCAGTCCACCCCAGTGACAATCAGTGTGTAATCCCCAAAATAACAAAGAATCCCTATTTTAACAGACAGCTAATAGATGCTAATATTAGCTAAATCACAGTGATTTCCAAAAATCCTTCCTAAAACATTTCTCTTACTGGAGATACTGAGGATTCCATCCTCAGTAATTTCTGGTGTTTCTTTTAAATACTTTGACCAAGAACTCCAGAACAGTGCATTTTGGTAAATGGAAACAAAAGGAAGGAGAAAATTTGTCAGAAATCAGGAGAGTGAATGATTATAATTCAGTTTTCTTTTTCCTCTCGTTGTAGGACAAGTATAGACCACCAACTGTTTTTGAAACCTATCGAGCAGCTACCCATGATGATTAGGACAGGCCCCTCATAACTTCTCTTTCTCCTACCTGGAAAGCTTTCTAAGCAATGCTTCTGCTCAGGTAACAAATTGAAGACTTTGCTACACTGGTGAAGTTGCACATGTAATATTTCATTCTATTCCATCAGACTACTGATACAAATGATCTGCTTGTTTGGCAGCCACAGCCAGCAGATCTTACTTGATCAATCAATCTCTAGGTGACAAAGTAAAAGCTTACATCCTGTTACATTTATTTAAAGTATTCTCGGACATGATGTTTTTAAAACGCTATTAAGAAAACATTGCTTTTGGCAGCACTTAGTCTTACCTTTACCTTTCTTTTCCTTTTGACTCTGTGTGAGCTAAAGTTTAAAAACAGAATGTCCTCTTTTTCTGCGCAGTGAGCACACGAGAGTGTTGGAAATCACCTATGATTCCTCTGAGCATGAGACATCTGACTGAACAGCCACTTCGCCGGAAAACAGGCACCGACACACTTAGAGTCAGCAGCCAGTCCCACTGCCCCCCTGTGAGTACTTCCCCTCTCTGTTCCTTGCACCGTTACCAGCACCGCCGGACAGACAGCAGCACGAATCGGGCGCCCACGTGCTGAAGGCACTCAGAATATGACAACAAGCAGGCAAAAGGGGAGCCTGCATTTTCCGGTGCGCGCAGGACCGCCCGGTGAGAAGCAGCGTCTCAGCCGTCCGGACGGGTTACCATCACTGTGCGTGGTGCTCTGCAGGAGGCAGGAAAGGCGCTGCCGGGGCGTGCGAGGAGCGGCCAAGTCCACAGCCGTACCCCGAGCTTCAGAGCAGGGTTTCCACCTCCTCTTTCACCCCCGTAGCTCTCTGCAGAAAGCGCTGCCCCTCAGATTCTGAGCCTCGGCACCGAGCAGCACAGCCGTGCTGGCGGCGGCCTTTCGCCTCAGCCGTGACACGACAAAGGAGCGCGCCCCGTTCCGCCCCGCCGCGCCCGGAGGCACTCACCGGCTGGAGGGCTTTGTGCACCAGCCGCCAGCCCCGCAGGTGCCGCAGGGTGCAGCCGCAGCGGCGGCGGAGGGGCGGCTTGGCCCGCGGCTCGGTGGTCTCGTTGTAGACGCCGCCGTTCTCCATGGCCGCGCTGCCGAGCCGGCGAGAAGCGAAAGCAAAAGGGCGGCGGCTGGAGCGGCGCGGCAGGGAACGAGAACGGGAAGGCGGAGGCAGCGCCCCGCCCGCCGACGCTGAAACAAAAGCGCTTCCTGCGAGCCCCTCTGGTGCCGGCATGTGCCGTCCTTTGCACGGGAGCTGGGACGCGTCCCTGTGAACTTTCACCGGACGGCGGTGGGCGCGACCACGGGAGCTCAAGGAGTGTTTGGACGGCGCTCCTAGACGTTGGGTTTGGATTCTGGATAGCGCTGCGTGGAGCCGGGGTCGGACTCGATGGTCTTCGTGGGTCCCTTCCAACTCTGTTCTGTGATTCCAGTGTGCTGCTGTACCTCTGCCCGCACCTAATTTCATAGGCAGCTACAGCTCGTGCTGCCATGAGGAAATGGATGAAGACTTTTGTGTATAAGCAAAAGTGTACCACATTGACTTTAATTAGCGTATTATCCACAGAGCTATTATGGTCCTTCACAGTCAAATTCAGATATACTTTGCTAAGTATGATCTACTGATAGAAAAGCAGCGGTTTGCTTTCTTGGCCTTAGTTCTACTCGTGCTTTGTTTAAGCACAGTCTGTGCTGAGGGAGCCAAGTGAATGGTCACACTGCCCATCTCAGCCCAGCAGTGCAGGACGTGTGTGCAGCACCGAGAGATCAGGCCCCATCTGTGCCTGCTGGGAGCCCGCCGTGCCTGGACAGCTAAGGCAGAGCAGGTAAAGGCACTTGGGGCCTGGACAGCTAAGGCAGAGCAGGTAAAGGCACTTGGGGCGTGCTCTGGGCTACTGTTTGCCAGCAGGCTGTAAATGGCACCACTCCCTGTAGGAAAACACAACCCAGAGGAACAGTGTGGGAGCCCTGGGCTGGGTGGTGCGGGTGCGTTTGTGCCAGTAACAGTGCCTGTTGCAGGAGCTGGCTTTAGAGGCAAGTGAGCCGGCAAACCTTGTGATTCCTCAAGCACAGGAGTTCCCAGTGAAATGAGGAAGGTATTGCTGTGAGTGCACCACAGCTTCTGCCGGGGGTTGGGACGTGTCTAATGCAGTTTTGCATCCCAGGAGTGCAGGGCTGAGCAGGTAGGTGTAGTGAATGATATTTACTGTTATGGATCCAGAGTACTGCTGTGCCTTCATTGCTGGTTTTTACATTAGTAGGGTGTAAGGAAGGCTGTATTACAGAGGCCTTTTCTAAAGGAATTTCCTATTTTGTTTTATTTTGTGTTTATGTTTCAAAATTGGCTGAATGACCACAACATGTCCTATGTAGTGAGACTACTCTTGTCTGAGGGAGACAAGGCTTAAGCAGATAGAAGCAGTTGTGAGTTCTCCTTAATAAGTCTTCAGTACCATCTAAGGATACCTGCAGCTGTTCCCAGTCTTGTTACCCATGCCCTAAGGCAGCCTTACAAAAGGATGAATGCAGATGTTACTGCTGAGGACAACTCTTGAAAGGAGCTGCTTCTCAAGGACCAATAGAGAAACTACACAAAGTTGACTGAAGATAAAATATATTGTAACCTTTTTCTACTTACTGCTGTTTCCTCAGATTTGTTTTTCCTGCTCAGGCCTTCAGCAGGAAGTGTAAAAGCTGGTTTGCCATTTAAATCCTAGATTATTTAGGCTGCTTTCTTTATTTGTAAGGCAACACATGGAAAGCAAAACAACCACAAAGATCCGTAGCAGAGAGGGAATGAAAACCAGACAGCGTAGGACAAAATACCTTAAAAACAGTTGCAGCGTTTTGTTAAAAAATGCAAATGCTGCAGTGCACACAAACTGGAGCTGTTCCTTACCTTTTCACTAGAACTGTCTTTCAAGTACAGCTTTAAAGTTCACTCCCCTTTAAAGAGGGAATGCAGATCAAAACAGTAGTTGTGATACATAATGTCTGTTTAATGTAAACGACTGCAATTAGCCTGCTGTGATGTAATAGAAATCCCATTGCAGATAGGCACCATCAAGAAATCTTACTCAATTTCTTCTCTTTATGCATTGACAGAGTTTTCAAAAATTAAAGTCTGTCTCACTCATGCAACCTCTACCAGAATGGCAAAGGCTGAGCTTAAAGCAGGACACTGCAGCAGAAAGCAGTCCCGGATTTAGGTTGTAAACTGCCACAATGTCTCCACTCAGCCAAGGAGTAGGAGGTTGGTGGGAGCAGATTAGTGATGAGTGACCTACTTTTCTCCCGCATTACATCTTCTCCAAAGATAACCACCACAGTGTCCATAAATCAGTACCTATTAAATGGAGAAACCTACGTCATTAGGGGAGATTACAGCATAGCTTTATAACACGGACATCAGTCCTCACTGCATTGAAAAAATTTACAAAAGAAGTGTGACTGGAGTGACAAAACAGTTGAATAAATTTCAGCCCCTGGGATATGGTGAATACAGGCCAGGTATCATCCCAGTTTTCACGAAGTGAAGCCCCAGTAAACCTTTGGAACTAGCTTCGTTCTGTATTACAGAATTACCGATTAAGCTGAAACATAAATCCTTCACTCCCTTGACCTGACTTCTCACAAATGAATTCTCATTTTCCCATGTTCAGAAATACGATTCTGTCCTTTTATTTTCCTTTGAGGAGAGGAGACTTTCTTTTCAAAAGAGAAAGAAGTATAAGAATAGGAAAGCAATTTAAAAGCCCAAACCACCAAAGGACGCAGGCTCCGTTTCATTTGAAGAGTGGTGAGGCAGATCACCACAGAACAAGTTGGGAAACTCCACAGAAACTCCACAGTCATAGGCATGGCTCCCTCCTGGCTTTGGTTCCCATGCAGGCATCTAACAGCATCCTTTCACACAAGTTCTCTGCATGAGATGATCCGCTAGCCATGGGAATCATAGAGCAAGGTCTGTAACAAGCAGACAAACTCAGACAAGACTTGCACACGTTGCATCTCCTGACTCTTGCTCAGCTCCAAAGGCCCTATGTCTGGGCTCAGTGTTGCAGCTGAACTTCACAAAGCCTGAGCACCATGCTAACTAGCCCCAAGGTGGGATTTTTAAACAGCCGAAGATCAGGAATCGGTATTTCTAACAGCTATTTCTGAATAGCCTTCATGGCACCAAAACAAATAAAATGCTCAACTCTCTCCATGTTTCCCAAATGCTGGGCTAAGATAATTCTTGTTACTGGTTTTCTGCAATGCATCTGCATAAAAAGAATTCTAAAGCCATGAGGTATTTGACAGCCAATGGTTCTACAACTGCAAATTAAGTAGTATTATTTCAAAATACAAGAATCTTGTTTGTTATATTTTAGTTTGATTAAGGGACAGCATACTTTCTCATTATAGGGTTAACCATACTTAATACAATTCATTCAGAATACTGAATAGTGGACTGGCACGTAGGGACCGCTTACCATTAATCGATTGTTCCAACTGCAGAACTTACAATTCTGCCTATGGTGGTGATTCAGCAAAGGTGGCACATGGAGAAATGCATGACCTGCTGATGAATAACTGCATGGAGGGAACTGACCTGGAAGGTGTGGCGGGAGAAGCTTCCCATCAGGGATGCAGGGCATGCATCACCATCAGAACACTGGGAAAGCTCGACAATATATTAGAAGCCATCAAACTAGATGGTTTTTCTTGATTTTAGATGGCCTTTTATTCTTCTTCTGTGGAGGCAGGGACTGGGGAAAACCTTACTAATGACTCATTGGAATTTCACTTCATAAAAAGAAGTTCTAGAAACAAAAAGTCACTTCTGTGTATTTAAAACTTCTAAATATGTTCCTTCCCTAACCACTGCTAGCTGTTTGGTTCTTAAAGATTTTTATTACTATTATTTTTTACAAAAAGGCTAAGAAAGAACTTTCTCTACCTGGCCTTTCTGTTCAACAGCATCAAAGTCGTTAGCCTTCCTACTTCAAGTTTAAGTTCTCTTTAGGCTGCCATCACTATCTACAGCCTGTTTATGCTGGTTGGACAGCTTCAACAACAGCAGATGGAGAAAGTGGAATTTACCAGAAGCAGTGTGCAAAGCAAGGCTTTGTGAAAGGGCTGTTTCCACTTCTTTCAGGCACCAAAGCCACCCATTGGTCAAAACAATGAAAGGATACTTGGAAAGGACACCTCTTCCTTATTCATTATTGTTCACTGGTGCCCTAAACTGTAGGCCTGTGAGATTTGCAATGATCTCAGTTCTACAAGGAATAACAGCACCAGTAACATCAAGTGCATTTCTAATCATTCCTGTATGCCTTTAATACCTTTGGTGTTACTTAGTACAAGGCTCTGGCCTAGCACACAAGAAGAGCAGATGATGATTTTTCATAAAGTAGCATTTCAAAGTGTTTTGCAGTGCGAATACTGCAAAACCACTACACAATAAAGAAGTTACTTTGCACTTTCAGAGCTAAGCCTGTGTAGTTAAGGAACCAGCTACCAATAAAATAAATTCTTTTAGGGGATTTCCTTTCCTCTACATCCTTATATAATTTCTTTTATTAGAGTGGTTGTAATAAACCTGCTCTGCAAATTTTAACCTGAAAATTTGGGGTAAAAGATCACTATTTCCTGGCAGTTCTCACATTTCAGCTGAAAACATGGCAGTCTCTGAAATGTGTATATGACTTCTCAGCTATATAGACACACTAGCTACTGTACCAACTTGAAATTTCTACTTATACACCTGAAATGTAGTTACCAGTCTGTTGGGTTGCAGCCTTTTTCACTGGGAGCGAACCTAAATTGGAATCTAATACGACTAGCATCACATTCAAAATACAGAAGATGTACTCCTTCATCAGGAGCCTTTAGAAGTTTCCTAAATAAGCTGGAGAAAGTAAGGCTTTATTTAAAAAATCCAAAACAAATAACAAAACAAACAAACAAATGAAAAAAACAACCACAAAACCCTAAACTCATTGAAGTTACTTGGTAATTATTAGATTGGGATATACTTTTTACACTTAGTATTCTGTGGCTATCAGTAGGAAAAGCCCACAAGCTTGAAACAGAACAGTGAAGGGATGCTCAGTGTTTGTGTACTGAAAGCTGAAGCCCTGACCTTGGTCAGCTATCTAATACAACACTTGATAATCTTTATGGTCCTTTTCAACCCAGGCCATTCTAACATGCTGGAGTTGTCAGCAGGATTCTTGGTGTGCTTGCAGCAGAACCCACACAAGTCTGAGAAGCAAGTTTTACTGCCAGCAACAAACACAGCAGACTTTTATCCAGTTCCTCCCAGAAACAGTGCTGTAAGGAAGTTTAAATCTCTACCAGTGATACTATTCAGAGAGAGGTACAAGATAAAGTGTAATTTAAGATGTTTTACATCCCATCCTCAAATTTAGCTGTAAACAAAGAACGCCATGGCTTCAATGAAAGTTACTTAAATTTGAATGCAGAGAACACTTTATTAACTGATTACAGTTTTGATGACCAATCTTAAACCATAATTAATATGGGAAACATAGTGGGGAACATTAAGGCTGAGCCATATATATATAGACAAATCTGGATACTGATAATCTGTACATTTAACCTCTGCTTTTTCTTTATACATCTTTTATTCAGTGTCTGAAATTAATCAAAGAAAACAACCAAAAAACTGGCCACTAATTTAAGATCTTAGTCTGGAATGAAATTTTTGCATGGGTTTTTGAATGCAATATAGATCTCGGGGGATTTCAAACAAACAGATTTGCAAACATGTTCCAAATCAAGCATTCAAGTATACTTGGAGTTTGTCATTACAGGTTTGTGCAAGTGATTTTATTTTCCAACAACTAGTAGTAGTTCTCTCCTTTAGAAGTTTACGCTCTACTTAGGAGGGTATTAAAATCAACTAATAAGTTGGGAAATCAATATAAATTAAGTGCCTGTGGTGTGCATCCTGCTCTAAGCAACCTTTATCTGTAAGTGGACATAATTGTCAGTTTCACAGAATTACACTGACTTATCAACAAAATCCAGAAATTTATCTACTATTCTTGCACTGTGAACAGTAGTCCTACATGATGTGATACCATTTTTCACCTGTACAGCTCCCTTTTGTAAAGTTGGGCAACACATGAAAGACAGACAGACAAACTGTTTGTGTTCTGAAACAACGTTTCAGTTCTTTAGTTCCAGTCACTGAAGGAAGAGGCAGAGGCAAGTTTGAATTACCCCAGAAAACTGAATAATTGGTTTTATTTGGTGTCTTCAAGATGCTTCACCTTCTGTGGGAGACGTAGGTGATGTAGGAGAAACCATTTCAGGTTTTCGTGAAATTCTGTCCAATTCTGCCTGAACATCTGTTAAAACTGGCTTCTGACCTACAAAAGAAATGCACATCACTCAGTGATGTTAATGAAACCATTCTGGGAAAGACTTTGTATTTTCAATTCTCAAGAAGCATCTGCAAATCTGCCAAACAAAAAAAGGAAAAGGAAAAAACAACCTGTTATTGCTTCAGGCAAATCCTAGAAACGTTACTCTGTAACCTAAAGCATGCAGTAAATGCCTAAGGCCAAAAATCAGCAGCAAAGGAACAGAAGAAATATAGTCACATCATCTATTTCAGATTTTTCAAAGTAACTTCCATAACTGTATATAAAGCTATGGGCATATGAAGAGTTAATGTAAAGTCTAGAAAATACACTGCTCTGTATCCTGTAAATTCTGAATACTTCTGAATGATTTGCTGTATCAGCTGTATTTTGAAGTAATTCTGAATAGAAATCAGGAGTTTTGCCACAGGCCAGAGTCTGTTCCACAAACTTGGTCAGCTGAAGTTGACACTGCTGCTCGAGGTGCATGCACACCTGCAGGTGGCAAATCCCTCACTCTCCTCACCTGCTTACCTCCCCCATAACTTGGGATAGCACAAACATTTATACACTCGCAATTAAACTTGACCCTAGCTTGCAATACACCTTTTTTTCCTCCTCACCCAAGTCACTCATAACTCTTATTCCCCAGTCTTCCATGCATCTAGCTTTAAAGGAATCACTGTCAGACATTTCGGATGAATACTAAACATGCTGTCAGAAAAAAATACTAAATTGATTGACTGCTGAAGTCACTCAGTCAAAACCTTCATCAAATCAGAGCTACAGCACTGGCAAAAGGAAGTTCAAAAAGTATTAAGAAGTTAAAAAGTATTGAAGTCATTTTAACATCGATGATAAAAATACACATCACTTTGAAATGAAGTCCCAATGTATCTGAATAATATTATTTATGGCATAAGCTGCTCACACAGCTACAAGAGAAGGTTTTCTTTGATTCTCTGAGCCTTAAGAAGGGCAGGCAATACTGAATCACTGTGACAATAAGAAGCCATACCCAACAAAACATGCAGTTAAAAGTAGTAGTGTTCATACTTCTGATAGACTACACTGAATGATGCACAGATCAGTCTGAATTGTAAGCTGATCTTTTTAGCATACCTGACTTTTTTGCTGATGGTGGTAGATTGCTGCCAGTACCTCCTGTGCTGCCACCTCCGGGACTGCCACCAACACCACCAGGGCCACCAGGGGAACCAGTTTTCTTACTCAACAGACTGTTGAAGAAGTTTGCCAGGACTCCCTCACTGGTAGCTCCTGCTGCAAGGAGACAGGAGTGAGTGGTAGGAAAGACAAAAAACATCCAAACATTGTCCAGATAAATAGCAATTCAATATTTTGGTTATGCTAAATAAGCATATTAAAGAAAGGTACTTCCCCAAATTAATTCTTGTTCCTGAAAAGAAAAAGGTACCTTTCATGTTGGGATCAATTTTTTTGGATCCAGCAGGGATAGGTGTAACACTGGCAACATTGGATGTTACAGATCTATTTGGTGTCCTAGGAGATCCTCCAGGAACTCTCGGTGAGGCATCCTGTGGAAAGAAAGAGGAGAAAATTAAAAAGTCTTCCAGAGAATCAAATCATGCACTGTAATTACATGTGAAACTAAGCACCTGCTTCTCAGTTCTACTTCTTTTTTAATAATGTCGTTCCCCTCACAACTGAAATGAGGCAAGATTAAATTTTACGTGGTTTTTCTTTTTTTTCTCCACACTTATGACATTATTACAAATATTTAACTTCAGTGCAACTGAAGCACTGCTGAAGCTTCCCTCCAGGCACCTCAATGAGAAAAATGAAGCTGTTATTTTATAGTTCCTCTGATCACAGTGAAAACTCCACCGATGAGATTGCAGAGGACCTAAAATCAGCTTCTTGGGAAGATAACACCACGTGCCACCAATTCCACCACGTGGAAAGGACTGAAGGCAGTCCAAGGAAAAAAGTGAACAAGAAAGCTCCAAACAAAATAACCCCCCCAAAACATTACTCAGTTCTTCAACGATAACAGATGTTTTTGTAAAATTGCAGTTCATCTAAAAAAAGTTGAAGTAATCTCTAAAAATTTACATGCTCTCTATTAAACTTCTTACTTTCTAGTTATTTTGAATTTAGACATCATAACCCTCACTTAACCATATATATATATTTTTCCCCCAGAGTTTCAATATTCCTAGAATGACAGTGCCAAATTTTGGATATAAAACTCACCAAAGCAATTCAGCTGACATACAGTTTGCTCCCTGGCACACTCTTGGGATGGAAAGGGTAGGCAAGTAACTGCTTAGATGCACTCTAACATTTGAAAAGTAAAGCCACAGCATTTAGCCCTTGCTGCCAATACAAGTTGTCATGCCTAGCTGAGAAGAAGTGTCATCATTTTAGAGCAGTGTAAGAAATAGGCTTTAAACACTACATAGTTTACACAAATAAATTGATCAAAGCTATTTGAACGCGCAGTTAAGAGACAAACAGCCCTCAAATACAGGTGATGGTATTGGAAGTACTTTGTTACTACTAACCACTGGCCTTCCTGCAGCAGTAGGAGGCTGTTTCGCCAATTGAGACTGCAAGAAAGAAAAACAAACAACCAATAAACCCATGTATTATTAGATATTACAAAACTTTTTTTCTTTTCCTGAAGAACCTTGTTAGATGAAACATCAGCTGTTTGTTTTATAAACAGAACATTACCTGCTGCTTCATGAGAAACACTTGGTCATCTTCTGCAACAATTTCTTTCTCATGAACAAACTGCAACACAAAAGAAAAAAAAACAAAACACTAATACCAGGATCTGCAAGAATACAACATAAAGCATAGGATACACAGTATCTGTTCACAGATGCACGCTCTGAGGCATGTTGTTACCTTATCCTGGCCTGAGCTTGGCATTACTTTCAGTGACTTTTGCACTAGCATGAAGTGGCATAAGAAATAGAAACATCTTAGATCCAGGTCTACACAGCAAGTCACCAAAGACAGGCTTTGCCAAAGCAAGCAAAGCAAATACCAAAATTTATAATCTACAGCATATAATCATGCAGAAAGTTTGCCAGTTACATTTCCCTTGGATTCTTGGTACTCAACACATTGCTGCATGTCTTGGTTTCTCCCCCAAAGCTTATAGAAGGACACAGCATTAAGTTTTCTCAGCTGAAATAATCGACACTTGGAAAATGATCACTCCCAAACTCTTAACTTTACTAGAAAGAAAGCAAATATTTCTGTGACTCAATAACTTCTACATATACATGGGGTCCTCTTTGCTGGCATTTTGTTTAATCCCTCCATATTTTCCATACAGTTCAGCCTTTTTTCTTAAACGGTATGAGAGAGGAAAAAAGTTCTGAACATACTGTGTAAGCTGGAGAAGAGCTATACAAAACACCAAGAAAACACTGAGAACAAAATGAAAAGACAAAATAAGCAAAAATAAGTTTATCGTATTCTTGGAAGCAAAGCTCTGAAAGCTAACAGGGAGATAGGCTGCCAAAAGCACTAGCAAAATATATTCCATTTTTAAAACCTCTCATTTTACCTTTCTGACCGGCGGTTTTCTTATGGTGTCTTCAAAACTGTCTTCTGCTTTTAGTGTTTGAAAGTTCTCATGCAAGATGCCAATCTTCTTGTCATTATCCCAACCTGCAGGACTAGAAGGAAGAATCATTTGGCTTCAAATTCCATCATTACTTCAGGTTATTCTTGAACGCAGTTCTCATCTACATGGAACTGAAAGCCCAGAAAGTTGTCATTTCCTTTCTTCTGTGCAAGGGGGTTATTGACCAGTACAGGTAACTACAGACAGGGACTGGTTCACCATAACAGAAAGGAAATGCCTCTTGGTTTATCATTTCTCTTTGAGGAAGTGAGTATTTGTTGTCTGAGCCAACTTCCCTCTCCAAATCCCCCAGCTCAGCAGACTGTTACACTCATCTTTCAAAAACATAGGACAAAAAAGGCTCTGCAGTCCTGTACAAATGTATGTTGTAGTCATATACACACAACAGTGCACGTAACTTACATAAATACTGCATCTTTTTCCACAACAACAGCTGGAACGTTGAAAGGAAACCCATACAACTTCTGGACTATATATTTATAGACTAAATCAATGTTTTTGTTCTCCTTTACCGAGGTGTAAATAAGCGCGGCCCCATCTGAGTACACTTGTTAAAGAAAACTCCATTTTAGAGGTTAGTAAGCAATAGGAAAATGGCCCATTTTTGTTGTTCTAAAGGCTATCTCCTCTGAAACATTTAAGAGGAATACAAAAATCAAATAGGTCAAGCAACTTCCAATGCTATTTTTTGAAATAAGCTATTGAAGAATTTAAGTCTCTCTTCCTGCATATATTTTAGGGCAACTCATCCGTTGGTTTTTGAGTAAAGGCTCTTCTCACGTTCAAAGCCCACAGTACCAATGGCTTCACTATGTTGTCTTCAATTATTATTATTATTTTTTTTTTTTTTTGCTTTCAGCAAGTGAAAACTTTCATGCCATATCCTTATCTCATCATTCTCCCATCCTGCAGGACTACACAGAGATGTGACACAGATACTACAGCATTAACATCAATAGCTCCAAGAATACAAAAGGTCTTTCACTTTCCCAGCTGGGTTTTTAAACTTGGGACCAAGCTCTTACATTACAGAGCGATCTCCTTTGAAAGGAAGGTAAATGAGTTGTGCTCTACGTTAGTACTAAAATGAGTGATTATTATTCTCATACGGTTCAGTATCAAAGGAAGATTATTTACACACAGGATTAATAAAAGCAACAAGGGAAGTTTCAAGTAGTTGTCACTTTGATATTATAAAAATGCCCCAAAACCTAACCAGTTTCTACATAGATGAAATTCAAATTCTGAAAGAGGTAAGTAATCTAACAAGATCTGATTCCCATTCAGTGACGTTCAGAATACAGTACTGAGCTGCATATGGCAATTGCATGGACTAATTCCTACTAATGTTTCATATTCCTTTTCTTCATCTACAGAACTTACTGCAATTATCTGTAACTCCATTTTGAAAAACTAGATCCAAAGGAGGTGCCATCACAGTACTTCAGTAGGATCTCAGGGTTTTGAACTACCTTTCCATCTGTTAATTTTTGTCTCTCCAGTAGTATTTAGACCCCCACTTCCTACAGCACATATTATGATGACACAATGAAGGCACATTATTGGCATCTAAAATCTAGATCTGAGCACACCTAGCTACCTAAATAGCATTTTATACATAGCATAGTGACAATTTACATATGTTGTGCCTACTAATAGGAAAGCCAGGGGATCTTTCCCACATCAATTTTTATTTCCTTTCTTCTCTCATCACCTTACCTGTGGGATTACTGAACCCTGAAGACACCACATATTCAGTCAAAAAGATATGGGCATCTGAAATGATTTCATGCTAAAATGAATTATCTTCTTTTTATTTTAGGGAGCTTGTTGGTTAAGATTTGCTGATTTAGGAACTGATTCTTCAGTATGGAAATGGCAAGGAAAGAAATTCAAAGTAAGGGAACATGCCAGACTCTTGCATATCTGTAATGAATTAATTCAATTCATTTCAATCAATTCAATTAAAAAAATTATTCAACTGAATAAGGAAATATTTAACTCAGCATTGTATGTAGGGAATAACCAAAGCAGACGTCCAGCAACAAAGAAGGAGTTGTGCACAGTTTTGGTAGAGATGCAAATATTCTTTTAAGCTGGTCACAATTAATGCAAAGCTTTGAGTCCTTATCATCTTCATGATGTGTTCAAGGATACACTGTAAGCAAAACCGTCTGATATGTGACTGAATGAAGTCAAAGTGTTCATCTCTGTAGTCATGCTCTTTTTCCAGAACACCGATGGCATCGCACTGTTAAAATAAGCACAGAATTAATGTGCCACTTCCAGCCAGCTGTTGAAATAGCAGTGCTGCTGCACCTCCTTCACAACTCTGAGCCATAGGGGGGCAAAGCAAAAAAACAAAAACCTCCTGAGATTGTTTTGAAACATAATTTTTTTTAATATATATGTATTTTTAAATCTGCATCTTAGCATGCATATGGTAGCATGGGCTGCCTTAAATTGGGAGTTAAAGTGTTTGCCATTTTCCATTCTCTTCCCAACTGCAACCACATTATGCAATAAATCAACATCTCTATTGAACACCAATCCATTGAATACAAGCATTTTCTGCACAGTGCTTTTACAATGCTGTGCTATCACAAGGCATAGTCTTTTCGACTGGCTACTTGGTCACCCTTTGCAAAGGTACGCCAAAGCAAGAAGCGTAGAGATGAGAAGAAAAAAAATAGTGGTTGTGGTGAGGGAAGAATAACGGAGACCCAGGAGGTGAAAACAAACAAACAAACAAACAACAAAATACAGGTGCTTTTCAAATGAGAGAGTCAGCCTTCTCTAGAAGTAACAGCATATGCATCAAAAGGTTTATTCTTTCTCTTTGGGCCAGCAGAGGCTGCAGATGCAGTATGTTTAATGCCAATGAGAACTGAAAAGCCACGGGGGAATAAAACAAAACATGAGAACCACACTACTTTCTCTCTAGACTAAAAGTGTGAGGTATTTAATAGAAATCAAATCAGGTCACAGAAACACCCTAAGAACTGAGCAATGTTAGCAGAGCAGCACTCTACTAGCTAGCACCCTGAAACCTTTTCCTTCACATAAAAAAAAAAAAAAAAAAAAAAGCAGAAGTATTTAAAAATCCAAACCATCGTTTACAGAATAAAGAATGGCTGTGTAAATTAAAGGGAGTTTTAGTTGCTTACTGACTAGCTCACTTCTGAGAGCAAAACCAGGTCTGAGGTATTTCTCAATTCCCTGAAAACTGGTAATACCACAGGAAATACTACATCCAAATTAACATACAAACAGGGCTTCCAGAAGATTCCCAACCTTCAACATAAAACCTATTTATAAGAATTCTTATCCAACGTATTCAGAATGAATTTAGAACCAAGAGTTTCCCACCCCAAATCCACAATTTAAAGCACCCCCTTAATAAAACATACAAAAAACCTAAAATGTGAAACAAACCTTTGTACAAACTACTACTACTGGAATGCCTAAGTTACATGTTAGTGTATCTGCACCCAGGGGTAAAATCACACTGTCATCTTTGTCTTCCTGTAATGAAGTGTTTCTTCTCTGTGGAGAAGCTGGAAAATCCTCGCCTGGTTCTACATATTCCTGGAAGTCTCTTACCACTGAAAATAAAAAAAAAGTTATATGAAAAGATCATCTACTTTAGTATTTCAACATTGATTTCCACTGCCATTGATCTCTAGTACTGCTGACAGTACAGTGCTTCCGTAGGTTGAAAGAACTGAACATGCAGCAAATGCCACCACTCATTTATTTGGCTAGGCAGAAGAACATGGCCAGTTTCAAGTGTCCATGAGGACAGCATTAACCCATTTTGACTTTTAGCACTGTGGAAGAACCACTGGGCAGTTGCTATCATTGCTTGATAAATCTATAGAACCAAGGTCCCCTGCATTGTTCTTGGTGAAATTAGCAAAAATCTGTTAGCATAAACAGCAGCAAGCCTTGTACAGATCATTTAGTTGGTTTGACCTAAAAGTCCCTCACCCACAGTTTTCTGTACCATGAATCTATACTAGTAACAAACAAACAAAAAAATTAGTCAATAACTAGATTATTAAGTAGCAGCATGTTAAACATTTGGCATGACTTTACAACAGATCAGATACTACTTTAAAGTTTAGCAAGGAAGGCAAGTCAGAATCCAACAAGAATTAGAAGGAAATAAAAAAAAGGCAAGGTTATAAGTGTAACTCTTGTCAGTTCTGATGCAAATGCCCAAGCTCTAATTACAAGGTCACTTAATGTGCATCCCACCAGGGATGCAGCATCAGGCATCAGACGTTTGTACCTTTCGCATCAAGTGTCTGATTTCACCCAGCAGAAAAAGGATTCTATCCCAAACCACTTCCATTACTTTTCCACGGGTAGCACTGCCTGAATCAGCCAAAAATCCAGGCAGCAAGATGGTTTAGCAGAATCACAGATGAATCACACACACCAGCACCAGCACTCTAGTACTTTCTCACTGCTTTGTCCTGATTTGCCTTCATCCATCCCTACCTTTTCTAAAATGACTGAAGGCCTGAGTTCCTACCTAGAAAAGCATCGGGTGATTTAACAGAACACGGAGTTATCCAGCATCCAGGATAAAAGTGCATTGGGCTGAAGTTATTCAGCTCTTCTACCCGAAATTCAGAACAAAAAGAAGCATATGTACAGATCATCATCTCTACTTCAGCAGTTGATTGAGGCTCTCATTAAAGCAACGCTGCCCCTTCAGTCTGGTCTGAGAGCCTCCCAGACTGATTATGTTTATAATCCAGAGCTCTCACCAGGATATGCCAGCATCTCAAGGGAAGAAAAAAGATTAATGTACCGTATCAACTCAGAGACGTTGGAATATTTTTTTCTGGATTCTGTAAAATTTTCTATTCTGTTCAGTCAGTCGGTAAAGAAGCAATGCTACCATCTGCACAGTTTTGATAGCAAAGATATTGCATCCCTACTTTCATCCAGTAAAACCATATCCTGAAACAGTTGGTAATTTTAATACACAGCCTTCCCACCAACAAAACAAAACGACCAACGCTCAAAAGCACTCTTCTCCCTCTCTTAATTTTTCACAATAAGAATTTAAGATGACTCCCAGGAATGACACTCCCTTAGCATAATCTTTTAAAAGAAAAGTAAGCTGTTGCCTTACTGCCCATTTAATCACAGCACAGCTACAACTTGGATGTCAAAAAAAAAAAAAAGCAAAAAAAAAAGCTATCCAACAGGTGCTTAAGAACATAATCATTCTAGAGACAAATTTCAGACTTCAATAAATACAGTTGTAATCACAGTATTTGATCACACACAGCCTTCCCAAATGCTTGCTTCCTGTAGTAATTCAGAGAGGTGAAGGGGCAAGGTTCATGATTTAGTACCACAAGTGAAATATGATGGCTGCCCAAAACTAGTAGGTGCTATGACACTAGCAAGCTCAGTCAGATCAAGGAATTCTCCAATAACCTTGTGTTCTGCATATTTAAGTTAAAAAGACATGAAAGTGATAGAGCATATTCATGGAAAAAAAAAAAAAAAAAAAAAAAAACCACACAAAAAAACCCAAACCAAAGCATACATAGCTGCATTTGTGTCAAGAGTAACTCCTCAAGCATAAAGGGCCCAAACATTACTGTGCATGAAATAATCCTGAATGCTTTCAACATTTACGTTTTTGTTAAACAGAGAAAAGACCCAAAATTATCTAGCCTGACTGATTACGGGAAGAAGTAAAAGACTAATGCAGTATAAAAGATGAAAATCCACCTTTAAAATAATTAAATATAAAACAGAAAGCCATTACGTTTTTTTCATTTGATAAATCTTATCTTGTTTCTCCAGGAAATAAGACAATTCAACCTGGAACTCCTGATCTGAAGCCACTTTTACAATAGAGAAAAAGACTGCAAAGGAGAGATTAAGTTGTACAGAAAGCATTAAGCATACTTGACTTAAGAGGAATCCTAAATATCTACAGAATACTCACATTTTTGTTCCATTTCTTTCATTTCTTCAGGAGGAATTTTTAATTTGTCAATGTGTTCTCTTACAACACTTGCCCATTTTTGTAAAGAATCCATTGCAGTCCAAGGCCTGGACATGTCTACTACCAACATAACTAGAGTGTCCTTTAGTGAATTTGACTCCATTGCAAATTTAAGGAGACCCTTGTGATACAGGTCACCATCCAAAATCCGTACATTGCATCTTGTTTGGTCTATAACAAAAGAAAAAACATTTTGAGATTCACTTGCAACAGTCCACTTCATAATAACTATTACATTTTCATTAGGTATATAAAATATAAGTCAAGAAAATTAAAAAACATGTTTTAATCAGTCAGCTTAACACACACACACACACACACACACACACACACACACACACACACCAGCAACTGCAGCTTGCGGAGAGCCTTTGCCCCTCAGAGACACTGAAGTTTGAAGAATTCAGCTTAATGGCCATAACTGAAGATCTTGAACAGAGTACCTGAAGATGAAAACTCAGAGAAAAAATTGAGTATTTTCAATGTTAATCTTCACCATTTGAGAAGGAAAATGGTTCTCTTGAAAGGGGGAGCTTTGAAGGGGAGATGGCAGTCAGCTGAGCAGACGGGCTGAAAAGGGATGGCTGAATTCATTCAATGTGATGTGCATGTATAACTGTATCTTGGCCATCAGAAAACTGAAGCAGAACTGCAAGTTTCTGTCATAAGCTTTAATGATTTAGATGGAGAGTGAACAGGCAAGAAAGTTATTCTTCAGATCTGCAGAAGGACAATCACAGTGCAGACAGGCCATCTTACTGCTTCTTCCACCAAAACAGTGTACTCCTACCCTCAGAAACACTTAACTTCTGAAGTGAATGAAGTGCTAGTAATTCAAAATCAGATAGCATGATATAATTACATTTTGCCTTCAGGTAAATTTTCACAGCTTGATACAGAAGCTCTGAGGAAAACATTCAGAACCAGTTCTTAACTTTGTGATGTCAAGTCATCTTTGAGACCAATAGCCAGAGGTGGAAGTCAAGAAAGGAGGTGATTTCAGAAGGTAGAAGGAACTAACTTCTGTTTCTCCTTCAACCTGCATTTGTTTTCATAGCACGGAGAAGTCATTTTTACCCACGAGTACTTTTGTATTCTTATTCACACTCAGCTGCTTCTAAGCATTGCCTGTAGATAATTCATTACACTTCATCAGCTAGTGGTGAGACCCCACCTGCAGAACTGTGTTCAACCCTGCACCTCAAAATAGGAAGTATCTGGATCAGGTAGAGCACGTGCAGAGGAGGCCACAAGGCTGGAGCATCTCTCCCTACGGAGAGAGGCTGAGAGAGCTGGGGTTGTTCAGCCTGAAGAAGAGAAGGCTGTAGGGAAACCTTATAGTGACATTCCAGTACCTAAAGGGTCCCTACAGGAAAGGCGGGGAGGGACTTTTTATACAGGCATGCAGTGACAGGACAAGGAGGAATGGCTTTAAACCGAAAAAGAGATTTAGGTTACATGTTAGAAAGAAATTCCTCACTCAGAGCGCGATGAGGCAATGGAAGAGGTTGCCCAGAGAAGCTGGGGATGCCCCATCCCTGGAGGTGTTCAAGGCCAGGCTGGATGGGGCTTTGTGCAAACTGGTCTAGTGGGAGGCATCCCTGATCATAGCAGGGGGGTTGGAACTCACTGGTATTTAAAGGTCCCTTCCAACCCAAACTATTCTATAATGCAGTGCATAAACAGGCTACAGCCTCCTTCCCTCACCCTCTCCCCCTCAATTTAAGCATCAGGGTGGAATTAAGCATTCCACAGATAAACAGATATCTATAGTGTGAGTCTTATACACCTTTTCCTCTAGGTTTGACGAGCGCACTTTTGCCTACCACCCATTCAGAATGTTACAAAAGACTGCTTTTCTCCTGGCCTTTTCAGCCTTTTAACTGGCTCCTCTCCTCCTCATGCCTGGTCATTCATGATATATGTAAAGGAGATTAGAATGAGAAACCTCATCATAACAAATTGCCTGTGGACTGAACTGACCTTCTACTGAGAAAGAAAACCATCCCGTTCTCATTCTAAACATCACAATACTGAACCACTACTTTGGTTTAAGATATTGTAAGAAACTTACCATCTCGATCTTCATCATGCACATTTAAATACAAATACTCCATGCCTCTTCCTTTTTTGTATTCCTCGATTCCTTGAATTTTTCCTATTAAGCTAGTTTTACCTGCTCCATCTTCACCTGGAGAGACAGAAATTAGATAACACTCAATATTAAAACTCAGCTACATTTAAAAATCATTTGTGACAAGAAGGAAATGTTCTTTAACAAGATAACTGAGCTCATTAAATTTTCAAAATATAGAGGGCTTTGCCCAACTCATCCATTTGTTTAAAGTGCGTGCTTCATCTTCAAGTCTCATCTCTAATTAGTTATAAAGGCAGTTATGACAGTACCTATCCTTTTTGAATAAAGTTTTCATACGTATTTTACAAGCTAACTTAACACTTTAAACAACTCCAGTCTTTCACTTGTAACCAAAGTCTTTCTGAAGTAGAGGTGCAAGTGAGAGTAAGTTCATCACACATCAGAAGAATGCCACTGACAATTCTCCCCAGTCAAACAGGGCAGAACAGCAGGCTGAATAGGGCAAAACTGTTTTCTTATAATTTTATAAGTTGATTTCTCTGAATCTTTTCTACAGTTCTGAAGAAGCTTTAAAGGAGGTGGAAAACAGAAAACTTTTGTCATACATTCTGACACAGCCTACAGATCCATTGATCCCACTCTTAATACCCACTTATTTCCTCCCCTCCAAAGGGACCTCAGATTGCCAGTGAACCTTACACCATAAGTACACAACTGCTCAACTGCTGCCAAAGACTCATTCTGAAGATCTTCTTAGTACATGTCCTAGAGCTGGAAAACTTCATGCACCATTTTTCAAGTCCGAAAGAGTAACCTAAGGACACCTGGATGTAGATCAGGGGTTTTGCTTCTCTAATTTGATACAGTGATGAGCACATTTGACAGGCTGAGAGCTGGGGCTGTTCAGCCTGGAGAAGAGGAGATTTTAAAGTGACCTGAGAGCAACCTTTCAGTACCTAAAGAGGAGCTACAGGAAAGAAGGGGACAGACTCTTTAGATGGGTCTGTAATGATAGGGCAAGAGGAAATGGTTTCAAGCTTAAAGAGGGGAGATTTAGGTTAGATATAAGGAAAGAGTCTTTTACCATTGGGCGGTGAGGCACAGGAACAGGCTGCCAGTGATGTGGAGGATGCCCTGTCCCTGTTGACTTTCAAGGTGAGGCTGGATCAACCTTGGGCAACCTGATCCAGCTGTGGTGTCCCTGTTCATTGCAGGGGAGTTGGGATAGATGGCCTTTAAAGATCCCTTCCGACTCTAAGGATTCTGATTTCATGACAAGGGTTAGTGAAGATGGAGATTAGTAACTTCCCAGAGCTCACTCACAGGTTACAAAATCAAAATTAATAACAGGTTCCTAGGTACCTTATCCACTTCATGCCAAAAAGAACATTTTTTCAAGTCTCAACAATACAGTGAAAGTGTAAGCACTACATAAAAAAGAAAAAAGTGCAAGGGCAATAATTTTCATTGTTATATATAAGGATGAATTTTCCCTTTAGAGAAACTTGGTCATCATCCTCTAGATGCATACTACACCTAGATATAATAAGACCACAGAAACAGCCACAGAAGACAGCAGAAAAATCATACTGATAGACTGGTGTTGAATTTTCCCAACACAGAATGCCCAAGGTTGCTGTAAGGAAATACTCAGTGTGGAGTTCAGCTTCAGATTTGACAATAGTCTGGAAGCTACCAGAAAGCATAATGCTATTTACTCTAAGTAACCCAAAAAACTGGGTTACTTAGAGTAAAAACTGAAAAGTAAAAACTGAAAAAAATGAAATTATATCAGCTAAACTTTAAATTTGTTTGGAAAATTAGTCTGCGAGGTCCTTAACTTTATGAAGTCTGGGCACACCTAAGAAAACACAATTACAGGTAATTTTAACTAAATGCTGGAAAGCACAGCAAGTTTCTATTCACACAAGTTTTTCCTCTTCTTGTATGAATATTCTCTTAAACAAGAAATTCTGCCTGAAAGGTGAACAGTTGAAGCCTCTTCACCCCAGATGAATGACAGTTCTTCCCTTGCCTTCACCAAAGTACTCCAACTTCTTGAACTCGTCATCTACAAGTAACTGTGGAGATTTTATTGAGCTGCTGCACTGGCAGGGTACGCTGCAAGAAGGTGCTGTTACTATTGCTGAAGTTTTCTACAGGTTTTACCAGACTTAAATTAAAAAGAAAAAAAAAAAAAAAGAAAAAAAGAAAAAAAGAAAAAATCCCATAAAACTCGGTAGCTTTGGTTCCAAACGCTCTAAAGATAAAACAATCCTTATTCCTTTCAAAGAGGATTGCAGTTTGCCACTTCCCAGGTTGCTCACACTAGCTACCTCCAGCTAAGTTCTCTTACATTCTACCTTGTTTCACATAGGTGGTAACAAAGTTTACAACTTGTTTGCATTGGGAAAGCTTAGCACCTTCAGCAAAGTTCATCTGCCAGTTCTCAATAAAACTGCCTGCAACCTGACTAAGAAACACCTGTGGTCACGAAAAGTTCCAACATCGCAAAAGAAACCCTTAATTTCATTAATTAGTCAGGTAAATGAAGAGAATAGTGAGATGTGCAGCTGACACAAAGGAAGCCAAAGGATGCATGAAGAAAAGTATTAGAAAGAACACTGGCAAGTGGCCCAAAACAAGCAACTCATGAACTAAGCAGCGTACAAACACAACTGCTCACAA
Organism: Tetrao urogallus; assembly: GCF_951394365.1. Lineage (NCBI taxonomy): Eukaryota > Metazoa > Chordata > Aves > Galliformes > Phasianidae > Tetrao > Tetrao urogallus. Next base: position 11,926,003 of record NC_136820.1, on the reverse strand, counting down.
GAGTGCAAGATGGCCGCATAGCCAGATGTGCCCCAACCCACAGGTGATCCTGGGCTCCCAAAAGATTCATAAGCCAAATTAGAGTCAATGTCTGGAAAAAGCTGTCAGAAAGTAAAAACTGGGACATGGTGTATGACATCAGTACTTCTTCCTCCTTGCCCACACCATTCATTGGAAGTAAGAAAAGATTACCTTTAACAAGAGAGCAAAGTCTTGATGCTCTGTTCTGCCTCTATTTCTTAAGTAATAAGTATTCTTAAGTATGTTGGACTTACCTTTTATAACTGTGATAGCTGCAAATACATTTGATCCCTGCTATTCACCTATTTTTTTCTCATCCTAAAGCCTTCAAAACTCCAAGAAGTCAACCAATTTTGAACATACCCAAGTTACACTGGGAAATAGCAGCAGTATAGTTCTGCTTTCTAATTACTTTTTAGCAAATTCTACCTGCATGCAATGCTAATGTCTAAGGCATCCCAAAACCCAAATCTTCTATTGTAATGCTTTTAGTATATACTGAAGCTTTCCTCCACCAAATGACAAGGAAATGGAAGTCTGTTGGTTATTTTAAGTTTGAGGGGTAACAGACAGCACCATAACACAATTAGTGCAGGTACTGCCAGGCACATACATCAAAGTGTGCATATACTCTTTATTTCTAAATAAGAACACGTGGATACACACACATCTGTAGCATTTGACATTCTGAACCCTAGCATACTTCAGAATATTTTTTGTCACTGTCTCTGGGTAACCCTGAAGTACAGAAAACAGCAGTGGTACTTAGTTTCAAACAAAAGGGACAGGTCCTGTCCCCAAGTCTTAAACTTTACTGCCTGTTCAAGTTACGAAATAAGGTGCTTCATTTTATCTGAAGCTCTACTGAAACACCATGCAAGACAGAGTGCTATCATGCACCTCCAGGATCATCATACCCCTCTTTCTTCCAAAATTTTGAGACAGAAAATCCTTTGGCGGCTTCTTTATTTCAAAAGATAGGATAATAAAATTTCTACATGTAAGCTCACAGAGCAAAACATTCCTGACATGCAATTCTTGCTCTAGAGCTGCAAGGCAGAATAAAACTGAAGACGCACATGTAAGATTTTGCATCCTGCTTTCATAAGTAACCAAAACCCCTCCTTTTCTAAGATAAATCTTAAAGAACTAGAACTCTCCACTACATCAAGCTGCACTTGTACATTAATCATACAGTGAGGAAACAGAAGCAATGCTTCCCAGCAAGCAGTGCTGCACACTAAAGCTGAATACAAACATGAGAGACAATAGATTTAATTTTTCCGGAAGCTGAGCTAGGAAGCAGTCACAGCAATCTGCTTACACAGTATTTCACCATCTTGTTAAGCAAAAGGAGAGCCTTGCATTCAGCTGAACAAAAGCCATCTCACTTCCATACCCATGCTGCTCCTTCACTCCCTGACAAGCCACTCAAGCACTCCTGGCCAGGAGCACCAAGGCAGCATGCTACAAAACCCGGCCCTGCTCCCTGCTGTTGGGTGCTGGCCAGCCCCAAAGCCGGAGGAAATTTAGGTTACAGAACTTCTGTTCCATTAAATATTGATAATTATCAACATCTACTACTCACACTTCCACTTCTCTTCCAGTTTAGGAAACGAAAGCAGAAGCAGATTATCACTTGTCTTAGAACAAGGCAAACATCTATTAAATTCTTACTGCACATAGAACCATCCTGAGTATCATTCATTGTCACCACGACAGACATTAGTTTCCACTTATGTAAATCTTCTCCACTGTAAAATACCAAATGTGTTCACAATATGTGAAATCAACAAAGCAGAATGCAAAATGTTTCTTTTATTGGTACCTCTTCTATGAGGGGCTCTGATTCTTTTCCCCAGCAATAGTTTGAAAAGCTCTGGACTTGCTGAAAAGCTGTGCATGTAAGCATAATGCCAAAGGTTCCCTGATGAAACTTGAAACTGAGTTATCAAGGGCAAAGCAGCTTTCCCAGAATCTCAGTGATCTCTATTCTATGCAGTGCGGAACCTCCCAGCCCTAATCCAGCAGAGTGGAGACACAACAGCCTTCACACTGCAGATAAGGACATGTGCACTATAGCTATTTTCCAGATAAAACACTTCTCTCAAGCACAGGCTAGTAGCTGCCTTTTCCTCATCCTCATATCAATCAGTGACAGAGATTTGCTTACACATACCATACTAATTGAAGAATGCCTTCTGTGGAGCAAGACCAAAATAATCAGGGTAAGCCAAGTTTAGCTTGCTTTCAGAGTGTGGAGGAACAAAATTAATTATGCTGACGAGATTCTTCTCCACAATTCCTCAAAACAATGCGCAAGTTTGCAGTCAGTAGGTCGTATCAAGTCTTGGAATAACTCACCATCAAATTAGACTTCACTTGTTAGACAAAAAGCTTTGTTTTACCCCACTGAAAACGTTTTTCTTCTCACACATCATTTGCTTGGTTTTACAGTGGCACTGAAAAAATCAAACAGCTTTTCTGAGGGGCACAGAAACTGTACTTCTGCATAATAGCAGAATATAAAACAGAGCATAAACAACTGTTCCAGCATCCCTTTGTGAAGTCCTGCAACACGAGAATAGATGGGCTGACCATGGAAACAGGTAGAGCAGTAGCAGTATTACTTATTCCTGCAGTGAATATAAGCAGCACATCTCTAAGGCAAGCACTAAGTCCCTGTACCACAGCAGTAAGCCATCTACTGCATTTTAACCCAGGTTCACTATCAAAAGAGAATAATCCTGCGCTACTATCAAAGGGATGCCTTTATTAGCATTCCTGTCACTAGCCTACCTGGAGAGTACAGAAACACAATTCCTTCCACATTATCACCTTCAAAGCTATTTCTGAGATAGATGCACACATCAGCAACACCACTGGCAAAGCAGAGACAAATTAAATAAACGCAGTTCAAGAATTCCACAGTTTGCCATGCTGTTACGATTAAATATGGCTTACTACACAACTTTCATTTAATTCTGGCCTCTTGGAAAACGAGTTAGAACAAGAAGAACATTCCCAAAAGCACACCTTCATTCTGAAACAGTAACCTAGTTGTTCTGCTGCTACATTATCTCGGTAAACATCCCATCAAAACAACTGATACTTTTAGCACTGTAACTCTGTTGACTGAAAGAGAACATGGCTTGCATTTGGAAGGCTCTTACTGCACAGAATGTGAAAAAGTTCAGATTTGGATTTGAAGAGGAAGAAAAGAAATTATCTGGCAACTCTTGCAAGACTAGAGAATTACAAATCATTTAAGATGAACAAAGGATACAATCAACAAGCAACATTTCATCAGCTGAAATGATGAAATGATCATGGAAATGCTGCCAGGCATTTGAATAGGAAAAAAAAAAAAAAAAAAAAAAAAAAAAAAAAGCATATGGACAACTAAAGTTGTCTTCAATGCTAAAAATTAAGTAAAAAGATTTCATATTATTTTTTGTAGTCTCTGTACAAATCTGCTGTCTCAAAACGTAATGCTGGAGCTCGCTATAGTTCAAGGATCCACTAAAGGAAAGCAACAAGCTGAAACAACTCCTTGGGATATACCCATTCCCTGCAGTAAGTCAACCCAAAACATGCACACGCAGAAAAGCGCACCTGCAAATTAGCTGTATAGGCTGTGGGAACTTCTTCTCAGCACCCTGACAGCCAATAGGCAGGAGCAGAGCTCAAAGATTCAAACAGACAGGTCTGGCCCTGCAAAGCGAGAAAATGTGCACACGAGGCAGCTGAGTGCTGACTGCCCACTCTGCTCAGAGCCTTTATTACAGAGCGGAGTAAAGCACAGAGAAAGCCAAAATACTAATGATTCAACAGCAGTGAAAGTGTGCAACACAAGACATTTACAGTCGGGTTCACGTGTCATTGGATGGTTTGACATCCTGAGAACTGCAGGCAAAGAACTGTGCTATGCTTCAGAGATCGGAATGCACGAAACACAAAGCCTGCTAGAAAGCAGCTATTCAGTTGGTTTGCAAGCTAGGGAGCCTGTTTTCTCATGCATCATGGAATGACTTTGCACATTACTGCTTGAATACATGCTGCAATTTATTGAATAAATGATTAGTTCAGGCCTCTGAATTCAGGCCTTCACACATCCTGTGCTGCTATGGATTCCATCCATAACCCACAGTGGTGACATTTCATTGCACCATCTATCCCACTTGCTAGTTCAGGTTTAATTATTGCAGGAAGGAAAGAACAAGAGGGCTCTCAGTAAGCATCAGCTTTATCATTGCACTCAACAAAAAGCACGAGTCTCTTCTGCTCAGCACCTTTACAGTACAAGAGAGCAGAAGTTTGGGGGGAAAAAAAGAATGAAAAATGCCAACAACAAGAATCATAGAATCATAGAATCATAGAATCACTAAGGTTGGAAAAGACCTAAAAGATCACCCAGTCCAACCGTTCACCTATTCCCAATAGCTCCTACTAAACCATGTCCCTCAACGCAACATCCAGTCTTTCCTTGAACACCCCCAGGGTCGGTGATTCCACCACCTCCCTGGGCAGTCCATTCCAGTGCCTGACCACCCTTTCTGAAAAGTAATACTTCCTCATGTCCAGCCTGAATTTCCCCTGGCGCAGCTTGAAACCATTCCCCCTGGTCCTATCACTAATGACACGAGAGAAGAGGCCGACCCCCAGCTCACTACAACCTCCCTTCAGGAAGTTATAGAGAGCAATAAGGTCTCCCCTGAGCCTCCTCTTCTCCAGGCTGAACATTCCCAGCTCCTTCAGCCTCTCCTCATATGGCCTGTGTTCCAGACCCCTCACCAGCTTCGTTGCCCTTCTTTGAACACGTTCCAGGGCCTCAATATCTTTCTTGCAGTGAGGGGCCCAAAACTGGACACAGTACTCGAGGTGCGGCCAAAAAAAGAGCTACATACTTCCAGCTGTCTTCAAAATAGTACCTAGAATTGGCAGCAAGACAAGCCCAATACCTTAAGAAAACAGGAATGGCATGTTTTCTATTGCTATGATGTGCTAAATGAGATGGCTAAGGCTGCTCTGACAGAACTGCTTAGGGATCAGAGCATATTTGCTGTACAGAATTGTTTAGGAAAGCTTGTATTTCTATCATTAGTTCATACAATCATAGAAGAATGCTTTTGTACTGCATGCAGTGCCAATCAAAGTTTGAACTCTTCACATTAAGACTGAAACAATTCTAGAGAAATGAAACTATAAATTAGTCTGGATTTTGCCAGTTTTGAGTAAAGAATTACCAGCATTATATGCTAATCTTCATTTCACAAAACAGTGCATCATATTCAGAAACTGGCATCTGGTATCCCACTTTTCTTGAGTTATTTCTATGGTGTTTTGAAATGTGTTCTAGGTTCTTAAAAATGAGATGTTAACACAGTTAAAAATAAATGCTGAAATAGCAGAATTAACATGCCAATATTATAACTGCTCTAGCACAAAGTACGTGAAAATGTACTTTACAACTCCTGCTTAAAAGCGTTCTAAGAGCAAAGAAATCAGAAACAGTCATGGCAAGAAGTGATCCTTATGAACAACAAAAAGCCAGTATAAAAACTACTTAAAGGAAGAAAGCTTAAAAACAGAGGAAACAAACAACAACAACAAAAAAAAGGCATCAACTAAAAAGTAGAGCTGCATTTAGGAGGTGTTGAAGAACCACGTGGATGTGGCACTGAGGGACGTGGTCAGTGGGCATGGTGATGGTGGGAGTGGGTTGGTGGTTGGACTAGATGGTCTTAGTGGTCTTTTCCATCCTTAATGGTTCTATGATTTAGTCATCCTACGAGCTCTACATAAAGAAATAAACAGCATCTCTCTATACAAGAGATAAACAAACAGAATAGACAGAATGAGTGTTTGAAACCATTCTACGATGCCCTCAAGCTCTGAAGGAAACAGACTCACACTGCTGATCACTGAAGATTAGCAGTATCCCATACACCACGCTACAAAGAGAGAAAGACAGCGTAATCTTCTTGGCAAGGATCACTACTGGAAGGAAGAAACCTTCCAACTCCACCAAGAACAGCTATCCAATCTAATTTCAAAGGATCACATAAAATGCTCTCAATTACTACGCAATCTTTCTTTAACATCAGCAGAACCTCCAATCTCAAAAGCCTACTCAGTTACATCACGTAACAAGCAACAAATCAGAGGGCAAGAAGTTCTGTAACAGGTTCAGCAGGCAGCCCCATAATCCCCATACAGCATTCTCCTCGCTGGGAAGTTCTAAGGCACCACTCGGAGCAGGAAGGGTCGCAGCCACAGACAGCTCTAGGATGAGAGAAAACACACGGGAGAAAAGCCCTCAAGAAAGGGATGACCACGTGGCTACAAAGAGCCACAGCGCTCCAAGAGACCACGCGACTCCCCCGGGCTTCGGCCACGCTCCCACACGCCGACACGCAGCTCTCGGAGAGAGGAGGGCTGGCCGAGCGGGAAGCAGCAGCGAGCCCGCAGATCCACCCGCCCGCAGGCGTGCAGTTCCTCGCGGCGGTGCGCCCGGGAGGGCCGCGGTGCTCACCCAGCAGCAGGACGCTCTTCCCCGAGGGCAGCTTGGAGCGGGAGCGCGTGGACACCTCGCTGAGGATGCAGGACCTGCGGCGGAGAGAGGCGCGGCTGAGCCGGGGCTGCGGGGCCGCCGCCCAGCGCCCCCCTTCTCTTCTCCTCGCTTCCCTTCCTTCCCGCCCGCAGCGCGGCCCCCGCCTCCCCACCCTCGGGGCCGGCAGCCACCGCCCGGCCGGCCGTGTCGGCCCGCAGCCCGGCGGCGGGGCGGGGCGGGCGATTACCAGAGGTTCTGCCCGTCGTCCTCCTCGCCGCCCGCCCGCAGCTCCGCGCCGGCGTTGTTCGCGGCGCCGGATGCCGAGGAGGAACCGAAGGAACCGGCTCTCCCCACCGCCGCCATCTTCGCCGCCTCCTCCCTTCCCCGCCCCGCCGCCTCCCCGAAACGCGGAGCGGGCGGCGGCGCGGCGGCGGTTGACAGGAACCCGGATGTGGGGAGCCGGGGGCGGAGCGGAGGGAGGCGCGCCGCGCCCCGCTGAGGCCGAGCGGGCGTCCCCGAGCCGGGCGCCGGCGGGGAGCGGCCCGAGGGCCGAGAGGGGCGTGGGGAGCGTGTCCTGCGTGTCCTGCGGGCGCAGATCTGCGGCTGGGAGAGGGAGCCGCGTTCCGCTGCCCGCCCGCTCTCACGGGGATCGGTGTTGCCGGCTGGTAAACGCGCAACGGTGGTTGCGAATGTGCTAAAGCCTATTCAGCGTGATGGGAGCCCTCCTTCCCTCAGCCATTCCCACTTCGAGGCGGCTTTCCCTGTCTCCTTCTGCAGTCGTGGAGGGTTCAGCTGCGTGCCTTTGCACGAGATGGGAGAGGTGTGCAGTCCGAACTCCCGGAGGACTCTCGTACCAACAGGTGGGCACCTGACGCCTCTGGTGATGCTGCGTATCCAATGCCTTCACCAGAAGCCGTCCCTCCCTCCTCTCCGCTTCGTCGCTCTCTCAGGCAGTGCGGAGAATCACAGAATCACAAGGAAGTGCTTGGTCATCGCGCTGTCCTAGCTTAGTCTGGGGGATAAAACAGCGAGGTTGAAGCCTGTATGTTAGAATTGAGCCTTCACCAGCTATGCAGTGTGCTGGCACGCATGTTGCTAACAGGCAAGGCTGCTGTACGGTGAACATTACTCAGCTGCGCTTGTGATGGAGGAGGAAGTTCAGAAAAGCCTGTAGTGAAGATGGAGCAACCATAGAAAAGAATGAAAATCTATAAAACGTTATTTCCTTTCCCCCTCTGTAAGGTAATCTTCTGTCTGGCAGACAGTCATGGGGATGTATGGGAACTGCTGTTCCATGCAGCCTGTACCCAACGGGCACTGTAAACAGGGGCTGCTGGTAATGGAATGGCACCCAGCAAATGTGCAGGCCTCCTTTCCTGCTGCCTTACCTAACCTGTAGTGATTTAGTCAAGCACATTAAATAGAAGGGCTTTCCACACTGCGAAACTGTAAAATTAAACTTACACATTTCAAATGTGCTTTCTTAAAATATTGTGCTGTCAATATATCCACTACAAAACTACTGTACTGTTCTGGTACCTAGGCACCATTATGCTTGCAGGGGTAGATCTGTTGTATGAGGTGTACAACAGTAATGAAGAATTAGGTCCCTCAGTTATGATGACAAATAACTTCATCTGTGCTGTTGATTGTTAGCAACAATTCTAACTTGAAAAAGGGGTGTCCATGGTTTAAGGACCTCTCTGAGGTACCCTGAGGCAGCCAGTCCTGGAGCAACCAGTCATGCTGGCAGCAGGCAAAGGCACTTCCTGGGTGCAGAGGTTGTTGACTGCAGGAGTGGAGTGTTGGCTTCCCCAGTGTTCTGAGCCTTCCCTGTCTCTGACAGGCCTGGATCATTCTGTATTCATCTGCAGGGCTCCTTGTTGGTTGTCAGTCTTCACCTAAAAATTTTTGTCTGAATTAACATTGCATGAAATCCAAGAAGTAATAGTCCAGCTTCTCTGCCTACATGTATTGTCAGTGGCCAAATACTGTAAAATTGGTTGCAAATCTAGAAGGCATTTTGTTCCTGTGGCCTATGGAAATGAATTATTATAGTTCAATTACATTTAAAAGATCCATTTTAGATTGTTGGAGAGATTTTACCTTTAAGGCAAAGCTGTTCTTCTCAGTATTGTTGACCTTGTTGCTGAAACCAAAATCAAAAAGGTCGCAGTGCTCTATACGTGCTGTGGTTCACTGTGCAGAAAGCATCTCTCTGAAGAGGCAGCAGTGGAAAAGCTGAGTAAGTAGAATTTCCGCAAGGTATTTTGTTGCCTTTGGCTACAGTTTATTAAAAGCTACAAAGCTATACTTTGAAAAGAAAGACAAGTGCGATTTGTCGTTATTTGTTGATGTGAATTTGTACTCAGGTAATATTCAGAGAGTGCTCATGAAAACATTAATGATTTTTGAAAGTGATTTTTTTTGGTAGTTTTAGCTGCAGTTCATCTGAAGTGAATCTTGAAAGTGAATCGCTGATTATTTGCTTGTTTACAATGCTCTGTTTTTCTTTCAGGAAACAAAAAATATTGTTTGACTGGGCTGAATAACTGACAGTAGTGTGAATTGTGAAGGGACGACATCAACACAGATTGAATATTCAGGCTGGATGCTGACATTTCTTAAAGTATGCATAATAGTTGTGAAGAACAAGCACGTCTCCAGAGGCTTGCTGGGATGAATCTGTAAGAACTGTTACACTATAACCAGGTAATGTCTTACCTATTCCTGTTTTTCTTTCGACCAAGTGCAGGTTGCATTATCCATTCTCTGATGTTTTTTGTTGGTTGTTGATAGCTGCTTCTGCAGAGATGTGCAGCAATGTGAGCACTGAATTCTGCATTTATTTACTACATATTCATTGCAAGTTTTTAAATATGTGCAGGGCTAAATGTAATTTTACAAAGCAGAGTATTACGGTCTCCTACAAAGGAGACAAAGGAGTTTCCTTTCACAGAGACAGTTTTATTTCTTTAATCTGAAGTGGTTAGCTTCCTGCAGCTAATGTAGCAGAGCATCTTCAATATATGTTTAAGTACACCCCTAAATTTACTCTGAACCAATAGAATTTAAGGTGTGGTATACTTGTCTGATTGGCAAATCATAGAATGGCTTGGGTTGGAAGACACCTTTCAAGATCATTGAGCTCCAACCCCCTGCCATGGGCAGGGCTGCCACCCAACCAGATCAGGCTGCCCAGGGCCCCATCCAACCTGGCCTTGAGCACCTCCAGGGGTGGGGCACCACAGCTTCTCTGGAGTGCTGTGCCAGTGCCTCACTGCTCTCTGAATAAAGAATTTCTGCCAAACATCTAATCTAAATCTTCCCTCTTTTAGTTTAAAGCCATTCTCCCTTGTTCTATCACTAGCAGAACATGTGAAAAATCAGTCCCTCTTATATTTATAAGCTCCCTTCAAGTACTGGAAGGACACAGTGCTATCTCCCCAAGGCCTTCTCTTCTCCAGCCTGGACAAGCCCAGCTCCCTCAACCTTTCTTCATAGGAAAGGTACTCCAGACCTTAATATCCACTGTGTGTGTGCAGAAGGCTAGTGTGCAGGGTCTAAAGGAAAGGAGCTGGATGGCAGGTATGTCGCCCTCAGGGCATGCTCAGCTCTCTGAGGGACATGTGGTATGAGCATGTTTGTTCCTTTGGTTTGAGCAGGATTGTTCCTTCAAGGAAAGAAATATCTCAGTCATATTTTATTCTGGATAAAGACTATTGCACATAAATATATATAATTTCTCAGCCTGGTTTAGAGATGGTCAGCAGCAGCACTTCCTTCTGTATCACTCACAGTTCTGCTCTACCTTCAACTGGCCCTTTACCCAGAGCAGCTGGGCGACTGCTTCTCAAGTAGGTGGTTTGCTTTATGCTGGCTGCTTGATTCTCAGGCAGCATGGCTGCAGGTGAGTTCCTTCCTTCCATAAAGCAAGGAAGTATATTTCTGAGTGATGTCATAGCTAGATTGTGCATGTTGTCTTTAGGTATCTCTGAAGACGTTTGTATTTGCTCTATCTTGAGTGGGAATAAGGTAAGATACGTTCCATTTACTGCAGAATAAGAATGTTCATAGAGACAGTAACCTCACAATAGCTAAAAGTGTAAACTGTACTCTGACTACCTTGCAATAATGAATTCAGACATACTTTTCTAAGTAAAGGCTGCCAGTTGTCATCCCATTGCTCCATTGAGTGCTCTGAGAGTCTTTCACCGTCAGGACTCGGTGCCTGTTCAGTCTTCAGCCTCTGTCTGGTTCCAGCCCTTAGCTGGGATTTCCACAACCGCTCCACGCTGGAAAATCCTTAGCCCTCCTTAGGAGATAATGGGCTCCATTTTAGCTGCCATCAGAGCAAGCATTCCACACCACTTACCTTGGAAAGAAATATTCCAGTTATGTGAGCATTGTATTAAACACTCCGTTTATGTTTTCATCATCTCACTGGCTTAATGACCTCAGACCTAGTACCATTATATCCTACCTCTTTTCAGGAAGCTCTATTTTGTTACTTTCTCCAAGGCAGCTCTATTTTCAGTTTGATATGCCTTCAAAAGCAAAAATTTTGGAATGTATTTCTTTTATTTATGCAAACTTCTGCAATTCCTTCCATTTTTCCCTTTAAAAGCCTAGTCACTGGAGGTCTACAGAGCTCAGAAATATCCATCCACCTATGTTCCTGGGTGATGGGCTGCTATTAAAGCTGAGCAGTGTGTTCTGTGTTGGAGGAAGATACTGTTTTCTGTACTTCTCTTTCTGTGAATCGTGAATGATATCTTCAGTGAAGATGATGTGTCCTTTTCAATAGAACTGCCTGTGAAAGTCCTCATCCTCTGAAATGCATAAAAGGATTACTTTGGTTAATATGAGCACATGGACTGTAATCTGATAACCAACAGAAAAATAGGGCTCAGATAGAAAATAAAAATACTCCATATGGGGAAGAAAATAATACTTGTCTTAGAATTGCCTCACAGTTCTAAGGATTTTTTTTAAAGTTTTTAGTATGATGTGAGGAGTAGCAGTAATAGTTCTCACTTGAAAGCAAAACCCCTCTCCCCCCCCCCCCCAAAAAAAAGAATATTTTCAGTAAGCAGAACTATATTTCCAATTCTTCAGAGTGGAAGGAGGCTGGGGGTTTATTTAAATCCTGAATAAATGTATTAGGTTGTATTGAGGGATGCTATGTCTAAACAGATTAGCAGAATTACACTGAGACTACCAAGAAGATGTATCATCCAGGCACATTTTGATATATATGGTAACACAAAGGAAGAGGGAAAAAAACCGACCACGAATGGAAAAAATCCTGTCTCAGTGGGAGGCGTTTGTAGCCATCTCTGAGAGGAACAGAATGATGGGACAGAGCCATGTGATGGCCCTCTGCATGGCTGGCTAAAAATAAGCAGTGTGCACACTTCATATGCATCTCTCCCTGTAGCGGGTGGGAGGGCTGGAAAATCTACACAGGAGCAGATGCTCCACCCTTGTGCATTTCACAGCACCTGCCAGCTTCTTCTCCCTGCCCTTCTCTGAGGGAAGCTACACTTGAGAGGAAGGCTGTGTTTGGTTCTTAACCCCTGTATGATGGCAGCAAATCTGGGGGCGGAGCTGAGAATTAGTGGATCTTCTAAAATGATGTTATTTATCAGCATTTAATTGTTTTTAAGGGTAATTGATTCAGGCTTTAATGTCAAACATTGCATTCTCAAAAAAACAACACAGCCTCAAACAAGAATATTCTGCGGATTTATTCACGCAGTAAAATAAGACATCTGGTATCGTGTGGCTTATTAAAGTAATTTCTCACATTTTCTCAAGAATCTTGCCAAGATGGAGAAAACCTTCCTTCCTTTCACCCCCACCACTATTTCCCCCCTTTCTTTCCTTTTCCTTCCTCTGGTCAAAGAGTATCTACTGATAGTTGTCCCACTGAATGTTGCTGAGTTTGGTTAATTTTTTTCCCCCACTTGTTTGCAAACAATGTCATTTGCCTATGAGGTGATGAACTGCAGTGAAAACTTGCTGACCCATCACTGTAGGAATACAGTAGAAGTATTTTAGCTACATGCTCTGAAGCAAATATTTTGCCTTTGAACAAACATTTGAAATGCAAGTCAGGAACATTAGGGGTTTATGCATTGGTGGGTGGATTCAGTGACCTTGAGATATGTTGTGAGGTTGATTCTTCTCCTGAGCTAAATCAAGCGAAACCCCTCTGATGGTAGACATATTGTAGCAATGCAAAATAAGCATGAAAGTAGGACTTTCTGCAGGCTGTTTCCTCTTACTCAGTCACTTCTTCAATGTGTGAGGGACACAGACGGCAGGTGCAGTGCCAGTAGGACATCTGTCATGACAGTAGAAAGGGAAGCAGGGAAGGATCGCTCTGGGCATTTGCTCTGCCCAGCAAATGCAGATCTCTGGGTACGTGGACTTATTCCAGGTATGCATTATAGATTTCCAAAGTATATTAATTGTATGATTAATTAATTTATATTAATTAATTATATATATTAAAGGCTATAAGTTGTAGCCATAATAAACATTTTTAAATAAAATTTAGAAATACACATTTTGTAGGCTATGTAGTGGTGAATACATGTAGTCTGCCTGTGGGACATCAATAATTTTTTAACTTGCTTCCATAGTAACAATCATTAATATACAGTCTTGTTATGTGGTTATATTCAAGAACTAAAATGAAATTTATGCAGAAGGTCACCATTTTTTAAAATTCTCTTCTCCATTTTAATTTTTTCAGTATATCCTTTCTTCAAATCCATTCTGTCTTTCATAACCTTTTCTTCTCATCATTCTTATCCGTCTATAAAACACGTGGAAGTCCCTAATTTTCTCATCCACAAAGTCACTGAGCTGGTGACATCCTGGATTTCTCATACCATCTTTGCATTGTGATAAGGTTCTTCCTGTTTCTCTGTGTTTTGGAGCCCTTTTCTGCCCTCAAATCCTCTTAACATTTGTGCAGATTGCCATTGTGCTGCTCTTCCCTTCATGCTTGTGTCGGATGGAGTCTACTGTCCAAGAAATTGCTCTCATTCCCACTCTGAGACCACTGTCCTTCCTAATTTTGAAGGAATCCTTAACTAATAAGAAAGGAAAGCACTCATTCAGATGAGTGCTAGGCTTCCCAGAGCCTCTGTGCAGTACCTGTTAGTGAGAATGACTCACAGTAACAAATCTGCATTGTGGAACAGAGCCAGAGACAGAAAGATGTCCTGGCTAGCATGGCAAAGTGGACTGTATGGGGAAAGATAGACTGTTTTGTGGTGGTGGTGGTGATGTTTTTTTCAAATAACATTTAGAAAAGATAGAACCGTTGTCAGGTGGTGAGCCAGTCTTCATTTCCCATTGCTTTAATTGCATTTCTTCTCTCATTTGACATCTCTTAGGAATGATGTGATGATGATAACACTGTCTGCCATTGCTATACTAAGGTGTTTCTTCCAAAATGATAAGAAGTGATGTCATTCCCATAATAAAATCGTCACTGAGCTTTAGAATTGTTTTGGTGACTCAGAGCAAAGCATTCCAGCAAAGCTGTCAGCTCATACTCAGCAAAGACAATCTTTTCAGTTCATGTGCCAGAGATTAATATAGAAACATGAAGAATTTGAAATATACGAATAAATCAGGATCTGTTCTGTGGAAATTCTGCATTCCAGAGGGACAAATCAGAATAGGGGCAGTGAGGAGGAAGGCAGTGTGATGATCCACAGGACTGGAGAAGTGTGGCACAGGGTGAGGAGTGTAGATATGCCACACGCTGAAATATGGTACAGAAATGATTGAGCTAACTGCCACTGAGCTGCTCCAAAAGTGAATCAGTACAGTGACGATAGCTTGGTGTTGAATGTTGAGGAAAACTGGCTGCCTTGGTGACAGGGCTTATCAGCTTGAGAGGAACGCTGCCTAGTCCCAGGAGCATGCTGGCAGGCTGTCCCAGTCTTCTTGGACTTCTTCACATTGTCTACAGTGCTGTAAAACAGGTGTGCCATAATAGAGTTCAACTTGATCAGCCAGGCAGAATGGATATTAACAGAATGAACGATTTCTTTCTTTCAATATAGCGGTAGTGAGATAAAAGCTCTGTTTAATCTAAGGAACAGTTCTGGTAAAAGATCATGAGTGATACAGTGACTAGGAATGCACTGAGCCTAGAAATCAGAAATAATTTTCTACAAGGGCAGGGGACTGCCATCTGACTGAGTAGCTATTAAAGGGGATTTGGTTCACTTCTGAAAAGGGCTAAGTGTTATGACTGCATGCATTAGAGTGCATCATCGCAGTGGTTCTGGAGTTCGTTCTGTCCCTATGTCCCTGAATTCCACAGTGCTGTTCAAGTGGCAGTCAACAATAAATTCAACCAGATGAAAAGTTGATCTAACCTAGTATCCTGTTTGAATAAGTGGATTCTTATTTTGTAAAATGAGTTAAAATTGTTAGGAGGCCATTGTGCTTGCAGTGATTTTTTTCCATCATGTTCTAGCACTGAAGTCAAGAGTTTCTTGATTCACGTGTGGTTTGTCCTTCACAGTATCTAATGAAAATGAGCTCAGTTTATTATTACAACCAAATATTCATGCCTTCCAATGTTTTTACTGTGAAAGCTAGAGAATAATTGTTCCCAGCTCACCTTTTCCAGGAAATCCATGGTATAATACATCTTTGTTACGTTCCTTCTGAGATATTTTTCTAATTCTACGATAGCTTTTGTGATAATGGAAGGGCCCAAACTGCATATATTATTTATAACGAGGCTGTAGCCTCTTCTTTTTAATAATTCCTAAATTGCTGTTTGCCTTTTTAAGCACTGAAACATTTCTGGGTTTCTTTTCTGGTGATGCTGACTAACACCACATGTATATGCATATAACTGTGTTTTCCCCTCCTCCCTTCTTGTGTTATAGTTATTGACACTGAATGGCCTCTGGCATTTTATCACCATTCAGTATTGAACCATCCTCTGAAATGTTTCACAGCCAGCTTTAGGTTTCCTCAGCCTGAAAATTTTGTGTCATCTGAATTGGTCTTTTTTTTATCTGTCTACTTTTAATTTATGAATGCATTTAAGAGCCCACACCTCTCACAGCGTCAGTGAATCTTGATGCTTTCCTAATGTGAAAATTTCTCTGTGAAGAAAGAAGTACAAGCAATTTAAAATCTGACCTATTACAATTGGTCTCTTCCTTTTTTAGTTCTTCTCAAAATAATTTTTTGCTGTTTTAGTTTCTTTTCTTATTTATTGCATAAGTAGATGCCTTTTAAATTCCTTTTCAGGGTGTAGTTCTGCTTTTCAAAGGACACACAGGGTAATGGGAAAAGAAGACAACAGAAATTCACTAGTATTTGATGATTTAATTATCATATGTTGAGTTTAATGTCTCTAATTAACATTTTTATTTTCATCTCAGTATGAGATTCTGGCACATACAGACAGTTGAGAGTGATTGTCAGGCACGAGTATATAAAAAACTTAATTTATTTGAATGCTGGCATGTAAAGTTCTCTTTGGTTGTCTGGCTACAATCTCCTATTGGCTTAATCCAGTATGCTTACTTATTAAGCTATGAATACCTGCAAATCCTTTAAAGGATTAACTGCATCTGGATGCTAAGCTTTCAAGGCAGTTAAAAATAACTTCAAACTGATGCTACTGACACACTAAAAATTGGACCTACTCTACACTTTACGCTGTGTTTGCTGCTGCTTTGCCAGATGAAATACTGTCTGGAGCTGCTTATAACTTCTAGGGAGCTTTGAGTTGACCAAGTACTCTTGAAACCCTCTCTGCAACTAGCAGTTGCTTTCTGTTACAGCCTGCAGAGAAGCTGTATTTTCTTGCCTCATGAAAAATGCCAGTGGGCAAGGACATACAAGGCAAAAAAAGAAATTCGGTTTTATACCCATGCATGAAACAAAGGTGCCCTGCTCTGTAGGAAAGGCCAGGACTTGCTCAAGGTGATCTAACAAATTACTGCAGTGCAGTCTTTTGTCTATAATGTGACTTTTGCTAGTTGCTATCACTGCCCTCAGATCTGGACCTTTTTCATATTTGTAGTTACTGTCATATTCTAATGCAGTATGAGTGTATTCTGGATGCTGCTAGGTGTTAGGAATGGAGCTAAGCAGACAGAATCCACTAAAGTGGAAGACTTGCAAGGAATGCAGAGTTTCTCTTGGTACTCCAGAGAGTGCATGGCAAAGCGGTACGTTGCAGTGTGTACAGTCTGCCTCTATGTCCTGTTATTCCCATGGATCATCAGGGAGGAGGAGTTGGCCATCGCCTTCTTCACAAATCAGAAATGTTAAACTGTGAAATATATGACTATGGAAACTTTGAGACAAGGCTTTCCAGGAAAGTGTTAGAAGAAAGCAATGTTTGTGCCAGTTCTGTTTCCCTGGGTAGCTGCTTGAGGCCTAGTTTCAGGTCATCAGATATCCTTTTCTTCATCCCCTGGAACCACTGTGAAACAACAGAGACACATAAGCCAAACAGCTCCTCAACTTGACTTGGTATGTATACACCAACAAAATAAAAGGCTGCTTTTCACAGAAGGTGAGATTTCTCTATTTCAAAAATGTTGAACTCAAACTGTTAAAAGTTTTAACTCAGATAGGAGTGGAAGCACCTTTAGTTGCCAAAATGAAATAAGACATGCTCATCTGTGGTGAGAGATAGAACTTGCTCTTGAAAAAATTGCCAGCCTGCTATCTGCTTAAGTTTAAGCATTCCTACCAAAGAGAGAGTGAGTCACGTTCTTAAACCAAGACACTTTCTCCATTGTGCTAACATTAGATCCCTAAGATCTCTTGCCATTACAGTATGGCTCACATCATTGTCTTTTGTCACATATTTTCCCTCTGATGTCTTGTACTGCTACAAGGATCTAGCTCAGACTCAATAAGCAGTATAAACCCATAAAAATTAGTATATGTTTCTTCTTGTCTAAAATACTTCTGGAGACTCAATAAAGTTTGTATTGAGGCAACTTCACACTAAACTGAGTCAGATCATATTCTTTCAACTCCTTCTAGCAGAGTGATATCAACAAAGCTTGGGAGAGTGATAATGAGAATGAGAAGTAATGGTTTCAAGTTGCACCAGAGGAGGTTCAGGTTGGATATGAGGAAGAATTTCTTCTGAGAAAGAGCAGTGAGGCAGTGGCACAGGCTGCCCAGGGAGGTGGAGCAGTCACCAACTCTGGAGGTGTTGAAGAACCGTGTGGATGTGGCACTGAGGGACGTGGTCAGCAGGCATGGGGGGGTGGGTTGGCAGTTGGACTACGTGATCTGAGAGGGCTTTTCCAAACTTAATGAGTCTATGATAACATTTTTAGTCAATTTTTGCTGTCATTGTCTGCCAATGGCCTTTGCCTTCCTGCAGAAGTGCCATGGTAAGCAAATACTTTGCTTGTGGGATTTTGTCAGTGTCTCTTCAGAGTAGCTGCAGAATTGCTACAGTGCTCACTACTGCACTATACAGGCAACAGCTGTCAACAACTGAGCTATCAGGTAGATTGTGTGGTTCTACCTATTTCGATGCCAGTTTTTCTAATTAGGTTTTTGTTCCTTAATACGTATTTTTATTTGAACTTGATTAAATTTTACTCAGTGTGGAGCGAGAAAATTGACTTTTATAGAATGCACTTGCTAATATAATTATTTGGTACTGTAGTATGAATAGAAACACTCATTTCCATGGTTTAAATAAGAAACGCTGTGGAACCCAAGCCTGTCAGACTTCCATCAGAAGCTTACTGGTTCCCTGCCAACTTCCTGCCCATCTGCCTGGCAGGCTGTCTGTCCTCCCAAACACTGCAGCTGCCTCCATGCCAGGGACAGCAGCACTGCCAGGCTGCGGCTGCGTGGCAGGAGGCCAGAGGGACTGCCTCCCACCCAGAGTACCACCCAAAGGGCCCCCAAAGGATGATGTGATGTGCTGTTCTGCACACACAGCCTCCAGGCACGCTGCTGGGCCAAGGAGCTTTCAAATCTGGAAATGTCTTACCTTGTGCCAGCTTCTAGTAGTTTTCTGAGAAATTCTTTTATCAGCGGACATCCCTTTCTCAGTCAGGATGATTTTTGTATTTGAAAGAACAGGATAATTTAATAGTACAGCACAGTGCTAGGGAAATTGGGGCTGTACCTCTTCATGCTTGTATAAAAGCACTAACCATTGCTACACCAGGATTGTAATAAAATGACACAGAACAGTTTTGCTTTCTTTTTTTTCTATTTTTCCTTTAATGGCTTGCTACATTGAAGTGTTAGAAAGTATGCCTTTCTTAAAAGAGCTTGCTCCACAAGTAGATTAATTCCATAGTAGTAGGGCTGGTTGGAGAAGAACTTTCTTCTGCTCCAGATAATATGTGTAGAGTGCTACCAGATGCCATATAAATATAAAAGCCTCTCCATTGTATTGAATCTAAACAATGATATTGAAAGAGACACAAAATTAATGTTGCAAAGCAAGTGTGATAAAGAAAATATTTTTAAAGATCGTTGTCTGGAGGCGATAAATATTTTATAATTACCCTCAAAGAAATGTAATAAAGAATTTTGATTAACATAATATACTAGACCATAAGATAAGTGATGCTTCATATAATTAATCTGTGAAGTAGAAATAATGATACTCCAGTTTGGTAATAATTTACTTCTTGGCTTGTCCTTAGAGTTAGCATATCTCCTTTCCTGAAGTTAGTCATCAGGTAGAATAATGGGTTTGGGATGTAGGTGAATAATCTTTTTGCTTTTACAATGTTATCCACATTAAAGAGCTGAAGAATCAAAGCCTGCCTTCACAGGCTGGGCCAATGGCTAATCCTATATAAGCAATACAGTATGAAGGTTGGAAGCACTGTAATTTGAAAAAGATATTATTAGCCCTTCTGTTTCTCAGCTAATGTAATATGGTGGATTGGAGAGGGCTGACCTTGTTATGCACTTAGCAGATGCTTTCAAACCAAATTCAATTGATTTGTATCTGTGCTATGCCAGCCTTATGTGTATTGGAAACATTGGAGCTATGCTAATAACAAAATCAGAACAAAGTAAAGATAAATCATGCTAGCTGATTCTTACTGAATGAACAAGCTGCTTCTTATCGATCTAGTTCATTTTGCACTCATCAGTATCAAAATGTTGCTAATATGTTTCTCACAAACCTACATGCCTCTAACATTTACAGACTAAAAGTAGTTGTATGGTTGCTCTCTGCCTGCAGACTAAATAATGTAGCAGATTATCATGACAGTTGTATTTTCAGCTACACGCCGGCATAGCTCCAACTGCATAGCTGTTGACTTTGCAAAGATTGAGATACAAACTTAAAGTTAAGCATGGGCGTAAGTGCTTCTTTAGTTTGTCTCTCTCTCTTCTTGCTCTTGATATCATGTACGTACCCATATGTATTTATCCATTCTCAAAGGCAACGTATACAACCTCTCACTAGCCAAAATGTCTATAATCAGATGGACTGCATTTCAGAATAAATACTTCCTAGTGAATCTTCCCCCAGTTTCATGATGTTTGTGATAGATATAAATGAGGTCCTCTTTGTCTGGGCTTTTGTTTTCAGTCCTGCGTGTTTATTGCAGTTATGGATGCCTGCTTTTCATTATGCTTTAAGAAGTTTACAGTAAATATTGCTAGGTGTAATAAAGGTTTTTAAAGTGAATTACATAAGAGCTGTTTTATAGCCTGAGACTAAGTGTCATCTCCTATACAAAGCATAAATGTTGTTGCACAAAGAAAGAAATACTAAAATTATGACTGTAGGCTGTGACTTTAATAAACAGTATAGGTTTGCTTCATACTTAATAAATTAAGAGAAATTACTGAAAGTATAATGTCATATTCCTGTGATATATTTGTCTTCTGCAAAATAGCATTAATTGACAGTAATACTTATTTGGGCATTCATGCCTGACCAAATGAACAAGTGTGTTATTAGGCTGTCTAGAGAGTCATGGATGTATTCATAAATGCTCTAATTATCTTGACAAATCAGAGAACTAATTGGAAATATTAGGAAGGATTAGAATAAAATACAAATTTTAATCATATTTCCTAATTTTTTTTTCCTAAGAAGGCTTGTGGCATGTCCATATGTCTCTTCTGTACGCCTTTATTTTTGTATCTGTACACTTCTAGTATTCACTAGATGTACTGTGGTTCCTCCTGACGTATTGTGTCCTGTAAGGCGAGGGACAACAGAATCAAGAAATAAACATCTGACCATGTCACAAATCCAATTAGCTCTGACAAGGCCAGTAAAGTCAAGTCAGTAAGAAGTCTGGAAGCAGCTTTGTATTTCAGATTGTACTGGAGATGGTAGGACACCAGCTGGACAGAGCAAAACCACTCCAGGCACCTGAATTTTCTGCATCCAAGAGGACCAACTTATAGCCTGGCGAGATCACAAGCACTGTAGCATTTTCAAGTGTCAGATCTCATCTCTTCAGTGTTTCTAAGTAGCATTCCCCTCACTGAATATAAAATGTGTGCTAATGTCATTGCAAGGCAATGCAGTGAAGCAGAAACCATAGCAAACATCACACAGCCTCTCCTTGCTGCCACCACATGTCTGGCAGTACCCTCGTTTTGGTGCAGCAATCTTCCGGCAGAAATTCTGGTGAAATTCTGGCAACTGTCTAATCCCAGAGTCTATGCACGTTAAATGCAGCTTTCCTTATTCTAGCTGTTGTAATTTTGTCACATTTAGTGAAACTGAGCCACTGATCCGCTGTAGTCATTCCTGGCTGAGATTTAAAAACATCAGTGAATTTTTCATCTTGACTGTAGCAGTGTCAGTCTGGTGATACTCCTTTGATGCTGGCCAGATTCCTTTGGATTTTATCTGAGACAAGAATCCATTCCCTGACTTCCTTCATTGTTTCTGCATAGAAGTAAACTACATAGAGCATTTAATTCCTTTATGTAAATCAGTTAATGCTGTATTACACTTGGAAGTTCTGCAGCTTTCTCACTCAAACCTAATTCATAGTCACGTAGCATGCTCAACTAAAATGCTCTTTTCCCATATACAATTGAGTAATGTAACAAATAATGAAGACCCATCAAGTATAATGAAACATTCACTATTATTACTGTTGACTGTTGATATTTGCAGCGCATCATAACCTAGTTTTGCAGTTGCCAGAATAGTCAAACATATGGTTCATCAGCAACAATACGGGCCCTAAAACTGTCACACAGAGCTACTTCAACTTTGGGATGTCAGAAGGGATCTTTCTTTTGGAAGCAGTGTGCTAACCAGGGTTAGCTCACATCTTGCAGCCACTCTGCAGCTGAGTTGCACTGGAAATTTCCCACCATTTTTCTTATATTTCTATTTGATTGAAATTTAAATTACATTCATTTCAGCAATTTTTTTTTCCAAAGGAAGATTTTTCAGACTTAAAATGGGATTTCTGGTCTGGAAATAAGAAACAATACAGCAACGCAGTGATTAGGTTATTATATTAGATTTGGAATAGGAAGCTGAAATTGTTTTCCCTGTGTCCTAATTCTGTGTTTCTTGCCCATAGGGTACATGTTTTGTATGCACTGCATCTTTTGAATGTTTTCCTCTGAGTTTTATTCCCGCATAGAGGCCAAAAAGAGTCAACACCTCCCATATTCTGCAGCACTGTAGTGCCTGATTCCTAATTCCTGGCTAATTATGCTGTTGGTCCCATCTTCCCTGACACTGAGAATTTAACATGGGGTGAAATGGGTACATTTGTTTTAGTGGTCAGGATTGTCTCAGAGGTCTCAAAAAAGAGCAAGGAAAAAAAATCATGCTCAAAATGGCTTCTACAGATAATTAAAAATCAAACATTTTGTCATGCTTTGACATTTTCCTAGTTGCATTGAAACCTGATCTTCTTGCTACAACTTTGGACACAAATAAAATTTAGCAAAAATAAAATTTAGTCTGGATACAGACTGTATGTGCAATGCAGGCATATGCTGACATACGACTTCCATATGTCAGTCCACAGAGATTCCCCAGCTCCTGAGACTGTTTTGTTCTTTAAATAGCTTTCCATCCTTTTAACATTTTGGACCATTTTTCCATTCTCATTATGTTCTTTCTTCCTTCCTTTAACGCCACATTCATTTGAAGTGACTTGGATTTGGCAGAAAGGACTGAGTGGAAGAAGGTAAAACAGTTTTCAGAGATTTCTACTATAGACAAATATATCTGGAACCCAAAAGACTGATGTGAACTGTTGAAATAAAATAAAACTTGCATTAATCTTAATAAGTAAATAAATAATTATATGGACTGAGACTTTAGTCCTGAATTTATTCAGGGTCCTATACAATATTTTACTTGGAAGCTAAATTTAATCCATTTTTGATTATTCATTGTTAATTAATTTACTCAGCAAGTTAAAATCTAATCTGAAAAATATAAAGCCTTTGTATTTAATAGCATATCATCAAATCCCAAAGTTTCATTTTGAACTGGAAGCAGCCTGAGCCTTACTGTCTTACAGAGAGTTTAATCAGAGGACCAGGGGAGCTGCCAACAGTGTGTTTCCTGTTGGTTTTCACGACAAAAAAATGGGTATCTTCATTCATGTGATGTGCAGATGTGCAGTAGGAAAGCACCGAGATGTGAGTTGCACAGAGACCTGCTATTTTAGGCAAAGAATGGATAAACAAACCTTGTATTGTCTCTTCAAAAGATAAATCCACCGAAGCAGTCCAAGATCCTTAGGAAAACTATGTGAATATGAAGTATACTCAGCCTTACATTCTTCAGTTTATAAAAGCTTTGGAAGATAAAAATACTTCACATTAACTTAAATCCCGGAAAACTTTAAAATAAAAGGAAGCACAATGAGAACATACACAAAGGATTACTGCACTATGTCAATGTACAAGAACTGTATTGAACCCATTCTTTGCTTTTTCAACAAATCATAGTGTTAATCAGCAAAATGCTTCGTTTGTACCTTTAAAGAGAAAAAGAACTGCCTGGAATGTCTCAGGAAAGAAACCATCACTTCCTGCTATCTGGAGAAATGCTGAGAATAATAACTATGAAAAACATGCAATTAGTAAGAATTTACATATCTTTTCTGATGTATAGATTTTTTTCTGCTTGGACACATAACAATTTCTCACCAAACACCAGCTTCCTAATGTTTGCAATACAAGGGCATTGAGTGTTGGGCTTCCTGCAGTCCGTATGTTAGCTTATGCTGGCATAGGATGAGTGCTTAAGGCTGGACTGAAGAGCCAATGTTTGCTCCAAGCCTCAGAGTCAACACAGAGCATATTTTCTTTCTACATCTTGAGGTCAAAGTGCTCTGTGATGTGGAAGGGCATAGAGCAGTGCTAGATGTGTTGGACCTAAACACATACGTCAAGCAGACATCTTACTGTGGTGAACAAATCAGTTTGGTTCAGAATCCTTCTGTTGAAATAAAGTCTCTTCTGTCAATTTGAGGCTTGAAGTGGACATCAAACTTTCACCAGCTCTAGGCTAGCCTTCTCTACAGGAAAGTGAAGAACCCAGAATGCAGGGTGATCTCTTCACAGTTTCCCTTCCTTGACCACATTGATTTTTAGAGAATTCTAACTGGATGCACAGATTTCTTCTGGATGACACCAGAAAGGGGAAAAGTTGTGGAATTCTATAAAAATATGTGTTCTTTATCACAGAAAAGTCAGAGAACGTAACACAGTTCAGCTGGTCCCAAGATTTAAATCCATTAATAGAAAAAGACTGTGAAGCTATCATGAAAGACAGGTGGAGAGAAAACATGTAACAGTACCATAAGCAAGCAGAATCAGAGCAGATATATATGAAGTAGAGGAGTTAGGTGATGCCACAGGGGAATTAATTACCGGGTGCTGTATGCTTTGAAGGAAAAAAAATGAGAACATCTTTTCAAAAGGGGAATCACGGAAGTGTATTGAAGCTGTGGTGGCACCAGCTCTCTAACTGCCTCCAATTCCATTGATCTGTTTCCCCATGGTATCCTGGCTCCCAGGAGCTCTGTACCCCCTGCTCCATCACAGCCCCAGCAATGGTGAAGCCCCATCTGCCTCAGCTCATCTCCCAGGCCCTTCATCCACATGGTAAATGTTGCTGGAAAGATGTCCTGCCTCTCCTTGTGTCTGTTGAAGAAGGTGTCGGAAGGCCTTGCTCGAGGTGTTTGTCTTGCACTGCTGCTGTGGCTGCAGGCTGAATCCACCATTCCTCCCTCACAGCACCACCATTGCAAGTTCCAGTGTCAGCAAGGAGCAGAAGCAGAAATAATACCCTGGTGTCTGTCACAGATAGCAGGAGTGAAAAAAGTTAGCTGGCTTCTACCTGCGAGAACATTGGAGCCTGGTGTGGAACAGACCTGCGTGAGGCAGATCCGAGCAGAACATGCTGCTTCCCAGCAGTCCCACAGCTGGGGATGTCTGGTGTGAGGACTTTGCCCCACGAAGTTCCAAAATGTGTAATGGTACTGGGCCAGTTCCCACCTGGCCTAAACCAACATGTGTGAGTGTGCCAGGGGTGTGAAGGACCTCAGCACAGCTTCTTACAGCCATCAAGCCTGCTCCTGTTGCTCCAAGTGAGTTGCTAAAGTAGACACAGCCCATCCTGGTTTGTTACATGCCTGCAGACAGAATAAAAATGGCAAGTCTGCAGTACACCATCATTTTCCAGGTAAATATATTCCATAGTACTCTGAAGGTGCAAATACTGTATTGAAAAAAGATATATTTTATTGGCTTTGATGGACAAATTCAGAAAAAGAGGATTACCAAGCTGAGACTAATAACTGCATTCAATGTACTTACATTTACACACTTTACATTTTAAATAAGAACTCCATCTGCAGGGGGAAATGCAGTCCTGGAACATGCTTTGTTTTATTGCATAGTGCCACCTAGGGGTTGGACGCCTCTAAGGTTTAGAGGGGCAAGAGATACGAAGTCCTATTAGTAGCAGGACAGGTGTTAACCCAATCACCTGTAATTTGGAACTTGGCAAGACAAATAAAATGCTGCCAAGATTTCTATACTGTTGTATATGGCCAAAGAACTGTAGTTTTTACAGTTCCCTTTGGAGCTGGCTCTACTCTTACCTTTCTTTGAAGCCTGGCAGTGATGGAGGATGTTGTAGATCCTGATTTTCTCCCCTGTGAGCCAGGTTTTGCTTGTATGTGATCAGCAGGGATGTTATCTGCTGCTGCAAGGCTGGGGACAGGATTGCAGTCTTACTGGTTTTGAGTATGCAAGGACTTAAAGAAAGCCTTGAATGAACTGTGATTATTTCTTTCCTGAAAAATGAAAACTCCAAAATGGGAGTTTTAAATATATATATATACATATAAAATATAATATATATATATTATATATATATCACATATATATAATATTATATATGTATATATCATATATATATCATAAATATATATATAATTATTTTTAACACACTTTTTATTCTCTCAAAGGACATTTGATCTTATTCTGTATCTTCTTCAGCAGGTGGCGTACCTGCCTTGCTGGAACCAGATGCATGTTCTACTGTCTGCTCACTTGCCGAGATCCTCAGGCAGAATAATGCAAACTGTACATCTGTGTACTCAAGAACTTCTCTCCCTCATCCTTGGAGGAAGGTACTGATGTTATTGCTATATTAATTTTTCAAGAAAAAATATCAACAACATTTTTGATCGCATGACTGTATGCTTGGACTGCACAAAGGGCAGGCCTCTTCATAAGATTTGATTAGTAATAAGAAGGAGGAAAAAAAAAATTATTCATGACAAGTTCCTGTTTTTAAATAATCCATACTGGAGGGAAAAAAAAAAAAAACCAACAAATGGGGGGGGGGGAGAGAGGGGGAAAGGGGGAAACTAGACAAGAAAGGGGATAAACATTTTCATTTTGGAAACATAAGCCACAGACGTGACAAACGATTGCTGTATGTATCCCTCGAGATGCTGTAAGTATCCTGCAGTACATTGACAGCATGAGGGATGAAGTAAACTACATGACTGTCCTCCTGATGTCATGATGGAGAAGAGATGCAAAGCTGGGTACCGGTGCTGCCATACTTCAGGCTGAATGAGCTCTGACAGGACTGTCAAAGCAAAAGTATAGCAGGGAGCAGTAAATTCACAGTGGTGCCTCTCTGTGTCAGTGCAAAACGCTCTGTAACTACCAGGCTGTTTTAGCACTGGCAAAAACACTGTACCCAATCTAAAGAGAGGCTGGAGCCTCTCTCCACATCAGACATTCCTGCTGTTGGTGTGGATTTGGGGCAGCTTTATGGCTTCGGTAAAAGACAGTCAGAATACAGTTATACTGGCAAGCAAAGTGCTTTTACTTTTATAGGCTCTATTGCTTATCAAACATACCAGCATAAATCATTAATAACACTAGTAAATACATACACACATTAGGAGGGCTGGCTGTTACAACTTTATTGGCAGATGTTCTTAACAAAAACATGGGCTGACAGCCTGGGCCAGCAGCTGTTTCTCACAAAAGAAATACAACAAATTCAGAGGCTTGAAATAAAGTATTTGTGTTTAAGGACTGTAGGATTTTCTCACATATATGCATATATGTCCAAAAGAAAGCCTGACAATCCAGGTAAACTGAAGAGGAACTGTAGGTGTTGTCATTAATAGAAGTCATTAAGCACAGGTTGGAGTATTCAGAATTATAAAAAGAAAATCACTGTACTCTTGAAATTCTTCAACTAGTGTTGTCAAAAATGTGTCATTTTACACAGGCTCATAAAAAGCTCTCATGGTTTGAAGGCATTCAGAGCCCCTGGAGTTGTATGCACGTTAAATTCTTTCTAACTCTATCCCTTTGTTAAACAAAGTATCACTTTTCCTTACAAACCTCCCTCTGCATTGTGTCAGAGAGTAGCATTAGGGAAAACAGAGCAGCTGGATGCCTGTGTCAGGAATAGAGCAGCTGGTGAGCTGGTGAGGCTGCACCTTGAATGCTGTGTTCAGTTTTGGGTCCCTCACTGCAAGAAGGACATCAAGGCCCTGGAGTGTGTCCAGAGATGGGCAACAAAGCTGTGAGGGATCTGGAGCACAAGTCTTATGGGGAGCAGCTGAGGGAGCTGGGATTGTTCAGTCTGGAGGAGGTTCAGGAGAGACCTGATCGCTCTTTACAGCTGCCTGAAAGGAGGCTGTGGTGAGGTGGGGGTCGGCCTCTGCTCCCAAGTAACAGCAATAGGATGAGTGGGAACGGCCTCAGGTTGTGGCATTGATGGATGTGGTCAGTGGGCATGGCAGGGATGGGCTGGCACTTGCACTAGCTGATCTTAGTGGTCTGTCCAATGTTAGTGATTCTGTGATTCTGGCAGGAAATTCTTCCACTAAACTGGTTCTGTTGTCCACTCCCCCAAGGATAAATTTCATCCTGAAATCCTTATTGAATGTTCAACAGGCACGTAAGAGGTGGTTTGCTTTAGACTGCCTGCTCTGTCTTAGCAAATGTTGACAGCTGGCAACAATGTCAAAATCATATATGGTAGAATCTAGTGATCAGAATTGGGTATATCTGCACTTATAGTTACGAGCAGTAAAGTGACTCAATGTAAATGAGGAAGGAGGGGAAGTCCTGGAGAACCAGACCCGGATACACAACACAAAAAAGTATTGCTATGTTAACAGACGGCAAAGTCCTAAAGGCAACATCTGACAGGAAGTGCAGTGTGATGGAACTGCGGTGTGATGGTGCCGCACGGGGAGCCCACTGACGGGAACTCACATTCTCAGAAGGGAACCGACGCCAACTGCCCTCGGCAGCCAGGCTCCTCAGGCCCTCTTCCAGGCTGCGGTCAGGACTGCTGAGCCTACAATGGTCCTAGCAAAGTCGAGCGGTTCGATACCGGCTTCTGAAGGGAAAATCCCCTTCCAGCGCGAGATCCCCGCCAGCCCGGCACTCCCAGGCGCCGGGTGAGCCCAGCAACATGGCAGCCCGGGGACGCGGCGAGGCGGCGAGGCGCATGCGCACGGCGCCCCTCCCGGGGGGGAGCGCGGCGGCGTCATGACGTCAGACGCGGTCCCCAGCAACGGCCGCACGTCGGCGGGCGCCGGCAACCCGGAAGCGGCGAGCGAATAGGGACGGAGCGGCGCGGAGGAGACTGGCGGAAAAGTAGTCCCGCAGGCGGCGCGGCACTCGGTGGAGGAGCGGGTGGCGCTCGGCGGAGCAGGAGAGGGCCTCGTCCCGCTTGGCGCGCTCGGATCGCACGGCGACGGCGGCAGAGATGGCGGCGGACAAGGCTGCGGGTGAGCGGGGAGAACGGCCGCGGGCCCGGGCGGAGGGATACGCTCTCGCGCTGGGGCGGTGAGTGCCGGCACGGAAGGCGAGGGGCGTGCTGCTGCCGCGTGTCCTTCCGCCGAGGAAGTAGCGCCCGGCGGGCGGGCGGCCGTGCGACCGGCTGAGCCCGCGGTCTGCCCGCCTCGGTCCCGTCCCCTTCGGCCTGGCCGGAAGGGGCGAGCGGCGGCTGCCGGAGCCGTGTGGGAGGCTCTTCTCCGTCCCAGAAGCGATTATCCCCTGCTTCGGGAAATAAAGTGCTCCGCAGATGTGTGCAGTGAAATGCTCAGTAGCACGGCTTGTGCGGGATGTACAGGGCCTGGGAACGAGAGGGCCTGGGGGCTGCGGCCCATGAAGGTGCAGCTAACAGGTGTGAGGAGAATAGCTGCGGCGCTCCGGGCATCAACCGGCCTGCGAGTGTGGGAGAGGTGCCAGCTGGTGCTGCAGCAGCAGGCCGGCGGGCAGGCCGTCTCCCTTCCCAGGCTGCAATCCTGTGCTCTCCCTGCCTTCCACTCCAACCGCTCTCCCACACATCCTGTTGTCCAGCACGCTGCAGCTGCTCTGGTGGGAACGGCTGCCTGCTTGCACACTGCAGAACAGAAAGCCTCCGTGATGTACATGGTGTTTCTCCTGGACTGTCCCTACGTTGCCAGCCATGGAAATAACGTTACGACCTGCTGCTTTTATTGCTAACTCATCTGCCTTCTCCAGATGAAATTCCAAGCTGGTTTTAAGGGGTTTCCTGGGTTGACCTGTTTGCCCCGCAGTCAAGAGAGCAGGAGTGCTTTCCTCCTCCCAGTTCAAGTGGGTGCTTCCAGCATCTGGCACCGGGCAGCTCTTAGGTAGCTGGTTGGTGAGATGTCTCAGTCATGAAGACCAGCTGAAGTCCTCCTTTAAGCACGAGTGTTAGGATTGCTGTATGTTAGAGGGACATTCAGCTCTTCAACAGGTTTCAAGCATATTTGGGCAAAGGGATTGAAGAGCAGCCAAAGTGATTTTGTTGCAGGAAGGAGCTGTGCTGTCAGCTATTTTAGCTGGACTTTGGGTTTGTTCTTAAGAGCTTCCAGTTCATATTTACAAATTCGCTGTCTCTGGTAATTTGTAGAGTAGATGCAACTCTTCAGTTTACATCCATAAAAGTGACTTTGTAGGAGAAAGAACAGCCCTGCATTGTTTAAAACAGTCCCAGGTTTCATTTTTGTCTTTAAACATATGGTATAGAGGCATAGTGAAGTCTGTAGACCTGCCTTGATGCTTCCCTACGAAATATGCCATGCAGGGTGTAAGTGGCATGTTTCCTAGACAGCTAACAGTCTCTTTCATTGATTGTTTGCTTAACTGAAGACATTACTTTGAGATTCACGAGCACCAAATTGCTTGTTTGATCTGCTTGCAGACAGAGGCAGTACCCAGTACTGTAGCTTTAGCTGGCCCTACACAAAGCTCAACCTGTGTATGTGGGCAGCTCCTGGCCAGGCTGAACATTAGAAATTTCCCGAGGTTTGGATTCTCACATCTCTGCATTGTTGTTCCTTGTGCTGGTGTAATCTTGAAGGCCCGGTGAGCAAGTAAAGCAGATAACTTATCTGTTAGCATGATAGTTGGAGGGAAAATGTATTTATTTCTTCACTGCTGTTAAAAAGGTCCTTGAAAGTCAGTGGGTTCTGTACCATAAATATTAAGGAGTCAGATCTATTATGTGTTTAGCATGAGGAGAGATGCTTCTTGTTCCTTTCCTTTCTCTCTGTGAGAAAACTGTGGCATGTCAAAGCTTTCTGAACTTTTTTGATGCTTGTTTTCTCTCTCATTATGGAAAAGGTTCCACTGCTGAATGCATTATGTGCAGTCAGATTTCATAGTAGGTGTGTGTAGTCCTGTAGCACCCTAAGGGTCCAGCCCTCCCGAGTGCTGGATTGCTGAGTTTTGTCCAAATCACAGCTGTTGCTGTGGTTGAGATTTAGCATCTCAACTTCACGGGCATCCTGATGCAGGATGAAAGCCTCAAGCAACAAATATAGTCTTGCTGAAATGTATGATTGCACAGGATGGTGGTTTTCCCTGCAGGAAGTACAGCCCAGGAACTGGTTAGTGACTCTGTTCTGATCCTGCCATGGATGTTACCCCAGGAATGTCCCTAGGCCTGGTTATTATTGCTGTCCGTCTTCATAAATAAATTTTATGTGTTTGTAGCCAGGGAGTAGCGGATGATTCAGGAATGTTGGTGCTGATGGGGAGTGGGTTTTGTGGTGGAGTTCATAGAGGGGTGTTTTCATTCGTTTGGTGTGAAAACAAAGTTAGCAGAGTTTGCGTTACATCCTTTAATTCTGGGAAGAGAAAGACATTGAATATGCAATGCCCACCGTACCCATTAACATGGCAAAATGTGGGCTCAAGCAAAGCCTCTGTTGTGATAATTAGTTATCTGCAGCAGTGGAAACCATTGCATGTGTGTAATCTTTGTTTCAAAAACACTATATGAGCATAAGAGCTGATGTTTCCAGATACAAGCTGGGCTGGTGCGATGCTGGTTGTTCTGGTTTTGAATTTTCAGTGTATCAAAGAAATTGAAGACAAGCAAAATCTTGTTAGATTACTGTATAAGTGCTCAAACCATCAAAAAACAAAAAGAACCAAAAAAACAACCAAACAAACAAAAAACCAAAAAGCCCTACATGCTGTACTGGTCTTCATCTAGAAGGGAACATAGAGAAAATACTGCAACTGTAGTTATACTGTATTTTTCATGTTGTTCCCTAAAAGCGTCTGTTGCTTGCTGCTCAGGAAGCAGCATATAGGATGCATGGGTTTTAATCCAGTGCAGTGGGATACTTACTCATCTTATGATAGGTGGTCTTCACTATAAGTTTATAAAGTCTATTCCTGCTGTCTGATGCAGCTTTAAAGAGAAATCTAAAACGTATTCATTTTCAGCACAGTAGGGTTGTTGGGTAGCTGGAAATATTGTTGTGTAATAGAGCAACAGTGTTACAGTTACGTGGGAAGCTACTCCTGCTGGCAGGAGGGTCCTGAGAACTGGCACAATGCTTTTTGAGCTGAATTACTTCTGTTGTGTTTACTTTTCTCTCATCCTTTGTCAGACCAAGGTGCTGAGAAGCATGATGGAGCGGGTACTTCAGGGATCACTGATCAGGAGAAGGAGCTGTCGAGCAGTGCATTGCAAGCCTTTCTGGTAAGATGCAGCCAAACCCATACTTCTCATCTACCACATAACTGCTAAACTAGCTTATAGCATTTTTTTTTCTGGTTTTCTTAGCATGGCTGAGAATATATTAGCAAGTTATGATACTAAAATCAATGCTTGCGTTACAAAGCCGGCGTGTACATTTTCGTAGAATCATAGAATTGTATCGTAGAATGGCTTGGGTTGGATGGGACCTCAAGGATCACCAATTTCCAACCTTCCTGCCACGTGCAGAGTTGCCAGCTGCTAGATCAAGTACCAGATCAGGTTGCCCAGGGCTCCATCCAGCCTGGCTTTGAGCACCTCCAGGGACAGGGCATTCACAGCCTCTCTGGGCAGCTTGTTCCAGCACCTCACCACCCTCAGTGAAAAACTTTCCCCAGACATCTAATCTAAATCTCCCCTCTATTACTTTAAATCCATTCCTCCTTGTCCTGTCTACCTCTGTAGAAAGTTAATTTCCCTCATGTTTATGAATTTCCTTTAAATATTGGAAAGCTGCCCCACAGTCTTTTCCAGGCTGAACAAGCCCAGTTCCTTCAGCCTGTCCTCACAGGTGTTCGACAGCCCTCTGATCATCTTCATGGTCCTTCTTTGGGCCCTCCCCTAAAGATCCACATCTTTCCTGTGCTGGGGATCCCAGACCTGGACACAGTACTCCAGATGGGGCCTCACAAGGGCAGAGCAGAGGGGAACAATCACCTTTCTCACCCCATTGGCCATCCCTCTTCTGATGGAACCCAGATACTGTTTTCTGTTACAGTGTTTGTTTGAACAAAGTGTTTAAGAGCACATTTACTCTTGATTCTCAAAATCAGTAGCTATAAAAGCAGTGTGATGAGTTAATTAAAAATGGGCTGGTACTCTGAGTCAACTTTGGAAAAGCCTGATCTCTCTAAAGAATCAATTGCTAAAAGCTAGTAACGTTGTGATAAAGGATTTAAAGGAGCTGTATGAGTCCCTGTGCTTCTATATCTTCTCAGTAATCATCTAATAGAGTTGTGGAAATGTAGCAGGACAACAACATGCAGTATCTTTCCACAAACTCCACAACTCTGCTTTCAAAGCAGAGTGAAATGTCTGGGATGGTTCTATTGAGAGTAGCCACAGAATGGCTGCTTTGTTAGGGAAGCAGAGGATTGGGTTTCTGCTGAAGGACCACAGAATGTTTCTTTGCTGCAGTGCTTTTCTCAAACAGGAGTTCAAGAGAACCGCAGTGGAACAGCGCCTTAGAAAAGGAGTAGAGAGTGGGGAGCGATGGTGGTACTCAGGAGAATGGCTTTAGCTTGTGAAATGTTGATGTGTGGAAATGATTCTACATGTGTAAATGGAAACTGCCCTGATCTGGCAGAGGTGAAGATGATTATTCGTGTAAATGAGTTGAACAGTAGAAAGCAAAGAATGATTTAAGGCTTCACTTAGTTGAGACGGTCTAGAGTTCTTTCATTACTCAATGCTACTAAATTCCTCCTGCACAAACACAGGAAAGACAAAAACTGAAAGAGAAGAGATATTTTGAAGTCCTTAAAATTAATTTTCTTGTTTCTGTGGTCAAAGAAAGGGATTTCTTCATTAAATCACTTTTCAGAGGAGCACTGTACTTTGGCCGTGTTTTTAATTAGTCAGGTGCAGTATTCTTGAATAATTCATTCAGCAGCACAAATTAAGCCTATCTTGGGAAAGTTAGGAAAGGAGTGTAACCCCTCCTTCTGCCAAGCTGTGTTAAGCAGACATCCAGGGGCTAAACTGTAACTCAGTCTCTCAAGATGAAGTGAGAGATGAACATAAAGATGGGCCAGGAATTAGACAAGCAGCTGCTCAATGTACATTTGATGGAGACAGATTATGAAAACTGAGGAAATAAAGAATCTTGAAGCTTGATATGATTGAAACCATCAGAATAACAGTTTTCATAGAAACATGTTTGTAGTAGTTAACTATTCCATTTGTTCTTCCTCCACCAAATTCTTTTTCAATTTCAATTAGGACCTCAACTTTCTGACTTGCTTCTCATACATATCAGTCTGCATAACAAATGAAGTTTTATGTGGAGCTGTTTATCCCTGTTGGCCGGGGAAATCCTACATTGCTTTCTAGACTCAGAGAGAGGAGGAGAATGCCATTAAAAATTGTTGACTTTTTAAAAGATACAAAGTTTAAACTAATCCCTTTCTGATACATGCTGTTTCCAGGCTGGAAATTATGATGCCTGTTTGCAACACTTAAATAACCTTCAAGACATAAACAAAGATGACTACAAAATAACTTTGAATACTGCAGTTGCGGAGTTCTGTAAAAGTAACCAGACCACAACAGACAATTTGAGACAAACCCTGAACCAGCTGAAGAACCAGGTAATGCAATCACTGCATGGAATGTTGATATTTAAGCACTGCTAATGGTAATGGGATCTTCCAATGAAATAGGAAGACAAGGTTTGCCTCTTCCCTTTACTAGCTTATATCTGTTACTGCCCTATCTTTAGGCTAATTAGTACCTGTGGGTTATTTTTCTAAAATAAACATTTGATGCTTTAAAATCAGAAGTATGGAAAGCTTAAGGATAAACAAGATTCTGTTCTGTGTTGTTTGTTTTTTTTTCAGGTTCACTCTGCTGTAGAAGAAATGGATGGTTTAGATGATGTTGAGAAC
Source organism: Tetrao urogallus (assembly GCF_951394365.1). Lineage (NCBI taxonomy): Eukaryota > Metazoa > Chordata > Aves > Galliformes > Phasianidae > Tetrao > Tetrao urogallus. The sequence continues at coordinate 11,891,244 of NC_136820.1, read as the reverse complement.
AGTATGCTTTACTACAATCAAGCTGTTATTTTGTATCATCTGCGTCAGTATACTGAAGCTATATCAGTTGGAGAGAAGCTGTACCAGTTTATAGAGCCTTTCGGTGTGTAGGCAGAAGGGTTTTGTTTGTGCAGTAATGAGGCAGAGTAAATGATCTTCCTCTGCTTGTCAGAAAAGTGATTTGTAAATGTACATAATAATAATAAAAAAAGACAGGCTTAGGAATGATGAGTAATCTTTACTTACAAGGACAACATTTGAATTTGGTGGGAAGTGCTTCAGAGACATTTAGTAGATGAGTATAACAAAACCAAAGCAGATATTTGACAACTTTCAAGAGGTGTTTATGAAGCGACAGGGATGAAGTTTGTGTGGGGGGTCCCAACAAATCCCATAAGTGTAATGCTGTTTCTCTCTCAGTTCTCAGAATGCTTATGTGGAGCTTACTCTGTGAAACCAGCCATGCAGAGATGTGTTTGTATGGAATCCTTAAGTTCTGTGAGATTCTGTGTAGGCATTTGGCCCACACTGGATGTTTGGTGCTGATGTTCTTAGACCAGTTCTCAGAATCAATCAATGTGAAGTGCATTTTAAGCTGTCTCTGGCCTTTGCTTTCAAATGACATCAGTATGAAGGAATTACCTCTTTGTGTTAAAATATTCATCTGTGTGATAGGGGTGTCTGCATCTTTGTCTTTTTTCTTATGTCATATTCTGATTTTTCTCACGATGTTTTGTATATGCACTTTTCTTAAATAGTTTTTCTATTTATTTATTTTTTTGTCCTGTGGTTGTGTTTGGATGGATTGGTATCAGAACAGTAAGATCTTTTCTACTTCTTTTATTTGATACAGAAGAGAAGTTTGCCCAGGCTGTGTGCTTCTTGCTTGTGGACTTGTACCTGCTGACTTACCAGGCTGAGAAGGCCTTGCATCTCCTTGCTGTTCTGGAAAAAATGATTTCACAGGGAAACAATAACAGCAAGAATGGGAAAAATGAGGTAAGCTTAAAGTCATACGAATGCAGCTGTCTTTACTAAAGGTATGTTTTTATTAAATCCAAAAGTAGTCTTTTAAAACACTTCAGAATTTAAAAACTGTTAGAATGTCTGTAACTTCAGACAACTGATACATTTTAGCAACCAAATGAATTGTGTACAGTAGCTGTATGTATGTTCTCTCCATTCCACCCTTTTTCTGTCAGGGAACTAAGAAGTGTCTCAAGTCAGAGACTTGCATTAGAAAGTCAGTTGTCTTCAGTGCCAGATATACTTGGTTTTCCTTATGTGATGACTGATGATACTCCATGTGTGAAATGTCATTGTCAGAGAGGAAGTACAGCTAGTGCCACAGTCATCATCCAAGACTGTTTGAGAAATCAAACATTCCTTTAAGTTAGTGCCTGGAAGTATGAGGCAGACTTTCAAATGCAATTTTCAATATATACATTTTGGAAACTACAATAGAATGAGTAGTGGCTTGGAAGTAAAAAGTGGACACTTTTCCAGTTGATGTAACATCACACTTACAATAAAACTTTGAGCATGTAATAGTTCTACTGGAGAAAATACGGAAAAGATAATCACGAGCGTGCAAATTATCTTTCTGGATAAGAGCATTCTTAAAATTGCTCAGTGCTAGAGCAGATTAGAGTAACACTACCTTCATACAGAGCTCTGCACTTTGTAGGCTGATGTGCTCATTCTTTGGTTTTGATTGCAAACCTCAAGTCCCAGTTTTTGTGTGGAACATATGGATGTTTTTGTGGTGTTTTTTTTTTAACATTATTGAATACTGATTTTCTTCCTTAAAAGAGATTATTTTTACCAATCATCTTTTAAATTCAGTTTACAGTTTTCTTCTTACGCTATTAACACTTCTCTTTTGTTCTTTCTTGGTTGTTGTTTTGTTTTGTTTTGTTTTGTTTTGTTTGACAGTCAGGTAATAATACAAATAAAGATTCCTCCAATCAAAAAGCTGAAAGTGGAGCTTTAATAGAAGTTGCTAAATCTAAGATACATCAGGTGGGTGTATGTATGTGATTTATATAAGAATATCCATTCAGTCCTTCTTAAAACTGAGTGCCACCTGCCTCAAACCTAGCTCAGTATAAATTGTGATATTGTCACCTTAAATTTCATTTTGTAGATCAGAAAAATGGATTTAACTGACCTTTTCCTCTTTTAAGATTCATGTCCAGGAGAAACTGACCTAAAAAAATTCCAATTTCAGTCCCCATGTCTTAAAATAATTGTGTTAAATTGCATTTAGTTCTGATAATCTTGCGTCTGTTTGACTGCAAGACAGTTTAAATCACTGAGGTTTTATTTCCCAGTACTGCTCTTTGGGTGAAGAAACAAAATGCTTCACTATCACCTTTCACTTACTGGTGTTGTCAGTTGAACAGGTAAATGTCTGGAATTCACACGTTAAATTAATTTAGTTAATTTGTTGTTTTATGTGCTGATGTTTTGGCATTTGAATGTAGAGCTGTTGAATGTCGGCCATTGAACAAAATGGACATTTGCCTCTTGTAAATATGAACTCTATGAATTTGTTGCTGATACTCTGAATAGAAATTCTTCCTTAGGAGGACTTTTTGATCAGCTTTTTACTACCTATTTTACAATGTAGGAAATTTTATCATAAATCTCTAGGCATGGTCCATCTTGCAAACCTGCACAAGTTACTGTTTCTAATATAACAAATTTAATTTTAAACAGTATAAGGTGAGAGCCTATATCCAGATGAAGTCACTAAAAGCATGCAAAAGGGAGATCAAGTCTGTTATGAATACAGCTGGAAATGTAAGTATTCTTAAAGCTATTGTTTTTGTAATCTAGGTCTGTTCCCTATCTTAAAACTGGATTTGGTAACTTACTTTACAAGGAAAGGTCTTCCTGAGGATGGATGTCTGAAATAGTGCTGTATGCAATCAGTTGGGTTTGTAATCTCTTTTCTCTAAGTGTATTTAATATAGGGCTTTAAATTGCTCAGGAAGTTGCACATTGTTGTTAACAGTATAAAAAAAAAACCAAACAATGAAATGCTGTGTACAGTAAACTGGTTAAATACAGTTTATAATTTGAGCAGTGCAAAGCAAGTTATAGTTGCTAGTTCCCAGAGCATAAATGCTCTGGGAAATAAAATTTTCTGATGTCACTGCTGAGTAAAACCACTTTAGCAAGATTAATTTGGGGGTTTTCAATATTTGGGGGTTTTGTGTGTTGTCTTTTTTCTTTTGTAATTGTTGAAGTTGTTTTGGAGGCTTATCTCTTGCTAGAAAGCAGTTTCTTCTTTTGCATAGGAGTTCTCAACTCAGCATTGTGTCCACCATGCCATGTATGTTCTGCATTAACTGAGGATCAGGTAGCAGGAGGAGAGCACTTGCATTTTGTTGCCAGTCTCAACAGGTGCTGGTTTGATAGAAGTCTTTCTGGGTCATGATGTGTCTTTTGGCAGGCCAGGAGAATCACAGCTCAGGAGGAAGTTGTTGAGCTCCACAGGGAGGGAAGTATGGAGGGGAGTGTATTAGAAGGCAGGTTGGAGAAAGAGCCTCTTAAAGCAAAAGGGAGATCCTCTGTACTTTGCCACTGCTGTGACGGAGCTCTTGAGCATCATATTTGGTTTTGCAGCAGAAACCAAACAAAAAAAACTAGTCTGCATTTCAGGAAAGGTTGAGTATTCGAAGAAATGTTACTTCATGAAATCATTGGAGGCTAAGCCCGTGTATTCTTTAAAATGGCAGCAGGGGCAAGCTGATCTAGCATGAGCAATCATTAAAAAGAAAAAAAAAAGATAATTAACTGTTGTTTTCTTCTTTACAGTCAGCTCCTTCTCTCTTTCTTAAGAGCAATTTTGAATATTTGAGGGGCAATTACCGTAAAGCAGTCAAACTTTTAAACAGTGCAAACATTGCTGAACATCCAGGCTTCATGAAAACAGGTAAAATAAAATAGAAAGCTTTCATCCTGCGAGTACTTATGTATGTGGTACAAACAGGACTACTCATTGATACTAACTTTAAAGACATAAAGGATTACTTAAAGCAGCAGGCCATAAGCATCATGGATTTATATCGAGTACGTGTTCTGCTTTATTGCTGCACTCCTTCAATTAACAATGCTGTGGCTTTCACTGAATGGTCATTTAGACAGCATAGTGACTGAGAAAATGGATTCCTGAAAGTCCTTCTGTGCCATTCATAAAAAGTTTTATTTTCAAATTGCATTTTTTTACACAAGCGACAGTAGAATGTTCACTTAGTTGTCTTCCCAGGTTATGATTAAAATAACATCAGGCTAATTTGTTCAAAAATGTTCTGGTTTTTGGTTGCCTTGATATATTTTTTATTTATTTTTTTTTTTTTTTTAGTGCTATGATTTTATTGGTGATTATTTTTTAAATAGTGGTAACTCGGTAAAGCTTCAGTTATCAGCAGATAAGTCAAACACTTGTTTTTTTTGCCATTGTGTGGAAGAAGCTTCTTCCAGTGTTAGTCTGAACATGATATATTTCTGAAGGAGAGTATGTTTCCTCCTTGAATGGTGAGGTTAACAAGTTTGTTTATTTTATAAAACTGAGGTAGATAATGTCATTAAAGAATTTCCTTTTTACAAGAGCCATCTGTTGGAAAAAGAGAAATGTTTATATACTCTAAATACTATGAAAAATTACAGATAAACTTGCTTCAAGTTGCAGTATGTCAAATTAGCTTTCTACCTGGGTGTCTTGGAACATGGTGCATAAGATCTGAAAGTCTTTGGTCTTTACCCATGGATCACTTTGGGCAAAGTGTCCAGGAGAAACAGAATGATAAACAGAAAGGCAGGTTGTTAAAATACTGGAGGCAGTGATGTAACTTCATTATCCTTGAACATCTTGCTGACCCATGAGAGTGGTGGGAATGTTTTGTCAACTCTGACTTTTTTCAGTTTATAAAAGTAGTCTTTTCTGTTCCCTCAGGTGAATGCTTACGGTGCATGTTTTGGAACAATCTTGGCTGCATCCACTTTGCAATGGGAAAGCACAATTTAGGAATTTTTTACTTCAAAAAAGCCTTACAAGAAAATGATAACGCATGTGCACAGCTAGGAACAGGTAGCTCAGATCCAGGTAAGACTTGTGTTCTATGTCAACTCCGTGACAACTTGTAAGAGATTAAAATAGGTGGTAGAAAAGGGGTGGGCAAATAAAGAAAATAAATCTTGTAGACTTTTAGTAATTACCAGTGAAATTCCTGTTCCGTTTGTTTTGAAATGTGTTCCTATTTTATATACATTATAAAAAGTTTTCTTGTTTTGAGTAGAAACACTCAAGTTTTTTTTCTCTCCGAAATGATTTAATGGTGAAATAATAATTTGTTTGTTTCTTATTTTCTTTAAAAACTAGTTCTTATCACACATTTTGTTATTTTTGCTGTTTCTCCTTGCTTTTGTAGTCCTATTTACTAGTGTTAGGGCAGAAAATGTTTTCTACTTCTTAACAGCAAAGTAGATTTCTTCTGGAATTTCCAAGACTGAAAAAGATGCACGTTCTCATAAATCTGGAATTCAGTGTTATTACATGACACTTAACTCAGGTGACAAAGTACATAAGTGGTTAACATTTAGTTTACTTCAACCTTTATTGCAAACACAGTGAATTTATCTTGAGTATCAGCTTTAGTGAGGGATGAATTTGCTTACAGAAGGAGTTTAGCTGATTTCTATAACGAAAGTCAGTTTTTGTTTTTTGGTTTGGTTGCTATTTAATTTATGGAGGTTTCCCACAGCTCCTTCCTGCTTCTGCTCTTGCCGCCTTACCCTACTATTTGTTCAGCTCTCCCAAGCTGCACATGCAATATGATGTATCCTTTTGTGCAGGTAAGAAATTTTCAGGGAGACCCATGTGTACACTGCTGACTAACAAACGGTATGAGTTGCTCTACAATTGTGGAATTCAGCTCCTGCACATTGGGAGGCCCTTAGCTGCCTTTGAATGCCTGATTGAGGCCGTCCAGGTTTATCACTCGAACCCTCGTCTTTGGCTGAGAATAGCAGAATGTTGCATTGCTGCCAATAAAGGGGTGAGTAGATCTGCACATTCTTTCTGTTGATTGGCATTATGAAATGCCTGTGACCACAGAGAGTAAGAAATAATATATAGCCCAAGTCAAGGTATTTTAAAGGCCTGAGCTTGCAATGCCTCTAGGTCCAGATGAATTCTTCTTATACATGCGTGTGCTTGTGTGTTTAACCTGAAGCTGCAACAGATGGAAGAAAACCAATGTCTGTATATTCTGTAGGAACAGTGCCTTGAGACCCAGGGTTAAATCGACTTTTCTGAGATCATAAACATTTGAGTGGACTGTTATAAAGGTTGCATGAGATAAAACAGACATGTGTAGGTGCATACTATAGCTCTTCTTCAGTAATGCTACAAGACTTTTGCTGGAGAAGTTGGATAAGTACTATTTTTCTGACCCCTAAGACATTCCAACTCATAATCCGAAAGAGTAATCCTGAATTGATTTGAAGCACTTCGGATTTCTCCAGGTCATCTGTTGATTTCTCTTACTCTGTCTTAAGTAATTTTGGAAATAAAAACAAAGATATTATTTGGTGATAAACTTATGCTATTATTAGTGAGGCACCCCTTTCTAATGGGAAGTGATGCACCCTTTCTGTAGAGAATGCTATCTACTTAGTATGTAGATACTAGCACTAATAGTTTAACTTAATGCTGCTGAATATCTTCTAATGCCTGAGCTTCCTACACTCATTTCATATAGGTAGCAAAATCCATATGCATTGATTTATATAAATATGTAAATATAAATCTCACAACTAAATTTTCTCTTTGCATGCACAGAAGAATTAAATTTGTACAAGATCTTTTCCTTGGTACTCAATTTGTACTTGCAAGGATTTCTGTTCCTGGACTGCAGAGATAGCAAGATGAAATTGGAGTCAGTGGCCAGTTTGAGCAGTATCCAAAGAAAGCAAGCCTGGCTGCTTGCAGGTTTGATGTTTGTTTTGAGGTCTGATGAACAAAAACAACTGCAATAGCTTCTGTTACTGCTGCTTTGACAAAGAAAGGTTGTTTTTCTTCTTCAGTTCTTATTTCTGACTGTAATACCTCGGATTTTTGTATTTAATCTCTAGGAATTGTTACAGCTTCTGAGGTGATGCTTATGTTCTAGCTTAAATTTTAACTGAAGTAGTAGGAGAAAACATAATACTATCCTGTAAGCATCCTCTGTCTCTAGCATAGGGCTGTTTTCTAGAGTGTAAGCTGTGATTAAGTATGGCGCTGCTGTTCTAGCAAGCGAATAAGGTTAGCTTTGATGTTTTCGTGAGTATGGTTACTGGATCAGAATGACAAATGTCTTATTTAAAAATAGAGTATAGCACTGTGTCCTGGAACTTCATTGAAATTTGCAAAAACTCTTGAAGAGAACCACTTAGCATCTGATTCAGGAGCTGTGTTCCTGGGATATTTTAAATTATTGATAGCCTTGTAGATGTATAAATAATGAAAGCTCTTTAAATGCTTTTTAATTCTGTCAACTATAAATCCACTTCCCAAATTCAGATATGATGTCATTTTATAGGGCTACTCTGGATTTGGGTAATAAATTCTCTGACTTCCACTGATATCTTTACATGGAATCTTCCTTTTCATGCTGGCAAAACTCTAAACTTCCGTTATTTCCTTACTCCGTTTCTGCTGGAGATTGAAAGGGATGAGACTAGTGTGATCAGTCTAGAAGTTCACGGCCACTGGGAACCTGAATCCCTAATTGCTGAGACTTGTCATTCCTTTGCTAGTGAAGCTTGTGGAAATCTGCCAACAGCAGATGTGTTGCATGCCCATTGGACGTGTTGGCTTCAACCTGTTGATCCCTGTCTATTTAGGATAAACATGTACCATAGAACCATAGGGTATCCTGCGTTGGAAGGGAATTGCAAGGATTATGGAATTCATGTCCTGGCTCCACGCAGCACCACCCAAAACCCAAACCCAATGTCAGAGCGCTGTCCAAAGGCTCCCTGAGCTCCGGCACTCAGGTCCATGCTCACTGCCCTGGGCAGGCTGCTCCATGCCCACCACCCTCTGCCTCAGACCCTGTCCCTAACTCCCAACCTGACCTTCCTCTGACACAGCTCCATGCAGTTACAGTTCACAGGGGTGGGGTACAGTGGTCACTTCTTCTGAACAGGAAACTGCCCCAAAATAGTAAGCCTGTGAAATTGAGATAACATCATTGATTCCCGTGTGTGTGATGACATAATCTGTAATTATGTGATCTCATGCATTTATTTGCACGGTACACCCATTTCCTTTAGAACAAAGGATGGCTCTCATGCATTGGACAGCAACATTCACTCTTTTTCGTCCTGAATTCTGTTTTTCCTCTGTGCCTTTATTTATCGTATCCTATCCAAATCCTTCTAAATACAAAATTCATAAGATTTGCTTGGAATTTGCAGCATTGCTCATTATTTTGGTATCTCACTTTCCAATGCTAGAAAAAAGCAATTCACAATAGCTTTATAGATGAGGTTTTCTTATGCCCCCACTTCACAGGCTCAAAATTGAATTTTCAAGAATTTTAGGTCAGAAATGCACTGATTGCAGTTGTATGTAGGTTGCTCTGAAAGTAATGTCTCCTATTTATTTCCATGGAAGCTACAACAGGTATGAAGAGTACAATATTGTGATGTAACAAAACAAATAGCTACAAAATATTATTCTTTAACATAGCCACTGCCATTAGCTATGCATTTTCATGATGAACTGCATGTCATGCTGGTAAAAAAAAAAAAATAATAATAATAATAATCTGCACCAGTGGAGGTAAACTGCTGTCACCACTGCTGAATTGCACCATCCACCACCTCACTGTGCTCACATCCATTATTTGGTCTCTGTAGACATTTTAGCAATGGACGAATGTGAATGGGCACCGTTTTTTCCACATGGAAGAATTCAGTTCTACCCTTTTGCTTCTGATGCACTTCCATGTCAGGTGCCACTCTGTCAGACTGCCCCTCTGCTGCCATCTGTCACACAGCAACAACATGTAATGGAATACTGCTGGGAAGGTTCAGCATCTACTGCCGTACCACCAGCATCTGCATCTGACGTGGGCCAACATAATAAAGCAGGAGGCATTACTTTTGGAGCAGCCCTCATATATGTATGTTTGATGTTATTCTATAGTTCTGGGTGCTCAGTTTTATAAAGCAGGGTGACTGCAGGAAGAACAGCTTTCTTCACAGTAATTGTCTAATTATCTGTGTCTATCGCACTGATAACAAAGAATATACCACTGATCATCTCTAGTGGAAAACTGCATGGGAGGCTTGCTGAGCATAGATTTTGTGGCAAAGAAAAAATAAAGCTAGGGTTCCATTTACAAGGACAGTGTTTAGGAGTCTGAGAGAGAAAGACAGAAGTGGTGCATTTCCTTGTTAACCGCAAACCAGCTAAAGCCAGCTGATCGTGTCAGGTTCCAGAAAAGTAATTCCACTATATTCACATTTGTTTTAGTATTTTAGTTTATGAGGTACAGGTGGAAGATAGTGTAATTTTTTTCTTTCCATTGCAATTCTTCACTGACTGTACTTAGCAGTTTTGTTGGTAAGTACAGATGGCTTATGGTGGTGGGCTGTGTTGTTGTTGCTAGTGAATATGGTGCAGATAGAAGTCTTGGGACTGATGATTAGCATGCATTGTTTGATCCCCAGAAAACCTGCATGCACAACACTACATTTAACAAGTAAATTTAGTGTAACTTTGCATTCATTGTAGTTCAGCTTTGTGTTCCCCTTAGAACACCTTGAGATCAGTTTTTCAGAGAACATCTTGAATTCTGTGTAAGCAGGGAGAGAAGATGGAAGCTAAAATGACATTTGTGATACTGTTTGGCAGACCATATAATTTATTTTCTTGATAACCTAGCAGTTCTTTTAATATGACTTGATTGTTCCTCTGCTTTCCAAACAAAGGAGAAACTAGGTCAGTGGGCTATCAGACAAGCTGTCAGAAGGGATCTGTGAGAGCACTGTGTGCAGTAAAGTCCCTGTGCAACACAAAGACAATAGGAGGTATCTGATCCTTCATGGTACTTAAACTTAAAACTGTATCCGTACAAACCATTAACATCGACATTGTAGCTGGATGTGAAGACTTCAGTTCTCACTTACCTTGCAAGGCTCTCAACAGTTTAACTGCTTTGGTATTTTAGTCCTCCTTCCTTTTTTCCTTTTTTTTTTTCTTCCCCAGACATCAGAACAAGAGACTAAAGGTCTTCCCAGCAAGAAGGGGATTGTGCAATCTATAGTAGGTCAAGGCTACCACCGCAAAATAGTCCTAGCATCCCAGTCAATACAGAACGTTGTTTATAAGTAAGTATGTTTTCCATGGACCTTTATTTTGTTATCATAACTTTGTTAAGGGTGCATGTTTGTTTACTGAGAGTCTTTTAAGCTGTCATGGAATTCCCATGTTCATTTTGGAATACTCATGTAATTAGAGAGATGTGTTTTAAAATGCCTGAGTCCTACCTAATCATTTGGGTGCCTCCTCTGTAGTGGCCAGCAGAGGGCTTAATTGTGTGCTGTTGTAACTAAGAGAACTATTAAAGCTTGAAATTTACTTACCTATCTGAAACTTGTGTTTCCAGATAGCGAAATCAATCCTCTTTCTCTCATGTTAAAATACGTATTTTTTGTAATCCACTCTATAAAATTGCAGGTAGAATCTAGTTACTCTGACCTGCACCCAGGTCTTTCTGGATCTCTGCTTTTCAAGTTGATAGGATTGGTACTCATCAGCTAACTCTGCATCTCTTCCAGTGACGGGCAGTCCTCAGCAATACCTGTAGCCAGCATGGAGTTTGCAGCCATTTGTCTAAGAAATGCCTTGCTGTTACTTCCAGAAGACCAGCAGGAGCCAAAGCAGGAAAATGGATCTAAACCTAATAATCAGCTGGGGGGAAATACGGAAAACAGTGAAAGCAGTGAAGCATGCAGGTAATCAGAATATTATAATTTTAATTGCCTGTAAACCTTTCTTTTTGTCCAAAGTAGCTCTAGGCTGGCAATCTGTGCCTGCTACCTGTCCTGTTTTGGCCAGCAGAAGAGATAATGTGTATAAACTCTCTTAGCAGTTGGGGTATCCAAGGAAGCAGTTGAGCTGCCTGTTGTTTTAATTGCTGCTATGCTAATTTAAAAACAAAATCCAGAGTTGATTCCTGTCATGAAACCACTTTAATGAATGACAGGAGGCATTCTTTTTTCACTGACCATCTTTTTTTTTTTTTCTTTGCTGCAAATGTTTTGTTTTCCCACACACCCCTGCAGTGCCTATTGATATTTCTCTAATTGTAAGTGAAGTTTCACATTACAGTGATTTTGTGTACGTGCACACGTGTGCCATGTACAATTTAATATACAGATGTCTAGCAGCTTAGCTATAAAGATTTGTCTGTGATAAGATTTGGCATTCATCAGTCCTATATGCCTTTCCTCCCAAGGACAGTCTTTCCTGTCAGGTGATCAAATGATCTATAAATCTGGGCTGCTCCTGTAGGCCCAGGCTGGTGTGTAATTTGTTTACTCAGTTGTTTTTTTTTCATTGGTTGGTGTTTTTGTTTGTCAAGGGTGGACATTGTGAGCTGCCCAGCTTCTCTGGGTGAGCTGTATGCAGCTTTCTGGGATGAAGCTCCTCTGATTTAAGTGAGACTTAAGTTAAGCTTATGGGGCCCAGTAAGAGGCAGCAACGAAGACAAAATGGTGGCCCTTACTCAGCTGAGACCAACTTGCTTGTGTTGTTTCACTTTAGGGGTGAGGAAAGGAAATCATGTCCTGTACAGGGAAGTCCTTTAATACCTTCTGCTTTAAAACCAGAAGCTTCTTCAGTGTGAAAAGTCTCTGATATTTCCATGGCCATTCATCTCTTCAGAATACCCAGGAATGAGGCAGGCTGTTCTTGAATTTGCATGTTGCATTCTGAAAGGCTCTAACAGGATTTGTTCCCTCTGACAAGGGACCCTCTGTGAGAGAGCAGTAAAAGATAGAGGGCATTTGAAGAAAATCACACTAATTGAACAGGGTGATTTTGAAGCAAATCCCACTAATTGAATAGGCTGACTCTTGGGCATTTCCTTTGTTATTCACTGGAAAACTATGAATACTTTCAGTGGTTATGGTATTTTTAAATATTCTATCTGGCAAAGGCATGAGGTATCTGCACTGCAGTGGTGCTGCATACCAGTGGGAAGGTTCTGTGCTTGGTACATGGATGGAACTTAGTTTCAGTTCAGATTTTTTTTGTTATCTCTTTGTAAACTACAGTGTCTCTCTGCCAAGGTGCAGCTGTTAACTTCTCTTCCTGTCTCTTCCTTTGGAAGGAGGTTTTCTTTCCACTTACTGGAGAGTGAAGTTGCCAATGATTTAAAATAGAGTTGAGTTTTTTTGTTTGGTTGGTTGGTTTTTGTTTTTTTGTTTTTTGTTTTTTCATTGGGATGCAGGGCAGTCATTTTAAAGTAATAAAAATAAAGGACAGCTATAAATCTAAAAAGGCTGTAGCACTTTGTAGGTTTTATCACTTATAAAATATATGTGTAATTACTGGGAGGAGCTGTTTTGCTGCTTTTCTTAGTGGCTGAGGGAAAAAAGGCTACAAACAGAGATTTCTGGAGTTTGAACTTCTTATACCACATGGAACTTCAAAAATAGCTCCAGGCTGTGGGAAGTGGCATGGTTTGTTTGGTCTGTCAGTCAGATCCTTCCCAGCAAATGCCCCCATTCTTCTTTGTCAACCAGGGTTAGTTAGGGTAAGAGCATTTGCCTCAATTTTTGCTTAGCTTCATATCCCTCATTTCTAGGCTATTGAGTTTTTTGCAGACTTTTTAAATGGGATGAGTAAATATTGATGCTTATTTTACTGTGAATTTTTGTAGTATTTATAGTCATTTGTAATAATTAATATAATGCTTTTATTCTAGCAATAAAAGTCACGAAGGGGATAAATTCATTGCAGCTCCACCTTCTTCGCCTCTGAAGAAACAGGAATTAGAAAACTTAAGGCAAGTGAAAAACAAAATAGTGACAAATTCATGAGTCAATAACCCCCCTCTTAAGCTGTGCTGTGATTCTGGAGTCGTACGAGCTTTTTTTTTTTTTTTAATGCTATAGCACTTGCAGTGTTGCATTATAACTGTATGTGTAAGGATGACTTCATTCCTATGAGCTCCTTCTCCTCAAGGATTTGAGTAAGAACATCTATAAACCCTCCAGAATTTCAATTGAGATGATAGATTAGTCTGTGTATGATCCTGCTGTAGCAGGCCTGGCATTATTTATTTGGCAAAACAAAAAAATCAAGACCTGTAAATGGCAAGGCTAAAAACCTGACAATGGCTTACACGATTGGTGGAAGAGAAGGAAGTTACAGTATGGTACCTTTACTTCTTAAATCCTTGCTAAGGCTGGTTTGGAACTCAGCTGGCACTATTACATTCTTGCTGGGTTTCAAATAGAGCAGTGCTCACAAAGAAACTGATTCAAAATCTGACTTGTCATAGTTAAAATGACTGTGATATTAAACAAAAATATGCATTTCATTGAAGATAGGTTTAACTAAGATCTACTAAAATAATCCAGTTGGTCACTGTTTGTTTTTTCCTGTGCTACTTCAGATAAGGTAGGATTTCCACAGTCTTGTTTAGAGGGCTTATGTGTGATGGCCTGAGTGTGTGGGGAGATGTGGGTATGTTTGTGGTGTTTTTTTTATCTTCTACTCAGCTCTCATCTGGACACAACCTTTAATAATCTGCACTGTCCATTAGTTTATTCCTTTATTTCCTTCTTTCTATCATGTCCTAAAAGTTTTGCTTTTTTTTTTTTTTTTTTTTTAATTAATTTCCCATTATCACTTTTTCTTATATTACTTAGCTATTCAGGTAATAAGGACTCTAGGAATACTTCACTACCATTATTTAATGAATAATAAGTGTAGGTATTTTGACTCTAAATAGTTTTTCCATGATCAATAATGACAACCTGCTAGAAATACATTGTTTGTTTAACCTCCTATGTTCTTTCTCTCTGTATCAGTTCTGAGTTTGCTTTTCCAAAGGGGCATTTAAGAGAGCAAGGAAGTTTGCACTAAGTATGTTGAAGTTTAAAGACAAATGTGAGGGTGCCAACTTATTACAGCACTAATTAGACAACACAAATCTAAGCTGATGTGCTTGGCTTTGCATTGATTGCGCCTCTGAGCCTTAATTTTCTTAGCATTGTAGTAATGCAAACATCCATTATATCACGTAACATTCACATTTAAGCTGTTGTTTCATGTTATGTGTAATATCTGTACGAGGTGATGGCAAAACAGAAAAATGCCTTTTGGTGGTTAGCTTTTCCACCTGCAACGAATCCACAGTTTGCATACAGTAGCAGGATCACCCTTGTCCTGCCGTTTGACTTCTGCACCACAGAAGAACATAAATAAAATTTGACTGCAATGCTTCTGTGTTCCCAGAGATCTTTAAGCTATTTGTTCAGCAGTCTAAGTGCCCTCCAAGTAGAGTAACTCCCATGTTATCCGAATGAGTACAGTGTTATCTGGGACCTGTTTTCCCCAACAAGATTACTGTATATAAACAATGCTAATTATTACAAGAGGCTGCTAACTTGTTAAAAATTTCTTATAATGCTTGCACCACCTCTTAAACACTTTTGTTGTTTGTTTGGTCGTTTTTTTGTTTTTTCTTTTAAGTTTTCTGTATGGACAAAGCATACACTAATTCCCCACTTAAATGCTTGGGTTAAACATTGTTCCAGCCTAACCACAGGTAACCTATGTTTTGTAATGGCCAGCTCAACCTTTACTTTACTGCACTGTGTGTAGCAAATCTACTTGGGGTTGTTTCAAAGCAATTTAGCAGTAACCTGTGAAGAAACTGAGACCTTCAATATTTATTCTGAAGTGGTTTGAGAGTTATTGGAAACAGAGGGCACTGGATTAAAAACAGTGTACATACTAATCTATAACAGTACTGAGTTGCTCACTGAGGAGCTGAGTGAGGAAGCTGAAATCCTTGTCCGTTTGGGGAAAGTTAAACTACTGCATGTTGGTAAGGATTGTCCTGAGGAATTGGTGTCTGTATACTTCAGTTTCTCCCCTCTGCTAACAGTCACTGGATTGAAAAATCTCCATTGTTTCTTATATTGACATGGGGAACTTAAATATTTAATTTTTTTAACGTAATTTTGTACATCCTAATGAGAGTTTGAAAGACTGATTTTGCTTATAACTGGTTCTTTAAAAATGTCCTCTGTACAAGACCTCAGTGTCACGTGTGTTGTTTGGTAGTTGTGTACAACTCGGTTCAACCGACTTTTCTCATATCGAGCAGTAACTCGATAGTAAGGCTTTAAGGTTAACAAGAAGTTTGAGGACACCAAATGTTGCTAAGACTACATGCTTTGGAAGTAAAAACTCCAGAGTTTCCCTCAGAGTTTATTATCAATTTGGCTCATTCTCTGAGAAGCTTTGCTTCCAGCCTCGAATATGTGTCAGTGCACCAGAACTGCGCAGTGCTGTTGGGGCTTGTGAAGCTGTGGTAGACTGTGATGCTACATTTGGAGACTCTTGTGTATTTTCTTGTAAAAGTGAGGTGGGGAATAACAGACCGTGGTGTAACCTGTCTCCTCACATTGGACAGCTTTGAGTGAACACGAACATGACAACTTACCCCTTCAAAGTTATTAGAAATAAAGGAATAGCTTGATCTGCTTCTTTATCCTGAATAGACTTTAACTGTGGGCCCTTCCCCTAAAGCATGTGATCCCATTTCATCATTTTTTTTCTTTGTTTTGACTCTTCATGAGCCATCTCCAGTCTGTCATTATGTTTTGCTTTATTTTATATTTCCTTGAAGCCTTTGTGCCCCAGTACTGTACACAACATTCCAGGAGCATCAGTAGTAGCACCACCACTAATTTCACAGATAGTGATGTGAGAACCACTATCACTCAGCAGCATTCCTCGTCCTTTGTCCCCACATGCCCCACACTGCCTCACTTTGTCCCCTTAAAGGTTGCTGTGGTCTGGTTGCCCTGGCACAATGCTGGAAGCTTACAATGATCCTCTATAGCTGCTTCACCCCCTTCTTCCTCTCTGCATGGTTCTCTGCCATCGCCTCTGTGGTGGTGCTGATTTTCTCCACTGAGTAAGCATCGTCTGTGTTCCATACTTCATGTTTTAGTTTGTGTTGTCTGCATTGAAACAAAAATAACCAGATGGTATATATCCACCACTGGGCTTAATTAGCCGCTTTAAATTATTTCAGATTACTGATGTTCCCTAAGTGGTTTAGAGATGCCGTTTTTATGCCTTCCTGCTAAGTTGCAAAGGACTGGGTGATCTCTGCCTTGCCTCTGCCCTGCAAAATGAGTTCAGCCAAATGTATCGTTCAGGTTCTATAAACTTGCAGCCAGTGTGGGCTGACAAATCTTGTTGCCTAGACCTACACAAGAGGTTGTTTGACATAATCTGGCGGTTTAAAAAAACATTTTTCTTTTTCCTAGAGCAGAGACGGTTTTATTTAGGGAATGCAGGGGCTCAGTTATGCTGGAAGTCTCCAGAGCTTAAAGACGACCTGCAGAGTTTTGTCAGAATCCTGACTGGGGTGAAAAACTAGTTTGTCTTTTCCCTTGTGGTGCAATTCTTCTGCTCTGATTAGCTGTCAGATCTCCTGAGTGTTCTGTTCGCTTTGGCTGCTTCAACAATGAGTCTGAGTGCGCGAGGACAGCGTTGTGAGGAGGAAAACGTTGATGTTTTCCTCCTCTTTAGATGGCTTTTGCTGAAGAGGTCTTAAAGGGATTTAGATGGGGATGAGTCCTTAGAGCGGAGGAATAGGTTTCCAACCTGATGGGCTTATTGATGTCTGGCTGGAGCGTGCCTTTTGTTCAAGTACAGACTTTCAAAAATAAAAATAGTTTAAAAGTTGTGGTGAGTAGAAGACCTGTATTGACTGAAACGGCAGGAGCAGCAGTGCAAAGCATTTGGCTGGTGGGACAGCATCTCTGCTTGTTTAAAAGTTGTGCTTCCTTGGGGCAGAGAAGAAAGAGGCTGCTTAGAGGCAGGCCATTATTTTGGGATTTCCCCCCCCTGCCCCACAGTCACAACCTTTCAGAAATATTTTAGGTTTGGGACTTGAGTTGGGGAAGCTTTCCTCTCTTTCTTGAAAGCTTTTGTATGTGTTCAGATTTGATGTGACATCTGGGCACGCTAAGAGGAAGTGGGGGGTAGGGAGAAACGCTGGAGAAGTTTCTTTCCCTGCCTGTGCATAATTAAGGAGCATGCCTCCTGGGAACGGGGAATAAAGGCACCCCAGGCCCTGCCGCGAATTACATGACTTACTGCGGGACTCAAAGTGGGCTTGACAGTTGCCAGAAGGGCGGCGGGTTGCAGCCACCTCCAGGCAGCAGGGCTGGCTGATGGGAGCCGGGCAGGAGGGCTGGGAGCAAAACGGGGCCCAGCAGAGAAAGGTCTGTGCCTCAGGACAGGCTGACCCCACCAAGCAGTGTTGTGGCTGAGCCTGAGGAACAGGACCAGCCAGTAGAACAGGAAGCTTGGCAGAATGGAGGCATCCCAATGTGGGACTGTTGCGTGAAGGTGGAGAATGGGAGTAACTTTTTTGCACAGACTGTCAGGTTTTGTGCCCTTTGGAAGCAGGGAAGCCTGTGGCAGCCACAGAATGCCACATCTGAAATCAGACTCCTGGCAGAGGATTACAGCTCTGTGTAACTCAGAACTGGCAGTGCAGAATTTTACTGTCTCCCTGTGTACAGATGTTGTAAAATACAAGAGTGAAATATGTTACAATTTAATTGACCGTGACAATATATCTGTAATTCTAGGTGATTTATAGCATTGTGTGTGCTACAGAAAACTGCTCTCCTTTGGTGAAGGAGGCAGGAGGGCAGAGAAGTGCAAATGAAGATCCAAGGTTTAACAAATAAAACGAGGGTGGGAAAGTTTCTGAGACAAACAGTGCTGTGGTGAGGTCCCTCTGTTATGGAGAACAGTGTTCTGAGAAGTGCAATGAAGCTGTGAGGGGTCTAAAGCACAAGTGTTAAGATGAGTGGCTGAGGGAGCTGGGATCTTTCAGTCTGGAGAAGAGGAGGCTCAGGGGAGACCTGATTGCTTCCTGCAGCTGCCTGAAAGGAGGTGTGGTGAGGTGGGGGTCAGCCTGTTCTCCCAGGTAACAGTGATAGGATGAAAGGGAATGACCTCAAGCTGTGCCAGGGGATGTTCAGGTTGGGCATTAGGAAGAATTTCCAAAAGAGCAGTGATGCAGTGGCACAGGCTGCCCAGGGAGGTGGTGCAGTCACCGTCCCTGGAGGTGCTCAAGAACTGTGTGGATGTGGCACTGAGGGATGTGCTCAGTGGGCATGGTTTGCTGGTTGGATAAAGTGATTTTAGTGCTCTTTCCAACCTTGGTGATTCAGTGATTCTGTGAATGCGCACAGTCTTGCTGGCATACAGTGGTGATTCTTGCATTACACGAGATTACGTGGAACCCAATGCATGCATCTCCTAGTTGAGAGAATGATTGAGGCCACAGATGAAAACCAACTCCTTGACTCCCCACTTTGCTGTAAGGATGATAGATGGCTTGGGATTTATTTCTTCAGCACTTAAAAACTGTCTTTCATTTTTGTGAAATCAGAGTGGAGCTGGACAGTCACTGATAAGCTGAGGTCTTTGTATTTTGTGCTAGTGGATGGTTTATTCCCTTCAGGTACTACTTTTAGAATAAAATGTACTTAGACTCACAAAATCTTGTTCATGTTTTTTTTTTTTTTTTGTTGCTAACTTGCAGGGAATAGTAATGATTATTTTGTTTTTAAGTTTTTTAGGTACATGTAGGAATTCAATAATTCCAAGTATTTTCCCTTGAATGTACAATAATTTCAACTGAGAACTAAGTACTAACGTAATGGTGTCGTATGGCTTTTAAAACGAATATGTAGGTATATATTTGTATATAAGCATTCATTTGACATCTTCATATATGACACAAATAGTTTTTTACTGCTTTTATCATGTACAAATCGAGTCTGAAATGTTGCTGTGTGAAAATGAAAGTAAATCTCTAGAATTACTGAGGTCATCCTAAGAGTGTAGTGATGGACAGCATGCTCTTTGCTCCTGCTTCCAATTCTTTTTGTACTCTGTGTAAGTAATGCTAGCATGTCTTTATCTGGATTTGCTGGACACTTGTTAAAGAAGAAATTTCACAGCTGCATTTGACATCACCGTATATTAACACATTGTCTCCCCCCTTTTCTTTTCTCCTGCAGGTGCTCAATACTTGCCTGTAGCGCTTATGTGGCTCTGGCTCTGGGAGATAACCTTATGGCACTGAATCATGCAGATAAGCTCCTCCAGCAACCGAAGCTGTCAGGGTCTCTGAAGTAAGTCTGACATCATTGTTTCTTCCTCTTTTTTGCTGGAGAGCTCTGAGCTGGAGCTTCTCGGGTCTGTAGTGACAGTATTATGATGATGGTAATAACGGTTCTTGGCAAAATTGGTAATGTATAATGTACAGGTGAGAGCAATCTAACTTGTGCCAGTTTTAAATGCTGGAGGCAGCATATTCTAGAATGTTCTGTATCAATTAGTTTCTATGTCCATCTTCAAACTACTGTAGATGGCTCATCCTTTTGCAGTGATTAAAGCAGGAGTTTAGACAAGTT
This sequence comes from Tetrao urogallus, assembly GCF_951394365.1. Taxonomy (NCBI): domain Eukaryota; kingdom Metazoa; phylum Chordata; class Aves; order Galliformes; family Phasianidae; genus Tetrao; species Tetrao urogallus. The sequence goes on along the minus strand of NC_136820.1, from coordinate 11,871,483 downwards.
TGTAAGGTAACGTGTAGTTTTCTGCAGTGCTTTTTTAATGCAAGAAATTCAAGACTACAGTTGTTTGCAAAAATAGAGCCCTGTATCTTGGTGCCAAGAAGCAAAGCCTCTGTGTAGGCTGGAGCACTGAACTGTTCCTCTTAAGTGACACATAGGTTAGTTACATGTAAGAAGTTACTCTTGTTTTAGCAGATCTCACTTGCAGAAGTTTTTTTGAGTGATGCTTTTTAATAATTCATTACAGTCAACTATACAGTTTATTTGAAATGTACATTATACAATCGCATGCTCAACTTTTGTTTCAGAGTAAAGCTTAGTAAATTAACAGTGCTGTGAGTCAACAGGACTCCAAAGCTGCTGAATAGCCAAGCTACTGCTGGCTAGCATCAGGCTTGCTTAGTTCTGTGGTAAAGACTTGTGTTTGGAAAGCTGTTTGTGCCCTATGGACAGACCTGCAGATACGTGGTGTCCTCGGGATCTTACCATGCAAATATCTTAGAGAATTAATTATTACTGAGTGCTTACTTAACACCTCCAATTATAGGTGTCTTGGTATCCAAGGGGTGTTTGTGTAAGTGTTCATTTTTTCCTTCTTGGAAGAAAAGCCGTAGTAGTGTCTGTCCAGAGCGTTGGGCCATGTGTATGAATTGGTTCTCAGAATTCACTGGAGTCAGAATGGAGCATTATGGCAATACTTTACAAGCAAACTAACTTTGTGTATATTTATTAAGTAGTAGCTTTCAGGTGGTTGAGTTAAAGTCTGAATTCAGTTTGTTTTTCATAAGAGTGGCAAATTTTGAGGGTTGCCATGCTGACACGCCTGACTCTTTGCTGTTGTAGGTTTCTTGGGCATTTGTATGCAGCAGAAGCTCTCATCTCTCTTGACCGAATATCTGATGCCATCACTCACTTGAACCCTGAGAACGTCACTGATGTTTCCCTTGGGATCTCCTCAAATGAGCAGGATCAAGGTTAATAAATCCATACTTCATTAGAACCAGTTGTGCTATCAGTTGCCTTTCTGCTGTAACTGTTATGTAAATACAGTGATGATGAAGACACCTCATTTTAAGACCATAACTTGTTTGGGGCTTGTTGGTTGGTTTGCTTGCAGAGCTAATTTTCTTACAGTGCTTTCTGTTGGTAATACTTGTGTTCTGAAGCAGAAAAATATGTCAAGGGCTCACCTGTATGGCTAAGACTGCAGTAGCTTTGATCTCAGTAATGCCTGCAATTTGAACTTCATTGTTCTCATCTGCTAAAGACCAAAATGTTTTCCCCTTCAATGGCAGACCAGAGTAAAAGCGAATTTGTATCTGCTGGTCTGTGACAAATGAATTTTGTAGTGATCTTGGAAAAAGCTGTCAGAAAATGATGTTTTGTGTTTCGGTTTTTTTTCTTTGTAGGGTCTGACAAAGGAGAGAATGAGGCGATGGAGTCTTGTAAGTACCAGCCAGCATATTCAGCAGGGCATGGGAACTTCTGTGGGTGGTTCAGAACAAAAGTCTTAATAAAAGGATAACTTACTTTACTTGCAGCTGGCAAGCAGACCCCCCAGTGTTATCCCAGCTCAGTCACATCTGCACGGACAATGATGCTGTTTAACCTTGGAAGCGCTTACTGCTTGCGGAGTGAATACGACAAAGCTCGAAAGTGTCTCCACCAGGTATGGGAGATGAACCTCAAGTGGCTTTAGGGACAGATGCGCTCCCTACAAAGTGTCATTTAGCTCACAGCAGATCCTGGTGATTTCATAGCTCGTATCTGTTGACTTTGCTCAGATGGTGGCTCCATTCTGCCTTCATGAACTAATCTATATTAGTAATATAAAGGAATTCCAGAGTTCGTTCTCGTGTGAACAGTTCAGTACTGTTTTTTTTTTCCTAGGTTATTTCAAAACAGCAGAATACAAAGGAGCCTTTTCACTTTTCCTAAGGTTTTGTTTAATGGTTTGATAGTTATTGTTGTATTCTAGAAAATAAACTTCTCAAGGGCTTTGGCTCCACGTGCAGGGACTAGTCTGGGGGCTGGTGGGGGCACTTAGCAGAGTTGTGCTGTTCTGAAGGACTTCTGCTCAGGACCCAGCTCAGCTGGAGCACAGGGATGTGCCTTCAAGCCAGCTGAAATCATTGGTGTGCCAGTGCAGTACATCAAGAGTAGGAAGTCAGATATGGTGTTTGTGTAGAAGACAGCATCATTAACTTTGTAGGTGAAAAATATTAGTATATGGAAAACTTATGATGTTCCTTATTAACTTTGTGTTCTGAACTTCAGAGCAGTGGAGGTTACCTTCACCTCTCAGCAAGAAGATGCAGGCTGGCCCAAGAATGACAGACTCACATTGACAGAAGCGTACAGCAGATGGTGCTACTAATTAGAGTGAAGCAATCTAGCAAGGCAGACAATCTTTCAGTCTCTCCTTGCAGGAATAACCCGAATAGAATATATTGGTTTGAAAAATCTTGTGTTATGAAGGATTCCATTTTGTTAGGCAAGGTGGCCAGGGTCTGCTCAGGGGGCACTTTGAGCTCAGCCTTTCTCTTAAGCACTTGTTCTCCCCACCCCTTCTGTTTCGATAAGGCTGCTTCGCTGATCCACCCCAAGGAGATCCCTCCGGAGGCTATCCTGCTGGCCGTCTATCTGGAGTTACAGAATGGTAAACAATTTTATTCTTTTCTTGACATGAAAACAACGTAATACGTAGGCTGCAGTGTTGAATGCAACTTTTGGCATCTTTATCATCTTTCCTTGAAGCTTACACCTAACAGAGGCAAAGCTGTAGAACATATCTGTAACATTTTAAAATGTTCTCAGTCCAGAATTGGGGTTGAGCTGACATCAGAGTTTTGCCAGGATTCTGGCAAACCCTTCAGATGCTGTCTCCATTTTACACTGCCATGGATCTACCTATGGATCCATGCATCTGCACCCTCATGTCTATGCAACAATTGCTTGCAAACACATGGGGTTTTCTTCTGTTTGAGTTAGTTTGTTTTTATGGCTTCATAACAGAAGCCATAATCTTCTTGGTAGAAGGGAGGGGATGTTGGTATTTGGCTGGCAGTTCCTGCTGCTAGGCCTGCACAACCCTTCCTACATGAAGCTGTCTTTCTAACCATACATCTTTTGAACTGAAGTTTCTTTGTGCTTTGTGCAGTAGCCAGCAGTCCTGGAGAGTTTCAGTAGCCTGTAATGGAGTACTCTAGAGAAACTGTCAACTTTGATAGCTCTCTTCCAAATCTGTCCTTCTCATAAAAGCAGTACAAAAAAAGAACATCTATATATAGGAAGCAGAAAAACTTGCAGTTTGTTTGGACTGCTCAGTGCCCTTGGTTCCCTTTTAGGGGATCCCTTCAGGTGTCTCGCATCACAGGGATGCAGGGGACTTGAGCATTTGTGTTCTAAATGGAGAAAGATGTTTCCAAGTTGGAATTTTGGAAGTGTTTCCTTCTGTAACAAAGAAGCACGGAGTGGAAGAGGGTACCAAGTTGGGTTTACCTGTCACATCCTCTTAAGTATAACCTAAAGGGTCTACACTTTGTTCTTAAGTGGCAACAGAAAGGCCCTTCTGAAAATAAAACTTCAATGACAGTGATGTATTGGGTAAGGTGGCAAAATATTCTTTTTAGAACTTCGCTGTTTTTCTCCTACAACTACAGGAGTTTTAACAAAGCTATTTTTTTTCCAGTTATATTGCTGCTTACTTGCTGAGCTATACATAGCAAAAAATGACTCTTCTCTTCAGAACGCACTTCAGAAGGGGCTCTGCACCTTCCAGCTCAGATTTAGCTTGACGTCTTCTGCTCAGCATCAGTAGAATCGAGCACTGTGCTTGTTTCAGATTTACTTCAGTGCTTTTCATGTCTGTGTCAGCTCCTCGCTGAATGTGAATTGTGCTTGTGCCTGGGTCCAGCTGCAGGCCTGACAGGGACCTGACACCACAGCTCAAGAATCGCTGCTCTCACGGCAGAGCTGTTATTGCTGTTTTCAATTGCAGGTAACACTCAGCTGGCGTTGCAGATCATCAAGAGAAACCAGCTTCTCCCTTCAGTGAAAACGCTCTCAGACATGCGGAAGAAGCCCGTTTTCCAGCCGGTCCACTCGCTCCAGCCCATTCAGTTGCCGACTTTCACCGCTGTGCAGAGGAAGTGAGGGTCTGTTGAGCTCGCTGCTGCCCTTCCTGGGAGGGCTGGGGATTTTGTATATTTTTTTAACCTCGGACATCTGCATACCCGGATTGCTGGAGTGTGTTCCTTTATGTAAATTTTTAATAAAATACTTAAATGTCTCCAGTCCTGCCGTCTTGTAGGTAAAGGTTATTTTATAATGGAACAGAGGTTGGGATCCGTTTGAAACATGAATGGCCTTTAATGGGGCAAGTGGTGCAGTTAACTAACTGTGTAATCTCTGCTGTTTGAAGGGATGAGATGGGAGGGCAGTAAATCTGAGGGAAACACTGTTTATCTGAAGTTATGCTGACACAGCAGTTGTGCAGTATGGGTGCAGTGCATTTTCACCTAGAGGGGAACATTTATGGGTATGGCTGTGACAGACAATGAGCACAAAGGGGAATTTGTACCGAGTCCTGCAAGCAGTGTGCCTCTATTTTGATTTCTGTCTTCTTTTTTCCTGCCTTTTCTGCTCAGACCAACATAAGACATCAATAGTAACAAGGACCATTTGCTGACTTATTTATTGTGAACACGGGTAAAGAGCTGAGGCCTTCAACCATAGGCCTTAACCCAGAGGGAAGTGAACCAGGGCTCGGTATGGCATGTAGCTATTTCCCCTGCCCCCTCTCTGCCCAGTTTGTGCTGTTTCAGCTGTTCTGAGACAGCCTGGGAGAGCTGGGATCCCACCTTATCTGTTTCCCGGTGTGCTCACTGCTGGCACTGCACTTTGCCTCTGGCCCCCTCGGGGCATACACACCAGCAAGGAAGGTCACAGAGCCGGGCAGCTGCTGGGGAGGGGGAGCCTGAAAGTCCTGCTCAAAGGAATGTGCATGTGAGCTCACTGCAGTTGGGTACCGGGTGTCCCATGTTTGCCCCCAAGATGTTGAATGGGAAAAGAGCCACAGCTGCTAGAAAAGGCACTGTGTAAGTCTGTTAAAGTGCAGCGTGGCTACATGCTTCTTTCCCTTCATGTTGGGTAAAGGCTGACGCAGTGCAGTAGCACGCTTTGGCACAGCCTCTCCCTTTGGGGAAAGGGCAGCCCTGAGTCTTCCTGAGGCTGTCAGAGTGCTGGATCAACAGGTATGTCACATTTCAGCCAGTTGGTGTAGGAGTGGCACCGACACTGTCCCCAGGTAGGGAGGAGCAGTCCGGGTTTATCAGTATCACCCACTCTGTAAAGAAGAGAGCCCCAGTGCCGATGCATGGTTCGTGTCAAAGTAGATTGACCGATTCAGTACAAAAAGGTCCGAGCCGCTTGCTGTGTGGTCCCACGTCCTGAATGGAGAGGATTCTTCCCGGCCCTTCCCAGCCCCCCAAGGAATGCGGCGCATTCACATGCAAAACCGCAGCGCGACGCCCGCAGGCACGCAGCGCTGCCCCGACTGGGGGTGCGGCCCGCGCCCCCCCCGCTGCCCGCACGGAGCTCTCATCGCAGCGCCCTTCAGCCGCGCTCAGGGACAATGGCTGCGCTTCTGCCCTCGGGGCTGCACCGCCCGGAGCGGCCGCGGGATGCTGCTGCCGTGCTGAGGCCTCCGCACCACGAGGGGTCAGGGCCGGGGGCGGCTCCCAGCCGAGCGGCAGCGCTGGCATGGACGTGAAGAGCGCCCGGCACGGCCCATAGGGGCCCCTGTCACCACCGCAGGAGAAGGACACTGCATCGTGACTTATGCCTCTTCATAGCACCTCGCATTCCTTCTCCCCTTGCAGAGCTGTGCCTTCACGTTCAGGTTTTCAATAGTATCTCAGTAGTATCACAGCAGCATCACCAGCTGCAGACAGGCAGGCTCACAGCCAGGAGAGGGCTTAATGTTTTTTGTTCCCCCTTTTGCATCCTGACGGAAGAGAAGTCTTTACTGATTAATACAGAAAAACACACACACAGATTTGCCATGAAAAACAAAACAAAAACAAAACAAAACAAAAAAAAAAAAACAACTCACATTTATTTGATTAAACAAAAATAAAATAAACTGCATAGGAACATTTTAAAGTCCAGAGAGACACTGACTTTGTTTTAAGGCTGCCAGTAGCTGATACATCATCTCCTTGCTACATCCTTCAGCCTTCCCTATGGACCACAGAGATACATTCAGAAGCCTCCATTAACACAAAAAGTTCTAACGTTTTGCTCACTTATCCTACGTAAAAGTTTGCACATAACCTGTCACGCTTTCCTTCCCTCAGTACTCAACAGCCCCACATCTCAAACGTCACCTTTTGTCCAAGCAGAAATGCGATGCCCTGTTTGGAGCACAGAGGTTCTTGTCACAGCCTGTTTCATTATCCATTAGATATAAAAGCTCTGAGCAGCTCATTAAAAGCCGAGCACTGTCTGTCCTGCTGAGACATTTGTATTATTATGAGGAGAGAAGCATGATTAATCACTAAAGTAGAAGGAAAACAACTGCAGCAGAACAGGAAACTACAAACCCAATTGTCTCAAGATGCCCGACATCCAAAGGCTGACAAAACCATTCCGGATCTTGATAGAAGCCTGCATCGAGGCAACATGTTACACACCGGTAATGAACTTTTCTGAGATGGGGCCGTACTCTGCAGCCAATTAAAGGAGAGAAAACGCGATTTGTCACACACGAGCCTGAAGTGAGCGACCATCTTGTTGCGGGCTTCCCATTTCTACCCAACTAAGGCAGGCGGCACGTGACAGGTGATGCGCAGCACAACAGCTCACATACAGTAAGAACCCCCCACCAACGCCGCTGACTAACCACACCTTACAACCTAGGTAAAAACTTTTCAGTCGGTTTAGAAAAGAAACTAAAAACAAAACCCAGAAACAGACATCTCTCCCTCGGAAGGAAAAACTACTACGTTGTCTGAAAAGGACTCTACAAACCTATAAAAGGACTCTTCTTTTCAATCTAGTCTGGTAGCTCAAAAGGAAGTTACTCAACTACGGCACTACACAGACACTTAACATTCAGTCAGAAAGGCTCTATGAAAAGAGCTTAAAAAATTATCGACCTGAGTTTGTAAGTTGATACAATCATTAATAGAAGGTCTAAGACCATGCAGGTACACAAAGCATTTTTAGAACCATTATTGGTTAAACAATGATGGAAAAGATGCCACTCTGGCTTGCCAACCCGTAAGATCACTTAGAGACATCAATGTACGTTTTCCACCATAACATTTACCAAACCCAACACAGCTCATCAATATTAGGGAGTTTCTGTACCCGCTTCCATCAACCCCACACGTGAGCGGGGGAAAGAAAAGAGATCTTCCAATACAGTGATCTGAAAATGTGCTTCTGCAACTTCACTCCACAGGTAAAGCAAGGGGAATGCTGCACGTCACTATTAAAGTTGCATAAAAACCCAACATTCTGGTTTTCAACTGCCTCTCCTGACAATATCTGAACTTAAATCGCCCTCCAGGAATAGGAACTTGGTTGCTTTGTCATGGTGGAAAAAATCCCATTGTGTCAAGAAAGCTACTTCTATGATCACCAAGTCTAACACAAATCAGTATCATATTCCCTTCAAGCATTTGGTATAGCATTGCATTTGCAGCAATTGTAACATCAGTCTTTCCAAACAGGAACGGGACAACTTGGAGGTGTGCATAAGAGTTTTCTCTTGTAGAGAGAAGACCTATAGGTCTTAAAGACGTAAGAACACTGCAAATGGACAAGGAGTATGTCAGCCAGTAGTGTCATAATACTGAACAGTCTACATCTCCATACTTAGTAGTGAAAACGGAACAAACTCAAGTGTTTCAGGTATCTCAGTCCTGTTTGCCAGAATACACGAACCTTTGGTTTCATTTACAGATTTTCTAGCAAGGGCAGCTTATTATTTCCAGGGGTGGGTAGAAAAACGCCACCAGAAGCAAGAAGTCTTCATACTGTATGCACTATCTGTTTAGATTAAATGCCTGTCCAAAAGGCAGGATGAATTCTTTGCCAAGGCCGATTTCTCAGCTATTTCTCAAACCTGTCTGATGCTAAACTGAGGTAGATGATTAACTTCTGCAAAGCGAGGTAGAATTTCAAGAAAAAGATAGTGGCATCTCTCGTTGTGCATTTTGTACCACGTCGGACTGGGTTTCAAACTCCCAAGAACTTGAAAACCAAAAGGTACAATATTTGCCTAACACAAGTACCAGTGTTCATTTTTATACAGTTCCAAACTGTGTCTAAATATCTCTATTTTTAAATACCTCTTACCTTTTGGCACCGTTTGGCTTACACTCCTTTAAAAAAAAAACAAAAACAAAAACAAAACACTTTGGCACAATTTCTTTTAAACTGGAAACAAAGCAAATTTTATGATCAAAGATATGGCCTGATGAGGCTATCAACCTGCACTCTTCAGAAATGATTTTGGTTTCACTGTAACAAAACAGACCGGGCCCATTTTCCTGCAGTTCCAAGAGAACGCTACACCCAAGCGCCTTGCTCTTTCTTTCCTCACCTTAGTTATGTCTGGCCCCAATACACATCAGTTTTTCAGGCACTGTCCTCCTTTGCTCGCTTTCTTTATAGTTATGGGCTTCCTTTAAGCTACTTAAAAGGTACTACACAAAAGGAGTGAGCTGTTTGAAGGACCTGCATTATCAAGCATTGTATCTGCTTCAGCTCGGTGCTGAAGTTCCTGCTTAACTGCAAAGGAACAAGATTGCTTCACAGGCTGACCCTGGAGCAGCCATACTGACTGCTGATAACATTGTCAAGCAAGTTTACTGAGAGCCACCGGTTTAACCTGGCAAGGTGGAATTTCTTTGGGAGTTCTAGTCAACAGGTCTACCCACATCTCTCCTTTGCCAATGCTAGAGCTAAGAGAAAGAGGCACAAGCTCACCTCGGCCTTCTCCACGCCACCTCCGCTGGTTCACATTACTCCGAACACTTCGGCTTGTTTGGTTTGCAATGCAGCATCAAAGCCTTGCTTTCTTTTTTTCTCCCCACACACTTTCACCATGCATGCTATGATACTGGGGCATCAATCTTAGAACACGCACAGCCCAAGAACACTCACGGAAAAAAAAAGCAAGGTTTGAGTCTCATTAATTAATTATATATTACTTTTTAAAAGCTCCTATGGGGCATCCGCTGTTAGCACTGAACTTGTATATTATTGTTGCTTATTTTCATTGCATATAAAACACTCCATTTTATAAGCTACACTACTGCTTTTCAATGAGACCGAGCGTGCTTAGCACTACGACAAAGACCTGGAATCATCCTGGGTAGCTAAACAGTAGCGTTTTTAAAACAACAAAGCTCCCCGACATGTGAGACCTAATGATTTTGTTTGTAAGCAAACACACTGATTAAGCAGACAGCAACTTAAGAAGTTGCTCCTCTTCCTGAGGGAGCTGGATGGGTGGTTTGTGCAATGGCTCCATACAAAAGAGCAGAGGGCAACTTCGAGGTCACCTTCTACGCAGTGCAGGCTGGAGAGAGGCAAGGATGTTCCTCTGTTCAGCACAAGGCTGAACACACACATAGCCTTTTAAACTTTTTTTCTTAATGCCTGGAAAACAATTCCCTTCTCCCAGCCCCAGAGAAGGGGGGAACCCAACAAGTATTAAAGCAGAACAGCATTTCTAGAATGTTCTAATCACTGACAGCCAGTCAGGTCACGATATTAACAGAGCTGGCATTTTCATTAAGACGTGACAGGATAAATGCAAGAACAATGCAAACTAAATATTAAAGCTTTTTAAACCAATTTTCTTTGGTATCTAGATGTTGCAGGGTATTCATTTTCACAGCCCAAACTTCAAATAATTCTCGGACTGAATAATACAAAACAAACAGGGCCATCTGCCACAAATGTTGGCCAACCCCCAAGGAGGGAGGCATGGACACGAGTAGAACTTGAAGCTGAAGGTAAATTGGGTTTCTCTCATACCCATATGCTGAGTGGCCACACAAGTTTAATGACAGACATCTGTATAAAAGATTATCCTTTTGAAGACTATTTTTAAACCATGCTATCCTAAGATTAAGCCCAGCTGAAACGCACTGCTTTGAAGAGTTTGCTTCCTCGAGGCTTTGGCTGAAAGGCAGCACAGTTACTTCATTTAATTTAGGTGTTTTTCCTTACCCTTCTTTTAAAAGAGGTTTTGCCATCTCATTGAATTGGTCTGTTTCCTTCTGGTCCTTTTAGTTCAAGCCTCCTTTAAGCAAAGGACGTCTGTATGCAACACATCACGATTTCTACAAAACCCAGAAAGTCAAACACTCACTCCTTGGAGGGGGAAAGCAGCAATAAGGAAAGTGCACCTTGTGATTTCTCACAAATCTGTAAAGAACTTTTCAATCTCAGGACACTTTTGTGCATGGCAGCTGGCAGCGGGATGAACCCTTTCCTCCAAGGATGGTTAAGGCCCTTCAGACTTCGATAGTGACCATGCTGATGTACCAGAGATCTTCTCTTGCAAGCAGTAATGTAGATCCCAAAGCATTTCCGAGGCAAAGAATGGATAATCCTTCCATCAATGAGTGACAAAAAAGCCCCTTTCCCAACTTTAACCATTGCCACTAAATGCCTTATCCAGAGGGTAAAGCAACAATTCCAGAAACAATATCTGCACTAACAGCCAAATGGGAACTGGAACAAAACAGAATAAGACTAAATCTTCCGAGGGACTCAAAGTCCTTAGTACGTTAGAGAGGTCTCTATTCTCCCAGGAAGTTTCTGCTCCTCAAAAAAAGCAATTTTTATATCCCTGAAAGGTCTCATTTCCCCCCGCCTCCAAGCTTCTAAGGATCATATTCAGTTATTTTACACAGAATTCTTTGGTACTGCCCTGGAAAAAAAAAAAGAAAGAAAAAAAGAAAAAAAGAAGAAAATTTTCATCTTGATGCAGTTTGCCTTAGGCTGGAACTCGTAGCTTTTCATTCTGATCTGTAGCAAGAACTACACGGAGCCACAGGCTCACCCCACCCTAACAACTAAAGCAGAGCTTCTGGACTTCTCCAGTCCAGCTCTTTGGGGAAGCCAAAAGATGAAAAAAAGTTGCATTTATCACGGATAAAGTTATTGCAATCCTCTAAACACAAGAGACTAAAATTCTCCAAAACTCACCCTGAATCTCCAAAGCTGTGCTTATTTCTAATTTTGGAAAAAGGTACCACTTCTGTTCTAACAAATCCACTGAACTTTTTTGTTTTTCTTAAAGACTCTCTATGGGGAGAAAGAAAAAAACCTCGCCATTTCACAAGAACATAAACCGAGGGTTGATTTTTCCTTGTTTCAATGCCCCCTGTAACCTCTGTTACCCAGATCAGGCGCACATACTGATAAAAGAAACTTTTTTTTAAACTAATTTAGCTTTCAGGTGAAAGGAGTAAAAAAAAAAAAGACAAACCTCAAGACCTTGCACTAAAGAAAACATTGCTTTTTTGTTTAAACTTTACGACAACTGTATTAAGCCACTAAAATGAACAATTTGGTTTCAACTCAAAAATAATTGTGCATTTTCATCAGCTTGTCTTTGTGCTGTTGGATTACTGTGTTTCAGAAAAAAATACACAGAAATGCCAAAAAGATGCAAACTCACTCTTCCTGGCGAGTGAATCCCACTCACTTCCACAAAACGTTCAAAAGTCTTCTGGGAACAAAACGCTGTGCTCACCAGTAAATCAAACACACTGAGGTATAAAAAGGAGAACAGGAAAAAGTTCTCTGCTGCAGCAGCAATTCAAAAAAAAAAAAATATATATATCCCCCCTCCCATGTCCCCACCCACAGAAATGCAGTATGGTCAGGAACACAAGTTCTCTACAAATATCTACTATCATTTTCTCCATTAAAAAAAGTGATATAGAGCCTTTTTGGCTTAGCCTACAGAATTCACCACACAAACCACCTAATGTGCACAGCAACACATGTTTGTGCATGAAGCCCCATCAGGGGAGAGGTAAAATGTTCTGAACTGCGAGTGTGTTGGGATGGGGAGGGGGGAGAGAAACCGGGGAGGGAAGGGAGGACAATGAGGTAGATAGAATTTAACTTTACAGGCTCACTCCCTGCAGAAAAGATAAGTACATTCATCTGTAAAAAAATTAAAGATGAGGTAGGTTTGAATCAACGTTGTATTTTTTTCATTTTCTCTTAGAAGAATTTCCCTGAGACAGTTTCTTCCAAATTCAAACGCAGATCAGAAGACGAGAATTCGATTGTTTCCAAAGTCGACCACAACAATCATGCCATCAGGGGTGACAGCTATACCTGAAGGACGGTCCATCTGACCAAAGCCGCTTCCCTGAGTGCCGAACTTGCATAAAAAGCTACCATTGGACTCAAATATCTGCACCCGGTGGTTCCTGGAGTCGGCCACGATGATGCGCCCCTCTTGATCCACCGCCACTCCCTGCGGGCGCAGGAACTGCCCGTTCCCACTCCCCTCCGAGCCCAGGAAGCGCGCTGACTGGCAATCTGCGTGGATGACCAGAAGGCGATGGTTGTTGAAGTCTGTCACTACCAAGTGGCCCTCGTGATTGAAAGTCACACCTCTGGGGGAATCAAAGTGCTTCCAGAGTGCCCCTTCAAAGCCATACTTATTCAGAAACACACCATCGGGCCCGAACAACTGAACGCGATGGTTCCTCGTGTCGGAGACCAGGATTTTGCCCTCTGCGTTGACGGCCACGTCCCACGGGTAATTGAATTGCCCATTCTTTGTTCCTTTCTCCCCAAACTTCAGAATGAACTGCCCCTCAAACGTGAAAATCTGGATGCGATGATTGTCCTTGTCAGCCACGACGATTCGGCGTGAGACATCACAGGCCACTCCGGCGGGACGATCGAACTGGCCGGGCCGGGAACCCAGAGTGCCAAACTTGTGATGGAAAGTCCCACATGGCTTGAACACCTGGATACGGTTATTGCTGCGGTCAGCCACGATGATGTAGCCTTCTTTATCTACACTAACCCCCCAGGGGCGGCAGAGCTTCCCATCGCTGTCTCCTTCGCTGCCAAACGAGAGCCCGGGTAGCCCGATGCCAATGTAGCTGCGCCCAGATTTCACCACAACTTTGAAGGGGCTGTTCTCAATGTGTTGGTTGCACATCATCACGGACACCAGATGCTCTCCCTCTAGTTGTGGACGGTAGCTGACCAGGTAGGTTCCGTTCTGCTGATCACTGACATCTGCCCCGAACAGATTTCCATCTGGGCCCATTACCACTGCAGAGATCATGTCACCTCCTGAAAGGCGAGGCTCACCATCGTGGTCGTAGCCTATAACTGTGAAAGAGGCCACTTTGCCCTGCAGTGCACGCTTGAGGCCTTCCCCAGTGGCTTTGGTCAGAGGAGCAAAAGCCCCACTACTAACAAAGCCCATTGATTTAATGGCCATATACAATGCCTGGTCAGGGGGTGTGAACATGATCCTGTCATCCTCCTGGGGCTGCAGAAGGCCTCTCACATTCTTGAGCTCCTGCACCTGAGCCAGCATGCGGTCCCGGGCCAGAAGAATATCTATGGTACGACCTTCCTCCAGGACCTGCTGAACAGCACTAATTGTGTTGTCCAGCTTATTTAGGTTCTGACGTAACTTTTCAACTTGCAAATAGAGCGACTTAGCCTTGACTTGACGAATCTTTTCCACCTGGGAGAGGATGAGGGGTGGGGGAAAAAAGCATATGTCAGAAAAGACGACCCTCAGAATCATAGAATTACCATGGTTGGAAAAGATCTACAAGATCATCCAGTCCAACCATCCACCAATCACCAACAGTTATCATTTAACATCAAAACTCATCCCAATGTCACTTCTACATAAGCGGTCATACATTTGTTGCAGCATGCTGATACAAGACATGATAAGACCAAGAACTGTCCGACAAGTCTTTAGAAACCCTGATGCAGGGGAGCAGAAACAAGGAAAAGCAATTATCTATCCAAATTCAGATGATTATTTTCTCCAGTCCCTCAGTTAAAAATCACACATTCATGCTCCACGGAACTGCTGTATCAAAATTCCATTTGAAAAGAAGATTTGCTTCTTTAGTAGCTAATAATGACTATCTTCCTTAAAAGCTGTTCTGCCTTCTAGTTGCAGAGTACTTGACAGACCATCACAAGGTACTTCTTATTTAATGACTCTGGAGAGGAAAGAGGTAACTGCGAGCTCCCAGGCAAGGCTGCTCTAAAAAGAGAACTGAGACCAATTTCAGAAAGGAGGCTGTTATCACATAACTCTTAGCCTCCTAAGAGTTGGCATCAGCTAATGGATATGGGCTCTCCTCACTCCCTTGGCTGTCCAAAGTGCTTCCATGTGATTGGATAATACCAGACACCTGGAATTTTTAGGGTCCAATTGCTTTAATATTTTCCCACAAATACCAGCAGCCACACTGAACTACTGCTTTAAAACACGATGCCATATAATGCTACTTCAAAGGACACAGATGGCAGCTGCCAGTCCCTTCTTGGGCAATTGTAGATCAAGCAAAACCAGTTGGTTGGTTTTGTTTGTTTGCTTTCAGGCTTTGTTTGTTTTGCATTTGTTCGTTTGTGTTTACATGACCGTGTTTGTCTTTACTTGTGAAAAATCACTCTGGATCCTTTGGCAAAATTAATGAAACATAATTGTTTTGTTGTTGGAAAAATATATTTCCTCACTTCTGAATACTTGCTTGGCTACAGAACAATATCACTAGCGTATTTCATTGAGGGACAACTCGCTGTCTGAAGAGTCCTTTGACTAGCTAACAGATGTATAAGAATGTCTTTTCATATATATATATACACATTTTTTTTTAAAGGCTGCTTCTAAAAAAAATAGAGATGCTTCTTTCAATAGCCCATTAAGATCACCTGTTTCCAAAAGATTACTAATCACAGTTACTTTCTGGATGTTAGTTAGGTTTGTTACACAAAATAATACACTAGCACTCTTCACGCTACCTTAATATACATTTAATTGCCTTGCTTTTGTTAGAATGATTTCTCACACCTCCACAGCGTGTGCTGACAAGAACTACTTTTCCTTCTTAAAATGTTTCATAACCCAAAGAGAACTTGTTCTCAGGCCTTCCTTTAAAGCACATATTCAATCTCTTGAGATACAAACAGCTTCGGAATAGCTCTTACTTCTCCTGTACTATATATGATACTTCAAAAGAAAAGGTTGTTGAGCTACTTAGGGAAGGCTTAGAGTGGAAAGTGAACTTGTTTCCCTCAATGTGAGTACCTCAGAAAAGCAGCCTTAGAATTATAGAAACTACGAAGTCAACTTTTGTAAAAATGTCAGTACTAAGAGAACAAGATAAATACAAACCTCTCCTTCAGAAGATTAATCTCACTTAACTAGTGTGGTTCCATGAAATAACTTCACCAATATAACGGTCATTTTGCTGGCAACACATACACCAAAAAATTAACATTTCAAGAGGATAGAAGGCGGGAGAGAAGTAATTTATATCAGGATGGCACTATCTCTTGACATCTTGACCTCAGCACTTGAGATGTGATGCACCGCTGCTGAGCCAGCAGGGGGAGCGCTCACCTTACTTGTGTGGCTGAGCTTGCCTAAGGACACGGTATTTCCTACCAAAAAAAAGCTTTTTCATAGGGCTAAGAAATCCTTCAAAATAAAACCAACTAGAGGCAGAACACAGCAACTTGCTCCCTAGAAAACAATGAGCTCACCATAAATGGTAGCATTTCTGCTTAGTGTACAAGTTTCCAATATCAAATGTACAAAGCACAGTGTTAGGTACATACCTTCCAGAGCAGCTCGCACTCTCGCTCTTCCAAGGCCTTCTTATGTCTAGTAGTCACTGCTTTGACTTCAGACTGTACCACCTTCGCTTTCATCTCAACTTGCTCTGCCACAGCCTGGGCCTGTTCAATACTCAACTGGAGAGAAAAATAATACACTTAGTGCTCAACCAAATCTGCAAGAGCTTACTTAATTTAACTACACCTTTAGGAAAAGGCATAAAGTAACACTTCTTAGATTCTACTAGGCCTTCACCCATCTCATACAGCAGTGCCCAAATATTGGCTTGATTATATATATATATGTATAAGCAAATCTACTGTACAGAGCTTGTGACTTCATTGTACCATGCACCAGTACAGGGGATTAAAGGACAGCTTCTGGGAGCATGCAAATCTCCTGCACTTTCCAATTACTGCAGGGTGTCACAGCTCTGCCACAATAAATCTGCTGTTGTTCAGCAGGCATTTCCTGTATAGAAGTTGTCCTCTGAAAGCCAATTTTTTAGGAACAATGTTGAGAAGCAGCATTCCTTTTTCTGGTCAAGCACTAGATGATTTTTTCCACCAGTAATCCTTTTTAAAAAAGGCACCGTTCAACACTCATTCCAGCTTCATCCTTCCAGTGTTTGTAGATGAAAAGGCTAGCTAACTAACATGCTTGGGAAACTGGAGAACAAGAGCTGTGTTCAGGAAACCAGCTGATTCAGTTATGCATTACCAATCCAGTAACAACTACTGTGGCTCCTGCTGTTGGCAGGTGCAGTTGTCTATTTGCAGCTTGCACCTATGCACTCCTGGGACTATCTGGGAGCCAAAAGACTGACAAGATGCTCTCCATCCTATTACGGATTTCACCACAGCCTTGTGTTGCCAAAAATGAAGAAACGACTTTGCAGTGTATCTTGCCAACTTCAGGACTGAAACCAATACTCCACCATAGTAAAATTTAAGTAATGACAGTGTGTGCACTTGATGTGTTTGAGAGCCACAACAAATGGAAACCTTGCAAATCAAGCTTCCCTGTGGCAAACAAGTATGTTCTCATGATGGAATGGAATTCAGTCCAGCAGATATCTGTCACTAGCTACAGTTACCAGCCCATTTCAGAACACTCTGTTCTTCTCTATAAATCTACTCCAAAAAGGCAACATACAAATATAAACACATTAGCAGAACAGGACTACAGCATGCAACATTATCTGCACTCTCAGACTGCTAAGTATTTAATGAGGATTATTAAACGAGCAAGTCTTGTTTAATTTGGGCATTTTATACAAATCAAAAGAGTTTGCTGAAGCCTCAAGGTAGTTACGCCTACTGAGTCGTACATTTTATATGCTTCAGCTACTTCTGAGTAAAAAGTGAAGAGCGAAGTTGTACTGGACTCCTCGTGTCCTTCAGGACACCTCTGCAAGTTTTCTTGTAGCTGCCTCCTGTTTCTGCAAGAAACTCACAGTAGTTATCTTGCTACAGTGGTTCTGACAGGGCAACTGATGTATAACACGAAGTAATGAGGAGCTGACTGTAAGAGCCAGAAGTAGCAAGAAGTCTAAATTTTAGGTTTTGTTTCTGGATACCTGGGCTGACTATGGAGGGACCCAAAGCAGGACTCGTCAATTTCAATTTTCATCAGTTTTCCAGATGTCCCATCTTCTAATGGACATTAAGAACTTGAACTTTGACTTAACAAAAAACATTAATAGTTTCGTCTTGGCTTAATTATAATGTGCCTATGAAGTATTTAAGTGTACTTTTCTAGATACAACACTACTTGTTCTCACTAGTGCCAGCTTTTTTTAAATGAAAGCTACAGCCAGAAGGAGAAACACAGACTAATATGGAGCAACTGTAAAGGTGCTGGTATCATTGTGTGGTTTCTGCAGATTCTACCCAAATTAAACAAGTACATCCACATAGCAAAGTACATCCACACAGCAAAGTTAATGAAAAAGGCCAACTTAAGTCTCAAAGAGAAGAGCCTGCGAATACAAATGCAGAGGCAGAATGTTAGAATTATGTATTTGAACACTGCTGTAAACACAGCCCTGTGTGGAATCACCATGAAAGTAAAGGCTGTTTAACTATAAACGTATCACAAAGCGTCAATGTTAAGCTTAACTAACTGCTTAAAAAAAGGTCCTTCCACAGATAATGGATAAAGAACTTGAAATACATACCTCCCTACCTCTGTATGGAAGATTTAAACCTTGAACACTAAGGAATTTAAGAGCAAGTTTATCCTTCTTAAAGGATATCTAAGGGGGGCAGAGGAAAAACCTTTGAGAAGCATATTCTCTGGCAGACCCTCTCCAAACCTTAGAAGTAAATTAAATGAACTAATGAATGAACTTTCTGCATTTCAGGTTAGCCTTCTTCCACCACATTCTGAAAGGTGTTCTGCCCATAAGCATTGTTTGCTTTTGGTTCCTTGATAATAAGGATAATAAACGATAGAGGGCTGGTTTCTCAGGATTCTTCCAATTACTTGCTTCAGTGCAAGGTAAAACAACTCAGCCACGACAGCCAGTTTTCTGCATCATAAAAGTTTCCTACTGTTCCTCTACTAGAGAAATTAACTGCAAACCTTACACAAAGTATAGTTACAGTATGAATATCAGGATTAATCAGCTTAATTGCAATATTGGCGTGGCCATAGCAAAGATCACAGTAGCTAGGTCAATTTAAACGGTCAGACTTCAAACTGGAAACAAACTAAAATATTCTCACTTCTGGTGGTTAAAGAATTTAAAAGTGCTTTGACACAGGGAGGGCTACAGGAGAGATCAGCTCTTGTCAGGCAAACAAAATCACTTTCTCACTTATTGCCTAAAGTTTAAGGTAAAGAAGTAGTATGGACAGTGCCACGTGTAAAAATGCATCTTCCCTGATAACTATCTGCTTGTACATTAAATTAAGGAATTCATTAAAGCAAGGCACAAAGCAGAAATACCTGAAGAAAGAAGTACCCACAGGAAAACTCTCACTGAAGGGCATCCTTCAGTGCTCAAGACAACCGAGCATTTACTTTGCTGGAGAAAAATTGCTTAGCTGTCTCCCTTCCTTTCTAGCAAGAAGGGTGTTCAAGGTCCACCTCATCTGCATCATACCAACTCCCCTCACAATTTCTGTGAAAAAGAGGCACTGCCTTAACGGATGGCCCTCCTTACCAGCAAAGTTTGAGCCTTTGACGCTGGAAGATAAGTCTCTTCTTCCACATTCAGCTAATGACCAGACCCCACTGCAAGCTTCCACATTTCAAGCAAAGCACTGCCAAATACCCCATGCAGATATGGGCTCAGATCAAAAAAGACAACTGACCTACACAAATCAAATTGTATTTTAACACTTTCACCTGCAAATTAACCCCAAATGGGAGGAAGCACTCATTGCTTTACTGTTATGCAAGTGCATTAGATTACATACACACACATACGTATATACAATTACACATGTATAGATGTATTTTAAGAACATGACATTTCGAAGAAGCCATCTATCTTTCATCATAACAGATTTACGTTCAGTTTGTGGCCCACTCCTTGGAAAAAAATTTAGAAGAAGACAGCTAAGTGTGTACTTTCCTAAGGTACAAACAAGCCAGCAGCACAAGCTGTCAGTATCAAAAGGGAACACTTCTGTCTCACTCCACCTCATTAACTTCAGCTTTCAGATCCTCGTGTGAATCACTTCAAGCCACTGAAAATGCGAGAAAAGTACCTGAGCAAAGCGGATAGCTTTCTAATGAGATGAGTCTGCTCAGAAAGAGGTCCTACAAGCAATAAAACGGGTGTTTCTGTTCCATTCCTGGGCACGACCAGTCCCTTTAAGACTGCAATGAGCCAGCCTACAGAGTTGACTCGGCCAAAAAGCAATTCCAGTGAGAAGCTGTCTCTTTAGCTGGATCAGTTCACCACTCCGTTACACAAATGCAAGTTCTCACGTTAGGGATAGGCTTAGAAATGCATGATTCTGGGCAAGACCAGAGCAGCACTGGTGAACAGAAGCTCTCCATTGCTGTAGAATCAAGAAGATTGACCACCAAGCCTCATGTTGCCAGGCTTACTACTTGTTTTAGAGGAGTTCCAAATCCTTTGAGGAGGGAGGTTTTTACTTTTCAGCATCTTAAGTCACTGAAGTCTCATCTGGTCTGTCACTCCTGAAACTGAAATGTACCTTAATGTATGGCAATCGTCACAGCCTGAAAAACAATCTTGCTACCAAAGCCACAGGAAGAGTTTAAATAAACATTTATTCCTAAAAGCCTTCAACTTTGGTTAACCAGATATTCTCCAGCCAGATGACTTATGGCTTGATTTCCTCTCTCCTGCAAGGCCCTTCAGAGCCCACTTCCTTCCCTTCACTCTGAGCTCCTCTCCTCATTCATCCCCAAGTTTTCACGTCAGGAGTATCTTTTTCCTAGCCTATTATAAGAAGGTTACAAATACAGCAGTATGAATCAGTTGCACGGAGAGGTGTTACTACTACCATATTACTTTTCAATCATCTCCTTAGAGCTCAAGTCTATGTTTCTCATATTGCAGCTTGTATTGGAATTTGATTCTCTAGATTGCTTCCAAGCTTTAAAAAAGAGTTTGTTCAAATGCATGCTGATGTGCTGTCTCCTCCCTGGGATAAACACAGCTTTACAGCTATGCTGTCCCAGCACAAGCTCTTCTATACCAAAATTCCTTTGTGTAGCAGGTTCACAGCATCAACCTTCCCATTCAAGCACCTCAGTTCTAAAACCTGTATTTCTTCTAGCTGTTGCTGATGACAATGAGGCAGTAGCCTGCCCTGAGCTGCAGTATTCCCCATCTCCACATATGCAAACACAGATTACTAACTCCTCAGCTTCATCATAGATCAGCTTGCTCACCAGCTTTTTTCTGTAGAGTGGTTTAGATTAAAAGGCCTTGTTTAAAGTCAGTTCTTGAACAGCCCCATTCATTTTACAGATTGTTTCTCACTAAGTGCCCAATTGCACTTCCTCTTAAAGTAGCTGGCCTAGGGCAGAACTGGACGAACTAAATTCAAGAGCTATTTGCTTAAGTTATATATGCAATGCCAGGCCACCCACCTTTTACCTGTCCATCAGTAGTCAACTCACAAGAGCAGGAGCCTCCAGAAGAACAGCCAGAGAACAAGAAAGATAAAAGAGCAAAGTAAACCCAGGAGCAAGCAGGCATGAAAGCGTGCATGCAGTACTAGCAGAGTGGTACTCAACACTATTCTTTTGGTTTCTACTCCAAGAGACAGTCACTATTTAGATGATTCGTCCATACCAGTTAAATGATTAAGAGCCCTAAAGGCCAAAGCAATAATTTAATTACTAACAGACAAGCCCTTGTCTAGGGCAGCCTAGAGAAACTCAAAACACTGAGCTACTGAGGTTTTCTAGACTAGAATAATCCCTTCATTCTTGCTCATTCTTGGGACATGTTAGACGTTTCTGAATGCTTCTGATACTGCTGAAGAGCCTTATAGTTTTATTTAGAACAAACCAGGGAAGCTAAGTTTTGCAAGGTTTGGGGTTAACGTGAGGTTTTAAAATGGCCATCCAGCTCCAAAACTTTGGTGCTTAATGTTCTGACATACGTAACAACATCACAAGCCAAAGGGAGGTATCTGAAACAGTTAATATCTAAACCATCACAATACTTTTTTCCTTCCACAGGTGCAAAGACTCAGGACAGGTAAAATTAGCTGCTCCTTTCAGGCTGAACAAGCTCACCTAAAAAAGGGTTAGAACTGTCATTTATTCTCACTTATTAGGGAGGCACAAAGTTGTCACATCACAGAGAGGGATTCTCCAAAACAACCAGCCTCTGAGACATACTCTACACTTCGAAACATGCCTAGAGTACAAAGAAATTCTGTAGCACTGCAGGAAAACAACCAGCAGATATTGTCATTGACTGTGACCACTCCCCTTCAGAGGATAAGACTTAACAGATTTAACAACAAAATTTAAAAGATCCCACTCAAAATAGTCATCTATTAAAATAAGCAATGATGAGGGGACAGCTCCTACGTAGCACACATTTGAGAGAAAAGCACATTTAATTGAGAAAGCTTACTTCTGCCAGTGTCTAACCAAAAAACATAAAGTCCTGGTGGTTAAGTCTAACATAGAAGTGTTGACTATCCAGCTGAAAGCATTTGAGGCTGACTAAACTGGACAGTTGTAGTACAAAGTAGCTTCGTACTATGCCTTCCCTGTCCAAAGGCTCTTTACTAAAGGAAAACTACTGCTAATACCGTAACAGTACTAGATACTACACAAGTTAACACACAAGTTAACTAACTACCAACATATATTTGCAAATTCATTTCCTGTGCAGATTTTCCTTCTACCAATTGAAGCACTGTGTTACCTTCCTTCCAGACCTCACTTAGTATTTATATGTGCATTGCAAAGTAGCTGATGTAGGATGCAATAGGCAGCTGTGGAGTGCACCTGTGCAGGCAGAGCAATCCTTCTATAGAGGTAACTCTGATCCCTTACATAGGCAGATTAAAGTTCCACACCAATCCAAACAGATAATTAGCTTTTTACATGTGGTGGCAACACTGAAGACACAACCAGATCTGTAAGTAGTTACAGTGTAGATGCTGTACAGACATAAGAGACATCTTAGAATAGAAGTCTCAGCTGTAGAAACAGAAACATGCTTGGCACTGCTGTACAAGATCAGAACTTTGCTTCATGTTCAAGTGCATTTGGACATAGCTTCATATATATTATGATTTACATGTCAGGACTATGCTGCAGGAATGCAAAATTCATAACAGCGCTGTTTTCAGCTATACAGCCACTTCTGTCAGATCTGAGAGAACAGAAGGGGTGAGAAAGCTGACAGAAGCAGCAGAGAGCTTTTTGCCTGACGCCCTGCCCTGTACCAGGCAAGCTGTGAGGGACAGAAAAAAAAATTAAATACTTAATTTGGGAGTATCTTACCTGAATAGCCTGTCGTCCTTGCTGAGCATCTGCCAGGAGCTGGATGGTAAGAGTCCTGGAGTCCTGGAGGGCATCTTGGAGGTAGATAAAGCTGTGACCCACATGTCGCCCCATGGTACATTCACGACATATGGGGACAGAGCAGGTATCACAGTAGAAATGCAGTACCTGGAAGAGAAAAACATGTATCACCATCTGATGAAGAACAGAAGAGGGAAAAAGAAATGCAAGGTTGGCAAAACAACATCAAAAACAAACAACAGATAACAAGAAAGGGAGGAGGCTGGAGGCAGTAGCCATGGGCAAAGACTTCACAATAGTTTCTCCTCAGAGGAAAAAGCAAACCCTCTTTCTTAGTAAGCTTCAAATTGTATTCTAAAAGTTGGATGGAAGTGTCATTGTTTTCTTTGAAATACAATACTAGGAAGAATGTCCACATCAGCTCCTCTTAAGAACGGAAGCCATCTGCCAACACTTACGGATTGGAGATGTCATCTATGTTGAATTTCAGATGAAGACTTTTCCTGCATTCATCAGATACATTCTCTGAAGTGGGTTTAATAGTGACTGTGCTGGAGTACAGGAGCATCCCTGCCCCCCAAGAATAGAAAACCATTATGCATGCTGAGAACCATCCTGTTTCCTCAGAACACATAAACCCTCTATGCTTACTCAGAGCAGCACAGCACTGGGCAGAACTCCTTTCTGCCAACTCCCAACAGCAAAGCAAAAAAGAAAACCCTTTGCTCTGCCACAGTGTTTCTATTCTGGTAATATCTGGAGATACTTGATATGGAGAGGAAGACAAGACAGTAGCATATCCGTCAGGGTTTCAGTTTTACAGAACTCTGGGTAACAACCAAAGCCCACTCTATTCACAAAGCACTTAAAAAGTATTTCCAACTCACAATGGAAGTCTTACACAAGACTTCAGCCTACAAAGCTGGATCCATTCATCAGCCACAACTGTCTCCATTCCATCCAGTAGAGGGAAGCAGCACACAAATAGTATTTTCCACACGTTAGTGCTTTCTTAGAAGAAAACAGAACAGCTATTTTGTTTTCAAAGATGCAAGCAAAGGAGTACAAAACTGTGAAATGAGAAACTCCACATTCAGTCTCACTCCTAGGAACACACACTATATTTTTTAGAGCAGTGTTAGAAAAATCTAGCTTACCACAGAAGTCAGGAAACCACCACAAAACTCTGTCTGCCATTGTGGAGTACAAATAATTTTTCCATCACCAGCTATTTAAATTCTACCTCAGAGAAAGCAGCAAGAGCAGAACAAAGGCTGGGCAAGTATCTGATATGCCTGTCTCCTCACAGCTGTCACCCAACCAGTCCTGACTCCAGCTAAATATGTATATATATTGTGATACGGTGCATGGCATCCCCATTTCCCTTCTCCTGCAAAAGAACAGGGGAGAGGGAGGACAGGTGATTCCCTCAGATTTCCTGCGTTGCATGAAGAGCTATTTTAAGCTCTCCTGTAAGCACAACAGCTGAAGTGGCATATGGATTAATTTCTCAAAGGAATATGTGTGTTTGCGCACGTTACATTTTCTTCACAGTTAAGTTTTGCTGTAGGGAAATGGAAAAGGTTAGTTTGCGTCTGTTCAAATTCTAATCCCTCAAGCAATATCCTCAGATCCTGAGTCTTCTTTAAGGATGTAGATGCTGCCTTTCCAAAATGCATTTTTCAACATACATCACCTCCCTCTACTTGAACGTTCCTCGTCTTTACACTGCGGTTGTCTATATCTGTAGGCAATGCTCACTTGCTCACGCAGTTCTGTAATTTTGCTCTTGAAATTACAGGGAATGTTTATTACATGTTGCTGAATGACTCCACATAAGCAACTGAGAAGTTGAGAGAAAATGAAAACCAAGGGAGAGTATCAAGTTAAGTCACACGAATCCGATATACTTCAAAAACGTACAGGAGGGATTTAGGGACTCAATCAAGCACAGCAGCTGAAAGGAAAATGGTGACCATATGAACGAACAGAAGTCTAGAAGCAAGTTATATCTGCTGTTAGTCCTCCAAAGTAGCCAACATCAGAAGCAAAAGCTGAATGCCAGAGATCTGTCCCGTTACCAGTACGTTCCAGCTGTGACGTGACAGCATCCACTGGCAAGAGTCATCTGGTTGCCCGAGCCAAGGAGAAACTGAATTGAAGCTCGTCAGCTGCCTCTTGCCATGCAACAAAATGTGGCAGAAAATACCGCTCCTCAATTTAGAATGGAGGGAGACAAGAGCCATAATTTCATTTCAGAAACGTACAGATTATGTAGGATGTGGCTGGCAAGTATTTTGGGTAAATGCTACAAAGACGTTGATAAAGTCTCCCAGTTGTTTCTTAGAAGACTGTGAAAATCACCTACATTTGAATTTGAGAGCAAAAGAGTTAAAAGGCTTGGGCAAAGAGAAGGGGAATAAGCAGCAGTGGACTGATCTCCATCATTATACTGCTGTTTAAGTTATCTTAAATACACACAAAAGAAAACACAAATGCATAGTATCATTACTGCACTCAGTAGGGAAGGGAGCTGGTCGCCAAAAGTAAACTGAGAGAGTCAGCCAGCTTCTAGATGAACAAGGAACCGCCTAGAAACTCCCTTCTGGGCATGCTGACTAATTGAGAAAAGAAAAACAGGAGCACCCCCCAGGATGTACACTGGCTCTACCAAGCAGTGGGGCCCACAGCAGGCTGCTCTCCCAGGGTTAGAACTGGGAAGTACCCAGCTGTGCAGGGTAGGGGAGATCTGTGCCAGTCAGACTGACAGAGATGGGAGCTTCTCTGTGCTTGTATCCACAGCTGGCCATTTATTATGTTCCAGCCTTTTCACATCCCAGTCCCTAGGTCATGGCCTCAAAGGTCAGGTACTGTTAGGTGAAGTTTCCATGCCTGCTACATAGGAGGGGAGAAGAGAAGCAACGACAAATCAACCACCACCAACACATCGACAACGAAAGCGACCAGGCAGCTCACTCCAAAAAAAATCTCACGCTAACAATACATAGACTTCTTACTTCCTTGAACTAGGACAGCACAAGAGTCTGCTCTCCATTCGGATGTGATGCATCTGCAGTGCACCTAAAAGCTGGCAGGGCCTCCCCCTTTTGCTAATCTTAGCAACAAGGAAAGGCCACCCTGAATTTCAGTTGTGCTGTTAATACAGCAACATACTGCTCCTTCTATGCCCGTATCGCTGCCTTAAGAACAACAAGCCTAGTCTTGAGCCGTGGTGGGAGGGGGGGAGTGGAAGGAAAGAGCAAGGCTAAGTCCTCTGGAAAGGCTGGGCTGATGGTGCACAGCCTAACAAACCAATTTCAAGGGGAAAAAAAGGTCTTAAAACTGCTCCCTTATCCTGAAGAAGGGGAGACAATGCTAAGTAAAAGGACCCACCAACTAATTTAGCTATTGTCCTCTTAATTTCACTATTTTCCAGCAGCATTTTGAGCAAAACCTCCAAACGTTTTTTACCTTACGCAAGTGTTCTGATAGGAAGGAAACAGAAATGAGAAGAAACCAGGAATAGATATATTTCAAAGAATTTTGCAAGGTTTTATCCTCTTTTTTCCTTTTAGTAATATACAAATACAGAAAAAAGATTGCTTTAAGAGAAAAAAAAGAAAACCTTTCAGCATTCAAGCCTTTTCAACATTTCTTTTGATAAAATTGTTCCCACTAAGAAAAGATTTCTAAGTGAGTTTGGGTGGATTTTTAAAATAACCATTCTGTCACATTAAATAGTATCTCAGAGTTTCCATCAAAATCAAATGAAGAGATAAAAGTCAGAAGCGAGAGCAGAACAGTTTCAGAGATAGTTAAAAGTGATTTATTTTAAAATAAATCAGCTATGGGTTGATTATTTCCCAAACAGGAAATATTTCCTGAATTGGTGGCATACAATTTTAGACACAAAACAATAAAGGGAGCCTACTTCAATTTAAACAGAATCAGTGAACCATATTACAGGGCTATTCATCTTTTACAGCCACAGCAGCTCAAGAAATACAACAGCAAGGCCATAAATGTGATTGCTTCAGGAAAGGCTGTACAGTGCACCGTAAAAACATTTTACAACAGCAGGAATTCCTGGGTGTCGCTCTCCCCATTTTTTGGTCCATCTGCTTTCAAAGGGGGCAGGGGGATGGGCGGAGATGTTGTTAAACGTCCCCAGGGACTGCACAGCAATCAATCATCATCTGATGAATGGCCGCTGAAGTTAAACCCTGACCCCGCTCCACAATTCCCACACCAGTGCTCCTCTCCTCGCTGACCAGCTTCCAGCGGCCTCCCCCCCCCCCCCCCCCCCCCCCACCTTCCAGCCCTCACCAAAATTTCCCAAATACCAAGGGCAGACAAAAGCAATGGAATGCAGTAGGCACCACGACAGAAGAAAATTCAGCAAAACCAGCAGTTGAGGGGGTTTATCCTTAACTTGCCTCTCCTGGCTCACCAGCACTTGATTCCTCTCACTTCAGATCACATTTAAGAGCACGTACACGCACAGTTGTCAATAAAGCACATGAAATCTCTTCAGCGTTTTGCTTTCTGTCACGACATTTCAGTGTCTTGGCAGAACTGTATTTATGCCTGCAGCGTTAAGCAATTGTACAAGGCAGCAACGTACAGGGCCACGTTTTAAAATACAGACGAAGTCTGATGCCCCGAGCGCTGCCCTGTAACCTTAAACAACAACAAACTCTTACAAACTAACTGTAGCCTCTTGGTTCTCCCTTTGGAAAGACCTCCGTCTGGCATTTGTGCATTAACTTATTTTGAGTTTATGACAGAAAAATCACACGCGCTGTGTCAGTCTGAAATTTTCCATTACTAAAGGTGCTTTATTATTTAATTCCCTTGTCAGCAACTCAAACACCGGTGGCTTTGTTAGGCAGTGTGTGAGGCTGGGGGCATTATGAATTTAGCAGAAACTCATTTTCCAATGAATGTCAGCCCTTCTCTTCCAGCACTGGCTTTGGATTTTGTTGTTTTTTCAGAAGATCTGGGGAAAAAAAACTGCTTCCCTGCATCATTCAAGCAGCAGTATATTTTAGACAGCATATAAATGCAATCATGATGGACAATTGGGTTAGAGTCTGATGCAGTGAATTGTTTTGGAGTTTAAGCAGAAAAAGGTGTGGGGTTTTTTTGGTAGGTTTTTGTTTTTTTGTTAGGTTGGTTGGAGTCTTTTGGATTGCTTTTCCTCTGTAAGATCCTGGTCTTTAGTTCCCATTTTAATGGCAACCTGTGAGAATTACCTCCTGATTACTAACTTATTTCACACCATGATCAGAAAAACACTTTTAAATTCCTTAATTTGGATAATTCTTAAAACTTAAATACCACATAAAGTACTGAAGATACAAGTAAGCTATGTGATACACATTTAATGTTTTCATTATATCTGGGACATTAACTTTTAGGGATGCTTAAAAAACTTTTGTGAGTATCAGCTAATGAACAAATTAATAATTAATGAACAAATATGTAGCTCTCCTGACCCAATGCATAAGGAGGAAGCGAGTCCCTACCTAACTAGCACTCTCCCAGTGAAAACTCAGCTTATGGCTGTGATTTCACCCTACAACTAAACTGACCTGGTGGCTGGCACCACTGCAAAAGGAAGTCCTGTACCTCCTGTGTCCTTCTCCTTTACTTCCTTCCCATCTCAGTTTAGATACCTGGGGATCTTTATAAACAACAGGGAAAAAATTAGAAAGTACTTTATTCCATCAGCTGACCTTGAACAGCAGTAGGGCCAGCACACGGGAAGGGGCGTAAGAATCCACAGCTAATGACATAGAGTGTGGCTGGAAGACTGTCAGGTAGAGCTAGGGGAGGTCCAGGTTGGATATGAGGAAACATTAGGAATGGTCAGATGCTGAAACAGGCTGCCCAGGAAGTTGGTTGAGTTACCATCTCTGGAGGCGTTCAAGAAATGTTTAGGTGTTGTACTGAGGGACACTATTTAGAAGGCAAGATTGGTGGTATGTAGACAGTTGGACCAGACCTCTTGAAGGTCTTTTTCAACCTTGGTGATTCTATAATTATTATCTGACTTACTTGAAGTATCAGCTAAGCTACTGAGCTAAGCCACACAGTTCAGTTCCATATTTAACCAGCCTCACAGCTGGTAGTCTACAACTTAAATCTGGTTAGGTAGCGTTCATCTCAAGTTCTAACCAAGGGGACGCTATCAACCAGATTTAAAACTGTTAAAATAGGCTTTTAAAATGGATGAACGTGCTGCTTTCACAGTTCATGAGTTTTTGCTTTCTCCAGTCCTGCTGTTGGGACATGAAGTCATATATTTTAGAGAGCGGTAATGTGACAATGCTGGTCATTCAGGCTACCTCGATTAAAAAGCAAAAACTTTTTGGAAGATGGGTAGTTCTATTAATCAAGGTCAAAAAATCCATTGGGCATTAGGCGGTAGTGAAGCAAAGGCCACCTAGGTCCTTTCAGGGGAGGAAAGCAGTATTTGCTAGTTCTGTGACAAGCAAGATCCACTTTGAAGGCCACATCCTCAGTGACGGTGCAGCAAAGTTTGCAAAATGTGGCTAAGAGACATGTAGTCACATCAGTGTCAAAGCTAATTTAAAGATTTGCTGGCTTTAGTGTACTACAAAACTGAATCTGTCTTGGATTGCAGTCTTACAACTAGAGCTCCATTTGATGACTATAGCTGCTGGTACAGCAACCCACCAGAGCCCTGAAACTGCAGCGTGCTGAGCATCCCAGCAGCACCTCCACCAGTTGCAATGCACTGTTCATCTGACCCAAATACAGAGAAAGTATTTTACCACTTATCTGGAATCTTCAGGTTAACAACTCATCAGCTAGCTTTCTTAAGGCTCCTGGGTGCAAGTTAACTGAGCCCACTGATCCACTCTACTGCCTCAGGTTATTGACAGACTGGTTATTGATAGAACATTTCATATCCAACTTATAAACAGATTTCTTTCTTTTTTTTTTTTTTCTTTTCTTTTTTTTTTCCTAAATAAGTAAGGCTAAATATTCTTCTAATATTAATACTGATGAGGTACAGGTATAATTTTCACAGTGGAATATCCGTAAGTCTACATTTCAGGATTTTCTTCCATAAAAATTATTTGGGCTAAGAAAATCTCTCTTTTATCTTAAAAAGTCAAAGCATCTGCTTCAGCACAAAGGCAAGTAAAGGAGCCGGTCTATGGGCAGATGCAATAGTATCAGTAGCTAGTAGATTATGCAGCCAGTGATAAGTCAGGTCTTTTAGAGCTTTCAATAGGGAGACCAGCCTGTGCTTCAGCATGCAACTCATTAGCTGTTTAAATGCAGCTTGTATGCTAAATCTGCATGACACGAGTAGCAGCAGGGTGGTCTTGGCAAAGGGGACAGTGGGCGGATCTAAATATTCAACAGTTCAAGAAAGCAAGTTAATAGCCTGCTGTGGAAGCAGATACTGGAGTGGGTCAGGACCCAGTTCCACTTTCAAGTCAAGTTTTGTCCAAGCCACTGTCGTAAGTCCCTGCAGGTCAATCACTGAGCTTCCCTGACTCTTCAGCTCTCTAAAATGCTTGGGCATCCAGACAAAGCTTGCCACAGTTTCAGTGATTCTGTAAAGGACTGATAATTACTGTTACGCTACCACATATGGAGTTTTTATGTCTGTTTGTTTTAGACAAAATCAACAAATTTAAATATTCCTACAAACCACTATAGAACATTTTTTCCTTTCATGCACAGCTCAACATTAGAGCTTCTCAAATTCTCTTCCAAGAAGAATTAGAAACAGATGTCAAGGTATGCTTGAAGTACACTCCCTCACCTGCAACTAACATCAGGTACAGGCCTCATCTCAACAGCTGTATGTATTCCTCAGCTTTGTCCTGTCCTAACAGCCTTTGCCTCCATTCTGGCCCTTGGCAACTGTTGACATTCATACAAGTCTGACAGCAAGTCTGCTATTATACAACTTGCAAACAAATAGCTACAAAACATTGATTTGATGGGTGTGGAGGAGGAAAATGGGAATTCTACTACTCCAAAGTTCCCAGCTCTCCTTCAAGAGAGCTAGTCCTTATGCAGAAGACAAGCCAGTTGTGGAACATATCTTAAGCTGACGGACTGTGCAGCTTGCCAGAGCAGTTTCCTGATCCCAGTACAAACAGGTCTTTTGTAGGTTCAATTTTCTTATAGAGCAAGCCTGTAGTCAAACCACTGCTCCCTAAGAAATTTCTTTGGTGAACTAAGTCCTATTTATGCAACAGATTCCTATTAATATTTTTAGTGGGCTTCACTGGGAGGGCAGAGAACCTACCAGGCTAGACATCTTAAATTCATAATGCTTAATTGTTAGGGAGGAAAAACTTGACTGAGTAGAAAGAACACATTTATCCAAAGAAACCCTGGCTTTGCAGTTTATGTGTACGGATATACACACACGTACAGGTCCCACACCAGTGTTACTGTGCAGGGTTTGTTTTTAAACAAGCAGTACTGGGTACCTTGGTTTGGAAAAATGTTTAGAGCATGAATCTCTACTTACCTTTTCACACTGTAATGCTGCAACTGCAGCATCTAATGCTTGTTGCAAGAAAGAATATTACAGTGCATATTTGAGAAATCCAACTGTTTCAATGTTACATGAATTTAATTTGTAAGTCAAACTGCAGCAGCTTGATACTAGAAAACTAAGTAACCATGAACTCCCATCCACAGTTGAGTGTTTAGCCTAATATGCTGGATGGTCACAGCCAGAGGGATGTAGTCAATGACTTTGTGTCCAGATGGAGACCAGTCAAGAGTGTTGTTTCCTATGCATCCATCTTGAGACCAGTGTTCTTCAACATCTGTATTGATGACTTAAGACAGTGGGGTCAAGCACATCCTCAGCAAGTTTCCTGATGACACCAATCCGAGTGGTGCAGCTGACGCAACAGAAAGAAGGGATGTCATCCAGGGGGACCTGGGAGAGTCTTGAAAAATGGGCCCACGTGAACCTAGTAAGGTTCAACAAGGCCAAGCACGAGATACTGCAACTGGATCAGGACAATCCCAGATACATGTACTGACTGGGAGAAGAACTCATTGACAGCAGCCCTGCTGAAGACTCAGGGGTCCTGGTGATGGAAGGCTGGGCATGAGCCAGCAGTGTGTGCTTGCAGCCCAAAAGGCCAACGGTATTCTCGGCTACATCAACAGAGCGATGGTCAGCAGGGTGAGGGAGGTGATTGTGCTACTCTGGTCTTCCCTTGTGAGGCCCCATATCTGGAGTACCGCATCCAGGTCTGGGGCCCCCAACACTGAAAAGTGTGCAAGCTGTAAGAACGGTTCCAGAGCAGAACAACAAAGATGATTAGAGGGCTGGAACATCTCTCTCATGAAGAAAGGCTGAAGGAGCTGGGCTTCTTCAGTCTGGAGAAGAGAAGGCTACAGAGAGACCTCACTGCAGCCTTCCAGCAGTCAAAAGGAGATTATAAGCAGGAGGGGAAACGATTTTTACATGTTCTGATACCAGTAAGACAAGGGAGGATGGCTTTAAACTAAAAGAGGGGAGATTCACGTTACATGTTAGGAAAAAATTCTTCACTCAGAGGGCAGTGAGGCTCTGGCACGACTCCCCAGAGAAGCTGTGGGTGCCCCATCCCTGAAGGCATTCAAGGCTGGGTTGGATGGGGCCCTGGGCAGCCTGATCTAGTAGGGTCAACCCTATCCATGGCAGGCGAAACTGGAATTAGGTGGTCTTTAAGTTCCCTTCCAAACTAAGCCATTCTATGATTCTCTGATTTACAGTCTAGTTGCTCCCCCTTGCTTATGTGGCAATAACATACGCAAGAACCCAAAGTCACAAGTACAGAATATTGATCAAAAGTAACAAATTTCAGAGATAAAAAAAATAATTTGTGAATGACATTGGTTTAAAGAAAATAATCTAAGCATGGGATGGCTCAACATTTTTGCTTTATGTTTAGAAGTAAAGGCTGTTTGAGGGAGATGCCTCTGTACAGATTTGTTTAGAGCAATTTTAATAGCATTATGTAATCTCTACAGAATTAAAAAAGCATTTCCTTGTACCTTTCTTAAAAAGAAGATTAAGATGGAGAGGAGAAGTATATCAAGTTTCAGGCTAACTAAACTCAAAGCCCTTTTAACAAAGAGGGCAGCTAATGTACATGTAGCAGAATTAAGCAATTTGGTGAACATCACTGCTAGTTTCTGGTAATACTAGTTTAAGTAACAGCCTTGTAGGCAGTTCACATACTTGTCCAAGACAATGTCCCTTTTCCATTTTCCACAATCAACTCCCCAACAGATTTACTTAATGTAATACAAGCTAATGTCACTACAGAAATTGCAATTACTGACTACTTGCAATGATGCCTTGTGGTAAGAGTCGAACACACTTGCATATACAAACAAAAAAACACCTCCATTAGTTTAAATTTAGAAATAAAACTCAACTGCGACCCAACAGTAGAAACTATGCTGAGTTAAAACAAAGAACAGCAATACCAATTTATGCTTTAAGGCATAAGCCTATCACCTGGGATATTAGGAAGGAATTCCTCCTGTCTATCACATTCTCAATGAGAAATGGCATGCTTGGCCAACTGTGCCCACATTCTGAGATAGACTCAGGAAACTCCCATCCTTCTCCCCTCAGCACTAGGCACTGTCTGCTACTGTAGGCTGGATTGTCTGACAGAGAACAATTTGTTCCTCCCAACTCTGCATTTCAGCTCTTCCATCTTTAGAGAAAAGCTGTAACAAGAACTGTCTTGGTATTGAACACCCACAGCAGGGGTTGTTAATTTTTTTCTTTAATTGTGAAACAATCCATGCCTATTAAACAAGCCCAGTTACCGCCAAGTGCCATATGCACATCAAACTCAGGTCAAAGCAAATATGACCAATTGCAGCCTTTTATTAGGAAATACAGGCAAGACTTGTCTGGGAAAACTGACATATAAACCCATTCCGAGTGTTTTATACTGCAATGTTTTCAGTTACTGATTATGCGGAACAGGCTGTTTTGAAAACACAAAGGCAGAACTGAATTGCCCCACTCTTCTGTTCTTTACCTTCTCTGCTCCACTCGCACTGTCCCAGTTGCTGCTTTTATAACTATACAGCCACATAACAAGTCTTTATTGGATAAGATCTTTGAAGAAACTTGCTTTTCTTTGCTGAAACCCCAAATGGCTAACACAAACATTTAGAAAAAAAAAACTCAAAACATTTCATCTCTCTCTATACCATCATCCTCTCAAATGCTCGCACACTAAAAATACACAAGTGTAAAAATTTTACTAGCGTCAGTACACATGTTTCAGAGCAGGAGAAAAATTACAACATGTTGAGGTTTTGCTTAGGATTCCTCATAAATGAGAAAACTTAATTAAGCAAAACCAAATTTGGACTGCATTAAAAGAAGGGGAAAAAAGTAGTTAAGTCCCAGAGCCAGCCAGTAGCTTCCAACAACACATTATATATGCACCATATCAGGGTTCCTCAGCTAATACCATCTAATTGTACCATCCATGTCAAAATAATCATTATCTGCTCTCAGCACACAACTTGGTGCTTATGTCTGACTATCTTATTTGGAGAAATGAAGCCGAAGATGACGATCAAAGTTTCACGGCTAGTGGTAGAATGCCAAAACTGAATTTATCAGATTAATATGCTTGTTACACAATTCCACTTAATTTTAAAAAGGATTATACAGTCATATCTTATGAAAGACTTCTCTTGAAAGTGCTATCCTTTGGGTGCTAGTGCACTGTTACTTCCAAATGAACTCTACTATCTGATGTTTGTTTTGGAAGACCTGGCTGTCTTAACAGCCACAGGGCATTTCAATAATCATATAACAAACATTACCGCAGGTTACTCTTTAATCCCTTGTGAGTGAATGAGTAAGTTCTTGTCCACGTATCATATTATGACACAGCTCTGCAGTTGCTGCCAAAAAGGCACAGTAAATCATAAAAGAAAAACAGATCTAAGAATAAGGAGATCTGTTCCTAGAAGGCAGATGTGTTTACTCCGAATAATTTTATCTTCGTCATTAAAGAACAGTAAGAACAGATAAACCTTTGTTTACAAGCTGTTAACACAGAACAAGACACGTATATTTCTTTCTGAAGATTTAAGGCAAGTCTTGATGGAGAATTCAAGTATGTCTTTATACACCTCTGGCTGTCTCTCTAATGACACAGCACAACCAAGTCCTCAGAAGTTTTGGTACTCTAATTAACCACTGCTCTGCCCCACTCTTCTTTCCAAACTGATGGAATACAGGAACAAACAAGTTCAAACCCTATGGCTCCCTTTCCCCTCCTCAAGTTTCTGTGTTTGTTTCTGTTTGTTTGTTTTTTAAAGCCGAGAGAGAGCACCATGACAGGAGAACAGAAAGAGTACTGCAATTTTATTTATTTTTATTTTGTTCTTTTTCACGTGTTCTACTATAAGAAGCTATTTTCCTCATGGAGATATTTAAGAAAGCTCTCCTGAATTTGGAAGAAGAGGAAAGAGATAAGCATTCCAGGATAAACAAACAATTATGAACTGAAGGAGAGCAGAGTATCTTTTTAAACTGCAGAGCAGATTTGAAGTAAAGAACTTAAAGACAACGAACAACTAATTATGCTTTTTCATTGCATCACAGATGCTGTTACAGAGAAGTAGGTTCAGTTTGAGGAGACTAAGGACAATCTTGCATCCCAGTCAAGGTTTAAGTTATGACTCACACTATTTTAACCTATCCCATAGGGCTCCTGTAAGTAGCAAGTAGTGTATATATTCACCCTGCCAAATGATTTGTTGTGGATCATTGTATTTTTGGCCTAACCAAACTAAAACGAATTTTGTAACACCCTTGCATGTTCAACAATATACGTCACAGGCCTTTTTAAGAATTTGAAAGCATTTGGCATTTGTAAAATAATTTAAAAACTTGTGTGAAATACATCAGGCCTTCTCAACAGCATCAGCTGTTTCTCATAACACTTGTTAGCTTTAAACTGCTTCAATACTGTGCAGGCACATTAACCTTATCTAAACTTCCACTGCATTCTTGTTTGAGCTTTACATCGGGATAAAAACAAACACAACAAACAACAAGGTTTGTTCAATAGCCAACAGTAAAGACAGAAGAAAAGCCATAGAGGCAGAACTAGGCAGGAGTGTCCAATGGGACACCTTAAAGACAGTGGGGAGAAAGAAAAGCTAAGACAGTCAGCTCCTTGCCCTAGTCTGGGAAAATACATGTAGTATTGACTACAGAAAAGCAATTTTGTGATGGAAGTGGTACTGCCTTGTTACGGGACACACTCCTAACGAAGAAGTCTTTTCTACATACAAGATGTATGAAATGCAGCATGAACACCCACATTACAAATACAGCATTTCTGACAAGCACTAGCAGACGCCTGCATTTAGGGTATGTCTTTTCACCTAAAGGCCGTGTTTACACAAAGTGTGGTTTTGCTCAGGTAGGCAATGCAGGAGAATTCTTTTTGATTTCTTTTTTTAAAATACTATCACAGCACAATCAGCAGGAAGTCTTTATGAATACTTTCATATACGCACACTGTGCTCTAGAGCCAGGCATAATTGACCTCAATTACCAAAGTTTTGACAAACACAACTATTTGTAAAATGCAAGATTAAACAGAAGTTAACTCATTATTTCATTTTTAAGTACTGTGAAACTAGCTCTACATGTTTCCTTGCCTGCTAAGAAGAAAGTTTGAGGAGGTCATAGATAGGATTTTGGCCAGTCAAAGGTTTTCTGCAATCCAGGCAAAAGAACAAAACGTTTAACCACATTTCCAAGCAGAAGAAAATTAACCTACTGAATGAAGTCTGCTTGGCTCAAAACACTTCCAGGGAAGTCAGCTCGCTGCCCCCTGCATACCACCTTCACTGCAATCAAAATAATGGAGCAACTTTAAGAGCCACACACAGGCAAGTACCTCTGGTAACTTAGTACCAAGACAGACCTACTGCTTCAGGAACATCGCTTCCTGTAACTCCCCTTTCAAGTAATAACCAGACCACTGATTCACTTAGGATTTAATGAGATTACAGCTTGAGGTGATTTGACTGGAGACCATAAAAGTTTTAGGAGCCCATCTGCTCTGCAAAACTAACCTCTCACACGCTGGGTACGAACTGACCTTTGAAAGCTGTGCTGTAGCTTATGTAGGCAAGATTCAAATCCAATTGGTACCTGATGGGCAGGCAGGTCAAACAAAACAAGCGATTGGTGCTTTTGAGCCAATTTCCATATGCACCAGTACTCCAGGAGAATCTTTCCAAACAATCAACAGCCTTTTCATTAACGAAAGACTAGTCACCTCAGGGTACTTCCCCCATCATTACCACACCATTAATAGCAAATTCAAACGGTATCTGTTGTAATGGCCATAAAGAAACATAATTCAATTTCGACTTTGCCCGTACTCCCACAATCCATGCCAAAGCACTGATCCTTGATCAAACCCTTCACTTAGTTTAAATTAAAAAAAAAAAAAAAAAAAAAAAAAGGAAATTTCTAATTGCACCGAGATCATCACTGCCTTCCATATCTCAATTTACACTTCTCTTCCCCCATTAACAGCTCGCAGACACGTTTTCATGAACCAACTGGTTACCTTTCTCACATTTCCTGGTATCAGATCAAACATTATTGACCCTTATTCGAGGAGGAAAGTACAAGAAAAAAACACATTGAGAAGATTAACAGCATAATAGGAAGGAGCTACTAGTTTTACTTAGTTACCTTCTACAGAGCTGTAAGAAGTGGCATCTCAGAGAGACTGGAGTTAAAAAACTTTGTGAGTAGTTGTCCAACGTTTGCATCTAGACTTGAAGTGTTTCACACCTCGTTATGGCAAACCTGAGGCAGCTCGCAGTAGAAGAATCGAGTCTCCCTGGACAGCTGTATGTTGCATTTTAAAAAAACTTAGCTGCTGTTTTTTTTCCCTCCCCTTTTAGGCTGAGATGTTTTGTTGTTTTGTTCTTGCTTCAGTAACGGGCCTCTTTATGCAAGTTACATCTGGAAACAGACAAAAGCCAACTGCCCAGCAGTATTGGAAAATTAAAACATTGGGTCAGACTCCAACGGACTAGGAAGCCAAAGGTCAAAGCAGCATTAAATCATTAGTTTCCCAGCTGCCACCAAGGCATGGAGTTGACCTTTGATTTTTTAAGAAGTGGTCCAAGCAATTTTCTGGTGGCAATATGGGCAATCTGGCACACTGGAATACTATCCTTAAGAAGGGTGGGGGTGGAAAGGAGTTTAGGTCTTGGAGGCAAGAGATTAAACTAACCCTTCAGTCCCTCCAGACAAAGTTTACTCTGCTAAACTGTAAGTGCAACTAGTGAATATGAAATTATTAAGCTGTAAAGCAAAGACACTCAAGCATTTGAATCATTCAAGTAACTTCTTCATTTAGTAGGGAGAGCAAGAGGAATTTAAGAACATAACGAATACATTCTAGAGAATACAAAGAATACTGTATTTATTTCCTTGAATGGTTTAAGTCCAGAAATTGTGTTGGAAAGCCCCTTTTTTAGCAATATGCTTGAGATAGGAGGACATGGTTCTTCAGATGGAACAACGAGAACACTTTATTTAACACAGCTAAGGCAGCAAATACAGAAAGCAAAGGCCAGTTTACTGTGTTGTCTTTCTCTAGTCTCCAGAATATTAAATTTTATCTGCTGCTGTCCTCTGGTTGTAGTTCCCAATCCAGTTCTTACACATAGCCCTGCTGAATGCAATGGCTGCACACACAGAATTCTGGTCTGGCTGCATTCAAGTTCCTAGGAAGGAGTTGGTTTTACTGCTGCATGGCAAAAAGCAGCCCAGGTATCAAAGTGGTTTCTGATACATCAAAGTATATTTGAAAAGCATAATTGATTCTACATCAGCAGCTGAGCACACGCACACACAAAACAGCTCGTTTGCAATCATCTATTAAGAGATTTTTGTGTATTTTAAAAGTGTGCATATTTTTAAAGCATTTTCCATCAATTTATTTACTGTAAAAGGGTCACCCAGCCCATACCTTACTGGTAAGAAAAGTAAAAGTAAAAGCTACTACTTTTCTGTTTCAGGGAGCAGCAAGTTGTCCAAATAGAAGAGCTTCCTCCCCATCCTGTGCCCCAGTGCTAGGGGATTAACTACTGCCAACTCTTCCCACGAGACGCCAAGAGCCACAGCAGTGCCTTTAGGCATGGACTGAGCCACACAGGCAGGGGTGCAAGGAAGGTAAAGTATCCCCTGAGAACTGAAATCAGCCATTGATGGCGAGTGAAAAAACACGCTCTTGCTGTTCTTTTTACAATCAGTAATTTTCACTGCCCGTGGTGAAACGCACACCACCCTTAACAAATACCTTCTTGACTAGGGATGGGCAGGTCAAGCTCTGGGAAGGTTCAAATACAGCCAGTAGAAAGTAACAAGCCCTGAACACAGTCTCACCACAGGAAATGAGACCTGTCTGCAGAGAGCAACTGTTGTAATGCTCAAAGCAATGAAAACATACTTAAGTCCGCGTTAGTAACAAATGCTACCTGAAACTGTTCTGTTTCAGGGAAGCAGTATTGGAAGACCATAACAATAACTTCTCAAGGAACAGCAACTTCACAGTTCAGCCAGTTGGCAAATCAAAAAGCAACAGATGAGTTGCTTATCTTTTAACTCTTCTGCAGATACTCAACTTCGATAGCACTAAAGAACCACACACACCAGATGCTTTTTGTCACAGATGCTTGAAGACTCCACCAAAACCTTTCAGAGAAAGCCAGCTCAGTTTTCCTTGGTAAGCATTCTGGTTTAGTGCCACAATGTGACAAGCTCAAAATCACTTCTAAGATACCATTTAAGAGTTGCATTCGTTCCCAGCAACCTGCATGCGCCCACTGTTACCTAAAGGGAGGACGGGTTCTACCACCACAGCTTTCCTTCTTAAGAGGGAAAGGCCAAGGTTTACATGAGATCTACAAGCTACAACTTCAAATGAGAATTAACTCTTACAGCAGTTGCTGTGCTGCCTTCTTGTCTACGGTCCTGAGATAGGTGCAAGACATGCCAAACTAGAAAATATAGTTCTTCAACACATAGGTCTTGTCCACATTCCTTGCTTTCCAACTTGTTTTCACACAGAAAGCAGTCAGTCACAAAATGACAGTATTTTTTTTTAGGATTGGGTAATGGAGGAGATTTCTAGAACTGCAGTTGCACAATTAGATACCACACCGCGATGTAGCTTCTGCCACAAAAACATGGAATCCACCTATTTGCATACAGCCTTCTGATGGCCATATCGATATGAGTGAGACAAGGTTCTGCCCTCTAAGCAGCAGCCTAATACTCACCAGCGCTACAGGTAAGTAATTCGCTCTTAAACAGAGCATGCCATGGATGTTAAACAATATGGTAATCATCTAGGTGACTGACTAGTCCTCTTCTGCCTGCTACATGAAAAATGCCTTCTCCACTTATACTAGAAAAACTTCCATTGGACCTTCATTCTCATTTCTGAATGGAACACTGCCAGTGTTTAAGTTTATAGTAGAAGAGAACACCCTAAAAATCAAATCAAAAGCATTAACAAGAAACTATCAGAGATTAACTCTAATACATTGATTTTTCTCAAGCACCCAGTCTCAAGGATGAAAACTATCTATAAATATCCACACAGAAGTTGAATCTGAAAACAGTTAAAAGCAAACAGAATATTCTTTGATTGATGAATGTAATGACTGCCAATACAGTCCATTGAGATAATACATGAGAAGGACAACACTATGCAGTTATCCCCAAGCACCTCAGCTGAAGCAGCCCATTCAATACCACCTAATGGCAATAAGAGACCTTGTAGTCTCCCTACAGTGAGCTTCGGAAGAAAGACGACCAGCCCGCTGGAGTTAGACCAGAGGTCCCCTTTCTGCAACTGCATGTTCCTCTTCGCTACCGTGCGTCTTATCACGAGAGACAGATGCTGGGGGAGCTGCTGAAGAGAGTAACAGGCAGCAGCATAAGTCAGGGACAATAGCCTGCACATTTGGGTGTGGTGGCCAACAAGAACCAAAAACAACTATTTAATGCAGTCCTGGGCACAGCTGAAAGCACCCACCCCACCACGTTCCAAAACACCTTCGGGGAGAAGCAGGAGAGATACAGCTCCTCCAGACCTATGTATGGCGCTGAAATGATCAGCCTGAACTCTCCTCCGTGCAAATAGTTTTGCTCGGTCTATTATCAAACAGGTAGCAGACCCACTTCCACCTCCACAGTGATACTTCTGTGAAAGGATCTCTTGCTTCCAATTCCTTTGCACACATAGCAAGAAGTGGGTTTTGTATTGGATTCTTCTTGCTTGGTCCTAACATGCTGCTCTTTGGGAAGTGAGAAGACATCAATCATCAGGTTGTTTTTTTTTTTTACTGGGAGGATGATCCTACAACTCTACCTCAGATTGGATTTCAGTGGTTCCTCTAAAACAAACGTTTAGTAAGAGCTAGTAACTCCCCAGTTTTAGGAAGACAGACTTGGCAGACTCCATGGACTTTCTAGTCACACTGTCCCTCTCTTGCTCCATGGGAGTTT
Source organism: Tetrao urogallus (assembly GCF_951394365.1). Lineage (NCBI taxonomy): Eukaryota > Metazoa > Chordata > Aves > Galliformes > Phasianidae > Tetrao > Tetrao urogallus. Next base: position 11,830,018 of record NC_136820.1, on the reverse strand, counting down.
CAGTTTCACTAAGAACAGAGATTAGTCTGGTTTTGATAGAAGAACCACATCAAGATACTTTACACTGAGGATCCACTTGTAGCACTGTCCTTTCTGACACTCAGAAATGCATGCTCAGGTTTGCATTTTGAGTTCCATGAACCACCTTTCTGGAGCCATTCCCCTAGAGAAGACAAAGTGGTGCGCCAAGGCTGAGCCCAACGCAGGCAGCCTAGGGAAGCACAAAGTGCTCCTGGGAGTGGCCCTGGCAACCCAGTACTTCTCTGATCTACAAGGCCATGAACATAAAAACAACTTATCAGCTGGCATCGTTATTCACAGGAACAACACAGGTTAAGTGATTTATTTCCAGGAAGTGTTAAATCCGACCTTGCCTTCTCTCCTGCTTAGAGAAAAACAAAGGCTGAGATCTTCACCTCAAGTGCTAAGAGGAGAACCTATCTGGGAAACTGCAGCTGCACATACAGGTCTGATGAGAAGCAGGCCTTTGCTTCAACTCCATTGGTTTCCTTCAGCTTAGTTCCCTCCTGAGGGCTGCCTTCGGACAGCGAGTCAAAACAACCCTCTCTGCTGGAAGGGAAGTTTGAATCCTAAAGAGACTGCTGGGAAGTTTGGTTCAGCCACCATTATCAGGTAGGAAATAAGGGAGACATCCAAGGGACCCCTGGAAGATGTGAGCAAAGTACTTCTTCCTGACATAATCAAGGCTGGCTGGCAGCAGACTCTTGTATCTAAAACGTCAACAGCTCCCTTAAAGGTCTAACAGATGTCAGCAAAAATAAACACGGAGTTCTCTTAGGAGGTACCCTATATGACCTCATTAATACCTTCCCCTACTGACATAAAAAAAACGTTATATGCAATATTATCAATGCTGCCTTACCTATGATGGAAAAGTTGAATACAGTGCTCTAATCTGGTAGATCAGTAGCAGAAAGACCCTGCTAGGTAAAGCTTAACTGTGACCTTTAGAAACAAAACTGATCTTGCAGGAAGTTGCATGCTTAAAAAAAGTAATTCCAGTGCAACAGGCACTCAAGATGCCTGAGATCTGGAGCTAATACAGACCAGGAAGGGATTTCTTTTCTTGGGGGAAAAAGGGAGGAGTCAAGGAGGGGAAAAGAAAAAAAAAAAAAAGAAAAAACTTACTAAGAATGTTAACAGCAGACATTATATCTAATTTCTTTGCATTCCTTCTCCCCCTCCTTTTCCTCCCATTTTTAAAAAACAGGAGCAAACTTGTGAGTTAAGGATTCTGATCAATGCAACATGTTAGGAAAAGAGAGCAGGAGGTCAAGAGGAAATGATTAATCCTGTGCAGAAGACTGGCAGGATGGGTCCTGGAATGGCTTAGCAGAACAATGCCCCCACTAATAAGCAGGTCAAAAGACCCTTACAGTGAACAGAAGTCCCAGTTACACTGTACATGAATATTCTTCCCTTACCCCCAAGGACACATTTGTTCGTTAAAGTCTGAATCAGAAAGTAAAACTGGAGTTGAATTAGTAAGACAGGTGAAAAGCTGTGGTGCCAGACACAAGCATCAAATCTGAAAGACAAAGAATCGCAACCTGGCAAGTCTAAGTGATAATAGCTGCATTCTAATGCAGTATTCACAGGAGGCCACGGTAAGCAGAGGAATGGGGGAAACCCCACCATTACAGATTTCAGTTGCAACACTGACAGTGTTCAGCTCATGGTGCGACCAATGCTGTCTCTTGATAAAGACTGCTCGTGTGTTAACTGCATACTAAAAAGTGGAAAAGGCCAAGCAATTTCACTGCAGGCTGAACTTTGGATGTGAAGCTGCACATGGTTCAAGGTTTATTCTGAGAAATAGTTATTTAGCATTGAGGTTAGTTGCAATGTAATCCTGAGGGATTCTCAGCCCCTGGTAATTATCCCAATCGCAGCCTGTTCCTCCCTTTTAGCATCATCAGCATTGTAAAGTCTTAGGGCTGCAATGGGGAAGCAGTCATATGAAGTCAGCTTTACTTTCATAAACATTAACTTACAAGAAGCGTTGCCTACTCCATAATGCAGCACTCGGCACGGCCCCACAGGTTTATGCTTGTAAATATACAGCTGAGGTTTCACAACTGCTTCAAGGCATGACCCTCCTATTAAGGAGCAAGCACCCTCTTTTGCATGCTCTCGGCTCTTTGTGAACTCCCTCACGTGAGCATTAGCATCTTCTTGGTGCCATTGGGGAACCGATGGGCTGAAAACTACCCTGAAGGCTGTTCAAAATGCAGTTTGGTGTGGTTTGATGGGAAGTTAACAGGGAAGACAGTCTTTTACACCTGGAATAGTGACAGTGTGCGAGCAGCCAGCTGAAGAGGAAGAGGGGCCGGGCCGCCCCTCCTCCCACGGCACGCACTTCGCTCCGGCCATCCACAACCATAGCCCGAAGGAGCCAAGTGGTGGGGAGGGAACGCCCTCCGGCAGCACTGCTGATTGCCTTTGTATCAGCAAACAGCCTCCATTTTGAGGAGCTGAGGGTTTATGGGCAGCCTGGGAAGGCCAAACCTCAGCCTTCGACGACTAGGAATAAAAGTGTCAGATCCGTACTCGTGCTTTCCAACACGGGCCGTCATTAGTGCCAGCACATGCTGCTTGTGCGCACAGGGCGCATTTACCCGCGGGCCGCTCCTCCAGCACCCCGGGTGCTGAGCCCCTCCTCCCACCCGCGGAGCAGGGGCTGCACACACAGCTGAGGGCAAGGAGCACAGGGTGCCTGCGGCCACACCGGGCCCTGCACCACAGTCTTAGTAAATCACCCTCATAAACCTCACTAATTTTACTAAGTTGAAAATGAAAGCCAAGGCTAGGCAGTGTGATGCGTACATCATTTTAATCCATGCTCTTTTATCCCGCCCTATTCTATTTTCACTCTCCTGGTTCTGACAAAACCCAGCACGTGAATCCCACCATTTCCACAGGCACAGCCTACTCCAGTTGGTGACCCTTGTACTGCTGACAATCACATACTAGGCCACCCAATAAATCAAAATTTATCTCCTCCAAGCCAAGAGGATACTGACTCATTTATTAAATTCACTGTTTCTGAATCTAATTCCCTATTCACATTTTCACAAGAGAACATGTTGAAAACATTCCTTCTACATTTAGCATGAGCTACTAATTTACAACAAATTCTGTACCACATGTTAAGAGAGGTTGCCTCTTTAAACACATCCTGGTCAAGTGTTGGCAGTCTCTGTTGACAAAAGCAAGCTGAAGAAAGAGGCCTGAGAGAGCAAGGTTAGCTTACATCACTGCACAGAATCACAAGTTTTTCAGCAACACATGGCTGATGAAAGGTAAAGCACCTGTGAGCTAAGCAGGTGACATTTTGCACCTAATGTGCGAATACATAGGCCAGCCCTGTGTGGCTGGTTCAACAAGCCAAATACAAGGATGTTAAAGAGCCAAATAATTGTTATCTGAAGCTCGGCACACATGCTGAGTTCAGTGCAAACATCCATTTTACTTTGCTTCCCCACACAAAAGCACGAAAAGTAGATTCCAAAGTTCAAGCACTTACTAAAGGAAACACAGAAATGAAATCCAGAAGAGAGTCACCATAAGCAGTGGTTTCTCCAAAATTTAGAGAATCAAAGTTGTTAGGCAGCAGCTCAGTGACAATGCTATTTAGGCTGCATTTCCTATCCTTAATACTTTGCTCATATTCCACAAAGACCACTAACCAAAAGCTAGCCCCTCAGAAGAGCCAGGCTAACACACGAGTCATGATGTAATTGTCTTCTATTTTACACATAAGAAGATACTGTCCCCAAGAACAAATAAATTTCAACTATAGCAGAACGTTACGAATATGATCAAGCTACATTACCCCCCGGCCTCGAGCCTCAGCTAGCTACCTGTGGAAAACACAGCCCCCATGCGTCCCAAGATTATAATCCCATTCCTGACAGCCAGATAGTCATTGTCCCAGCCTTCATCCTGAACTTCCCAGAACAGCAACTAGGCTGTCCTCCATCATCCCTGCTTAGACTTTTCTTGATACTCACCATCTTTCTTACACCACAGCTCCCACAAAACAAGCAGTAGTCGGACCCCAAATCTTGTCCTTTTTAATACAAGTACAAGCACTACCGCTAGTTTAAACATTCTGTGGAGCTGCAGACCTTTGAATTCCATCCCAGTCTCCTCTTTGAAGCTTTCCCCAATGGCTGACTCAAAGACAGGGCCTATAAAAAGAACTTATTTCATCATACTAGAAGTGGTAGGTGGGGAAACAGCCCTGTGAACATCACACTTAACTCATTAGACTAAGTTAAGTGTTTTGCAGTTTGAGTATTTTGTGGAGTCGGGGAAGAGAAGGCATACTTATCAGCCCTAAGATTGATTTAAAACAGTTTACGGAAACGGGCGGAAGCAAGTACAGGGCTTACTTTCAAATATGAAAAGGAACATATCTTCTTATCGACCCTGTAGTCACATTCTCTGCTGTTTTTCCTTAGGACCATCTAAACAAGACAGATGTAGGCTCTACTGAGGCAGCAGCTGAAGCCTGAACACTGGAAGGCACTCAGGAGTGGGGGTGGAAGGGAAAAGAGGGAGAAGAGAAGAGGAAGCCATTTGGCTATAAAAAGGATCTTTCTTTCCTGTTGAAATGCAACGGTAAAGAGTGTCAAAATGGCTTAAGGGTGGGGAGGTCAAACATGTTTTGAGATGTTAAAAAACTCTTTAAGCTCTGTCAGAAAAGACTGAAAGAAATCTTAAGGTAGGTTTTTGTTCTTCTCAGAATTGTTAGCCATCATAATAGCTGCAAGCAATCCTGATCTGTGGTCGTCTTTGTCAAAAAAGACCTAGAATTATTCAGTTAAGATTTTATCTGAAAGAATTTCTCACTACAGAAACATTGCTAGGTAGCTAATTTTTAAGCCAATCCTCTCTTCAACAAGCCTCCATTTTAAAATTAGTACTGCTTATATAGCATGACTTAACTCAGCAATATTAAAGATGCTGGGAAATACATACTAAGTAGCAGTTTTATTAAAAAGTGACAACACTATTCTGAATAATGCCCATTTGCTCCGTATGCTATCAAAACTAAGCACAATATACCTTTTCACTATCAAAAAGTACAGATATTTTAGGAACACTGGGGACTGGCAGATTACTTTTGCCATTTAAGAATGAAATTTCAGAGCTCTCTTAAGCCTTAAGATTCATGAAGAAGACGATTAAGTGTTTACAGAAAGACAAGATGTGAGGAAAGGCTTTCTAAGATTTATTATCTTTCACCCTTTTTTATTTCCTTACTCTAAAATCTGCAAAAATGCATAAAGCCTGCATGGTGAAACCGTATTTGCTATGGCTACAGTGCCTGCAGCCAGCTTATTTTCTAGTTTGTATTGTAGTGATACGAGATTATCCTTTTTAACCCAGAATAAAAAAATATAGTGACATGAAATAAGAGCCACTGGAACACAGACTGGCAGCCTGCTTACTGAAAAGAAAACCAGGCTCATCCTTGCTCTCTCTTAGGCCAGTTATTGAGGTTTTGCTCTACAAAGCTGAAGAGCTCCCACAAGAGACCCCAACACCCAACTCAGAAGATGGACTTGAAAGTTCCTTCACAGAACAGGAACTTGGAATTATTCCTGTCTCATCTTTGTTAATTGCGTACAATAGGGATACAACAGAGCAAAGCCACACCTCCACCATGACATCCCACCCCAAAGTTTTACACACTGGATGTGGGTGAGAGTGTAAGAAGACTAAATACATTTGGGAGAGGGTTTTGAGATGTGAATTCTGAACAGATGCTGCAAACACATATCCACCACTGTCCCTATCATAGAGCTTATGTAGGGAGCCAAGAAATAAATTCCATTTGCTAACACAGAAGTCAGGATGTTTAGCAACCTGACAATCCCATTCTACCACTGATGTCTTCTCATGTTCTCTCAGCACCTCATCTCTTCCTTAAGTTTCTGCATCTGTATAATCAAAAAATATTAGGATGTTATAATCACAAAATAAAACAAGAGAAAAAGCAGACTATGATAACGAAAGAGAATAAATGGAAGGCTTACCCCTATCCTAGGCTCACCCACAAAACACCAGCAGAGGCAATCTCCAGAAGAGATCCTTGCCCACTGCCAGTCAGCTCTTAAATAGGTCTAGGAGGGATGCAGCCTGGCTCCACCCCTTCCATCACACAGCTGAATTGCCCTCACCTGTGCTCCATGGCTGACTCAGCGCTCGCCTCAGGTGATCAGAGGTTCAGGCCGTGGTTCAGCAGTTCCCATACATGCATCTAAAATCTTCTACACGAAGTAGGGTATTGTGCTTTCGGATACAGGTGATACTGCTCTGCACCAGATAGTTCTGTGTGAATCATCCTTAGAGATGTGCCATGTCAGACTTCTCCCTCACTCTGTCAAGTGTGAAGTCCTCCCAGCACTCAGCTGGATTGGCTTGTTTGGACTAACAAGCATTGGATGATCCTCAAGGTTGGTTTCCTGGCTTCAGTTTTGGTGCACTGACTGGGTCAAAGTCAGCCTTTTCTATGCATTTTCAGGAATTAATGATCACCACAACCAAACACTTGTCAGCATAACACGAGATGCATACAGGAAGAGACAAGACTGCTTAAACCAACAAAATTCAGGTAGAAGTGCAACCTTCCTCTTACTTGGGAAGTGTTCATGAATTACGGATAAATTATAACCTCACACAATACTGGTAATACTGAAGATGTATATTTAGAAATTCAAGCCAGCTTCACTGAAACTTCTATTAGAAACGTAATTAGAAAATGACCCTCTTTCTCCAGCTTTAAACAATTCAGAATCGATCAATATTTTTTACTGGAAACAAGAACAGTGGGAAATACTTTGTCAGTTCCTTCTTAGGGAAAATAAAGACTGAATCCCCTTATGCTAGACATCATTACTCTCAAATGCCAGTACTGCTGCCAAAATTATTTGGTCATCTAATTTAGCAAGAACACAAACCCATCCTAGCCCAGTGTTTAAGAGATGCACGCAGAGGTAGATCAGAAAGTTGAGTTGCTAGAACCAAGTTCCAATCCATTATCTTTTTATTCTGGGGTAAAATTAGTAAATGAATAAAATTTCCATTCAAAAAAATCTCAAATCTATATAGAGTATGACATTAAGACTTTGACAACACCGATACCCACCCAACTACTCAGAAGTCATCTCAAAATATAGCGATAAACTAAAAAGTATTTGCTTTTTAAAAGGTCAAGGCAAAGATGACCAAGAGATGACAGAGTTTCTGTCTGGTAAACAAGAAAAATAAGAATGGTTCTTGTAGTGTAGGAAGTCCAGCTACTTGAAGTTGTGACAGAGCAAAGGAGATGCAGATTCTCAGCTGCTCTTCTTCCCCACTGCAGTTAACCAAGAATGAGACTGAAGAAGCTATCAAATTTAAAGCAATTTTTTTTTTAAAAGTATCAGTAGTAGTATATTACTGCAAACATCCAGGTTTATAGTAATTGAATGCCCGAGGTGGCAGCATTTTAAATTTTAGTAGCTGCTGTTAAATTAAGAGGTTGTCAAGGCAGTTTTAACTTGACAAATGATTCTCAGTTTTACAGAACTCAGATTTTAGCTTTTTCATTTCTGACTTAGTTACAAAAGAGGAAGAGGAACTGTATAAATCAGTACTTAAATTTCACTCAGAATTTAAGCTAGCCTAAGGAAATCCCAAGACTGCCTCACCTCTAAATTTTTAACATGGTTATTGAACACTGGAAGATGAAGTTTCAGTTCACATGTTCAGTGCAAAGGTCACAAGCTCTGCAAGACCATGATCAGAAACATTCCAGGGCAGTGTTGCTTAATTCATGGCAACAGCTTTATTTAACAAAAGCACTCAAGGAATGGTTTCTCTCCGTAACTCCATATGGGATCAAACATGAAACAACTCAGCTTACTTCAAGAAGTGGCTTCTTTGACCACATGAGAGCAGGGTATTTTGAGAATTCATTTGCTTGGTTTTGATTCTTTTTTTTTGTTGTTGTTGTTCCGTTTAAACTTTGATTTGTAAAGATTTTTCTTTCCAAAAGCATTTAGACATATCTAATTGTAGTGGAAAAAAAGTCATGCGATACACATTTGGCAAGAATTTATCCCCTGCTCAGAAAGAAACATACATGAAATGGGGAATAACAACCCACACCATTATATTCTGACTCTCACTAATTTAGTAGAAAGAATATTTCAACAACAGCCATTTGCTCTTCGTGAGCTGTTGGCAGCAGTTCGCCTGAGTTAGACAAGTTTCCTTTCTTAGACCACATGTGTAGTATTTCATATCTTTTCACATCATATCACCCAAGATGCATGTGCTCCTTCACTGGAATATACACACCCAAAACAAGGTCTACAGCTGTGGAAGCCACCTTGGATATCTCCCAGTCTGTGAGGGCAAGGAACTATATAGCTGTCTGTCAAGCCCAGTCTAGCCACAGAAGCCAAACGGAAAATTGCCAGTATTTCTAATATGAGAATCCTCTAACACAGGTGGCAACTATTTCTTTACACATATACACCTTAAAATTTCCTTATGAAAACTATAAGCCATAATGTAAACTGCCTCAAAGCAAGGAATAAGCCAATTTGTCAGAACTCTCAGAATTCCCCCAGAACTAGCAACCAGATCTGAATTATACAAAGTACATTCTCTTTAGTACAGCATATTTTCATTCTAAAGTAAGCTACATATAAATGCACATTAATTTCTGGAACCATTCTTTCTTATGCTAGAAAATACCTGGAAGAATAAGCGACATTTCCAAGACAGCATAGCATTTCATTGAATCTCTCTCACCTGCTGATAGCATATTTGGATAGCACAGTCATCTCAGCTGGGAAGTATCACTACACTCAATTCTTTGTTTTGGTGTTTGTTTTTACATAAAACACTTCCTTTTTCTAATCTACCCCCTAGCTTATGAGAAATGTTTCCTTTTGTATTTACACTTTGGAGGGCACTAAAAGGAATTTAATCTTCAAAGTAAAAACAGATGAAAACGTTTTCTATTAGAAGATAAAATTTCGTGTTGTGGATGTATTCAGTTGAGACCATGTTTTTGCTATTACTCATGCTAGAAAAATAGGTGTCAAGGAATAGGACACACTTCAGGGCTTTCCCATGCTCATTTAGGATACAAATTAATTAGAAAGGACACCATGTAAACCATTTATTCTATAATTGTACAGGAACATCCACAATGAAGACCAAACAGCAATTCTGACAGGACACTGGCTCAATATACTATTCTTAGATTAACTATATAATTTACCCTTTACTTAAGGAAAACTCTGCTAGAAAATACTTCTAAATACTACATAAAATTGTATTTATTTACAAGTATACTGCCAATACGTAAAATCAAGGCAAATTCACTAATGCTTATCACTAAATAGGAGTGAATTTGTGTACCATATTTAGACAATGACCAAAACTAGGAATAAGAAATACAAGTCACAAGAATGCTTTAATGAAAAGCAAATCATGGCCTTTGAACAAAAAATTATTTAAAGCATTTGAGTCTTAATTCTATTTCAATGTTTGGGTGGCTAGATTTGCAGAAGAGAAAGAATTTGTGGAAGAAGGTGAAGAGAGCAAAGTGTGGGCAAAAGATGACGAACTTTGGTTGGTACTTTTTGTCCTGACTTTGTACCACGTTTTCAGCTGTGGTGTTTTCTTACATTCATCGTCCAGTGTTGAGTCAGCCTGGCATTTGCTTTCTTATTCCTAGCTTTGAGCCAGCTCACCCTGCTGCTTTTTGCCATGAAGCGATCAGATACAGAATGTACAGACTGACTGGAAGAGGCTGAAGCAGAGGAAGCACTCATTCAGATGACAAGAGATTCCTGTGCCAAGTGAGACAACTGACCTGGTTAACTGCATATCAAACACCATTTCATCCCCAGGATGAATGCAGCTTCTGCCTTAACTCCACACTACTGAGTGGCTTCATTAGCTTCAACTTCTCGGCAGCTCTCTTTACTGAACACATAGACATTAAGAATAGGTTTCACAGATGGGTTGCTGTCTACAGAACAGAGATGCTAAACTCAGATTGTTTTCACAATGAAAATGAAGCTACTAAGTTGTTTAACAATTGAAGAAATTATGATCCTTTCTGTAGACAGATTAAACGCCATCACACATAAGGGCTGATGTTTCAAAATGAAGCTACTAACTGAAAGAATGGTTCAAGGTGAACATATCTTCCAGTACAAGAAAGTCAGGGCTAAGGTTCTCCCATTTCTACTCTCAGTGTACAAGTTTTTTGGCATTGCTGACAAGAGACTAAGACAGGAGCACCAGTAAACTTGTAATTATATGTTACTTGAACCCACTTCATTGGCTCAGAGGCATACGAGAACTAATGAAAAGAACTGACATGAAGTGGTCAAGTAGAAGAAAAGCCTTTGGATCACATCCATGCCTGAGTATATATACAGTGACAGCACAAGTTTAAATGAACCCAACTTTTCAAGTCTTTGTAAACTATTATTTGTAAAAAGAGCTGTTTTAATGACAATAACGCAAGATAGCAACAGTGATAATTCTTAAGCTGGCATATGTTTTGGTGGTAACCAATTATCTTCTAAGAAAAGTCAAAGAGAGTTAAGTAAGGAGAAACCTACGTGGCTATAGTTGCTTAGATATTTTGCAACCAAACCCGAATAACTCAGTCACCTTGTTTTGCCTAAGACTGCAGCAATTCCTCCAGTGAGGGGCTGCTCTGTGCCCTCCTTTCAAGCCCACATAGTTGAGAGGCTTTCTACTCTTGGTACAAATGTAACTTACTAGGGCAGTTATGATTCCTGAAGCTGGCTTTACTCACCTGCTACCTCTTGAGTTCCGATTCAGAGGTACTTAGTGAACTACTTTTTGACAAGATACAAAGATAACATGACGATAAATCACGTTTATTTTGACAAGTGGCAACTATCTAAAACACATACAGTAAGTATATCAAATCTGTATGCAGCTTCTCCCTGACAAAAGCAGATCTCAAGAGTGGCTTGAGGTTTGGGGCGGATGGCCTTCCAGCAGCATGCCAGATAGCCAGATATGCAGAAAATCAGCTCAAGACCCTCCAGGCTGTTTCTATTCACAGCAGCCTACTCAGACTGCCCACTAACTAACATCTATACTAGCCATCCCACCACCTACAGCCACAGTGTAATTCAAGTAAAGGAGTCATGCTTCAGCAACAGAAAGCTCAAGGGTCAGATGTTATTTCTGTTCTGCTAAGAGGCTCAGACTCCTTGAGAAAACAGGTGATGCTAAAAGAGCAAGAGCTACCACGAAACAGTACTGTCAATTAACACATACACTGTCTGCAACTAGACTTTAAGAAAGGGCATGCTATTACCTTTTTGGACATGGTCACCTAGCACCACTTGTAACCTTGAGCTAATGGCTAGCCTATTCACTTCCTCAGTACTCCAAAGGGAGGAGGGGAAACAAAGCGGGTACAATTCATCCTCAGCTGCTGTTGTGTTGAGCATGAGCAGCACTGGGAAGACTGGGACTTCACTGTTCTAGTTCTTTCATTTCATTTTCTGCAATTCCGTAATGTTGTTTAATTCTTTCAGAGAATAAGCTACCTATTCCAGAACACTGTCTGGTGGCTCTCGCTTTGCTTTAAAAAGGTTGTTTTTTGTTTTTGTTTTTTTTTATTTAAATAAGTACATAGTCCATTCTGTCTATGAAAATGCTTGTCCACACACCCAAAGCTCTTCAGCACAAGTTAACATCAAATGTGTTGTGCTGGGACACCTTTGTCATGTTGCAGCTGTTTCTACAGTGATAAGTGCACGTAGGGGATGATATCTGCCATTTGTTCAGCCTTTTATTCAGTTAATTCAGTATAACTCAATAGAGAATTTAGTTATCTGCATAGGTTTCCAAAGCCTGCTCACACTCCAGTGTGAGCATTCACTCATATCCACTTTCATTATCCCTACAGATAGGCATTGTTGTCTGCAGGGAGATAGTTCTCACAGCAACTTCAGTCGTGTTAGTTATCAGTCATCAATTAAAGAAAACTGGGTTTCCAGTTTGCTTATGTAGCCAGAGAAACTCTGTGCTCAGGGACACACTCAGCTGGCTCATTTGGCAACCAGTTTCTTCCAGAGAAGTCATGCCTTTCTCAAGTAACATCCTTGTATGGATCAAGTATTCCTGAAATTTGAGTGACTTTGTCTAGCAGCCCGCAGACCCCCTTCACGCTCCAACTTCAATGTATTAAATCTCCAGTGCCTTTGGGCACACCATATATAGCAGTGGGGGTGGGGGTACTGCTGGGGGTGGGGGGGACTTAACCCTTTACCAGCAGGTTTTTCCTTTTTTTAAAGGAGAAAAAAAAAAAAAAAGAGACGAGTTCTTTTTGTTCCCTAACAGAGTTCTTCCTCCAAGTAACAGATTCACTGTCCTACACGCACTGAAAGCATTGTAGAGTTTTGTAGCTGACTTCTGAACAACAGAGACACAGCAACAGAAGAACCCTATAAACTTCCTTATCTTACCCCTCAATTACACAACAGGACATTAGTCAAGGTTACAGAAGAATAGGAGTAGTATCCTTGTCAGTTGAAAGACCAGTACCGACTAGTTCTGGCTAGCTATTCAGGCCTTCCTTCCAACCTTCCCACTGGAGAGCTGCAGCATCCTACAGTTCCTTGATGCAGCACTAGGTTGGATTACAAAGCTTAAAGGCATCTACAGTGCAGATGGCCTTCAGGCTATGCTGACAAAGATTTAAGTCCTTAACTGACAATATGAATGCCATGCAGAATAAGAATCACTGAAATGAAGAGTAAAGATGGTGTTTTCAAGTTTGATAGGTGACATCTTTCTCTAAATAACAGTTTGCCTTTTGTTAACCAAGATCGGCTGAACAAAGGGCTACATAACACTAGTCCTCTGGCACACACCTGCCACTCTCTAGACAGCAAATACTCAAGTATACAAACAGAACCCAAAACAGCCAGGGTTAAGGGGAAGATAGAGCAACAAGCTGTAAGCACCATCTGATAACCCCACTGAAGATTCATATCCAAATCTTAAGTCCCAGGTAGCATTTTAACCCATCTGAGCATATCATTTGGTCATTACATACATTGACAGTACCTTACCTAGGGAAAGGAAATATTTACAGTAGATGGTGATTTACAATGTTGCCTGTCCACATAATGTACGTGGATGGGAGGGATGAGCACGTAATACCCGCAAACAAGTAGAAAGAGACAAGGCTTAGCGAACCTGACAAAATGCCTTTGAATATTTTGCTTATGCGTGGAAACCAACATTAAAGGGAAGATGATGCAACTCAAGTTTACCTATTACCTTTAGCTCACTAAAGAGGATGCACTCCTCTCCTCCCCCCAGAGCCTGGAGATCCAAGGGCAGCAGTTGCTATCTGACAGTCCTGGAAAGCACTGGCAAAGAGACCAGCATTGGCATTTACCTGTGTCCCCTTAGTTAATGAGGCTTTTACCATAGTCACTGACACAGGAACACTTAACTACTGAGGTTGCTACAGGAAGGCGTAAGATTTTTCACATTTCCTTGGTTAATATAGGCTATTTTCACTGCACTACTGAAGGCATACCTCACTAGCCCCCAGACTTTAAACATTCAACCCTGAAAAGTGATTTTCAGCCACTGCTAGCAATACAGTACTGCCTCAGGATGCCTACCTGCTGCTGGATGATAAGCCCTTTTCTCCAACTTAGTGCTATTCTGTTGCGCTGGTGCTAAGCAAGCAGAATCACTAAATGAGAACTTTCTCATCTAAAGTTTCCATGTGAAAACTCAGCCTCTTCAAAAAATGGTAATTCACCTACATAAGTAGGAAAGCTGCTAGGACAGGACATCATCGTACCACTGCTCACCCCGAGGTTTTAGAAATGAATGCTATACATGTAAGTGAAACAGAGGAGTGGAACTCTCATTTCTTGGTGGTGAGCATGCAACTACAAATGAATTCTTGTCAAATGTATCCATAGGTAAAATGCAGCCTGGCAGAACAACACAAAACATACATTTGTAAGCCTCATCTGTGGGTACCACATTTTATTTCTTCTCATGCTGAAGAACTAGAGCATTCAAAGCTGTTCAGCATTTGTAATACATGAATGAGACTATTCACCATAGGAACTGTCACTAAACATTATTTTGTTGGGGGCTGGTAAAAGAGAGAAAGAGAGAAATAGCTTAGACTCATTTTTAGGAAACGAGGGCTTCTGCCCTGCCACATACTTTTTTGTTGTTGCTGTTAAGATGGGAAGGGTAAGAAGATGAACACATCTGAAAGTGCTGCAAATGGTACTGCACTGTAAAGATCAGAAGACAGTCAGTATCAGTGATTCTTTACTACATCTTTGTCCTGTGGATTCTGAAGTTGGTTTGGGATGCACAAACAACTCATTAGTGAGAGGATGATACCCATCCCAGCCCACGGCCCTCCAATGGGAGGAGCTGTAGACAAGTCCATGTACAAAAAACATGTAGAACAAGGACACACACACCCTGAGGTTTTAGAAGTAGGATGATACATTTACTACCATTACGAAAAATCCCAGCATTGCTGAACTATTCCCATTCAGTATTTCTATACTTCAATTAAAACTTAAAATAACATAAATGCATTCCTAAAAATTATTTAATACACCATGATGATTTTTATCACCTAAGATCATATTTTTTAATTCATCTGCTGAAAATGCATTACAGGCGAAGATAAACCTCTTCTATGGATCCTTCTCTCTGGTAACATTAGTCTCAGATTCAGTGCATAGTTAATACAGCCTAAGGTCTGTGCTCAACATATGATTCTTTGTCTGATGGAAAGACACCAACAGCTCTGCAGGAAGGCAGGGAGCACAGGAGGGGAACTAGGAAGAGACAGGGTCAAGACAGCATTGAAAGAGGAATGGCACCTTCTTAATTTTAGAACAGAGGAACTAGGTAGTTTTCCTCTAAGGAAACGTGGTCTAGCAGGCTTGTTTACATGCTCTGAAGAATTAGCTGAAATGATAAACTCCACACGTGGAACAAGACTTGTTTTCTAAACTGATATAAAATTCAGCCAGACCTTCTTTCCACATTACTGAAACAATGAAGCCTCAAAGTATAAAACTGAAGTTAAGGGAATTTTTTTTTTTTTTTTTTTTCAGTATTTCAGAAATCCACACTGCAGTCTGTGTGCAAGCTTCTTCTGCACTCAGTACAAGTTTCTGAAAAATTTTTCCCACTAAAAACAGTTTGTAAAAGCCCCTCAAATAGATAAGGCATTTTTATTCCTTCCAATTTACTCACTGGAAACTGTCCGAAGTCATGTTTAATTAGGCCAGGAGTGTAACGATATCAGATTATCATCAGGAGAAACTTCACTGTATTTTTTCCCTAAATGTTGAGGATATTTGAATATCTGCTATACTGGAGTAGAGGAAAAGAAGACAGAGGTTGATTCCGCATAGAATGTTTTTTTAAGTCCTGTTTCACACCCAGTAAAGTTAACATCCTCTTACAAAACAGTTGAAGAATAATCTCTTCTCATGCAAGGAAGAGCTAGGAGTTAAAACACTTGCTGAAGGAAAGTGCAACTTGAAGGAATTAAAACACTTGCTGAACACTTGAAGGAAAGCAATGCAGGGTAATTTAAGAAGTGAACTGTTTAGTAACAGGTACCTGAACATTGCATGGAACTTAAAAAAAAAAAAAAAAAAAAGCAAAAACCAAACAAAGTACATTTGAAAAATTAAGACATTTTAAAAGTCCTTCATCATTCAAGTCCACATTACATAGACCATATATGATGGATTAAATCAAGAGTGTTCTGTTCTCTTCACTGGGGATAAAAACTGAACAGGAAAACAAGTGTTAGAAACTAAACCCAAAATATTGTCTAAAGACTGGATGCTTGCACATGCATTTGATATCTGAAGAGAAAAGACATGGCAAAAAGGATAAATGAAGGGTGCAGCACTGTGCAAAAACCCTGCACAATTTCTTATACATACACACTGGGCATTACACACATTCCCTTGATGTGCAAGTTCTCCTATAAAGCTAAAGCAGCCATAGCAGCTGCACCACTGTTAATTATTATATATTGCAACTGGTGGGTGAAGGTGAAACAGCATAGAGTGCCATACAGAAAGCTCAGCATTTGGCAATGATGGCAAACCACAAAAGGGAACCATATCCAACCTACTCTTCCTTCCCAGAATCTCTTCCTCCTTTTCCCTTGCAGAAGTTCAGTTTTAGCCAGGCTCCTGTGATTCACATAAATATGCACTAATGCTAAATGAAGAGTTTATTTACCACATTAACTGGTTAAAGTAGCTCATAGAGTCATCTGCTGAATGCACAGAAGCAAGGCTGGTGGGAAGAGGACAGATGCTCTCCTCTGAGCAGCCATGAAACATTAAGATAGCTTGCTCCTGTTGTGCAACCAGAGCTGCTGAAAGGAGCCAAGGTGTCAATTCAATGACCCAGGACTAGCACCTGAGTTGCACAGGCAGTTGTTTGAATTCCTCCCTCTAAGCATACACAAAAATTGTCTCTTTTACAGTCTGCAAGGCAATAAAATGTAATTTTTCCTGGTAATCTGAAGAGACAAATTAGGAATATATGCAACTCTAGAATTCAAAATAGCCATCTAATTTCAGCCAGCCTTGCTCAAGTGCAGTATATCCCCATGAAACCATTTCAAATCACTGATCCGATAAGAAACCGCTAATGAGTTTGTGAATTAAGCTGATCATTAAAGAACCTGACCAAAGCTGTAACTGATGAAAGCAAAAGGAAAGAACAGTGTAGCTAAGGAAAAGGAGAAAAATAATTTCAAAATCCTTTCTTGACGTGGGGGTAAGCCATGGTGCTACAAGGTTTTGCCGTGTGGTCTATAAACCACTCCCAAACTGGAACTCGTAAAGTAATATATGAGAACTATGGGGTCACAGACCACTAAGTTGACTGGATCTGGCAGCTCTGCACTTTCCCTCCCAAGTGTTACAAGTCTGCCATTAAAGTGTTTTGACCAACCACCACTGTTGCATCACCAAGTGATACTGAGGAAACTCACACATTATTCAACTTGAGATTTATGTTTCCCACTCTTTGCAACAGTGAAGACATTTGAATTCAGATAGTTTCACCCAAACAAATATTCCACAGCTATCCCAACACTTTCTGAGCATTTAACTTGGCTTGTAGTCTGATCGACGATTCTATAAAAAGAAAGAGGTGACCTTTCATTCCAAGATATGAAATAATCAGGCACGCTGACAAAAGTCAGCACATTTGATTCACTTATGGATTAGACTAAGGTAGAATCCTCTCCAAGGTAAAGTTCTACTGGCTTCTATCAGGACTACAGCACTGAGAATTCCATCCACACAATGAACAGTCACATGGAAGAAGATTCCAGAGTTGCTGCAGAAGTGTTGCTACCTTTGTAGAACGCTTTGTAACATCCAGCTGAAATCAAGCCTTTTCCAGGCTGCCCTGAAAGGATGTTATACCAGGCAGGGAGGTTCCACACATTAAGCCTTGGAACTGGACTAGGTTTCAAGAGCAACTTTATGACAAAGATAGAAAGTTTAGCTTTTGCTTTTTTTGCAGGAGCAGAGTTTACTTCCTTTCGTTCATGCATCACTGTAGTACCTGCAGGCTCTATCCACCCTGAAACCAGCACCTGGAATTTCATTTTCTTTAATACTGCTGTTACAGTAAGTCAGTCTGCCAAGTTGCCAGTGACTGTAGGCACTCACAGAGCTCAAATGAGAGCAGAACCAAATCAGAGCACTCCTGATATCCCACTGAAGAGCATAAGTGCTCATTTCTGTACACTGAAAGTATGGATAACTATGGTGCAAATGCCCATGTCCGGCTCCGAGACTCAGAACACCCAGGAAGCAGCCATCCACAGTGCTGTTTCCCTATTTCACTTGTGGGCATCCCAAAAATGGGGATGTGGTAGCAAGAAAGGTATGGGAACTAGATAGAACTTGGAAAAAGACCAGACAAAACTAGAACCAAAAGGTGGGAAGCAACAGTGATGTTGGAAGGTCATGTTGAGAGGAGGAAGATAAGGGAACCAGCTGTTTTGGCCCAGAGAAATGGCCGAATCAAGGTCAAGCTCTTTGCAGCTTATCTCATATAGGGTGAGGAGGATGCATGCTAGGGAAATAGAGCTCCACAGCTGAGAGCTTCTGCTTCATAAGCTTACACGTGACACTGCCTGTGCCTGAACTTACCTGCAGAACATTGGACTGTGAGGAAACATCCTATGCGGTCACCAGCTTGTCCACTTCATACAGCAAGCCACAATTAGAAACTACAAGGACTTGAAGTTCTAAGCTGCCATTCCAGCCATGCATTTTAGGTTAGACTTTGCTTTGTTTGGCTGTCTAATAGTGCGTTTAAGGTATCACTTAAGTACTCTCCTGGAAGGCTGCCTTTCTATTATCATGCCTTTTATGAGGCTGTAAATAGCATTCTTAGAATTAAACAAGCAATAACCCTCACTGTTTTGCAGCCACCCCTTCTCAAAAATTGTACATCTTGTCCTATATTTTCAGCAAAAGTGAGAAAGATTTACAGCATAAACTGTTCTCTACAGTCACAGTCTCACTCAAATGTTTCCCCTCGAGTTAATAATAAATACTTGCAAACACTAATCAGGCGCACCCACATTAAGGAACCACCAAAACTCACCAATCAAGAACAGCAGTAGATGATTAATTCGCAGATAAAAGCTTTTCTCAACAGGGGTTGAAGGCTTGAAAGTGCTCACTTGTTTTAAAACAATTTCTCGGTCTACAGGACACAAGGACCAATCCGAGACCAATCCTAAGAGATGCGTACCCTTTCTCTCCAAGCATGCTTTTGAAAATAGAAAGCATCAGTTACAAAAATAAGCAAGCTTTTTTTTCTTTCTTTCTTTTGAAGTCTTGAGTCTCCTTTGGAAGTCTTCACTTCTAGAGAAGCTGTACAGTTTACACGAGATGGGAACACCTTTCTTCCCTTACTGGTTTAAATCTTTCCACAAGTCTACAACAAAGCACCTGGTCCCGGCCTAGGGACTCCTTTTCACGAGTGGTAGGGAATACTCAGCATCTGCTGAACTCATTCTTTCTCTCCTTGGCCACTGGCAACTCTAAAGAGGAAAAGCTCCTCCTGAGCTTTCCAGAAAGTTCGAGGTAGCGCAGCACTGGAGGAGCTGGGCAGTGCCCGTGCAAACCGAGCGCATCCCCACGTTTCCCCAGGTTAGATAAGCGCACGCGTTTGCGAGCAGCCGTCCCACACAAAGCTCTGCGGCGTCCCACCCTGTCCTCTGCCCGTCCTCTGCCGGGAGGAAGCTGCTTTTAGCGCTCAAGGTGCCAGAAAGTTCCAGCAACACGCCCCGGTTGGACCTCCAGAGCAGACGGGGGACAGCGAACAGCCATTTCCCACTTTCCGAGGAAAACCAAGTCTCAAATTACCACAGCAAGAAGCCACGTCCCAACCAAACTCACAACACTTGCAGCGCGCAGTGCAGCAGCGGCCGCCCCTTCGGCGACCCAGCGCTCGGGATGGTGCGGAGGAAAACTGCCCAGCACGGCCACCGCAACGCCGGCCGCTCACGTGCGTGGCCAGCGCCGCTCTCCTCTGTGCCGCGGGGCAACTATCCGACACGGGCGAGAGCTTCCAATGCCTTTCTGGCTCCCGAAACGGCCGCTTCCCTCCTCTCGCAGCTATCCTCCCGCCCCATTGACCCGCTTTTCCCCTCGGGCGCGCCGTATGCACAGCACCCTACACAGCAGACCCTACTAACGGCCCGCAGCCTTCCCTTCTCCGCTCCGCACGAAGGCAGCCGGGTTCCCTCCCGCCTCGTGGGGCCCCGCGGAGGGCGATGAGTGGAAGAGGGGGGGGAGGAAAGGGGTGCAGCGCGGGGCGGGCGGCACTCACTCACCTCGTCGTCGTGGTGCTGGCAGTAGCTGGCCCGCTCGGGGAAGACGGAGAGGATGTTGTAGGGCGAGGCGGGGTAGGGCGGACTGAGGGCGAGCGGAGCGGTGGGGCCGGCGGAGGCGGCGGCGGGGCCGGCGGCGAAGCGCTCGATGAAGTGGTCCTTGGTGAGGCGGACGCGCTGGTGCGCCCGCACGCAGTTGTCGCACAGGTGCTCCTGGCAGTCCAGGCAGCGCGAGCTGGCGGCGTTGCCCTCATCGCAGGAGCTGCAGCGCGGCTCGCCCTGCCGACTGTGCGGCCGCCTCAGCAGCAGCGCCGCCGGGCCGCCGCCGCCCGAGGAGGAGGACGAGGAGGCGGAGGAGGGCGCGGCGGAGCCGGCGGCGGGCGAGGAGGCGGCGGCGGCGGCGCGGTGCGGCGGCGGGCGGCCGTGGTGGCGGTTGTTGGCGCCGCCGCTCCCCGCGCCGGAGCCGGCGGCGGGCCCGGAGCCGGCGGCGCGGCCGTTCTTCTGCTCGTCGGCGGCGGCCGCCACCACCACGACGTCCAGCAGGTTGCTGAGGAGGAAGTTGGAGGAGGGCAGCGCGTCCATGCCCGAGGGCTCCGAGATCACCACCTTCTGGTCGCAGATGGGGCAGCGCAGCTTGAGCGCGTCCCCCGCGGCAGGGTGCCGCTGCGCCTCCAGGCACTGGCGGCAGAAGGCGTGCAGGCAGGGCAGGACGTGCAGCCGCCGCGCCGCGCCCCCGCACGACGAGCCGCCGCCCCCCGAGGAGCCCGAGGTCTGCGAGGAGGACGACGAGGTGGACGAGTTGGAGGAGAGCGGAGCGGGCGAGCCGCACATCTCCTTGCACAGCGGGCACACCTGGAAGTCGGCCTCCGGGAACGAAGCCATTGGTGGCGGGGGGGGAGAGGGCGGCGCGGCCCCGCCCGGGCGGGCAGCGGCGCGGGGAGAGCGGCGCTCAGAGCGGGGCGGGAGCGCGGGGGGGGCTCAGCGCCGGCTCGCGGGCATCGCTCAGGCGCTCCGCCCGGCGGGAGCGCGGGGCCGGCTTCGCGCACGCGGCGTCATCGATCCGGCGCTGCGGGAGCCGGGGCCGCCGCCCGGCCCGGCCGCGCTTCGGTGTCACGGCGCTCAGTGCCCTGCGCTCGCTCCCCGCGGCGTGAGACGAACGGTGCCGGTGCCCGGAGCGCTCCGTCCCGAGCGCCGCGCTCTCATCTCCTCCTCGGGGCCGCGGGCTCACGACGTGTTGCGGGCGCTCGTCCTCCTCCCGGCGCCCGGCGCATGGGCCCGGCGGCCCGGGGCCCCCCGGCGCGGGGAGCGGCTCCGTCCGTGCCGGGCTGCGCGGGTCGCTCTCAGCCGGGCGGCGGCGGAGCTCTACCTCCCGCTGCGCTCTCTCTTCTCGGGGTGTTGCGCGGTGTCCTCTTTTCCTCTAAACCTGTGCTTGGCGGGGGGAAAGGGGAAATTTCGTTTCAGTTCCTCCCTCCGCTTTTGCAGCGCGGAGCGACTCTAGGAGAGGCACCCAAGCACCGAAACTCTCCGACCTCCCCCTCTCCCCCCCACAGCCCGCTCCCGACGCCCGCTCCGCTCCGCCGCATGACCAGGGCTGGAGGCGGCGCCCACCCCGCGGCGGAGACCCACGCGGGCGGGACGCGGCGAGGGCGGCTCCGGGGTCGGAGCCCCGGGCTCTCTTTCCCTCCCTGCGAGCGGGGCTGCCCGCACGAGGTGCCCGGCGCAGAGGAACGGCGGCAGGTCCCCGCCGGCCGCCCTGCATTATTCATGGAGGGTGGATTATATTCGCTCGCACAAATTGAAGCCGCTGTGCAATGCTATCCGAGAGCGCCTCGCTCGCCCCCTCCTCCTCCTCCTCCTCTCCGGTTCTCCTTCGCTCCGAGCCCCTACAGCGCCCGGGATCACATTTCCTTTGTCATCGCGCCTCTTCGCGTGGTGTTTTATTGAGAAAATTATCAGAAAACCCGAAGAGGGGGAGGGAGGAGAGGAGCGACGCGGCGACCCCCACACCGCCCTGCCCCCCAGCAGCCCTCAGCCCACCGCCCGACCCGGCCGAATTGCGGCCATCACTCACCGATGAGGCGGCGGCGGCGTCCCGGGCGGCGCGGGATCCGGGCAGAGCCATCGCGGCGGGGCGCTGCGGGGCGGTGCGGGCCGTGCCGCCCGGCCCGGGCTGCGGGGGGCGCGGGGCAGCGCTGGGCCCGCCTCGGCTGCGGCCGCGGCACTGGGGCGGCGCGGCGTGCGGGAGCCTTTTAAGCTCCGACGGCGCGGGCTGACTTCCGCCCGGCCCCGGGGGGCGGCCGGGGGGCGGCGGCAGGAAACATTCGCCCTCCTCCCGCTCGACCTGCCCCCATCCGCCCGCCGCCGCGCGGGGCTGAGGCGCCGGGGACCCCCCCCCTCCACGCGCTTCGAGCCGCGCTCTTCCCCGTTTCGCTCGGAGATGCGGCGCTGGGGCCGCTCTTTGAAAGCATCGGCCGGGGGCGGTCGCTTCCCTTCCTCCGACGCGGCGGAATTGGCGGCGATTCGCCTCCGTCCCCTCGAACCGCCGCTTTCGGGGCAGCGAGCGCGTGCGGTGAACGCTCCGAGCGCCCCGAGAACTGCGGCGCCCCGAGCGTGCGGGATGCGGGCCGGGGGCGGCGGGTCTGGGGGAAGCAAAACGCGCTCACGACGAACGCGTGTGGAGTGATGGTGATGGGTAAGAAGAAATAGGAAAAAGGAAACCTTGCTATTAGAACGTACCGAGTGGTACTGCTGCTCTGGTCAGGCCTCGAGCACACAGATGTCTGGGTGCTCACTGAACGTGCCCGCTCAAAAATAAAACATCTTTTGTCCCCCGCTGACTGGTATGGAAGGCAGCAGCGAGGATCTGTTCTGCCAGTATCTCCAAGCACAGATGCCTGGTGCCCAAGCTCCTCAGCACAGCGTCAACGGTCCACAGGGTGGCCCATGTGCGTGGAGTTGTAAACCAGTGCAAACGGCTGTCACAGCCCTCAGCAGTGCTTGCAACTGGAAACGAGTGTGATGTCTTGGTAAAGGACTGGGCTCATGGGCTGTGTTCTGTGTATTACACATCCATGTGAGCAGGTGAAGCCCACCACAGCTCTGGCTTGCAGAGTGTAAAAAACCATTGAGCCCCTTCTCTGATCTGCACTGCGGCCGTGGCAGAGGACTATGGTGTCATGGAGTTGTTTTTTTCCAGAGGATGCAGTCAGTGGTGTGGAGTGGCAACTCCAAGACCAACAAGCACCTGGTTAGGCTGCCTTAGTTCCCAGAGAATGCTTTCTGCGTACCCCCCTTGGTTGGAACCCTCATCTTCTGTGTTCGGAAGTACATGAACCCAGCAGAAGCTCCCAGATGCACATCTCCAAGCACAGTGACACTGTCACTCCTCTGGGTCTGTATTCCCTGACAGTCATCCTCAGGTTGTAGCTAAGTCCTCCATCTTGCTAAGTCCAAGTGCCTCTGTCCCTTCTCCCTCCACTGCCCTGGAGGGAACGCAGCATTCTGAGGTTTCTGCTGATTATGAGGAGATTTCTTTTTTCCTTACGAATATCCCAGAAAAAAAGCTGACAGGATGTGCCAGCCCTACGCTTAGTTCTGCACCAGCAGCTGCCGGAGCACTCAGAGCAGCACTGAGCACCGTTCTGCTCGGTGCAGTGACTAGGTGCTGCTTAATCCATTACATCCAGCCGTCAGTCCCTCAGCTCTCCGCAGGCAGAGCGGGGCCCCGACGTACCTCACTCATTTTCTAAGCCAACAGCACGCGGGCGAGTAGCAGCACGAGGGAGATGGATGAGGTGTGAGATCACGGGTTCCTCGCAGACAGCAGGATGAGAACTTGTTTGGGTGATTTTTCCCTGGGAAGCTCGTGCTGCACATGTATACTTTTTGTTTCCAAAAACAAAAGAACAATGGCTATCCTGGTTAGCAGCCATTGTTCCTCTGTGCCAAATAAATGAAATCTCACTGCTTCCGTGGGTGGCTGAGGCATTTCTCCGCATTCTGTGCCTTCTCCTTTGTGTTGCTCTGTGGAGTTTTCTCGCATTTATTCCCATCTCTCTCAAATTGTTCACACCCATTTATCTCATCTTTCCTTTGTCCCCATCTCACACACCACTGCTGGTCTCAATTTGAGATGGTGTAGCACATTCACAAAGCGAGCCCATCACTTCCACTGCAGCTGTGCCATGACCACATCACATCTGCATTAAAATATTAAAGTGTTCCAACCACATGAAGATCTGGGCCCAGGCAGATGTCCAGAGACACCCACCTCACCTTGGAATAGCTCTGAAGGTTTGAGCCAATTGCCACCTAAGTGGAACATCTCTACTTGGCAACATCTGATCAACTCCCCAGCCACTGCAGCTGAATTCTGCACTGAAAATACATTTTTTTTTCTCCTTTTATTGCAGAGGAAAGTAGGATGCTGGGGTGGAGGGCTGCACCTGAACGGCTCCCCAGCATGTGCTGCAGGGGTTGGGTTGTACTTTCCACCTCCTGTACTTGGAAACTTTGTTTGCTTGGAGGAAAGCACCTGCTTTCTGCCAGCAGCTTGATGGGACGAACAGAGAGGTGTTCTGCCAACAGCAGTACAGCTGGAAAAGTCCAGGGTCTGGAGGTTAAAAGCTTTGTTAAGTAGAACCAGGTACAGTGACTGTGAGTTTGGGGTTATTTTACTGTAGTTTTAGAGGCAAACATTCACGCGAGGAGCTCTCGCCTGCGCCACCTGTGTGCGGTGGCCCAGCAGTCAGACAGCTCTCCTCTGTGTTGAGCACAACAGCAGTGTGCGAGCTCAAAGCTCGGTGTGGTTGAGAGCTGATGAGGCTGAGGGGCTGGTGTGCATCCCTTAGCATGCACACTTAATGGTGAACGAATGGCAGTGAGCTCCTCTTGGCAATGTGGCCGCTCTGCTTATAAGGACCTGGAGAACATCTCTCCAGATGTCACCATGATAAAAGCTTCAGCAAGACTTTGATGCTGCCTTCATCTTGGGGGATTTCTCATTTGTCAAATAGTCCCAAATAAATGGAAGAGGAAGGTTTTGCTGTCGTTCCTTAACTCGCTGTTAGTGACTTATTCATTACACTCCGAGGAATATCCATCTTTTCTTTTTGGCTTTCATCATGACTGCACTCCACAGGCAACTGTGCCACATTAGTCCAGCCACTTTAGCACTGATTTGTGCTTTTTCCCCCCTTTCTTCATTCTTCCTTGCAAGAACACAACTGCTAAATTTGCCTCAGATTCCACATTTGCCATGCCTGCTCTTGCACACTGACTCTGGCTCAGCCATATATCTGTCACTGGATCCATTAGTAAGTACAGTAGTTGACTTCAGCTTTCTGTCTGCGTTGCTGAGTTTCCTGCATGCTATGCTGGGTCTCAAGGAGGGCTGGGGAGCAAAGCAGTGCTGAGTGTTGTCCCTACGGTGTAAATCAGGGGAGCTGGCTCAAGTAACACATTAATTTAAGCCCCCTCTTCTGCCCTTCCATCTCCCCTCCAGAGGGGTCACCGTGAGTTTAAAGATGTGCTCATGGGGATCTGGTGGGATCCAGAAGGGAACAGAGATGGCCTCCCCCTGTACACCTGTGCAAGTTGAACCTCTAGATCCTGTTGGCGAGTATGTATCTTTGCATGAGAACATTTCTTTTTCTGTGCTTTCTGATTAATTCCTTCTTCCGTACAGAAATTCTGGCTGAAAATCAGGTATTTTTATTCACTAGGTAGGATTTGCCTCACAAGGACTTTTAGCACTTTTTTCTCCCAATAAGTCTACCTCAGAAATAATTTTCTCTTCCAGACCTTCTGACTCTCTGCATTCCCCATCTGCCCCATCAGATCTCTTGTTGGACCAAGTACCTGCATTGTCTGCAGTCGCTAATGCTGATGGCACAACAATTGTTGTCCTCCAGGATGGTCTGGGGGGCAGAAAATGACGATGTCTGCTCTTTTCACTTAATCAGTTAATGGCTTCCAAAGGGAATGCTTGCCTGAGGAAAGCACTGAATCCAGGTCTGGAAGTGACTGGGTGTTGGACTTTGTAAAACACATGTGAAAATTGATGCTGGAGTGGCATAAAAAAGGCACTCCAACTCACCATCTGAGAGATATCCCACCAAATCCCTTTAGGAAAGCTAAGCAGAGAATACATGTCTTGTGAACATGCTCTGCGGGTCAAGAAATGCATGTTTGTTTGCAGCTGGAAGTAGACAGTAGGTGCCGGCTCTACAGGCTAATAGGATCTTAAAATCATGGAATCATAGAATATCTCAAGTTGGAAGGCGCCTCTAGTGATTGTTGAGTCCAGCTCCTGTCATCCTGCCCCTGCAGCCAACCCAACCATGGCCCATGAGGCAGCCCTGCCCGTGCTCCCCTCCACATCCACAGATCCATTTCCTCACGTTCAGCAGCGTGAGGCAGCACATAGGGCTGCTGCAGGGAGAGGACCTGTCAGCTGCTAATGCTTCCACGCAGCTGTGTAAACGCGGGGAGCAGGCAGCTGTTCCCCAAGCCGGCTGCCAGCACTGCGGCTCCTCGGTAGCAGCCCCCAGTGAGGGAGGTGCGTGTCCCCTGATGCAGGCCGGCTGCAGCCTGCTGCTACCCATCTCCTACCTGTTCCCTGGGCTCCACTGCTCCTGTGGGGACACAGGTGCTGCTCCAGGAGCATCAGCCAGCCACGACCCGCAGAAAGAGGCACGCGGCCTCGGTTGACTGTGCTATGTGTGGTCAGTGTGGAGCTGACATTGCAGAGGTGTGAACTGAGAGACAAATGCAGAGGTGCCATTGCAGCGCCCTTAGCTGGAAACTAAGCGCTGTGGTAGTCTGTATGTTGCATGTGCTCTCGCCTGGCAGTGTTGACTTCAATGTATACAACCTCTACGCATGAGGATTTAGCTGGTGCTCCAGGTCTCAAATGGGAACTGCCCTCTCTGTGCGCCACTGCCTTGTGCTACAGATGCTCATTGCTGAAATAAAAGCAGCCCTCGTGGTCTCTGCTGTGCAGACCCTTCCCTTCCTCAGCCCTTCAGAGCTGCCAGCCCTGGATGCTGCCATGAACAGAGAAAGAAAAACAAGGAAGGAGGGAGCAAGGCTCAGGAAGCCAAATCAAATGCGGCCGCAGCATCTCAGGAAGCTCTCCCAAGATGGTGGGGTGCAGGGCAGGTGAAGAAGATCAGAAGCGTAGGAAATCAGGGAAACAGATGTGGCCATGCCAGGCTTATGGGAGGGAGCTGCTGAGATGTGGGGCGGCATTCCCATGCGTTCCCATCTGGCGGCGAAGGAAATTATGTAAAGTGGAGGAGCGAGGGGCCCCCTTTCTTTTTTTTTTTCTTCCAATTCTTTTCTCCCCTCACTTCCCATGATGCAATTAAACATCCATTGCTGACATCATCATGTATGCACGCTGAATGCTGCCATTGTGTCTGGGCTGCAGTGCTGTACTATATATAGATTAGTTGCCAATCTCTGCTGTGTATCAGGGGGAAGACACCCAAGGCACTGAGCAGCGGCTGCTCTGTAGGACTCCTGGCTTTTGTCCTGTGGCCTCAACATGCGATGGACCGCACAGCGCAACTAGAAATAATAAGTGACTTGGAGGCCGTGCCAGGAAGCTTCTGAAGGACTGCTTTGCAGTGGCTACTCCGAGGTGGCAGGAAAACAGTCTTATGGGTTATGGTGCACAGAGAAGAAAGATGATCTGAGCTGCACGTGTTGCTGTGTTACTTTAAGTAAGAATCAGTAGTTGATCATTAGTCCCACCACGCTGGGCATCTGGGTTGGAGAAGTTCGGTCTTGTGCCCTCCCAATGGCAGGACTTCATTTTGCTGTGAGGCACTCCAGCAGGTCCCTTCTTCTCCCAGCCCTTTGGCAGGAGGTGACAGGAGGTGACCGAGCCAATCTGGCAGCTCAGTGCTTTGGAAAGTGTCTCACTGAGCTCCTTCCCTCAGCTACTGCTTTTGCTGCCCATGGCCAGACACTGCCAGGAGCTGACGGCAGGGCTGGGGCAGGGCAGGCGGGGGTGCTAGAGGTGAGCAGCCTCTCTCTGTGCAGCATCCAGCTGCTAGACTGACCCAGAACGGACAAAGGAAGGTGTAAATTGACCCTGAAAAGAAAGCTTTGATGTCAGTTGTTTTTTTTTTTCTTCTTTTTCTTCTTTCTTGCCGGCTTCACTCCAGGCCAAATTCCAGCTAAACTGTGGCCACTAGCAGCTTTCTCGATCCTTTCATAAAGCCCATACCAAGGCGATGAGACCAAGAGTTGCCTCAGCCCTAGGCACTCACCTTGCTGCCCTCACAGTGCCCTGGGGCCAGTCATGGCTTTGGTGTCCTGAGAGGCATTCAGCTCCTCACTCGGCAAATGGCATGTTTTGCTACTCTGGCTCTTGCTATGTGTTTAGGAATAAGCCAGCTAAAAAATGTTTGTTCTTAGTAGTTTCTGAAAGAGCAGCTGATGCATTGGTAGTAGGCAGAGAAAGTCTACAAGGGCTGTTCTGCAAATCTGTGATGGAGGTCCTAACTGTCCCATTTCTCCAGCCTGTCCTGGTCCTTTAGAAGAGCAGCTTATGATATCTCCCTCCATGGAAATTATCTCCTCCTGGTACGATACTGTCTGCGAACTTGCTGAAGATGTGTTATCTACCATTGTGCAGGTTGTTGGTGACGGCAGTATAAATTAGTTCTGGCCCCACTGCTCCTAAGTGGCTGCTGATGTGCTCTGACAGCTTCCTCTGGAGCCCAAGCATCCAGCTGCTTCCTGACTCTCCTTGCAGTCCCTCAGTGCAGCCCATACCGCCTTGGTGTGGCTACAAGGAAGCTATGGGAGACAGAGACTATGGTGAAAGCCTTGCTGAAGCTGAAGAGAGCTATATCCACTACCTCCTCTCCCCTGCAGATGGGTCACTTGCTCCACTATAAGAGCGGAAGGCTGGTTCTGCACATCTTGTGCTTGGAGAACACATGCTGGCTGTTCCTGTTTTCCATGACATGAAAACAGAGTCCCTCAGGACTTGCTTCATAATTTTCCCAGGCACTGGAAATGGGGCTGACCAGCTGCTCCTTTCTCAGATTCTCCTTTCTGCCTTTTTTTTCTTTCTCCAGTCATCCGGGTCTTCTTCCAGTTGCCATGACCTTCTGGAGAGGACAGAGTGGCCTTGCAGCAACGTTGGCCAACTTCCCAAGACGGAAAGAGATGAATGCCCTCCACCAACTGAAGTATGAGTTGCATTTTCCATCACGGCCAGGTGTGCTTTGTGCATGTCCAAGCAATGTGTTGAACCAATGTCATGTCTTACATCTCACCAACCAAATCTGACCAGGCCATGCACAGGCTGATGCTAATGGCAAATCTCAAGTGAGGCATCAGCTGGCGGCTCAAACACAAACCTGGTTAAAGCTGGTGGGTGTACAAAGCAGCCTTGTGAAATAAAAGGAGCATGGAGAGTCCCTGTGCAGTGTGTTAGCTGCTCATGTCATCACAGCTAGAGGATGGCAACACAGGACAGTGACAGCAACTGCAAATAAAATTACAGAACTTTGCATGGAACTCTCTAGTTCCAATCCACCATGTCACTGTCAGTTTTTTCTAACAAATTCTTCAGAACATCACCAATGATTTACAGATGTTCCTCAAGAGGAAGAAAAAGACATGCTATCCTACATCATTGCCACTGTTAATAGCTTGATGTGATTCTATTCCTACTTGTTAGTGCTTTCAATTGCATGTACAGCTTGG
Organism: Tetrao urogallus; assembly: GCF_951394365.1. NCBI lineage: Eukaryota > Metazoa > Chordata > Aves > Galliformes > Phasianidae > Tetrao > Tetrao urogallus. Next base: position 11,800,299 of record NC_136820.1, on the reverse strand, counting down.
TCAGAGGCAAATCTGGCCACGGGATCCCAGTCTAGCTTAAGTCTTTTGGACTTGGCCACCATCACTGCTCAAAGAAAGGCAACATCAGAGCAAATAACAAGCACCATGGGATTTCTGGAGGTAAGGAGTGCGTCATATTTCCTGGATGCAAGCAGCATTTCTGCATGGTCATAGCAATACTAGAATTAAACTTCTTTCAATCACTGTCTTTTTATGTGTCAGATAAGTGAAATTCAGTATTTTTAAATTCATTTTTTATCTTGTCTCAACACTGCTTGACACATCATCCTGAAAGATGCCACCTAATGGGAAGTTACGTTTTGTTTTTAAGTTGGAAATGTCTAATCTGGAACATTAAGCACCTCCCAAAGATACTTTAAATATTGGTCAAGCCTTGACTGGGTGGTATGGCTGTCAAAACAACGCTGAGCTCTCCCAGAAAACCATGCAGTCAGGAAAATGAAGACTCCCAAGTCCAGTAGTGGCAGCTGAAAGTTTCTGCCACCCTAACTGGTCCCATCAAGAGCGCTCCGCATGGCCATGCAGCCTTCTCTGCTTTATGGGTCTCTGATGAAAGCACATTGTATAACACCACTGGCTTTCAGGTACAGGAGCACAGCCAGCCCATGAGGCTGAGTGCACATCTCATCCACCTTGAGGCCAAAATAGCCTGACCTTTCGATGATCTTCGGAAGATGATGAATAATGTATTGCATCTCCCAGAAGGCTGGTTGCTGCCCATACAGCAACTGACAGTTTTCCTGACATCAGCCAAGCATGTCCGCTCATATCTCATGGAAAAAGGTTCTGAGATTATTGAGGGGACACAGACGGGCCTGCTGGGCCTGTCATCCCTGCCCTCCCTGCTGCCTGGGCTGCTACCAAAGGGCCCAGAATAGAGCCTTCCTGCCACAAGACAGATTCTTTGGTGCAAAAGCACCAAAGTGACTTCTAATCCAAGAGGGAATTTTCAAAAAGATTTGATGCTTAGAAGTTTACACCTGTTCATGGGACGGGTAAAGCTCCTAAGCCTTGATTTGCTGCTTGTGAAAGTGCGTTGCCATGCTGATTAGGCACGGATGTGTTTGCAGGGCAAGAAGGATGCTGTTGGAGTTTCACCCACTTCCCTGGGCTGGACAGCTTCTTGTAGCACAACTGAGCTGTCTGCCTCAAAGCGTGCTAGGGACGTTGTGGCTGCAACTGGAGCTGCATGAGGACATACAGTGCTGCAGCCCCAGCAGGCAGCTAACTGTTCACCTCTTGGATGAAAAAATGCATTCAGACCTAACAAATGCTTTAGCTGAAAGGCACTTCTCTTGGGATTTTATCTTCTGATTTGACTCTCTGAACTGAGCATTGCTCCAAGGACTTCTCCATGCCTTTGAAAGATAACATCCGTCTTGCTGGGACTTGCTGGGCAGTGTGGGAATGAAAGGCCACCTGGCTCACCAGGATTCCTCCTGCCGCCAGCCCTTGGATCACAAGGTGGGAACAGCGGTATCTGGGTCTACACGACTCTGCAGAGCAGTGAAATCTGTCCCCAGAGCCAAGTGGGTGTGAGGAAGCCAGGACATCAGGGTCTCATCACTGAGCTGGTGGGCAGGAGGATGGCTCCAGCAACAAAGCTTTGAGTGCGCCAAGTATGGATGGCAGAAGGCTGCTGAATGCACTGGGGTGAAGCACTCTCTCGGGGGAGGGGTGAGGTGGACACGAAGCTGTTCGCAGTTGCTCTGCAGCCAGCGTCTTCCATCACAAGGAAAGATGACAAATTGTTCGTTCAATTATTTAAGATATTGCTGACTGGCTATGAATTATTAAAGTGTTTATTACTTACCCTTTGGATGGCAACTCAGCCTAGAAAATCAGAAGTCTTTCAAGAAACCTGAGGGCAGCTGTGACTTGCTGGGCATCCTTGGGACTGGGAAGACCAGAGGTGGCCAGCACAGTAGTGTTGATGTTAAAGAAGGCACAGCCATCCCTGCAGTCTTTTGCAGCCTGCACTGCTGTAGCCAGCTTTGCCACTGTTGCTGCAGTTGTACAACCTCCTGCTACTCCTCCTGATCCTGTTTCTATTTTGTATTTGTATGATGGCAGCACTAGGAGTCAAGAGCTCGTTGTGGTGCCATGTACCGCAAAGATGAATCTTGTCTTGTCTAATAATTTGATCCCTGTTACTGTGATTTTCTCATTAAGTTATCTTTAGTTAGGAGAGGATGGAGCTAAAATGACCACATGTCAATTCCCATTCACAAATACTCCTGTTTGTCTCACGTTTCTGCTCTGTTGAGGATGTTTGCAGTTTTTTTGCACTGGCCCTTTTCCTTCCTTTCCAGGTTCCCCGATGTTTTGGGTTTTTGCTTTCTTTTTCAATTTCCCCATTCCTTGAAACTGTAATCACGAGCTGTGCCGGCCATTAGAACTTCTGTTCAGTGCACACTTATCCTTTGTGGCCTCCACTCAGGAGATGGAGATTACATGATCAAAGAGTGCTCCTTATCTTCTGATGTTATTTTGAGAAAGACAAAGCAAGGAGATAAACACAGCCCATTTTGACTTGCAGCTCTGCTTAACAATACCCTCCGGTCAGTGTCGAGACAGTAAGAACTGGGCACGTGGTTAAAATATAACTCCTCGGAATGGAAATTCTGCTCATAAGTTCTGGCTAAATAATGTAGCTCTTAAATAATGAGAATAGGTTCACAATCCCCCTTCTGAATGAGCAACGTGAGTTTGATTTGCAAGCATACTCGATTGCCCCCAGCATCCACGATAGAGTCGGTGAGGGCTGGAAATCTCTGGAAGTGTTTGTGACTCCAGTCAGCTTAGCATGTTTGTCCTTGAAACGCACTGTTTCTTGTTTAGTATCCTGTGTTCATTTTTCCTCCCTTGCAAACATCTCAGTCATTCCGCCGAGGAACTGATTAAACCACCCAACAAACACAGTACAGATGTCAGAGTGAAAAATTCACAAGCTATTCATAACAAGCCATCTGCTGAAGACAATTTGCCTGAACTATTTGGTGAAATTTTACAAAGTAATGAAAATGCTCAGAGATATTTGGGAAGATATTAATTACAAAAAAAAACCCAAACAATCCCTTCCCCTCTCCCACCCCCATTCCCCCCTCAAAAAAAACCCACCACCACCAACAAAAAAACAACAATAGAAGACCTATTTGCATGTTTTGGACATGACTGAAATCTTCATAGCTTACTGCAGGATTTTGGATCCTTGGCCTGCCTCACTGCCTCCTGGCTGCTCCGTTTTAAAGCAGATAGACGTATTTCAGGTTGATGATTTCCTTAGGAGAATGAACAGACTGGGGGTGGCCCATGCTCTGATTAAAAGTCCTGGTTTTCAGAGCTCTGTGCTGAGTCCCACAGGTGGGCTTTCCCATCTGCCTCAGATCCAGGTACACATTTTTCCATTCTCTGCATCTCTTCTTTCACCTCAGTTTACATACCAGTGCTTTGACAAACACCTGAAACAGCTGAAATATTTTTTGTGTGTGAAGCACAGATTGTGGCCAAGGGGAGATGCACTTGCTGGTAGATCAGAGCTCTTACCTTAAAAGCACAAGCAATTTCCTGAAGAAGGCTTAAAGAGAAATATGGCAAGGAAAAAAAATGGTAGAGAGATTAGTGTCTTTGGGGGACAAAATTTCTCAGCATATTGCTTAAACTTTCCTCCCCAGCATGTGGGTTGAGTAGAGATTGATCCCACAGCATATGAAAGCCCATACAGCCCACATTCCATCAATACTCACATGTTCAGGAACGATTCATCTGACTGAGCACAGGCTGTGCACACACAGAAGGGTGTCAGTGGAGATCTAGGTCCATCCATCTCCAGTGGTCATAAATGTAACACAGGAACACTGCTGCAAAGACATTGCTGTGGGCTATGGAAACTACTACTGCTGTGCACGTGTGGGATGGGGCTTCCTCTGAAGGGAGACCATGTGGCACAAGAAGAAAGGCTGCTCCAACATGGAGAGCCCACATGGCGAGGTGGTCACTGGGGTTTTATTCTGGGGTTAATGGCCTTGGGGTCAAACAGAGAGGTAGGTAGGTACCTCATGAATTCTTCAGTAGACGTTAAATCTGAAACCGGTATTTACAGAATCACTTCCGTGTCCGTTTTCCCTTTCTGTCAGTGTGTATGTCCTACATAATCCTGAATTCCTGTTTATTCTGCTAGTAGACATCTACTAAATAGATAAAACGCTACTTAGTAGGCATCGCCAATAATTCACGAAGAAAATCCATTTGACACTTGCAGTCAGAGCTTCCCATGTTTAGGTGAATTCTGATATTGATGTCTCAGTTACGTGATTTCAATTAGAGCCAAATGAGCACACTGTCCAGCTGCCCTTGACGCTATCACGTTTGCTAACAGTTGCCCGTCGCTTCTCGGCCAGCTCACAAGGTAGGCGTGGAGGGTTGGCGTGGCTCCGTGCAGAAGTTGCCTCCGTCCAGGCATCCCCACGGCCGTCCCACGAGCCGCTTCCTGGGTTTTCCTCCTCCTCAGCAGCCGCTCTGGAGGGGTTTGGTAGGACAATAGTGGCACCCAGCGGTGGGTTGCTCCATCACATCCATCTTGCTCGTCTCCGGGCGGTGATGAGGGACAGCAGCCACCAAAGGGCAGGCCTTGTCCCCTGGGGTCACAGAGCAAGGGTAGGGGCAGGTAAGGGGGACTGGGAGCCGGAGGGGAGGTGTGGGCTTGCTGCTACCATGCCAGGAGAAAGGGAGCCGTGCACTCCAGGGCCTTTCTTTTACTGGAAAGCAGCGTTTGTTCAGAAGGAGCCCTCATGAAATGGAGACGTTGGGTTGCAAGAGCCAGATGGAAGCTGTGCCAACAAGAGAAGTGGAAAAGAAGAGCATTGCAAAGAAGATCTGTCAGATGATCCCAATTCCTGGTCCTCACTAGGAACTTTAAATCCTGTCAGAGCACCTGGGTCAAGACTGCTGCATTTAAAGATGGGTTTTTGGCCAAAGACATGTAACTCTTTGTCTTAGGTTAACAAAGACCACAGTAATCATGCCTAACGTGTAATGGTCTGCTTGTCTGTGTGAACTGGTGATATTCACTGGGTGAGCATTGCAGCTGTGGAAGCACAGGAGAGAACAAATTGGAGAGCAGGAGCCGGCCTGCCATTACTCCCATGTAACAGCCATAGGGTAAGAGGGAATGGCCTCAAGCTGTGCCAGGAAGGATCCAGGTTGGATATTAGAAAGAATTTCTTCTGAGAAAGAGCAGTGATGCAGTGGCACAGGCTGCCCAGGGTGCAGTCACCGTCCCTGGAGGTGCTCAAGAACCGCGTGGATGTGGCACTGAGGGACGTGGTCTGTGAGCAGTCACAGGCATGGGCTGATGGTTGGACTAGGTGATCTTAGTGGATTTCCCAATATTAATGATTCTGTGATTCTATTATCTGCTTTCTCTGCTGGCTCCAATCCAGAAGACAGCTCCAACAGGATTGCCAAGCCCCACTACTTTTACTCCTGCTGAATTGTAATAAAGAGCTGGTGCTCAGATGGCTAAATTTCAACAGAAGTATAGCTTGGTGGAAAAATATTTTAGGAAAAACCGTATTTAGTATTGTTTTTAATTTTTTTTAGCATAATTACAGACTGGCAGACAATCAACTTCTTGTGGCTTAATCCTCCTAAATGAATAAAGTATGGGGTCTGATAGAACTCGGCTTTAAAACTAGAGAGCAGAGGAAAGGAAAAAGAAGATGGAATACAGTCAGTCCTCATCTCAGCTCTCACAGCCATCTGAGAATTCATGGCTAGGTTTCTACAAAAGAACAACCCCTGGTGGGATAAGAACTAAAATTAGAGGAAGAAAAAAAGATACAAAGTGACCCATGAAGTCTAGCACAGCATCAAGGAGGGCCACCAGAGGAAATGAAGTTAAGGATACATTTGGAGGGAGTTTGTTTTCTCAAAGCCTTCCATTTCACTGCAGCTGGTTTAAAGCCAGGGATGTATTTCAGTAGGACCAGTTGTGGAGGGGCCTCCTCTGCTCCGGGCTGAGCAAACCAAGGGACCTCAGCTTCTCCTCGTATGTCTTACCTTCCAGATCCCTCTCCACCTTTGTAGCCCTCCTTCGGACACCCTCTAATGGTTTTATGTCTTTATTGTATTGCAGTGCTCAAATTTGCACACAGTGCTCAAGGTGAGGCTGCACAGCGCAGAGTGCAGTCTGCAATGTAAAGACAGCAAATCAGAGAAGAACACAACATTTTCTTTTTCAGGAAAAAATTCAGCTTATGGCGTTTCAGCTCATTTATTGTCCTGGAGGAAGACTTTGCAGGGCACAGGTGATCCCTGAGGCTTTTTACCTTAAATTACCCCTGAAGATACAGCTGTTTGCTGGGTCAGGAGGCTCAGACTGAGAGATGGTCCTGTGACAACCAGTCCCATTGATGCTGGATGAAGGAGTGGTGCAGCCTGCTGCACCCTGCATTTCATCCAGAGAGACCTAGACAGGCTTGAGCAGTAGGCCTAGGTGAACATCATGAGGTTCAACAAAACCAAGTGCAAAGTCTTGCACCTGTGTAATGGCAACCTGCACTATCAGTACATGCTGGGGGATGTGAGGGTGGAAAACAGCCCTGATGGAAAGGACCTGGGGATACTGGTGGATGAGGAGCTGGACATCAGCCAGCAGTGTGCTCTCACAGCCCAGAAAGCCAACTGTATCTTAGGCTACATCAAAAGAATTGTGGGCAGCAGGCTGAGGGAGGTGATCCTGCCCCTCTGCTTTATGCTGGCGAGACCTCACCTGCAGTGCTACGTCCAGATGTGGAGTCCTCAGTACAAGACAATCATGGACATGTTGGATCACATCCAGAGGAGGGCTGTGAAAATGATCCCAGGAATAGAACACCTCTCCTACGGGGACAGTCTGAGAGAGCTGGGGCTGATCAGCCTGGAGAAGTGAAGGATCTGTGGGGCACCTGAGAACTGCCTTTCAGTATCTAAATAGGGACTGTAAGAAAGGAGACAGACTCTTTAGCAGGTTTTGTTGTGACAGGGCAAGGGGAAATAGTTTCAAACTAAAAGAGAGGAGGTTTAGATTGGTTATAAGGAAGAAGTTGGTCACAATAAAAGTGGTGTGGCACTGGCACAGGTTGCTTGGAGAGGTGGTGGGTGCCCCATTCCTGGATGTACTCAAGGTCAGGCTGGACAGTGCTCTGAGCACCTGATGGAGCTGTAGGTGTCCCTGTTCACTACAGGAGAATTGGACTAGATGGTCTTTAAGAGTCTTTTCCAACTCAAACAGTTATATGACTACAATTTCCCTGCTGACAGCACTAAGGTTTGCTTGCTGGTCTGCAGCCCCAGGATCCAGCCCTTCTCAGGGGTACAGTGGGGGCCCAAAGCAGAGGAGGTTACTGACACCATTAAACTAACACAATTCAATGACAGCTTAAATCATAGCTAAATTATGGGGAATTTTCTGCATAACAAGGATCTTTATACTTGAAATATGAATACTAATTGTGTCTGAAAATAGCAGCATGAACGGGGAGAAGTAAATTACACAGTCAAACACCAAGCTGAATAAGGGCTGCACTGGGGTCGTTTCAAATTTGTTAGCTCTGTACAAAACCGTACTTACATCAAATAGAGCAGAAACATTTCTCCAGCGAAGGGCACAATCCTGCCGGTGCCGTCCAAGGACCCAAGAGCCCTCACTATGATGCAGGTTCCTGGGTGCTGAGCTGCCGCAGTGCCTCCAGAGCACAACTTCTGACTGCATGTCATGGCTGAGGACACTTTATTGCTTTCTGTCAACACCCTAACACCGAGCTAGGAAATAATATGTGCTTCCAGTGATGCGATCCCTCAGATGACATTTTAAATCAAGCTCCTGTCCGCAGGGAGTCGTGAAAGATCCCATGACACCATTTTTATTTCCAGAAGAATAAAGGCATTCATGTCCGCAACATTGGCGAGATTCGCTGCGTTATCCCAATAGGGCATCCTCACATACACACTTGAATTAAGCTGCAGTCTGGAATAGCAGTCAGGGGTAGGAAGCTGGCTGTACAGGGCCAGGAACTCATAAACTGATGTTACTTCTTTGCTAAAACTCTCTGTGCTTTATTATTTTGAAGGAGGGTAATGGGCAGTTTTTGAACAGCTTCCAAATGACGGTTTCATTTTTCCTCAGACTCCAGAGTCATTTTTGTTTGGAAACTGGTTATATTTACAGTTTCAAACCCAGTTGTGTTCAGAAGAGTGAAAAGAAAATCAAATGCAAGATCCGACTCCCGTTTTCAACAAATTTTGACAAATTGTTAAGAGTAAATTGCAGTTTAGAGCTTTTAAATGTAGTTTTAGTTCTAAAAGGAGAAAGATGACAGCAAGACAACTTAAAGATATAACAATTCTAATTCTAGTGGAGACAGCTGATTTTGCTTAATCCTTTTCTCTCAAGGGAGAGACAACAGCCCTGATAAGGCCCACATCTCCCAGTGGTAGAGCTCTTCACTTCCATTACTGGTCACCATCTTCCCAGCAGCCATGAAGCTTGGAAAACATTACCCCAATTTACAGATGTGGAACGGTGGCCCAGGATTTGGGCTTCCCTGAGAATGGCGAGCAGTCCCACGGCTGAGTCAGTGCTAAACCTCAGGGGAGTCACTGCCATGGCCCACTCACCAGCACATGCCCTCCGCAAGGCTGAAGCTCACACCTGCCCCTCACGCTCCTCAGGGAAGACTTGCACTCATCCACAGGGAAAGACTGCTTTGTGCCGTGCCAGAAGCACCTGAAAGCTTATTTGGCCTGTCTGATTTCATTCTCCAAGTGGCAAAAAACAAAAATAAGGAGGAGAAAATCATTGCGAAAGGTAGAAAGCAAAGTTGTTGAAGGACGTAGATATGTATACTAGCCACAGTGTAGGGCATACTTAAAGAACATAGGAAGGGCTTAAAAAGCCCAGTCTCAATCCTACTACTGTAATTGTAAGCATCACTTGTAAACGTATGGCTGGGTGAGTAAATCACTTTGTGGAACATTTAGTTCTTTGATTTGTTTATACTTTTGAAAGCTATTTCAGCCTCAATGGGTCTAACAACTCAAGCAGATGGGGAAAATGCAAAGCACATTATTGTATCTTTTCTCCTTCCAGGATTTGCATCAGTTTGACTGAATTTTTTTTTCAGGTCAATTGACATAGCTGTTAGTTTGGAGCTGCGTGTGTGCATCCCCACATTCTAAGTAGCCAAAGCGATGATCTACACACCATTATTACTCTGCAAACCTACATTTAGGAACGACTTTGAGTTTTTTCATCTTGCTTTTTTACCATCTCATCAATTCCTCTTGCTGTTGGCCACAGTTCAGGAAAAATATCTTCAGATGAACTGCACATAACATGACCTGCCCCATTCCCTGCATGGAAGAGGGTTTCTCTGCCTTCTCTCTGCCTCTCCTGTTCTGGGTTCTCAGTACAACGTTTCTCCTTGCTCCTGGAGGCCAAATCATTGGGGTACAGGGAGAGCGCTGATGTTATGCAAGCTCTTCCTCCCCCTCCCAAGCAGTGCTACTGGAGAGAAGCACAAGTTTAGCATTTCCCACCTGGCACAGCGGAGAGTTGCTTACTTTGAATCAGAGAATCATTAAGATTTGAAAAGCCCTCTCAGATCACCGAGTCCAACTGCTAATCCACCCCCACCATGCCCACTGAGCATGTCCCTCAGTGCCACATCCACACAGTTCTTCAACACCTCCAGGGATGGTGACTGCACCACCTCCCCGGGCAGCCTGTGCCACTGCCTCACTGCTCTTTCAAAGAAGAAATTTTTCCATCCTGGACCTGGAACATTTGGAGCAACCTTCTCAGTTCTTCCCAAAAGCTGAATCCCTTCTTCCCAGGCCCATGATGGCCCCTGAGGCACAGAAACCCAACCCTGGGGCATCCATCCCACAGAAACCGTACCTTGCCGGAGACGAGCACAGGAGATCAACTCGTTGCAGCTGTCAGAACTAACTGGGAAGCAGCTACCAGCCCCCACGCCAGCCCTGCATCTCAGGTGTCCTCAGGAAGGAGAGAATTAGCCAGGACTTTAATGCTGGATTAGGCTGCTCCAAGTCTTCCCCTTCTCTCCTACCCCCGGCTCAGACCAGGAAAGCAGGCGGGCAGCCTCCGGTGTGGGTTACAGCCCTGGGCTGCCCCTCAGATGGCCATGTCCTCTCCTTGACCCACAGCCCCTGCTCTGAGCCGTAGGAGGTGGCCAGGAGAGGGGACAGAGCTGCAGCTCAGCCCACTCTATCCTCTGCCCTTGCAAAGTTGAGGCAAGGCATTTTGGGAAGGGTCCTCATTGTTCCATGTGCTGTGCAAACATCAGCTGGTCCCAGGAGTCCATTTCATTCAAAACCCATCCATCAAACAGTGGGGAGAGCCCCTGTGACCAGGAAAACTATCCTCACCTGCAATTTTTTCATAGAATCATAGAAACATAGAATAGCCTGGATTGAAAAGGATCACAATGATCATCTAGTTTCAACCCCCCTGCTATGTGCAGGGTCACCAGCCACCAGATCAGACTATTCAGAGACACATCCAGTCTGGCCTTGAATGCCTCCAAGGATAGGGCATCCACAACCTCCTTGGGCAACCTGTTCCACTTTTTAGATACTTCCCTTCTCTACAAAAGTCTTGGGGATGTTCAGCTGAGCTGCAGGGATACCAATTGCCACAAATGGTCCATCAGCCCTGGAGGACCGAGCAACACAGTGTTGCAGCCTTGCTCTCACACTGCAAAGGAACACAGTCCATTCACCCTGTGGTTGCAGTAGCAACCATTAAGGTAACCACTAAGAAGCTGAAGTTAGCATGACTTGTTGAACAATGTTTTGTAGGCTTGCTGGCTGGATTTAGAGGGCCTGGCAGGCTGCCCTCTAACAGCAGTCATGTGGAAAACTGCGCAGAAGATCAGGCCGCTGTGATAACGTAATTTTTCTGAGAAGCCTGTGAATGAGCTCCTATGGATTCAAGATAAGAATCCCGTATTCATGTATTACAGCAACAAGAACTGGAGAAGATCTCATATATGATTTTCCCCTGGCACTAAGAGCTTTGCCAAAAGCACTGTGTGCCAAAAGATGGGAGGGAGTAGAAGAAGATCACTTTGCATTTACCCCACTTCTCATCTTTCCTTAAACATCTGTTACTCATTTTTGCTGGAAAGAGGTTTGGGATGGGGAGGTAGATCACATATGGCCCATGGTCATCACTCTCACTTTCTGCTATACATTTCTCATTTTTTACACCATTTCATTTCCCGAGAGCGCTCAGATGAGATGTTTTTCTCCAGATAAATCATCAGCATTCCTTAAAAGTTTATTAAGCAGCTTTTGAGAAAATATTCTTGATCTGTCCTGCTGGACTGAATTAATACTGAAGATATCATTTTGCTGCCTCCTGATTTGCAAACTGAGGTTTGCAAATATGTCCGCGACAAAAGTCTGGAGCAGAATGACCTTCATCTAGCTCTCAGTCTTATCAAAGGCACCAAGTCCTGTGAAATCCTATCTCAGAAGAGCAGATTCCTCCACTGATTACAAGATCTCAGGTAACTGGTGCTTCTTTTGGGTGCCTGATATTAGGGGGGGCAATCCCCTTTTTGGAGATGGGAAGGCAGACCCTCATGGCTAAATCAGACAGAAGAGCTGCAGAAAGAAACATGAGCTGCATATTTTAGTGGTACCACATTCCTCCCATCAAGCATTTACCCATCCAAAGTGGATAATTCTCCCTGGTTAAACATCTTTCACCACTGGATCCTTTCCAGCCTGGCTTTCCTCCAGTCAGGTCCTACGTGAACAAAGTATGCCAAGACCTATTTTAATTCGCCAAGCAAGGGTTCATGCCCGTGGGAAAGCCAAATTGCCTTCAAGAAGGCATAGAAACAGACAAAATGCCTGTGTGGACAGCTGATGCAAGACTCATAGCTTGGGGAGACAGTGGAGCCGAAGGAGCTTGTGCCAAAGCACCACGAGGAATTCACATTGTTCACAATGAACATTGTGTAAAGTGAAATTTGGGTCCAGCCTCTTTTCTTGTATAAATCCATTTAATTTTTGGGCTAGGCACATGATAGCCCCGTGACTCCCAGCACTGACGCAGTCCCATGCACATCAGCAGTCCTATGGCCAGTGAGACAGCTTGGTGAATGTTTTCTCCATCAGGTAACATTTTGGAAATGATGATTAAGCAAAGCTTAGTTCCTTCCTCCCAAGTCTCATTAGAGATTGAACTAAGAAAGGGGCTGCCCAGCAAGCCCCACGCAAGCCTCAGGGGAGATATCCACAGAGCTTACCCCATGCATTGCCCTCTCCAACCAGCATTCCTCATGGCTACCACTCCAAAACACTGCTGGTCCTGGCACGCAGGGCTTGCAGGGAGAGGCCATCAGGAACCAATGCTGCTCCACTTATTTGCAGAGCTGAAAGGTTTTGTAGGATCTCAGGGCAAATCTCACCTCAGGTGGCAGAGCCTGGTTCTACAGATAAAGCAAATAAACACCAACGTGACACACAACGAGTTTTCCATACATCACTAGATAAAGGCATGTGCCCAGAATAGGTCTTGAACGTATGGAAACAGAAAATGCAGAGCAGTGGCTTTGTGCCAATGAACATTTTAAGCAGAGAATATGCCTGCTGAGCAGCATTTCCTCCTGTGTGAGGAGGAAGAGGCATTACCTTGAGTACAGCCTTTCGGAGTGATTTTGCAGCATGTACATTTCAAACCACTATCACCCATCTTGTTGGTATCTATGATATACACGATCATCTACTGTATCAACCTAATCAAATGGTATCATCGAAGAGCAAAATCAAGCAGTGCTGTGCTCCTCAGCCACAAGATGAGCTCAGCTCGCCTCCCTTTTTGCAGAGGCCTCTGCCCATGGCTGTGCTCAGGGCACGCTGCTCGGCCGCTGCTGGTCCGGAAACACAGTCAGGAGGCCCAGCAGAGGGCTGGGGTGGGACAAAGGCAGCCCCAGAGCAGGCCTGGGGTCGTGACACTTGACCCGCTCGCTCCGTTTCCTCTTTGAAACCTGATTACATCTATTTTTAGGGCCGTGCTGGGAGAAGGAGGGGATGGGGTGGCCGGACCCTGCCTGGCAGAGCTCCAGTCCATTTGCACACCCAGCACTACGAGGGCTCCCGTGTCGGTGGCCATCTGGTGCTCGTGCAGTGCTGCGGAGCAGGGCACTCGCCGCTTATTCCTCCTGCCCCAGGCCTGGCAAGTCTCACAGCACCCACACGGCAGCATCTCCTGAACACATTCAGCACAGAACCCGCTGGGACCGTGCATCTAACGCGACATTCACGCTATTTCACGTACTCCTAACACACACATGCAGCTCTCTGCTTTGTGTTCTCTTTTTAAAAGGACCAGGGCATGGTCAACCAATTCTCTTGGCTGCTTAGCAACAGGCAATTGAGACCGCCTATCAATTCTCAGTTTATAATAACCTGAGGCAGACCTAGATTTTTGTTTTCCCTGGAGCTTTTGTCTTCCCTCCTCTCCGTAATAAATACCAGGAATCTGAGGGCAGCATGTGTTGGAGATCCCCGGTGGAATATCTTTCATCACATGCGCCGGGTGGCTCCTCTAGCAGGAGCTGTGAGCTGAGGCACCTTCCCTTTGTCAGAGCACTGGAGAGAGTCAGCCTGCACCATGCTGAGCCTCGAAGTAGGTTTATCTTCAGATAAATAATTGTGAAAAACAGGCATTGCATTAAAAAAGATCCAAAGATTTCATCTGTACAGACAAACTGTTGTTTGAGCAGGGAATTGCTGGGTGCGGAGCACAGCATCAGGGAATATCTCAAGCTGGAAGAGACCCATCGGTGTGATCGAGTCCAGCTCCTGGCATCCAACAGGGATTACAGAAACACGGCGTCGTGGCAGCACTTGAGGAATTGGGAAATACATTAAAACACGTGGGTTGTGGTGCAAATCATTGGCAGTTTCACTGAAGCTACACAATGACTTGCTCCTGCAAAACTTACATGTAATCAGGAGCTCAAGGAGTTGAGAAAATGGTTCTAGTGTGTGGGAAAATGACCCATAACAATGCTGTGTAAGCTGTGTTAAACTACTTATTGTGCTCACACGCATAATGATACATTAAAATTCTTGTTGGCAAAATGTCCTTTCAAAATTAAATGATGCTTGAGCCTCGCCACCAGGATTTTCTCATCCCAAGTCATGTTTGTAATAAACTTTATAAATACAATAAAATATTACACAGTTCCAACACGGAAACCCAATGGGGAAATCACATCCATTTCTGTTAAACTAAGTGGTGGATCTTTGTTGCTGGCATTAGGGAACAGCTTTGTGCTTGGCTCGAGATATGTTCTTGAAAATCCCTATAGTTCTCTATGAATAATTGAAGACAATATATAACCAGACGCTTGTTTGCTACCTCCAGAGTTGGATCCTAGAGGACCATTAAATTAATTTTTAATAACACGCTATAGTTAAAGTTATGGGACACAAAATTTCACTCTAAATGTGTTCGTCGTAAAAAAAATAAAATGAAACCCCAAGGTTACAACCTGGGTAGCAGGAGGCTTATGGCGACTAATAAAACAGAAAGGGAAGCATTAGGAGAGCTTACTGTTATTCCCATTCGTTTCTCACATACCTTTTGTTATGCCTCAGGTAAGGGCTCTGTCTTTACCTGAAGACTTATTCCAAAACTTCCACAGTGCTGTGATGGTAACACTGAGGTTCTCCAGGTCTCTTCCCTCACACGGTCATGTTTTAATTTTATTTCCCTTCTCAGAAATCAGGAATTGTGCAGGTCATATGCACAGTCCCACCCGTCACAGTTACTTGTCAAGCAGGACCAATGACAAGGCCATTTCTGCCAGTGCCTCGGGGCGATGCTGAACGTGCTTCGAAAAATCATTATCCAAGAACATGGTGTCATAAATTGTCTGCAGAACCAATCTGTATGGAACAAAATTATCATTAGGAAATGCTGCTGCTCATTTTATGTAATTGCTAACTGCACCTAGGCTTCTGTTAATTGATGCCAGTATTTCACCAGGTATTAACTCTGCTCTTGAGAAAGGCTGGCTTCTCTCTGAAATAAACAAGCATAACAAAGCAAGGAAGCAATTAAACAGCATCATCTTTAAAACAATGAAAAAAGAAGTTTTCAAACATCCCGTGCTATGGGTAACTCCATAATTCTATAGAATCTCTACAAAGTACCACCGGGGCACCTCCAACACTTGTGCTTAAGGCAGAGTGAGACAGATGTGCTCAGCGCACCGCCCCTTCCACTCTCCTCTTAAATACTGCTCTGTTTGTGCAAATTAAATGTATATGTAGAAACACACAGGTAAAAGTTTGATTCAGTTATCACTAGATAGAATATGGTCCTCTTTATGGTCTTCCTCTTTATGGTCTCATTCTTATCTCTCAGGTTTCAGAGTTTCCATTTATTTTCACACCACGTCTTCTCAGCTTTTATGTACCCATGTCTTCAATTTAATGCCTCATACCAACACTTTGAGTAACAGGCTGTTTTACAGCCTCCCATCCAGATGCGTACTGGGCTGATGAATTTACAGAACATAAATAATTTATCGGAGATAGATCAGGTCTCATGCAAACATGCAGGAACTACCAGCCATAACAAAGAACAAATTTTTCTTCTCATGCATTATAAAGCTGTCACTTCCAATACACGAACATTTGA
This sequence comes from Tetrao urogallus, assembly GCF_951394365.1. Taxonomy (NCBI): domain Eukaryota; kingdom Metazoa; phylum Chordata; class Aves; order Galliformes; family Phasianidae; genus Tetrao; species Tetrao urogallus. The sequence goes on along the minus strand of NC_136820.1, from coordinate 11,784,548 downwards.
ATATTAATGTCAGCTACACAGTACCCTGTATGCGCTATGTCAGCCGTTAGAGGGACTATGCATCACATAGAATCATAGTATCACAGAATCATAGAATGGCCTGGATTGAAAAAGATTATCTAGTTTCAATGCCCCTGCTATGTGCAGGGTCACCAACCAGCAGACCAGGCTGCCCAGAGCCACATCCAGCCTGGCCTTGAATGCCTGCAGGGATGGGGCATCCACAGCCTCCTCGGGCAACCTTTTTCAGTGCATCACCACCCTCTGTGTGAAAAACTTCCTCCTAATATCTAACCTAAATCACCTCTGTCTCAGTTTAAAACCATTCTCCCTTGTGCTATCACTATCCACCCTTGTAAACAGCCGTTCCTCCTCCTGCTGATATGCTCCCTTCAAGTACTGGAAGGCCACAATGAGGTCTCACCAGAGCCTTCTCTTCTCCAAGCTGAACAAGGCAGTTCCTTCAACCCTTCTTCAGAGGAGAGGTGCTCCAGACCTCTGGTCACCTCAGTGGCCCTCCTCTGGACCCACTCCACACAGGAATCACACAGGAATCTTCCCTCATTGGAAGTGCAGTGAGAGCTCTAACATTAGCTCACATTAGCAGTGTTCCTTGGTAAGCACTTCCTGGTAACTTTAGTTAGCTGTGAGATCGATAGATTTGCATTTATTCTTCAAACATTTTTTTGAGTATTCTGTGGTGGTGTAGTTACATAAGCATCCAGCAAGCAGGAAACAGGAGTTGCCCATGCCCTTGTGGTTATAAAACAAGTGCAATTCAATCACTCCATCTAGAACTATGCCCCGCTGACTTACCGAACTCGAAACACCACATTAAAAAGCCAGCCCTGAACGTGAGGCTCCCAGGAGCGGGGCAAAGCAGTGGCAGCACAACGTGTGGGCAGGACAAAGTGCTATCAAGGAAACGCCTTGATCTTCAACTGCGGCTGCCAGATCACAGGGCGGTCCTGAGGGAAGACATCAGGTTCTCATCCGATGGCTGCTGTTAGCAAATGGCCCCAGAATATCCTGTTACAGGCAGAGGGTGCACGCGGCTACCATGGGCACCCGCTGACTGCTCGGCTATGGCCCTGCAACATAGAACATCAAATGGCAAAGCAGATGATTAAAGAGAACGAATCAAAAAGAAATTAAAGCCGGCTGTGATCGTAAGCTACATCAAATTGTCTTTTGTTCTCCAGAGCTGCCAGGTGGGGATGATGGAACTAAATTAACAAGATTATAAGCCTGCTCTTTTTATCTAACCTCAGCATTAGGCATCATTTCGTGCTGCTGCAGTCAGTACCTCTGGCACAAACGCTGGTTGCTGTCACTGTTCCAAAATCCTATTTACTTCCCTTGTTGAAACCCACGAGAAGTGGGGACCCAGCAGCTCATTTTATGACATCTGCTAGGGGAGCAGGGAGGAGGCTGTAGTCAGCACAGCCCACAGCAGAGATGGAGCCTATTTAAAGCTGGTCTCTTTTGACAGACACGTTAGGATGAGCAAAAGTGTCCCCAAAACTATTTAAATTTGCTAAAATAGAGTCACACAACATCCAAAAGCTATGGAAAGGAAATCACGAGGAGACTTTCAGAATGCAAAACAAAACAAACAAACAAAAAACCCAACAGAAACAACACCCAGCAATTCTACCAAATGAAATATCTTCAAAAGCTTCTTATTTTTTTCCCCCAGACATTACTGAGATGACAATCAATCAGTCTGGCTACTTTGACTTCGTACAACATAATACCAGAGGAGTTAGCAAAAATGAAGTATTAAATTATTCAGCGTTTGAGCGATGGTGTAATGAAGATGTGGTTGGAAAGGACAAGCTGCAAAACAAGTATTTTCCTCTTACTGCAACCCATACTGCTGCTTTCTTCCTGGGAGAAATTCAAATGTTACTTTTCGATGCACAGAACTGAGATCTCAGCTTTTTGCTGTGTATTTTTAAGTCAAATTATTCCAGTACTTACATGCAACAGAAAAACGTGCTTTGTATCTCTCAATATTTTGTGTTTACAGCTGCCTTGCATTTCCTTTTTAAGATTCTCCTGTTGCAAATCCCCACACTGTTAAGCTTATAAAGAACGTTAAGTGAAGAGGCTGAGCTTTGGATACATGGAGTACAGATGTAATTCATGCATAAGCCCAAGGAATCACAAAGATAACCGTGTTTGGATACATACTGCATTCACAGAACAGCAAAATTACATTTTTAAGCTTTAAAATGCCACCATTTCCTCATAAAGCTTTTAAGCTGGAAGTACACAAACTAGATCCATACCATTCACGTTCTCCAAGGAAAGCTCAGATGCATTTTGAGTATGCACAAATACACCAGCTGCATTATCTACCTTAAGTCTTTTTCAAGATTCATAACCACTATCTGTAATGCCTTGCAAAATATAGCAGCCATCCACACCTGAAGGGGGCTTCAGGAAAGGGGGGGGTGGGACTTTTTATAAGGGCAGGTAGCGACGGGACAACGTGAAATGGCTTTAAACTAGAAGAGAGTAGATTTAGACTATGTATTAGGAAGAAATTCTTCACTGTGAGGGTGGTGAGACACTGGAACAGAGAGACTGCAGATGCCCCCTCCTTGGAAGCATTCAAGTCCAAGCTGGATGGGGCTGTGAGCAGCCTGGCCTAGAGGGAGGTGTCCCTGCCCATAGCAGGGGGCTGGAACTAGATGGTCTTAAAGGTTCCTTGCAACCCAAAATGTTCTATGATTCTATGAACCCAAGTCCATTAACTGTATCACAATAGCCAAAAGCACAGATGAGTACTATTTCACATATTTCATACAGTTTTTACGTATAGCTGAAAACACCAAAGTTGCTTATCGAGCCTTGAAACACAAGCAGAAAACAGTAACTGGAATTCATACAGAGCTGATGCTACAAAATGTGAAAGCAGACACCTGACAAAATGGAAATTGCTGTTTGCCACTGCATGCATCTCAGGGCCAAAATATCAGATAGCTTCAAAATAACTCATTAAAAGTGATTAATTTATTCTTAAGTTCCCACATCTTTATTCTAACATTGAATCTTTTAATTTTCTTCTGGCAGCTGCACTAAAACCTTAAGCTGTTCTGAGCGGCTGAATGACACGCTCTGGGCATCACGGTTTATTAACTCATGATGGATGAGCAGCACACCTTCCAACTCTTTGATCGCTGGTAAAGATTTTTAATTATCTTTCACATGTTTACTGCAAGTTTCTACACGGGCGGAAGAAAACTCAAATGAAGCCAAGCATTCATAATTCAAATGGCAAGACATCAACTCTGACTAATTTAATATCAGAATCTGCTTTTAAAACAGTTCTTGAAACTTCAGTACTGGGCACATTTTTTGTTGCCGGTCACAGAGCAAGTAGGAATTCTGTACTGACAGTAGATGTTAATACTCATTTAAAGCTATTTTCACAATGAGCTGATAGCACACAGCCTGCTGAGCAGGATTTGAGGTGTTCTGCCCCATTTAGGAGCAGATTAAACTTTCAAATCTCCACCCCTCCTTTGTCATTACGACAGAAGGCTGTCAGAATTCTACATCTTATTTTCTCCCTCATTAGAACACCGGAAACCAGAATATAATTCTGACAGATTCAGCCTGCATACAGCCACCTATACGGGCAGTTGTGTTCAAAATAAAGCAAAGTTATCAAAATAAATATCTATACCATGCATTACATTTAAACATTGGCTTTTTTCCCCCACAGTTTTTCTTAACGCATTTAAAGAATGTTTTGAGGACAGAATGTTTGTAAAGCCAACTCAACCAGTCTGCAGCAAAACTGACCTACAGAAAACGTGCTGTAAAAAGTCATTTAAGACTGAAACCTTACAGTGCTGAATTAATGGACTATAGGCAATCTCAATTTTACTACAGCTCAATTTCTGAGCAATTTTTAGAGATTTTAGCACGTCTCTCCTTTCCCTGGATGGGATAGCAGTAAAACTGAAAATCCTTGGCCTACTGCACAAACCCAAGAGTCCAGACAAACGTCCAAAGGCTGATAACCTCTTCTGTGGGTTGACGTATTTTGCTAGAAGATTTTATACTTCCTCTCTAGAAGAATGGTAAGACTCATTGGATCTGCTCCAGATTGGAAGTGTCTAGCAGATTATTTCCCATTACTCCCACATTTCAGCTCCATTCCATTCAGTCTTGCCAGGTCAGGATCCTCACCAGAAAATTATACTTGCTGAAAGATCCCACATTCTATTCATAAAGGCTCTTTACAGCTTACGTTCCAGGCAGTTTTAGTAGTCTTCTTGAAGATTCAAAGAGAAGGTCCCCAGGTCTAGTTCCTGTTTTCCTGTGACATTAATGTCAGTCCTCACTCAATTGCTTAGTGGGATTCCTGCTGCAGTCACATCAGATTCTTGGTTGAGTCTACTCACCTTCCCTCATCAAACGTTTTCTCTCTTCTACAGTCAAACTGGACAGCTGCTTCTCTTGCCTGAATGCTTGCAAAGAGGTATTGAATTCAAGCAAGAAAAAGAAAATTGCTTTTATTCCTAAAGGCAGCCTACTTGCAAAGAGCTATTACAGAGAATATTGCTAGGCTACAATTGATGAGAGTGCCTCACTTGCTTAATACAAGTGGGACATGGACATTATTGTCAATGCTAGATGGAATGAGGGGGAGTAACATGCAATGGAAATAAACTGCTTACTCAGAATAAACTGTCAGCCTATCTTTAGAATCTACCAGCAAGAATTACCAATAAATGTACTGAAGTAAAGGCCCAAGATCATCTCTGCTTCTGCCTCTGCACTTTATAAAAAGACAGGCTTGATATCATAATGGCTTCTTTTATCACTGGCACCAAAGTAACTTAAAACTGAACCTTTCACAACAGGGAAAAAACAACAACAAAACAACAGGGAACCCCAACAACTACCTTCCCTCAGTACAGATGTAAATACAAGACAGGTCAATATCAGACAAATCTTTTTTATTTTTTCTTTTGCCAGTTGTTATAGGTGAATTAAAGTCCAGAACCGTTAAGCTGTTAGTTCTTCTCAAAGGATATTTTTCAAAGTAGTAGCTCACGTACAAAATACATCTTAGCATGTATTACAATGAAAAAGTGTTGACAAATTCACACTTTGAATTTTATTCAAAGAATAAAGTACCAGTAAAGATACACATTTGCTCTACAGAGCCTTACTGCAAGCTCCTTGCTCTCACTGAGAAGTACTTACTCTTGCAGACAATCCCACTCAGACCAGTGCTACTTTTCCTTAGATGATCTATTAAACTACTCAGGCAGTAAGTGCTGTGAATGGGATTTGCAATCTGTTAGGAGTGCCTGTTGAGAGGATGGTCTGTATTATGAAGCAAATGCTGGAAAACAACTGAATGACAGCTCCTTTACAATAAACGCAGACAGCACAACTGGCATATGTTGAAATTCTAAGGCAACAATATTGGACCAGCACATGAAACTGTACTGCAGAGACAAAACTTAAGCACTGTTTTCTTCTGCAGAGCAGTCATACTCTGATTTTTTTTTTCTAAATTTAAATTTATTAAGAGGTAGCAATATAGAATGCCAATACTGCCACCAGATAGCTTATGTATTCAGTTCCTGCATTGAAAAAAATCCTTTATGACAATATGTAGTGTCTTGTTTGAGTAGTATTCCCCATGTTTAAGGACGTCTATCTAGCAATACTTATGTATATTAAAAATAATACACGTGCACACTTCTGCAGTCTTGCAACGTAACAACTTCTCATTGGTAACTATAAAAACGCAGTTTCGCACTGCTACCGTACACCAGGACTCCTACAGCATACAGAGAATGTACAGATCTCTTACCTACAGCTGGTAATACTGTGCATTGTGCAAATTGTCCAATCCCTTCCGAGCAGCAGTTAGAAGAAAATTTGAGGATATCAAAATACAGATTTAAATAATTTACTCTTAAAAACACTCATATTTATAGCCTCTTACAGAAAATAAACAATTCATCTGATTATCAGATATGTCCTCAGCTTTTCCAGTTCCAAGGTATACACAGGTCTCCATCCTGCAGCACGGAGTAGAAATGTGAAATGCAAAGGTGCATGCCTTGTAGGTACGGCAATGATTCTTCCAGCAGTCGCTTACAACAATCTATCATCTGTGCGCTGGTGACGCTGGGCTCCTTGTACAGCCGCTCCAAAGAAAACTTCTCAGCAGAAGTATCCATCAGCTCTTTTTCTGTAATCATCATCCTAGCAAACAAAGATGGCATACACAGATGAAATTAGAACTTCTGCAAGTATTAAACTTAAGAAAAAAGCTGGACTACACGTGCTTCCAGGACTGCACAGCAGCGTGCCCACACACTTCAAAGCCTGCAGAATCTTTTTTTTTTTTTTTTTAAACCAACCAGGTAGTCAGAGAAATACCAAGAAGAACCCACAGAGGCTCCATTTTTAATATGAGATAGAAGTTAATAACCATGAAAGTACAAGCTTCAAGAGTAAAATCATATTAGTAACTACCCTGCCTTCTCAACCAAGACCAATGATCTCTGCATGTCTTAAAAAAAAAAAAAAAAAAAACACAATGGATGACGGATACAATTATCTTACATGCATTACTAACTTACTAATTGCAGGAAGCATACAGGGTAGTGAAACAACAGCTTACAGATGTTTGCTCTTTTTTAAATTCACCCCAGACAAATTCAGGCTACTCAGAAAAAAGTTAATCTGCAGAATCAAGAGTGTCTGAAACTGTGGATCGTATGATCTGAATACAGTGCAGGTTCAGAAAGACTGTAGCTCAGGCACTGTGCCACATTAACACAGCTACACCTCTTCTAGAGCCAGCTGGTGATCAGAACACTGCTACACACTGAGTTTACAGACTCCCACATCTCCTGCTGGCCCTGGACTGGACCAGACCTCGAAATGCAGAGGGACTGGAGCATAGTGCTGCTGCTAGGTCAGCTTGGATTCAGCTTGGTCTGACAGCATCTGCAGCATCAGAGGTGGGATGACTCTGTATCACCAGATTCCAGAGCTGGTGCTACCTCTCATCTAATGAGCACTACTGTGAGAGGAGCCCAAAACTAAGTATGGTCACAGCTACTGAGACCTGCACTGAATGTCTGCTAAAGGGACTCAACTCTTCAGCTGAGGTGAGTGCAGGAGCTGCTTGCATTTGCACAGCACTGCACACTCTCTGACACCTGTGAGCCAAGATCTCCCCCCTTCAGTGAAACCTCAAGCTCCCTTAAGGATATCAAATTAGCTGCACACAGTGAGAAACACAGGCTTATTTTTAGTTGCTTCCTCAAAGATGCTTAGATGTCAATAAAACACAATATAAAACAGACACTACACAAAAGTGAAGTAAATTCATATTAAATCCTGTGTTACAACTGACATCATTATTCATGTAGGTAACACAATTTTGTAGAAGAGTAGTACCCAAATTCTCCAGCATATCAAGCCATACAGAAGCCCAGCTACTCTCCTTTCTCTCAGATTCCCTTTAACAACAACAAAGGAGGCTAAGGAGAATGTTGAGAAGTACAGAATGAATTCTGTTCAAGGAAGGATTAAATGGAAAAGGAATTTTCAGACTCAGTAAGATGTTAACAACAGAAAAATATCACATATCCACACATACACCAAAAAGAAAAGGTGATAAATACAGAATAACTGTTTTATATTACCTATGGAAGAAGAACAAGAGTGCCAAAAGAAATAATCAGGCTGCAGGTTTATAAAACAAAGGATACCTCATTCCTCCTTAACATGCACAGCAAACATAATCCAACTGCACAGTTTGCTGCCACAGGATACACTGGAGCCACAAAACATAAGCTGGCTCAAAAAAATAATTAGATAATTAAGAGGGGAGAAATGATCTAGTGAATGCTCTTAACATGAGATAGCGCTTCCAGCTCCAAGTATTTATTCAATTACAGACTGTTGGAAACTGGAGAGGAGTACAGAGTAAAAAGAACACCATAATTTTGCCCCATTCATACAGCCTTTCCAGAAGCTAAAAGATGACGGGGCACCAGCAGACTCTCAATATGACCAAGTATAGCTGTTCTCAATTATTTTTACACAAACCAGCAATCATCCAACAGACAGAAGAACTGAGATACTTAGCTTTGCCTCTTACATTGTTACAACGCAGCTGCTTATACTCTGAGGGGAGCCCCACGTCTTTCACTGCTAAAGATGTCATTTTTCCTGGGTAGTCTTGATGACGAGGAGTAGAACAAGGGCTTAAGGAGAATGCATTACCAGGTGCAAGTGCATACATTTGCTACAACACCCTCTCAACCTCCACAGACGTACATTTCCATCTGTCAAATATGGGTAGCTGGATAAAGCACCATTCATCAGTTATCATTCACATGGCTAAAATAACCAACCTTCAGAGCTGTGCCTGGCTTATGGAAAAATTCCAGTAAGCCTCCACGCTCTACCAAAGCCCATATCCCACATGAATCTTCCCAAGGCACTGGATCTTAACTGAGCTAGAACCATAAAGCCTTCAGAAAGGCTCATTCTTAAAACAACCTTCAGAGAACATGCTGGGTCTACACATCATAGATATGCTCGTGACAAAGCGTGATGTTTCAACAGTTCATTACAGGATTTCTCAAGCACAAAAATAAACTTGCACTGACAACATGTGAAGGGACAGTGCCACCCAGTTACATATCAGTGCTTTCTTCAAAATAAAATCTCCACTTAGTGCTCTTAATCCTCAAAGGTACATTCAACATATAAGGTCAGCAACAAAAGTACAGCTGTGCTGGATATCATTAGTTCCGTGACATACAATAAGTGCTGGTTCTGTGACTCACTACAGCCATCCTCTCTTCTCATCAGCATCTGTGAGAAAGTACCAGGGAGGTATTTTTTCCATCATGCTACCCCTCGTTTTTCTATTCCCCTCACTATGCACTAACTGATCTTTTCCTCAATTGAGTAACAACTAGAAATAGTAATTCTCTAGTCAGACTCAGCTGTTTTTACCGTTTTCTTGTTGCTATAGAAATAAGTAACAGAAGTTTGTTGATTTTCTTATTCGATATCAAGGATTCTTCCAGTGGGGAAGGAAGGAAAGGGCAGAAAAGAAGGGGAAGAAGGGGAAAGCCTCTTCTTTAGTAAAACAAGAGCAACAAAAAACAACAACAGAAAACACATAGGCAAAAATCCTCTATTTCTGAAGGAAACTATTTCTACAGTATGAAGGACAATCACTTCCTCAGTCATTTCCTAATCATTTCCTATTTGTTTCCATTCAATACTTCAATTTTCAACTCAGTAAAGCTGAAAGGTAGTTTTGCCTTACAAAAAAGTTGCTTTTCCACCACGAGAGCAAAAATGCTATCCTCAAAGGTCTGGCACTGCTACAAGTGAGAGATATGGTGTGCCAAGATTTTCATGAACAAAAACGTATTGAGCTATAAACACTTACTTTTCCCTTCTTTTCAGATTCTCTCTTGCTTCCTGTGCTTTGGCAATAATAAACCATCGAAGGGTTGCTGGATCACAGACTGTAGGGATGGTAAAGTGTCCAAATTCGTGTAAGCTTGGTGTGTATCTATCACTGTAATGAAACACGATGGAAATGAAAAACAAGGTTTTTTTCCCCCATGTAACCATTTGTGTGAATTACTTACAAAATTGATCCTGAGCATAAGAGTAAGATTATCAATGGATAATCAGAATAGTAGGTAAAAAATTAATCAAGTTTGGTTCATAAGAATACATAAACATCATACATAAGTCTTTCAATTACATTTCATAAGCAACACAGTCAACAATATTAAGTATACATACTCAGCATCATTATATATACAAATAAATGTTGTTCTGACAGCACAAAACCTTTGATTTAACCCAGCACAACAACATAAGATAAAACCTCCAACTTGAATAAAATATGCATAATCTCCTTCAGCCTCTTTCCCTAACCCATGTAAAGGCACACCACACCTTTAGAAATAAGACTGACACACCAAAAATCTGAAATTATTATTAGTTTTCTTTTTAGTGAAAGCAAAAACCAGTGTAATCACAAGAAAAAAGTACAAGTTCCTGATGAAATAATTCTTTCCTGCAAATACTCACCTTTCTAGAATCATTTGCAAGCCTCTCAGACTCTGTGGATGAAAAGGCAGTCGACTGTCAAGTAGTTTGTTATAGAAAGAATCCAGAGTGTCATAGTACTCTTCCAAAGTCAAGAGAGGTTGCAGCTCTTCCACATATATTACTTGTATGCCTCCCAGAAGTTGGCTTATCCGATCTTCCAAGAACAGCAGCCTCTCCTGAAGTTTATAATAATTTGGCAATCTCTCAAAAATCTGTGTGGACACATACATACACAAATACGTTTTATGTTACCAGGCATACAACTTAATTTTAAGAAATGAAAAAATAAACAAGAGAATCTGTACAGTGCAAAAAAACCCAACAACAAACTAACAAACAGCAATGGAAACAGCAATCAAGGAATACATGAAAAAAAAAAAAAAGAAATATTGCATGTATGCATTTTGGGGTGAGATAATGGAAAAAGTTCATAGGTGTTTTCAGTATTTATGCTATAAATACACCAATACAACTTGACAAGGTGGATGGATGTCCTCTATCTCTGTATACACAGAATTAACAGTCCCAGATCTAAAGCAAGTTATAATCCAAGGCCTACATAAAATGCGCATCTATTATATGCCATCATCAAGAGTGCCTTTGCCATCCTAATGAATCAATTCCCCAAAAAGCAGAGATCCTGTGTCACTGGGAGTAGTTCTTTCCAAGGACTTGGCTAATAATGTAGTTTACCTGAAGTCTGGAGGAGGGAAGGAAAGAACCAGACATCTAGTTTACAAACCTCTACCAGAAAGGCTAAGATGTGATCGGACTTGTGAGCCACAATGCAGAAGGTTGGTGACAGCAAGAAGGCTGTAAGAAGAAACTCTGTCGTAGTCACTACGTACCATTGACCCAGCTATTAGCAGAACAGAGTTTTTCATTCAAAAAAATACTTCTGCTGGGACAATCCAGTGATCTCAGAATAACCTCTTTACAGATACAAGAGAGTAGTAGAATCCTAGCAGCTTTTGGCAAGTTAGAAAGAGGAAGCATTTATCTCATTAAGGAACGGACTGGCTTTCTTTCCCCAGTATTAGCAAAATACTTGTATTCCAATGACTATCAATGCAAATCTCAGAGTAGAAAGCTTTGCATTCAACTCCAGTTTCTCACTTCATTAAGTACATAAATCATTCCATATTAACAAAACATGGTTTATCGTCTCCCTCAGTGAAAGGTACAGGCAAAAACCCAAATTGCCACCAGAGAAAACTTTGAGTTGAGTGCTCAGTTTTCACATTATAACTGACTGGAACTCAGAAATAAAATATTCTTATATTCTAGTTGGGTGAAACTTCCAACAGAAATTCCTCTAATTATCTCCTTTACATGGAAATATTTTTTGATAGAACTACTGCCAACATTTTAATTATCAAGATTCAGGAAAAAGTCCTTAAAGTGACTTTGCATTATTACATAGAATGCCAGAAAGTTTGCTGAATCTAAACTTTACACAGACCAACAGCAGAATCTGCATATTCACTAAATTTCTGCAGCACTCTATGATCTGTCTAAAAGGACAAAGTGAAGAGATGGTTGGTTAGCAGCCATTGACTGAATAGATCCCTTCACAACTCCATTTAAGTCTCATTTACATCAACAATCAGAACAGAATTCCTAAATTCTTCATGGGAACGAGTTCTTTACAGATGAAGAAATATTCTGCCAGTGCTTATTGCACTTATTGCTTAGAGATGAACAATGCATAACTTCTTATTTCTGTGATTTCTTATTGCTATCTAATCAGAGATGAGACTGGTTTGTCGTAGAAGCAGCAGTAAAGACTTGACACTGATTGCTGTAAGATAAGATTAAACGTACAAGGTTACGCTAAGCACAGCAGCCATGTTTCTTCCTTTAAATTACTCATCAGTAATCAGCAACAAAATTTTGATTATAGTTTAAAGAAGGATGTCATAACAACAGAAAACAGACACCTTACTTTGGTCCAGTGATGGTGAACATCCATGGTCCCCAGCATTATGTGGCCTGCTGCACTCATACCTGAGCGCTCTGTGAAAACCACCGTGCGTCCTAAAGAGAGAAGAAAGCTCCTTACCAACTCTCATTACTGTAATCATTCACACAATCATGGAAGATTTAGGCACCCTGCTAACGTGTCACAAGCAACACATGTTCTTAGCACGTACAAGATGAACAGCTGCTTTCCTTATTCTCAAAATCCAAAAAAAGTGATTCTTGAAGACTCTAGTTCAACAGTTTTCCATACAAACCTTAACTAGCTTTTGTTTTCTCCCTGTTTAAGCAGACAGATCCAGTAGATTTTTAGTTAACTGGATTTTTTTTCTTACAAAGACTATCTGTTAATAAAGAAAAAATAACAGCAAACAGCTCCTTCAAATAATCTGTAACAAATAACATACACCCAAGGAAATGTGTGCTGTACACTTAAGATACACAGGAATACAGTAAAGGTAGAAGAACTATTAGCATAACCACTCAACACTGCTTCCACAAGGTTCTCCACAGCATGCAAGCCATCAGAAATGTCTTCCTGTTCATTTTTTGCTTAAAGATAGAAATAACATAAAAGGCTCAGAGTAAATGTGTCTGTTTGTTTTTTTTTTTTTTTTTAGTACAAAAATTCTTAAGAATTCTTCAGGGTAACAGCACAACTATTTGTCAAAATAAGCTTCCAAAAGAAGTCTTCAGTATAAGGTATTCATCTACAAGACAAGGGTTAATAAGAATATTTGAAATGTAACAAGCACCAAAATCAGAGTGTAAAAAACAAAACATAAATAAAGACACTTCATTACCATAAAACAAACAGATGACAAGTGGCAAGCTATGCAGCATGAACATTAAATGCCTGTAACTGTCTAAAATCCCTAAATAAAATGCTGTGTGCAAGTCAAGCTAGGATTCTTGGGATCATAAGAGCAAGTATAGCCTTCATAAAAAAATCATAATGGACAACTGTAAGAAAGGGTTGTAATTCCACTTTTGACGTTATGCTGTCCAAGAACTGTAAAGCTGAGACTGAAGTAATTAATTAGGAATTTCTAGGATAGAAAAAAAATAGACCAAAAATTGAATATAATGGCTTCCAAATGTGAGATCAGTTATTCTTCAAATGTTTAGATGCCAAAGGCAGATAATTATGTTAAAAAAATATTTATGGGAAAAACAAAGCTTCTGTTGAACCCATCTCTCTACCTAAGCATACTGACATTTGAGCCTGCTCTCAGCAACTGTGTCTCCAAAATCCTTATGAAAGAGCAATGCTGACTACAAGAAATGGAGTGCATCATCCTACTCCAAGGCAAGATCAGCTGCATCTGTATGGTTACTGACAAGTATTTATTAATCACAGAATCATAAAATCATAGAATGGTCTGGGTTGAAAAGGACCACAATGCTCATCTAGTTTCAATGCCCCTGCTATGTGCAGGGTCACCAACCAGCAGACCAGGCTGCCCAGAGCCACATCCAGCCTGGCCTTGAATGCCTCCAGGGTTGGGGCATCCATAGCCTACTTGGGCAACCTGTTCCAGTGCCTCACCACCTCTGTGTGAAAAACTTTCTCCTAATATCTAACCTAAACCTCCCCTGAGTTTAAAACTATTCCCCCTTGTCCTATCACTATACACCCTCATAAAGAGTCATTAAGTGTATTAAGTTATTAAGTATATTACTAAAGATCTTAACAAAACTGAGACTACAGCAGGCTCCCAAGACCTCTCCAGTACTTTACATCCTCAGCACATGTAATTAAGAAAAGCTAATTTGAAATCTGATACTGTTTAAATCTATTAGTTATTTATTGTCCTACCCACTTCACCTTTTCAGAAAGGATTAAGTGAACCCCCAGATGAAAGCCACTCAAAACTGAGTACCTGAGGACAGGCATAAAATGTTACAGTTACAGCAAAGAGCTACTGCCAGGGGTCAAACAGCTGTTTCAGTATGTCAAGTTTAAGGAATATTCTAGTTTTTCCTGAGAAAAGACTTCAGTGTAAGCATTTTACGGAACGCACATGATAAGAGAAGATAATACAATTTTAAAGGGGTCCTAGTAAGCGTTCCTTATACTAATTCTTCAAAGATTTACTAGCATTTTTGTCTTGCATCTACCAGGGGTAACAAAGTGTTGTTAACCAGTGCACCCTTTTTTTGTTTTCACTGCTTAGACTACTGACTTCACCTTGCTCAGCCTGCATTTACTGAGTAGCAAAATAAAAGCTGAGTGTAGTGAATGTCATGGGAGGATACTTGGTCACTTAAAAAAAAAAAAAAAAAACACAAAAAACCAGCCAGTAGGCAATGTAAATTCTGACCAGCTTTTCAGTAAGCCTGACAAGTTTTCCTGCAGCTATCAAAAGCACTCATGAAAACCAACAGAGTTCCTCTGCCACAGAAGACTTGAGTTAACCTCTGAATCAATACTATATTAGGATGTATGAAACAAGTAATGGAAACATACCTTTGACATTCTTTAATACTTCAGGTCTCTGCTGGACTAAGCGACCTAGACTGTGCAGCTGGCTACAGCGATGAGCAATACCCCAGCTTCTCTGCCACCTAAACAAAAGTCCAGTTGAGAGCATTTCATTCTCAACATTATAAAAACCAAAGGAAACAAAGCAATAAGCGATTTAAGATACAGACAAGAGGCTTATAGATCGAAAAAGCAACATTTCTTTAACACCTATAAAAGCAAAGGCCTACTGAAAAGCTGTCCATATCCTATGCTATTTGAAGAGATAAAAGCCTAAATGCTATTGAACAATCTCTCTTGAAGTAAGCACCAATAACAACACGGGATAAAAAAGCAGAGTAAACCTCTCTAAGAGAAGCAAATATAAAAGCTGGTGGACATAACAGAGTTTGAAAATTGAATCTCTTGCTCAATAAGAGGGGAGTTAGTAAGTAAATAGCAATACACAACCCAGTATTTGATTCAGTCACGTGGCATGCAGTTGCTGTTTGCACATTGTGTAATGTTTGTCTAGAGGAGCAAATACTTTGTATTTGGAAGTGTTTTTTTTTTTTTTTTTTTCTGTCCTAGCTCAAAAACCTATGATTCTTAGTGGTAAGCTGCTTTTTTTATCATATTTTACAGTAGAAAAATCTTTGCTTCTATAATAATACCTTTGTTAAACCAAAAAGTAGCCAGGTTTTACAGTGGGAACTTTAATAAATGTAATTTGACATCTCTTCCATCACAGACATAGCAAAGCTATTAATTACATTTCAGAAAGAGCTTAGATCATAGTTGCCCCTGTATATACATACATATGTATTATATACATATGTATTATATACATGTATATATGTATTTTTTATATATATATATATATATATATATATATATATATATATATATATATATATAAAAATATGTTCTTCTGCCAAACCTCCAACTGTTGAAAAGTGGGAAACTGGTATTCCCATGTTGTACCGGGTTTGGCTGGAATTGACTTAATTTTCTTCACAGCAGTCCTTTTTTCTTTTTCTTTTTTTTTAAGCTGTTGACAGCACACTGATGTTTTGGCTGTTACTGCATAATGCTGACACAGCACTGAGGTTCTTCCTCTTTTTTCTACTCTGCCCCCATCAGCAAGTATGCTGAGGACGGGCAGGATTTTTGGAGAGGACAAAGCCAGTGATCCCAACTGACCAAAGGGATGTTCCAAGACCACACGATGTTGTGCTCAGTAATAAAAGCTCAGGAAAAGGAGGAGAAGACAGAGACATCAGTAGTTACGGTGTTTGTCATCTCAAAGAACCATTAGGAATTAGTCGAAGTCTCAAGGAATTAATTCCTTATTTTGGTTTGCTTGCACACACAGCTTTGCTTCATTTCACTTGTTAAACTTTTATACTGATCCACAGGATCTCACTTTTGCTCCTCCTATTGTCTTCCTCCGATCACACTGGTGGTATATGAGTGAGGGGCTGCCTTGTGTACTCAGCTGCTGGCTTTGAT
Source organism: Tetrao urogallus (assembly GCF_951394365.1). NCBI lineage: Eukaryota > Metazoa > Chordata > Aves > Galliformes > Phasianidae > Tetrao > Tetrao urogallus. Next base: position 11,768,446 of record NC_136820.1, on the reverse strand, counting down.
CAGACCATTACACCTCATCTAGAGAAATCCGTGACTGGAAAAAACACTCTTTGGGATGGAGCAATTGGCACTGCATCACAGCACTTAAAATGCAATTCAGTCCGTTATATGTCATCCTAATAACTGCCTACTGTTGCCTAGCAATACTATTTTGATACTATATATATATATATATATATATATATATATATTTATTTATTTATTTATTTTTACTATACTTTCGGTAGCACTAGAGGGGGATATAAAAAGGTGGCTTACAGATTCTATCTTCTCCTCAGCCATCCTAAACATACTCATGGAATGAAGCTAACAACCTCATTCTTCAATTTTCAAGACTCTAAACATCAGCATTAGACTGGAGGATGACAAGTAGCAACTTTCTATTAACATCCTTATTTTTCAGGTTCCTGGTACTCAAATTCATTTCTGAATAATGGAAGGCTAATAACCCATCAAAAAAAGAACAAAAAAAAACCAACAGTGAGTCTACACACAAGTCACAAATGCTAGCTCTTTTTGAATAGATTGCACCAGGAAACTTTTGTTCCACTGGAAATCTTCTGGAGAAGTCTTACCCAGTATAATAATGTTACTATACATGAGATACAGCTGTTTTGTTGAAAAAAGCCTTTAAAGCTTGTGCATGACATTACACACTTGCTTTGACTGCCTTCGTGCAGATACAACGGATGTAATTTATTACCTGATATCTGTGAGCTGGAGTTGATGAGAGAGCTCAAACTTTAAACGCTCCAGTTCTTCCCTAAGTGGCAAACTCTTCTTCAGCTTTACAACTGCACTCGCTTCATTACCATCCAACCAGGATCTAAGAAAGAAAAAAAGTAGAATGCTGTATTCTCTCTCAGGCAAACAGTAATCTAACCACAATAAAATGTTAGCAGTAAGAATTCGAGTTAGAAGAAAAAAAGTCTTTTTAAAGTAGAAGACAGAAGCTGAAACAGTTGAACATTTCCCCTTAAAATACTAAGAAAATGTCATGGCTCTTGTTCAGGGGACTAGGCAATCAAATTAAACAAAGCACTTAGTGTTACAACAATTAGATTTTGAGAGTTGTGAGAAGTGGCGAGCAGCAGATCAGTGCTATTTATTTAGGACAGCAGCTTCAGAACTTAGTGCTTTAATGAATGAAATTCCCAATCATATCTTAAATAAACAAACCCCAAAACGATCCTTGTAGACCATCAAATAAAGGAGGTGGTACTAAAGGGCCAAGTTACACAACTCTTACAGAGCTGGGACGAACACAGATTACACAGGTCAAAGATTTACCGTCCTTTTTCCAGTAATGGCAACAATGCGACTCGCAGAGCACTTCTAAGGCTTCGAATAAATAAACCATTCTATTTGTAGGAGAAAGTTACTCTTTAATTTAGCCTCATACAGAACTCCAAGGGGAAAAAAAAAAATAATACAAACCTGAACAAAAAAGGTTCAGTGCCAAATGGCTAGGTATTGAAACAAGACTGTTAATACATAACTGTCTGCGTCGCTCCTTGTAAATGTGTAAAAATCACTAAAAAACATTGTCTACCTGGTAATTCTTGATTAACTGTTTTACAGTAGCACAAGCACAGCAGTTTTCCTTGGGAAATGCTATGTAGGATAATGGATATTTTTTGCTCTGAAGATGCTACCATCACAATGTTAAATTTATTTCAAATTGAATTAAGTCTCACTGCTATAAAAAGGGTTTTTGAGACAGCATTCTTAGTTTGTTCTCAAAATCACACACGCAGACAGTTCATAAACAACTAACTTCCAAATTGTCATGCATTTAATGCAAGTTCAGCATTTATAATTGCTTTAATTTAAGGTTGGTACCCCAAACACCACATTAGAAGCACAGTGCTATGACATCTGGCAACTTCAAACATTCCAATCCTGATTTTCATGTATTACCTCCTTTGTGTATTATCATCTTACAAAAAAACCATAATCAAATAAAAGCCTTACATACATTAAAGTTGTTTCCACTCTTTGGGCTTGGTCAAGTTCTTCCTCAGGATCCTTGAATCCAGTAAATGAATAGTAAGTCTTATCCCATTTGATAGGCCTGTTCGGCGTCCTTTTCGCCTCCTTATGGGGCTGAGAGTTCACACTCAAACTCTGAATATGCTCTGTAGATAAACTGCAGGAGTTGAGAATATCCAACACTGTGCTCAGGAGATCTCGTGTGTGTAAAGTAAAACTGACGGCTCGAAACCCTACAAAAGACAAGTTTCACAAAATTAGCATTATTTAATTGACACTGCTTTAAATGCTTTCACATTTCTCTCATACAAGAACTAAAGCAAAGGTGCACATAGGTAGAAATTACTATTGCGTTGTTTTTTCAACATTCGCTTCAAAATTGAAAGCATTTGAACCTTTAAAATTATACATTCCCAAAACCGTAAACATTTTAAAGCAGCTGAATGATTGGATAAATTGAAAACCTAGCCATAGATGCAGTAAAACCCATGAGGAAGTGTTTTTGCATTAGCTGTGGCAGTTCAACACAGAATTCCTATTAGTACTCATCATCAATTTGCATAGAGTTTACTATGGAAATGCAGTGGTGTAACAGCTCTTCACAGACTATGAAGAAAAGCTTCAGAACAGAACACTGCACTTGCACACTGGATAAAACTAAGGTTCAGTATCATCAGATAGAAAGCCAATACTGGAGTAAAAAGCAAAAGCTTCTAAACTGCTCATACTGCTAACTATTTTCTTGAGTACAGTACGATTTCTTTTCCTGAAGTCTCTCACAATTAGCTCATGCTTCTTGACCAAGATACAGAACATAAAACTCTTCAGTTAAACACTTGAGTGGTACTAAAAGCACAACAACTAACTGACAACTATGTTTTCCACTTCATCATACTGTCACTTGACCTCAACCTTAAATTCTCATTCTTTCAAAGCTTTTAAAGTTCAAATTGTTTAACTACTTGAGATAGTCTTAGCTGGTCTCATCTAATACACATTTTCATGGTTTGAAAGTCATTGAATTTCATAGTTGAAAAGTCACTGTGACTGCACACGGTTAAGGAATGGCCCTTCTTAAAGATTTTTAATACAGGAAGATACATTCTGCATGATATAAAAGCACCTGAAGTACTGAAGGATTCTTGAACATTAGAAGAGTTTGGTTCTCTTTCTCTTACATAAAAGGTAAGCTGAGTTGGCTTAAAGGACTGAAATCCTGGTTTCTGTAGATTCTCCAAGTAGCCATTTAACCTCTTCAGAGAGTTTTCATTTACTGCCTGTTAAAAAGAAAAAAGAAAAAAGGAATTACAAATGTGGCCAGTTCTCATCTAAGCCTCTTCAATCTCACACGTAGAATTTGTTTTTACCATCTGCCAGCTGCTCTTACTGAACAGTCATACAGATCATATTTTCAGCATAAATGAATAATTATCTTGCACAAATTCACTGTGTGATGTACATGCTTGTACATTCCTGCACAAACTTCATTTTTAAGGCACTTAGCTTAAAAAAAAAAAAAAAAAAAAAAAAAAAAAAAAGAATCAATTGATTTCAAATGTAACATACAGCTTTTCAAGCAGTAAGTATTATAAATCAGACTGGAAGAATTTCATATTGTCATCACAACTAAACAGAAAATATAACCTGTGAATTAGAAAGAAAGAGTTCATTTTTAACAAGAATAGATGCCTTAAAGAAACAATGCCTCCTTTTGCTCTTCTGTAACAACTATTTTCAGCCCCAGTGCTTTCTCCACTCTGACAGCACAGAAAACAGATCACTCCCATCTTTGACATATGTCACATTTACAAAGAAAGCCCACTGCAAGATCTTTACCCTCTCTTTGGGATGCTGGCCAAAGAAATCTGGATGCACAGCAAAGTAGAAAGGTTTGAGAGCATGGATGGCATCAGCTCCTGACAAAGTTCTTGACTGGATAATGCATTGTAGCAATATCTTCTCCAGACATAACCTAACAAAGTAATAAAATGTTTATGTATGATGCAATCAACCACATGACAAGCTGATATAAATTACATTAGAATGTGACAGAATGGAGTAAACATTCTCAGTTGCAAATATAATCATTTAAAAGTGTTACTAGAAGTCTGAGGGCTGGATTTTTTTTACCCTTGGGACTCACCATCCTGTATTAATACAGAGCAAACCTAATAGGTTCCAGACACAGTGGATGCTAAAGGCTGATTAAAGACATTTAAGCACAATAACATTTTCCTCTAAAGTAGGCTCAAATGGTAATTTCCCAGTCACGTAGTTAGAATGATAAAGACTGCCTCCAGTGGTACTTTTTGCAGACATTCCTGAAGCTGCTGCTAAAAACCAACCCTTATATACTTTTGAACTTCCAAGTTAAAACCACAGCCTTCCCATTTTTTTTCCAAGCACTACCAAAGAGTATTAAAGTTTACCCAGAAATAATCGAAAAGGTTTTGCATTTGAGGACCATATGGTCAGACAATTCAGAAACAAATTCAATCTCATTTCCCAAAAACACCCTTTTAAAGGCATCTAGTAAAAGATGACAGCATTTTTTTGTCCTTTGATCTTCGTGCAAAGAGAAGAAAACAAGGACAAAAAGGAATTTCAGTGGTATAAAAAGATGATCGCTTCAAGTAAGAACTGAAAGAAAAGTTAAGTTCTAGAAACAGAGGAAATACTTAAGATTGGAAATATTTGCTATGTGTACATTAAACAACAGTTCTGCAAAGAGCTTACTTGTGTAATAGAAGACTAAAACTATGTGATAGTATAGTAATAACAGTAAGCAAGACCATCTGTACAAAGCATCATATACTGAATAATAATCCTGGACACAGAAACACGAGACTATTTTCTGATTGCTCTTGTTAATTAAAAAAATACCCCCAAAGCCCTAAATCTCTGCTCAGACAATAAGCAGTCTCTCTCCTATGGGGAAATGTTAAATGACAACAGTTGAGTTGTCAAGTAGATGCTATGACCCTTACTTTACCTTTTTTCAGTCAACCTTTCCAGCTATTCAATTAGAAATGTGAAAGCAGTTAAAGCTAATGGTTTCTGCCTCTAAAAGGAAGGCAAATATTTAACTAGCAGCTCGCTGAAAACAGGAAAAGTTTTGTAGAAAAGTGGGAAGGAAAACTTGTAATGTAAGAAGACCGATGACATTTCCAACTGTTTTGACCTAAGACAATTCTTCAGAGTGTGGATTAAATGGAAGATAAAATCACATCATTTAATACGGGCAAAAATTTCTACCTCTTTGATGGCAGCATCTGAGAAAGACTCCAAGACTAGTGTCCTGGTATCAGTGAGGACTGAATTCATTTCCTTCCTAGTAGCTGGTATAGTTCCGTGCATAGGATATTTCAGCTCCTCATGCTGTCCTGAAAAAAAGGGGCTAGGGAGGGGTGTGCACAGATAGCTTGGAGGGGACAGAAACAGAACATCTAACCCAAACTTGCTAAGGGGTTATTGCATACCATATTGTGCTGTGCTGAACTACACAACTGGGGAAACTGCTGCTCAGAGACCCGCTGGGCATTGGTCAGTCTGCATCACTTGTTTTGTATATTCTTCTACTGTTATTATTTTCTTTTCCCTTTCTGTCCTATTAACTGTCATTATCTCAACCAACAAGTCTTCCCTTTTTTCTGATCCTCTACCCCATCTCACTGCGGGGGGAAAGAGTAAACAGCTGCATGGTGCTGAGCTCACTGCTGGGTTAAACCACTGTGGGTGCCCAATAGGGAGCTTGAAGGCTGAGGTAACAACAGGTCTGACAAGAGACTGTTGAAACAAAACATTACATTAGTTTAATAGTTGTTGGTGACAGTGTTGATCCTTTCAGAGCAGTCGTGCTGGTTCTCACAGTTGCACTATGGAACACTTGCTGTCTGTGCTCCCTCTTGGGATGTTTACTAGCTCACACTGATCCTATATAACACTGACCTATGTTAAAATTACTGCCTGGGAGATTAATCTGGTATTTGCATTCTGTATTGCCATCATCTCCGTACTTTGGGAACCATTTCTTGGAAACTATTAATAATTACACTCTTTACTGTGTGTTGTGTTTTAACCCAGCAGGCAGCTCAGCACCACGCAGCCTTTCACTCAATTCCCACCAAGCGGGATGGGGAATAGAATCAAAAGAAGGTAAAACCTGCAGGCTGATACAAAGACAGCTTAAAGGACCAGAAAGAAAAAACACAACAAAACACCAAGAATATACAGAACAAGTGGTGCACGGTGCAATTGTTCACTATCTGATGGCTGACACTCAGTTTCTGAGCAGTGACCCAATCCCAGCCAACTTGCCCTGGTTTTGCTATTCAGCACCACACCAAAGTGGCATCTCTTTGGCCAGTTTAGGTGAGCTGTCCCAGCTGTGTCCAATCCCAGCTCCTTGCATCCCCAGACCCATCGCTGGCAGGACAGCATGCGAAGCTGAAATGCACTGCTCAGCAACAAGTAAAATACCACTATGTTATCAATGCTGTTTTTCTCCCAGAGCCAAAACTTTGCATCATTCTAACCACTATGAAGAGAACCAATTCTATTCCAGCTGAAAACAGGACAATATCTACCCCTTACTCCCTATCATTAACATCATACTCAGGTCCCATATTTTCCCATACTTCCCAAATAGGTACTATCATCCTTCATGCCTTCTGATACATACCCACAGTATAATTCCCATAGACTACAAGCCATCTCTCTAAAACGTCCACTGATCGTGTGTGGTTTTGCCCATCTTTGGGCTTCATCCGTCCTAACAGTCCGTCAGCTAAGTAGGGAGGATGCTGGATTGCTGCATGCTGAGGCCAGCTCTGGTTCCATCAAAAACCCTTCTTCACAAATCCGGGCGATTCTTACAAAGCACTGAGCAACCACCATAGGGATGGCATAAAGCACTCTACAGCAATTAACTTCACAGAATTCAAATTGCTGGCTATTCTCACCCAACATCAAATCCCCCAGAGGCACACACAAGGATGGGAACATCTGGTGCATCACTCACTAAGTGTATCCTGGTCCTCCTGAAAGAGAGATCCCTAGATGGGTTTGCCTTTGCTCAAGGCAAGAAGAACCCAGACTGTCTTACCCAGCACATTTTGCCTGTGTGCTACAGGGACTTTAGCTCCTCCTACAGCATGTAAGAGTTTCGACTGGGCAGAGCTAGCTCAGCTCTCAGATCCTGAGTGTTGACTAACAACGTGGCTTTTGCTAAATGCAAACATGTCCAATGTTTGAATGCGCCAGCACCCAGTTTCTAACAGGTCACTGTATCACTTTATCTTACCAGAGGCTGGTACACGATAGAGGAAGCGACCTCTCCGCTCACTGCCACGCTCTTTCACCCTGGTGTCTATCAGGTTATTTCAGAAATGAGTCTTGTTGCCTGACACAGCTCTTCTAGGGTCTAGGATGCCATGCTGCCCAGGACTTTCCTCTCAAGACCCAGGACAGTGTTTTGGGCAGCAGCACGGGGCACCGGATATGTTTCCAGACAACAGGTGGCTGCTTCCACCATTCTAAGTACATGGCACTTGTCGTGGCAGGTTTGTGAGAGTGTGATATAATCAACCCACACCAGGCCTTCCCTGGTTTCTGTTTCAGCCATTGTCCTCCATACCAGAGAAGCATTATCCACCTGGATTCCTTTACTGAAGCACAATTTCATACTCATATTCATATTCTGTGCAATAGTGTCCATGGTCAAGTCTACCCCTTCATCTCGAGCCCACCTATACACCGCATCTCCTCCTTCGTGGTCTGAGGTGTCCATAGGCCCACTGGGCTAAAAGTAATTCACCTTTCTGTTGCCAGTTCAGATCTACCCAAGCCATAGCAATCCTAGCAGCCCAACCCATCAGCTGGTTATTTCTATGCTCCTCAGCGGCACAATTCTTGGGTACAACGCTGCCTGCTGTTGACCACTAGGGCCTCACAATCTAGTAGGATCAGCACATCTAATCTGCCTGAGGAACTGCCTCCTGAAAACTGGAGCAGCTGTTTTCTCAGAAGAACCCCCTTCTGAGTTTGCATGTCTTCACAATCCACACATCCCTGTCTCTATGGCCAAAGTACATTTTCCATCCTACTTCCACATATCCTCTCCAGGATCATGCACGTAAAATCCCAGAGTAGTATATGTTGTGCACCCACTCTAACCTCCCTCTTGAGCAGAGAAATGTTTTTTCCCCCCACACACCATCTCTCTTACCCTGAAGAACTGTCATGATAGGTGGAGCCCATAGTTATAGACTAAATGAACTCTGTGTACATTTTAAAGGGATGGCCCACAGCCTATTGGAATGATATCTTCACACACACATCAAAAGACAAAATGTAAATTATATGGAATGCTGGGTGAAAATTGTTCTGCTATTAGTTTGAATAGAGTTAGGTTTCTTCCTAGTTGCTGGCATGGTTCTGTGTTTTAGCTTTAGGATGAGAATAATGCCAATAATACACTGATGTTTTAGTTGCTGCTCAGCAATCAAGGACATTTTGGCTTCTCTGCCAGCGAGGAGCCTGGAGGTGCACGAGGGAGGCAACAGAAGCAAGACTGGCCACAGGGATATTCCACACCATGTGGTGCCATGCTGAACAACAAAAATGGGCTGAGTATGCCAGGGTACTGTCACTAACTGGGGACTGGCTGGGCATCGGGCAGCAGGGCAGTTAGCAATTGCATTCTGCATTATTTGTTTATACTCTTTCGTTAAAATTTTTTCCTCCTTTTCTCTCCTATTAAACTGCCTGTATCTCAGCTTACCAGCTTTGCCTTTTTCCCCCCCCCCATCCCACTGGAAGGGAGCAAGCCATGGGCTGCGTGGTGCTGAGCTGTCTGCCAGGTTAAACCACAAGTAGCCATCATCTTCTTATTCACAATATCAGGAAGAACTGAAGTAGTAAAGTAGAAAATAATATCCCGCTTTTATAGAGTGCAAAAGCTCTTAACAAGAAAGTGCCACAGTTGCTCAGTGACAAAGGAAAAAGCTGCATCTGCCTTGGCAAGAAAGGAAGCAGAGCACCCTGGATGAAAAGCCCAGTTCATATTCATCACTATTTGGATCCAGAAATACAAAACCAATTGCCTCACTGAGGGAAAAGTAGCCGTTTCTGCATATTTTTCTTTTGCAGAAAGTGGAGACAAAGAAAAAAATCTCTTTCCAGCAAAGGAAAAAAACAACAAGTAAACCCAATGAGTTATCTATGTGATGGCAGCTTTTGATTAACAGCCATGTAAGAAACCCACTTCCTACTAGGTGCAGCTACCAAGAGGAAGAAGGGGGTTTGTTTCTCTCTTCATCTTGCTTGCATGCTATTTCCCATATCCATTCTCCAGCTGTGCTGCACACTGCTTTCAGTAGTTAGGAAAAAAGTTCCAGTGTACCTGGAAACTATTCATCACTTCCATCTGGTACTGCATACAAGCAAGATGGCCAAGTATGGACAACTTCAGTTTCCTTGTTTTGTATCTAAACAACACTGTCGTGCTAGTAGGAAGGCTCAGGATTCCAGCCAAAAGTCTATTTTGAACTCGCTTAAAAGAGAAACGCTCAAAGGCCAAAATTAGTCTGCGTGACAGAAGGGTATATTCACTCACTGAAGGTGAAAGACACAACTCTGAGGCATCCTTCAAGCAAAATGACAAAATAAATTAATTAAAATGGATGTAGAGAGAGAAAACGCAAGAGAGATGCCTACGGCTTCTTACAGAAGCAGCAATAAATTATTCCAATAGCTTCATTTTGATTTAAAGAGCAGAGAAAGGCTTTGCGTTAAAATCAAGGTCACAACTACTTTGAGGACAGCCATCCCACACCATGAAAGATATGAAACACAATCTCTACCAGCACACATTGTGCAATCGTGCTCCAGGGTAGATTTAATTTATGGATTGAATAATTGCCCTCAGCTCTCTTTTCACTTCTTCTTTACATCGCTCCCAAATTTAACTTTCAGCTTATTGTTTTGGCATTGACAAACTTTGTTAAATTAAGCTCGCTACTACAGATACAGTCACGTATTTTTAAACTCTGAGCTTTAGTAACTCAGTAATACACTGGATATCATATTCAGGTTAAGAATACCATTTCCTCATAACTAAGCAATTCTGTAGCCCTTGCTTTGTCTACAGCCTTTTTGACTACTCGCTTGAGAACAAGCACACAGATTTTGGGGATTTTCAACTGTGCTGATAACCTCAAGCTTTACAGATGAAAGAGCCAATGAAATAAGCATTAAGTAAACAACAGCAACAAAAACAGCCCATCAATTCTGCATACATGCAAATCATAAGCAAGCTTGAACATACACCAACTAAGTCAATAGCATTTCTTACCTTCTCACAACTCTCAAACAGCAAAACATTTCAGCAACTCAGTGCTCCGGAAAACTTTCATCCATCCAATCACTTAAAGGGAAAAGAAAAGAACCCTATTTAGTAGTGGACATCAGCATCTCTGCCCGTCACTTATCAGTGCATGTTCTAAATGCTGTCGGTAACTTTTAAAGTCAGACAAGCAATACATAATAGACAACTCCAGTTTTCAACATAAAAACATTTCCTGTTTTCCTTGCAAACAGGGGGTCTTACAAACGTTCTGAATTCCTCCTCCAGATTTGATCTGAAGAGGAATACTTAAAGATGTTTCGGGCAGGGAAAGTAAAATCCTTACTGATTCAGGATTGCACGTGCTTCCTACTTCTTCCGTTATTCAGAAAGGAAAAAATAATGCTTTTCAAGCATTAGCACATTCTAATTAATGAAACACCACGTTATTTTTCAGTCCTCTAAGTTCAAAACCTTCCAAATAAGTGTGTTTTAAAATGCATATGCCAAGTATTTTTTGGGACCACAATGTAAAGCCAAGGGAACAATAGCACCTGGGAGCATCTTGATAAGTTTGGAAAGAAAACAGTGATTTCTGGACTACACATCCATAACCAAGCATTTTCCAACGGCAGACAAACCATTCACCTATCGGAGTATGTATCACCTATTGGAGTGCAACCATGCACCTAATAATTGTTAGGGATTAGGATCCCTATTGGCAATGTTTTCTTCCCAAGCTTTCAGGGCACTTCTGAGAATACTTTTCTTCATGCTTTTCAAAGTAAAGTGCTATTTTGATGCACCTGGGAGCAAGCCATTGTCTGAGAAATGCCATCCCTGCTTGCCATACAGCAGGATGGTTGCTGTGATGCTGTACCAAAAAGCTCAGCTTATACTTGCGTTTGTGTCTTGCCGACACAAATACGCATAATTAGGGCAACACTGCCACATATTTCAAGCAGGAGGTAAACACACACTGAGCTAAAACCTCCCCGGTTTATAAATCCCGTCTCCTGATTTCCAGCCAGGTGGGCCAGACACCGACCCTTTCATTTCCAGCGTCCTACCAACAGCCCCGAGCCGTGAACTGCACTGAGCGCATTGACGAGCTCTCCGGAAAGAAAACGCTTTTCTCTCCCTGCGCTTTCAGGGAGGATTTGGACGGAGGACGGAAAAACACCGAGAGCCTCCCTGGTGGGTGCCGGCACTTTACGTAACCAGACCAAAGCATCGCTGTTTCTTGTCCGCGATGCCCTACGAGCGGCTCAGGAATCGTTCCGTATCTCAAAGCTCCGCGCTCTTACGCAGTTCCACCTTTCCCCCCCCCACCCGCCTCACCTACACGCCAGCTCCCAGAAAACAAGTCACCGATCGCGCTGCGGACCTTCTGCCCAAGCCTTCGCCAACCCGACGCCGCGCTGCCGCTTCCATACCGCGAGCACGGCGGTGAATCGGGCCGTTTACCCGTGCCGGATTCTCGCGGCAGCACGACGGAGAACCACGCGTCAACAAAAGAGGCGACCGCGTTCGGAGTGCGGATTCTAGCGGTGCTCGCCGAGGAAAGGAGGCTACGGCAACCCGACCGCCGGCGTTTTTCGGAGCTCCGACGGCGCGGCCGAAGGTTCGGCCGCCACCGAGCGCGTCAGGACGGCCACGGGGCGCAGCCCCCCGGCGGCAGCGCGCCGCTCGCAACGAAGACGGCACCTCCGGGCGCTGCGCCGTCAGAGCACGCGGCGACGCGACGGACAGAAGCGAGCCCCGCCGCTCCGGGCCCGCCGAGCGGCCCTCTCCCGCGCAGAGGACGCCGAGCCCCGAGCCGCAGCCCCGCTCACCGCCGCGGCCGGACGGCTCCGCCGCCCTCCTCCCGCCGCCCGCCGGGGCTCGGCCCCCATCGCCCGGCGCCGCCCGCGGCCCCGGAAGAGGTGGCTGAGGGCGGGGCGCGGCGGCGGCAGCGGGCGAGGGGATTCCCGCCGCGGGAGGGGTCGGTGCGCGCATGCGCCCTCGTTCCACCGCTCGCCTCCGTCCTCTTGCGCCGCGAGGGCGGTCGCGCAGGCGCGGCTGTAGTTCCCCCAGGGCTGTGGGGGAGCGGGCGCTGCGGTCCGCCGCCTGCCCTCCCAAAAGCGGCGCGGGAAGGGCTGGCCGCGGGTACCGCCACAGGGGGTGTTAGCGCATACCTGACAGTAACCTACAGCCTTCGGGACTTTACATGCGCAAAACCTGACGTTTAAGTGAACACGCTAACCCCTCTCCCTCCCCCTTTTTTTTTCTTCTATTTTTTAATTCTACAGAAATAATTATGGTGTTGCTACTGGTGTTGAGCATTTTCACAAAATGCTTTAATTCTGGGTGAGGTGAAACACACAGAAGAGCCACTGGTTTCATGCCTGACCCATTAAAAGCAGCAACTGCTCCCATAAACCTGAGTAACAATCCTGCATCCGTTCCTCCCCCGTTTCATCCCATCACAGATATGCAGCCTTTTACCTCGCAGCATGCCTACAGCTGTTACGCTTTCCCTTGGAAGTGTTCAAGAACCGTGTGGATTTGGCACCCAGGGACGTGGTTCAGTTTACAACATATCTTGTTTTAGTCAGCCTAAGCCGTGGCACTGATCTGACCAACAGACCTTCTTAACACCCATGTTTGGCTTTAGCAACCGAAACTCTTAGTCCCTGTTTCTTAACCTCTTACAGTCCCCAACTGACTGCAACAAACTCTTCACCTTTGCATTTTTTAGTTACTCTTCTGCTCTCATTCATGCTTCCAGAGAGGTGATGCACAACTGCCTGAACACTGCCAGCAAAAAGCTGTCCTCAGGAGATGAGAGGTGGCTGCCCTGCCCTGCAGGGAGACCTGAATGAGAGCCACCTGAGCAGCAGTTCTGGAAAGACGTTTGAGTAACGAACCTTCTGCATTCTCACGTCCTTTTATCTACTGATTATTTTATTTACTTAACAGCTCTGGAAATCAAACGTTCGAACAAAATACCTTTTCAGTTGTCGTGTCCTTGTAGTCATTCATTCCATGGTGAAATCTCAGATTGGATCTGTATCTCTCAAAAGGAAGTAGAAGCAATGGTTCTAACGTCAGTTTAATGGTTTTCTGTAAGAACCAATCTCCAGATTGTTAGCTTAGGAGTAACACAAACTCCAAAGCATTGTTTCCTTCTAGTGTTGAATGCTTTTCTCTAAAAAAATCCCCACAGAAAATATGTAACTATTTTCATACAACGTGGATCATAAATTAAAGGACTAGTAAGCTTTAAAAAGCACACTGCTACACAAACTTCTTTTGACCCTCCAAATTCTCTACCTGCACACTGTAACAGGATCTTACTGTTGGGGAAAGATGGGGAAAAAGATCTATTGCTGCAGAGTAGAACAAAGAGAGATTAACTGTTGGGGAGCGTAGCTATCTGCATACAACCCATTGCATTTCTGAGCAGAAGAGGCTAAAAAGAGGACTGACAAGGCTTAGGAACTATCTGTAGCTTGGTGAAGCTTTAAATCAACAGTCTCACAACCCTTGGGGGATTTGCATAATTTTCATAATGTGAAGCATGTTTTTGCCTCCCAATTGAAGCCACTGGTTATATAAGCAAATTGGTTGCATAATTATGCAGATGGAAAAATAAATTTAATTGATTCAATAGAAAAGCGTGCTCTTCATTTGTTTGTTTCACCTGGGATTTCTTTAAACTCAGGAAGGGAAAATATAAATTGGGAGAGATAAGCAGCAGCTGACGCTGCCAGATTCCTGCTCCATTGTGCAGGTCCAGGACAACGACCTTCTCCCATCCTTCTGAGTACATGGATGAACTCCTACTTTTAGCCCAAAGTCTCACCATTTATTATGAACACTGCCACCAGATTCAGTGGGACCAGCACTACGGCTTTATCTATAACTCGTTCTCCTTTGTGGGTTTGACTTGCCTGTTCTTCACGACACATCTCTGCAGGAACAGAGTCCAGGCGTGTATGCCTGTCAGCAGAAAGGCTGTGGGTCCATAAAAACAAAGGAGTACTCTATACATTCAAATGATTTCTATCAAGTGATATACACATTTCTGTGTGGAAAGCGTGGTTTTCAAAAGATATCATTAACATGGGAAAGTGTATTTGACTGGCTCTCTACTCCTACCAGAAGGAAATTTTAACCACTGTGATAAAGTAGCTACAGACAGAGCCTTTTTCTCATTGCCCCCTTATTTCTGTCCTGATCCTCAGCCGGAACATAGTCAAAAAGTGGTATCGACTTCTCCAGTCCCATTTCACCCAATGGCACAGAAGCTCTGAGGCCAGCAGTGCCACTATCACGTTTTGATCAGGTCATTTCAGAAGAGTTATGCACAACAGGTAAGACTGCAAAATGTAGACTTGAGATGTGCAACAAAGCAGATGAGGATGCAAAATACATCCAGAGAATGTGAAGGCATAAAAATGTGAATTAGCAATAGCTCTGCCTACACATAGGCATATTTTCCTAAGCTGAGGAATACTGCATTAATATTTTGGTAATTAATGTGTGATCACAATATCTGAGAAATTTCAATTTAATGTTCCTCCTCATGTAGAAGTCTCACTAACACACTATTAGTATTCAGCAGTGAGCTGAGCACAGCACATAGGTCTGTCCTTTATATCCTCCGCTCCAGTCTGCAGTTAGAACTGGAAGCTGGCCATACCCACAGCTGGGAGCTTCAGCCCAATTTATTCATGAGCATTTGCTACATTATGTGCTATCGAATGGCAAAAAACTGCATAGTCTGACTGATTTCACACATTCCTAACTTCCTCACACAGCATATCATACTCCAGATCCTTGTAGTAGCTATTAAACTCTTCACTACTACATTGCCATTGGCTAATCTCTGGCATACCTATGAATATTAATTACAGGGATATGAATGGAATTAAATATCTCAATGACAATACTGATTCACAGACATTTTGGATATTTCACACAAAGATTAAAACATTTATTAACATCTTAACAACTCCTCCAAAATGACCCTCCCTCCCCTCTTCTTCTACAATATGAAACATCGTATAAACCAACAAGTTTCTATTTCCAACTTCTCGCTTCTTCCACCAAAGATGTGGGTTTTGAAATATCCTCAAAACTATCAATGCTTTGAAACAAAATTGTTCCAAGTCTTCCAAACGACATTATTCTGTTTTAGTCGTAAGAAACTGTCCATACCTGCAAAAGTAATAGTTCCAAAAATATACACTGTAATCAGTGAAAACTGAAGAAAGATTTTCACAGAGAAAGAAAGACATTTCTCATGTTTTCACTAAAAAAGCAGTGCAGAAGCACAGCTTTTCTAGATGTAGATACTAAGTGCAGCATAGGATTTTCTTCCCAAATTTTTCTCTCTCCATCTTCAAACAAGCGTACATCTTGTCTCCTACATGGGGGAAAAAATCTAATAAAGCAGTTGCTTTATTTCTAACACAGAGGTTCTTTCATCTACTAAGAAAGTAACTTATACCTGGGGAAAAGAAAAGACATGGGTACTGTCTATAGTAGCTCACTTGGCAAAACTGTATCATTTTCGTTGTAAATAACTTTATCCTTTGGAACATTTCCTCATCCTTTCAGGCCTGTTTCCATTCCGCACTGGAGTTTTCCTCACCCACTAATTTAGCAATGGAGTTTCTGCTGCCAAAATGCTACTGAGAATGTTGATCAATAAACCTTTCTGAAGTTCTTATACACATCAAAAAGACCAGATATGTCCAGTATTCCAAGTGGAATCAAAAAGTGTGAAGTATAAGCCTTACAGTAAACCTCTTTACATTGCCTACTTGTTTATCTTGGTGACAGAGAAAAAAACAGTCCTGACAGAAAGCTGGATTCTGATGCATCAGTTACATCTTCTTAACTTCTGAGCAATGATGAGGGGAGCTCGCTTTGCCTGTTAATATAAGACATGACTGAGATTGCATCACATCAGCTGAAGATGATACTCAGAAGATGGAGACAAAACACTGCATAAACTTTCCACAGTTCCAAGCTAAGCTACAACGTCAATGACTAACCTCCGAAATACAGAAGAACTTTTTTTTTCCTTTTTTTCTTTTTTTCCTGGGGATGATCTAAACAAAAATTCAGGGTTACTTATAACGAAAAAATAATGCGGTCTCTAAAACATCACAAGCTTTGAATTTGTAAGGATTACTAAGAGTATTTTGTCCTTCTGCATCTCTCAAACATAGTATTGGTCACATCTGGCACTACTTACAGAAATGGGGGATTTAGCTGAGGTTCAGATAGTTTCTGTCTAATTCCAAGCAGGATTAAGCTACAAAGGACTTCACAAAACAGAAATTAGCAGAAATGACTTCGTTTCTCACTGTTGACTACACTGCTTGTTTAGTTTGTTGAAATCACCAAATGGCAGAACTCAAAGACTATTTGAATTAAGTGTCAATTGTTCCTCAACAGAAATTTAGAGGTATGAGGCTTTCAAGAAATGTCATCTGATTGTTAGCACTGAATCTAACTTTTTGTTTTAAGAAGGAAGGCAAGTAAGATCTCTGCAAAAGAAGAATATGCTATCAAAGCTCTCTCCTCCAAACAAAAATACATCAACACCACTCCAAAATCCTCAACAACCATCCTGCACAAAGATCATGATGACTTCCACAATTCAGACAAAGGACACCTGCATTAATGCTGCTAGAACTGAGAAGAGACTCATGCTGCCTCAAAGGAGGGGAAGACTTCTAAAGCACTGTGGGCTTAATGCCATCATGCTGTCACTTAGGATAGAACAGGCTTCAAAAACCTGTAAGCTTCCATATGAAAACAAGCAGAAGTTCTCAGCACAAAAGATCTCCAACGGGGATGGAAAGCAGACCAAAAGCTGTACTGTCGTGTTTGTGAAATTCGATTCTGGACACTACAAAAGTGGAAAGCTTGGACAAATTTCAGCTTTAACAAAAGTGCCATCAATTTGCCATTTAGTCCTTTTTATGAGGTTGCATTAGTAAATGAAGTCTGACTGAAACAATTCATGTCCTAGGTATGATTCAGGAATTACAGGTGGAAAAATGAGCTCCTGGAGTAACAGGAATGCCAGAACCAGCTTGCTAGAAGCCTCCATCTCATCATACAGTTGGCAAAAACTAAAAAATGGTAAAATTAGTTGTCAGAGGTGAAGGCAAAAAAACACTTGCCTCTAAGAGCACCATCAAGGGAGAAGTGAGTTTTCTTTTTCAGTGAAAGGGCACAGCTATACAAATGGGAAGCCAAACAGATGCTATTATCAAGACACAACTAAATCTTCAGCTAAAAGCAACTCACGTAGACTCACCGTTCTGCAAAAGAAAGGTATCCTAAGTCAGGCATGTCTAATGTGGTAAATGATTTTCAGGTCATTTCATTTTCACTACTTTTTAATGGGCTTTTGGAATAAGACATTGAAGGTCTACGGGGCACATGGATGGGACAACATCCTCACAAAACCATATAAACAAAAGAAAAGAAAACATATTGTTTCTACAAACTATGAAGCAATGTGGAAAACCCTCCACTTAATAGAAGTAGAAACACTCGACCAAAGTCTGAGAATCTCCATAAAAAAGGAGAGTGAAGGTTCTAAAGATACAGCTTTTTCATCATCCAGTGATGCCATCAAAAACATCTATGTAAACTGGTATCACAATCCAGACAGCTGGGAAAAAAAATTACTCTCTGTCCTACTGTCTGCATTATCATAAATACAAGTATTTAAAAATACAACTGAGTTTTGAAGCCTTGCTCTAAGTTGGTAAGGCACAGTCTGAACACAGTGGTAACTGCCTTTAGAATTTTTTATTATTTTTAACAATGATTGCTTTAAGCACTAACCCTCAAAAGACTCTAGCAATTAACGACTACTGAAACAGCCAGACCTTCCCTGCCCATTTCATATTCTCCTTAAGCCATTTTAGAGCAGATGTGAGCTCCAAGCTGTACACTTCTTCCATATTAACGTTCACTGTCATATGCCGAAGAAAAAGCTTTGGATCAGATGTACGAGCAGCCTGGATGAGTTTCTCCCTTCCTGCTTGATAGTCACTGCTATTCTTAACTGCCTGGTCTTCACATCTGAAAGTGAATTTTCACAAATACAAAATCATACAACATGCACATCCAATGCCTCATGCTTTATATTGGCAACAAGATTACAAAATCATTACAATAATGCTTTGTGTTCTCTGCACTTGTTACAGATGCTAATTTCTAGACAATTTTTAGCTGATTATTCTTAAGAATTTAGACAGTGAGGAGAAGTCATCTTTTTAACATATTTTTCAGTACTGAAATGTAAAGAACTTAATGCCAGTGCAGAGCAGGTCTGCAATTTCCACATCTCGTGTAAAAATGCTCGACTCTGGGCTGGCAAATGCAGTAAAAGAAAATAAAACATTTTATGAACTTGAAATTGCCAGTATTTACGTAACATGCATCACTCATGTTTAGCATGTGATCATCTCTGGAATAAAGATGTGCTAAGCGACATGCCTATGGTTCCGAAAGAGTACAACTTATTCATTAAGCAAAAAAGCAAAGGTAAAATAACAATAATGCTGAGTCAACCAATCTCATAAAATAAGTTGTAGGTACAGCCCCAACAAGAGTGCTTCGTGGTTTATGGACAAGAGGTAAAAGTAACAAAATAATTTTTTATCTAATGGTACTCAATCTTGCAGGGAGGGGAAATAAAAAAATACACTGAACTTTCATATTGTTATATTCCCTAGAAGAAGAATAAATTAAAATGGCGTCGTGTACTTCCCAAAGAACTGCCAAAAAATGTTACGTTTGCTTTATTAATGGAGTTAGCTTTTTGACCGTGCCCTTCCCCAGATGTATTTAACTACAATACCAGGATTCAGGTACTGAGCTATGAACCTACGCTGATTTTGAACACGCAGTAGTACACTGGTAATACATACATCATACTCAGATAGGAAACACAGGCCAGTATTACTCTGGAACAACTGTTTTTCTGCTACATATATAGAAAACAAAACTGAAAACATGGACTGTTCTTCCACCAGTTTTGAAACAAAGGATTCAAAGAAGTTGAGAAACAAGGATTCTCTTTCTCAACCAGTAGAAAATAACATGTCTTGTTAATTACATCTTCACACAGATGAGTACAAATAAAGAAGGTACATATCTGACAACATACCTTTTCAGTATTATTTGAAAAGTCTGAGTAGTAGCTCCTGGACTTTGAATAGCACTGGCATTTGAAACGAGGAATAATTCAATGGCCAACAGCATCTCAACCTCAGACACATAAAAAGGAATGGGCAATATTTTGTGACGCAGATTTCCCTGCAGTGGTGGGTAGCAACCCAATGATAAAGCAGCTGAGAATAAAGGCAGAAATGTAAGAAATTAGGATTACCAATACTGAGCATGGATCTGTTTTCTTCCTTACGTGGCTAAGAATGTGGGGGAAAAAAAACACAAAATCTTAAAGGATTTTACTGTTTCATCTGTGAAATGGCCTGTTTTGAGAAGACAACAGCAAGTATTTCCTCATAACAATCACTGTTGTAAATGTTACCTTTAACAATGATTAGCAATAATTCAAGCTTCAAATATATAGTATAAGTATAGGTAGATCTAGTCTGCCTAGATGAAAATGTGAAGATGATGGACATCTTAAACATTCCAAGGTTCACATTTTGAAATTCTGAAATCGATCATTTAATTTAACTACAAGTACCTTTATTTTGTGCCAAGTAGTATTCACTGACTTGTATTTCCCAAAACTCATTCTGGTTACAAATAAATTCCCGATGGTGACACAAAATGCTGTTTTCTCCTTACAACAAATACTCTCACCCACTTCGCCCCAACAGACTGAGCTGTTAACGTTGCCCAAAGAATACCAGAGAAGCATGTCTGAAAAGCAACTTACTTTTGTAGTAGGTTCGAGCTTTACTCCACAAACAACTTCTTCCCAAGCCTGTGATTAATCCTCTAAGTAAGAAAAAATCAACGGCAATATTTTTTGAAAGCATGAAGTCTACTGCAGAAGACAAGACCCCAAGGTTCTTGCTCTCATAACAGGCACTTAACAGCTTGTTAAAAACATGGCTGTATTGAGAAACATCTACAGTATCTGAAATGAAATGAAGAATAGTTACCAGTGAATTCAAATACAATCCAAGCCTACTTGCAGAATCACTTCTCAATGCTGGGCATCAGCCCTCAAACCAAGCATTTTGCAAAGTGGAAAAGGCTGAGAAAACATACGGTAACACGAGTCATAGAACAGCTGGGGTTGGAAGGGACCTCAAGGATCTTTTGCCTTGGGAAGAGATGTGCTCCAGCCCTCTGATCATCTTTGCCGCCCTCTTCTGGACCCTCTCCAACAGCTCCCTCTCTTTCTTGAACTGGGGGCTGCAGACGTGGACACAGTACTCCAGATGGGGAGTAACAAGGGCAGGGTAGAGAGGGACAGTCGCCTCCCTGTCCTGCTGGCCACCCCTCTTCTCATGAAGCCTAGGAAACAAGCTGCAAAAGCACACTGCTGGCTCGTGTTCACTTGTTCAACACCAAGAAAGACTAGATGTCAAGATACCAAGATATCTAGAAAGACTAGATAAAACGGCTGAGAAGCAAGATGGGCTGCTGGAGGAACCATCTGTACTGATTAATTGGGTAAAAGCTGTGGTGCAATCAGAAACACCTGATGAAGATCACTTCGTTAATACCTGGAATTTTGTTCTTGTTTTAGAGAACACATCCACATGTGAACATTGTTTCAAACAAAGCACAGGAGAACAGCTAAATGGGAAAATTACTAGCAGTGAATGGGCAGGGATTTTACCAAGGACATCAGAAGCCTCCAGTTAGGCAGAGGAGGGCTATGAGATATCGCACTGAACCGGGGGTAAATTACTAGAGCAAAAGATCAACACATCCAAACCAGAGAGAGAGCTCCACAATGCCTCAGGAAGGGGACAGTTTCTTTTGACACTGAAAACCCTGACACAAAACTTACTCGGGCTAGACAAGATGGGGGCAGTTAGGGCAATTAGAGACGGGTGGGACGAGGCACCAGGTTGCCCCTGGCGACAGCACAGTGCTGTCACGCCGGGGTCCTGGCCACAGCAACCAGCCCACCCAAACCAACGCACACCTCTTCCCTGCTTGCCCTTGTAAGGCTCTGCAGGTGAAGAGGATGGACAAAAAGCCAGTTTTGCTGCTGCTGCTTCACTTCAGTACAGCAAACACCTGCCCAGCAAAGTGCAGAGAGTGGACACCAGCCTGTGGCACCCCTCACAATGAGAAACATGGCTCACAACGCTGGTGGCATGTGACACTTTATGGGGCTAGACAAGATGAAGGCAGTTAGGGCAGTTAGAGACGGGTGGGATGAGGCACCGGGTTGCCCCTGGCAACAGCCCACCCAAACCAACACACACCTCTTCCCTGCTTGCTCTGGCAAGGCTCTGCAGGTGAACAGGCCAGCTTAGCTGCAGCCGCTTGGCCCCACAATTGCTAATATTCGGCTTCAGGACAGCAGGAAAGTGCAGCAAGCGGACCACAGCCTGTGGCAGCCTTTACAATGAGAAACACGGCTCACCACGCTGGTGGCACCGCACCAACATCCAGCACCCAGCACGATGAGATCAACGAGCTGTGCATGCGGATCATGCGGCTCTGCCTTAACACCAAGCAGGTAAATACCAAGGACTGTGTGTCCAATGTTTGAATGCGCCAGCACCCAGTTTCTAACAGATCACTGTATCACTTTATCTTACCAGAGGCTGGTACACGATAGAGGAAGCGACCTCTCCGCTCACTGCCACGCTCTTTCACCCTGGTGTCTATCAGGTTATTTCAGAAATGAGTCCTAATGCCTGACACAGCTCTTTCTAGGATGCCATGCTGCCCAGGACTTTCCTCTCAAGACCCAGGACAGTGTTTTGGGCAGCAGCACGGGGCACCGGATATGTTTCCAGACAACAGGTGGCTGCTTCCACCATTCTAAGTACATGGCACTTGTCGTGGCAGGTTTGTGAGAGTGTGACATCATTAACCCACACCAGGCCTTCCCTGGTTTCTATTTCAGCCATTGTCCTCCATACCGGAGAAGCGTTATCCACCTGGATTCCTTTACTGAAGCACACATTTCATACTCATATTCGTATTCTGTGCAATAGTGTCCATGGTCAAGTCTACCCCTTCATCTCGAGCCCACCTATACACCGCATCTCCTCCTTGGTGGTCTGAGGTGTCCATGGGCCCACCGGGCTAAAAGTAATTCACCTTTCTGTTGCCAGTTCAGATCTACCCAAGCCATAGCAATCCTAGCAGCCCAACCCATCAGCTGCTTATTTCTATGCTCCTCAGCGGCACAACTCTTGGGTACAACGCTGCCTGCTGTTGACCACTAGGGCCTTACATTCTACTCTATGATTCTATGATTCCAGGCTCCAGAGGGAAAAGAGCACTCAAAAGAGAAATGCTATGTAAAGAGCCCTTCTATCTACAAAAAAGCAGATTGGCCACCAGGACATATCAGCCAACATCCACATCCACCTCTGGATGTGAAGTGTAAGCACGACGGTGAGAGACTGCAGAACCAAGGCAGCTGAGGGGAGAATCTTGCACACAGATGGCAGGATGAATTCATGCCAGAGGACAAGAAGATGTGCAGAGCTTTGCTTGTACCACTGGCATCTCAGCTCACAAAAAGCCCTTCATACAACAGCACAAGTGGGGAAAAAGCAGACTCAGCTGAGCTGTGCTCCAGCCCTGAGTTTGGCTGAGCAGCAAACTCAAGAAAGCTGCAAGTCAGATGGCCTCAACACAGGCAAAGAGAAGTGCCAACCCAAACCTCTGCTGCAAAAACAGGCTGAGGCTGAGAAACCATCAGACAAACAGAAGTGTAAAACAAAACATCTGGATGTGCAGGGGAGAAGAAAGAGATCATTCCTAGCAATGGACGACCCCTTTGACATCGAAGACACCGAAGATATGCTTGCGCTGCCACAAAAATTGATGAAGCAAGCAGAGCCCACTTTCCATCGTGGCTCCTTGCCTGCCAAAGTTTGCCAGCAGAAGCAGCTTTGGAACCTTCCCTCTCTACATACACGCAGGACACCAGCCGTGGTAGACCACAGCAGCACAAATATTTCTCTTCCACAGGCCACTTGTGGCCCATCCACCACTTGGGAGTTCTGAAACACAGCAGCATTTCACCTCTTCCTATCAAAGAAAACACAACACTGAAGCAAAGAAAGACAGAAAGACAGTTGTAACAAAGGATGGACTGGAAGCCGGGACTTCACATTGCAGTCCAACTTTGGATGACCAGAGAATTACTAGCATCGAATGGGAAGGGATTTTACCAAGGAAATCAGAAGCCTCCTGTTAGGCAGAGGTGGGCTATGAGATATCGCACTGAACCGGGGGTAAATTACAAGAGCAAAAGATCAACACATCCAAACCAGAGACAGAGCTCCTCACTGACTCAGCAAGGGGGGACAAATTTATTAGGACAGATCCTTTTGACACTGTAAACCCTGACACAAAACTCCTACTGTTGTGGTTTGGTGATTTTTTGATGTCAGTATTCCACATCAGAACATCACGTGGACCAGGGGGAGTTAAAGAGTTAAAGTTCTGATCCCATTTACTGCCTCCTATGGGCAGTTTGAGTATCCTGAGGAGAGGGGAGGGGCGGCATCCCCGCAGGACCTGGCGGGAAGAGGAAGCGAGGCGAAGCTCCGGAGGACCCCAGGGTCCGCCTCTCCTTCCTGCCCCGGCTCAGCCGTCTCAGCTCGCCGCGGAGCAAAGCACGTGCTTTCCCTCGCACCGCCGTGGTTTGACTCGCACTTTGCATACTCTCGTCTCTCTCATGTTGTTCGATTTGGTTACATTCAATAAATTATCGTTCCTCCTCAGATCGCTGCCGTTGTGTTTTCGCTTCGTTAAAACTATCTGCTAGCTCTCTGCCCTTCCCCCTCTCCCGGAGCGCACGCGGCAAGCCGTTAGTACGGCTACGTTGTTTTCTCCTTTCCCCGGGGCCTGTGCCCCCTGTTACGGACTTAGATCTAGGGATAAGCCCGTGACACTTTATGGGGCTAGACAAGACGGGGGCAGTTAGGGCAGTTAGAGACGGGTGGGACGACGCACCGGGTTGCCCCTGGCAACAGCCCCCCCAAACAAACGCACACCTCTTCCCTGCTTGCCCGTGAAAGGCTCTGCAGGTGAAGAGGGGGCACCGAAGGCCAGCATTGCTGCTGCTGCTTGGCCCCACATCTCAAAATAGGACAGCAGCCTTCACAATGAAAACCGCAGCTCACCACGCTGGAGGCACTGCACCAATGTCCAGCACCCAGCAGGAGGAGATCAATGAGCTGTGTGAGCTGTTCATGAGGCTCTGCATTACTACCAAGCAGGTAAATACTAAGGACTGCCAACGACAAAGGGCAGAAACCCAAGCCGTGTGAACCGGTGAGACAAACTGTGACCTGCTGGTCATGGATGTGACCCATTCAAGCGTGTGACAACTGAGCCACATGCGGATCAGAGTCAGCTCGGCCAGGGGCTGGTAGATAGGGATGGGGAACAGAATAGGCCCCGCATCATCCACGATGGCACCCTCACTAAGTTTGCAGGCGACACCAAGTTGGGAGGGAGTGCTGATCTGCCGGGTGGGAGAAAGGCACTACAGAGGGACCTGCAGAGACCGGATCGATGGGCCGGGGTAAACCCTATGAGTTTCAACAGGGCCAAGTGTGGGGCCCTGCATTTTGGTCACAACCAACCCAGGCAGCCCCACTGGCTGGGGGAGGAGTGCCTGGAAAGCTGCCTGATGGAAAGGCACCTTGCTGTACTGATGGACAGTCAGCTGAATACGAGCCAGCAGAGCGCCCAGGGGGCCCAGAAGGCCAAAGGCACCAGTGAGGCCCCACCTCAAGTACTGTGTTCAGTTTTGGGCACCTGTTTGGGTACAGAAAGGACACTGAGGTGCTGCAGCAGGTCCAAAGAAGAGCAACAAGGCCGGTGAAGGGCTTGGAGAATATGCCCTACGAGCAGCAACTAGAGGAACTGGGGCTGTTTAGCCTGGGGAAGAGAAGCCTGAGAGGAGACCCTACTGCTCTCTTAAAATACCTCAAAGGTGATTGCACAGAGAGAGGGGCTGGTCTTTCCTCACTGCTGACAGGATGAGGGGAAATGGCCTCAAGTTGCGCCAGGGGAGGTTTAGGTTGAATATCAGGAAAATCAACTTTATAGAAAGGGTGGTTAAGCACTGCAATAGGCTCCACAGGGAGGTGGTTGAGTCACCATCCCTGGATGTGACTAAAAACCATTTGGATGTGGTGCTCAGGGACATGACTGAGCCGAGGGTTGTTAGAGGTAGGGTAGTATGGTTGGGTTGTGGTTGGACTTGATTTTTAAGGACTTTCTGCAACCTGAGCAATTCTATGATTTTATGATTCCAGGCACCAGAGGGAAACGAGCACTCAAAAGAGAAATGCCAGATGAAGAGCTGTTCTATATAGAAAAGAGCAGATCAGCCATCAGGACATGTCAGCCAACATCCATGTCCACCTCTGGATATTAAACGTAAGTACAACAGTGAGAGACTGCAGAACCAAGGCAGCCGAGAGAACCTTGCAGACAGATGGCAGCATGAATTCATGCCAGAGGCCAAGAGGATGTGCAGAGCTTTGCCTGTACCACAGGCATCTCTGCACACACGAGGTCTTTCACACACCAGCACAAGTGGGAAAAAGCAGACTCAGCTGAGCTGTGCTCCAGCCCTGAGTTTGGCTGAGCAGCAAACTCAAGGAAGCTGCAGATCAGATGGCCTCAACACAGGCAAAGAAGCAAAGCAACGCTCTGCTGCAAAAAAAGGATGAGGCCGAGAAACCATCAGGCAAGTGTAAATGTAAAATGAAACACCTGGATGTGCACATGAGAAGAGGTCATTCCTTGCAATGGACGACCCCTTTGAGATGGAAGATACGCAAGATATGGCCACGCTACCAAACAAAATGATGAAGCAAGGAGAGCCCACTTTCCATCATGGTTCCTTGCCTGCCACAGTCTGCCAACAGAAGTTGTATGAGCAGCTGCAGCAGGCCCCCTCGCTGCCAACCATGTAGCCTGCCGTGCTGCAGGTGGACAGTCCCCGCCAGCCCATGCCACCTGAGGCCCACTCCACCCATCTGACAACATGGGCAAAACCTTGCTGCCTGGGCACCGAGAAAGGGGTTCTGCACTGCAGTCTTGTATCAATGCCACACCTCAAGGAATGGGACTTTTTTAGGACATCTAAGCACATAGTCTTCCAACTAAGCTAATACCTACAAGCAGAAAGAACAGTAGAGATTAACTGGTTAAACTGTCAGCTCTTAACACAGCATGTCTCTTTACTTACCGCAGCCAATTTGGAAACCCGGCAAGTTCTGCAGAACTTCAAATGCCTGCCTGTAGAAATTCTGCCTCATGTATTTGTGCATTAGTGAAAATAACAGGTTATGTCGCTCCACGATGTCATTTTCAGTGCAGGGCCACAGTGGTGCATTGGTGATCCACTCTGACTCTGTGACAAAGAGCAGCAGTATTATTTCTATGTTTTAAAACTGCTAAACTTCTGAAATTTGGCTGACGAAAGGACACTATGAACTGCAGTAGAAAACAAATCTCTCAACTTCACATTAAGTGTAGTTTGAATCATTACCAATTTGTCCCTTAGCACCAATACTTTTCAGATGTATTCTTAGAGAGTTAGAAGTGTAGGTAGAAATTCATTAAATAGTATACTAGTGGAATGAACTGTAAGCAGTGTATATAAATATATGTGTGTATATAAATGTGTATGTATTTATTTACATAAACTTGGATAGCAAATTTAGGTGATGGACGTTTTTATGCAACATCTTCTACTCTTGTAGGTACTTTTGAGTTTTTTCTTTCAGTGGGGCTGAATTCCAGAAAGTCTGTAGCTTTATTTTATTGAATAAAAATTTAATATTTAATAAAAGCTGTATTTACAGCATGAATATACTGTGAGGGGGGAATAAACACGGCAATCCTCCAAGCCTGAACTTTCTTTTGCACTGAATTTCACCTTGCTCAAAGGAAATTTCCATTGGGCAGGTCACTCCCAACTAGCATTCTCTTCTCTACCCCCTCCATTACGTTAACTTCTGAATAGAATGGCATGGACATTAGAATACTACGAAAACTTATCTGAAAAAAAGTTGTATTATTTATAATATTTCTTTCACATATCAAGCAAAATGCTAAATAAAAAGATGGATCACATTTTATTTTTGCTGCCCTGGTATTAATACATTTACTTAATAACAAAGATGAACTTGTAAGTTTTAATTTAAGTCTTTAAAAAATGGGATTGTTCAAATTTAAATGCCAAAATCTTGTTCTTTTAAGACAAGCTCACCTCTCAACACCCACGTTGCTCCATCTAAACTTTCTGTTTCAAGAAAAATTTCTGCAGCATTATTAACAATTTGACATCTTGATGCTGATCTCTCTGCCCCAGTAACTCCCTTCAGAACTGTAAAATGTATCTGTAGTTCTTGCAATTTATCCAGAACCTTCCTTCCCTACAATAAGGGTGAGAAGAGAAGGGGAAAGGTCTGAGAAAGCAATGATAGTCATGAACGCAGACTACTTACACAAAATACAGATTTGGTGACAGATTTGTACACATCAGTTCAGTAACATTATCCAAACTAACGGTGAAAAAGAAATGAATTGCACAGTAAAAATTCTAATGAATAGAAGTGACATTTTGATTCTGTAGACAAAAACCCCAACATCCACTGTTTAATAGCTCCCTCCACCTCCTCCCTCCTATTACCCATAATATTATTTCCACAGTATAATGTTCCTAGACAGTATTTTAATAAATTTTGTAATTTATTTGTATTTGCTTACTTTAATATATTAA